>NC_086113.1:35366746-35991746 GCF_963921235.1 Mobula hypostoma
CAATGAGGACTGGCTCACAGATCTCCTGAAGTCAATAACCAGCTCCTTGGTCTCTCTGACATTGAGAGAGAGCATAACATAAGAAAATAAGAAATAGGAGCAGGAGTAGGCCATCCGGCCCTTCGAGCCTGCCCTGCCATTCAATAAGATCATGGCTGATCTGCTCATTAACTCAGATCCATCTACCTGCCTTTTCCCCATAACCCTTAATTCCCCTACTATGTAAAAACCTATCTAACTGTTTCTTAAATATATTTAATGAAGAAGCCTCAACTGCTTCCCTGGGCAGAGAATTCCACAGATTCATCAATCTCTGGGAAAAACAGTTTTTCCTCATCTCCATCCTAAATCTTCTCCCCTGAATCTTGAGGCAATGTCCCCAAGTTCTAGTCTCACCTACCAATGGAAACAACTTTCCTACTTCTATCTTATCTATCCCTTTCAAAATTTTGTATGTTTCCAGAAGATCCCCTCTCATTCTTCTGAATTTCAGAGAGTATAGTCCCAGGCAACTCAATCTCTCCTCATAGGTTAACCTCTTCATCCCTGGAATCAATCTAATGAACCTGCTCTGCACTGCCTCCAAAGCCAGTATATCCTTCCTCAAGTATGGAGAGCAGAACTGCACACAGTACTCCAGGTGTGGCCTCACTAGTACCCCCTGTATAGTTGCAGCATGACCTCCCTGCTCTTGAATTCAATCTCTCTAGCAATTAAGGTCAACATTCTGTTTGCCTTCTTAATAACCTGTTGTACCGGCAAGCCAACATTTTGTGATTCATGAACAAGCACTCCCAAGTCCCTCTGCACAAGAGGATGCTGCAATATTTCACCAATAATAATCTGCTCTTCTATTATTCCTTTCAAAGTGGATGATCTCACACTTACCAACGTTGTATTCCATCTGCCAGACCTTGGCCCACTCATTTAACCTATCTATATCCTTCTGCAGACTCTCCACATCCTCTGTACAATTTGCTTTTCCACACAGTTTAGTGTCATCAGCAAATTTTGCTAAGCTACAGTCAGTCCCCTCTTCCAAATCACCAATGTAAACGGTAAACAGCTACGGGCCGGCACCAACCCCTGCGGCATCTCACTCACCACCGACTGCCAACCGGAGAAACACCCATTTATACCAACTCTCTGCTTTCTATAGCAATTGTTATTGTGGTACCTCCCAGCTTCATTTGCAACCGCTTACTCAGTCTTGTTCTTTCTATTGGATGATAAATTTCAGATATTGGTAGGAGGCAGCAAGTAGGATTAAAAGGATCCTTTTCTGGTTGGCTGACAGTGACTAATGGTGTTTGCAGGGGGTTGGTGTTGGGACAGCTTCATTTTATGCTGTGTATCAATGATTTAGATGATGGAATAGTTGGCCAAGTTTGCAGCTGAGATGAAGATTGGTGGAGGGCCAGGTAGTGTCGAGGAAACAGGTAGGCTGCAGAACGTCTGAGATTATGAGAATGGGCAAGAAAGTGGCAAATTAAATACAATGTTGGAAAATGCAGTCATGCACTTTGATAGAAGAAATAAATGTGCAGATTATTTTCTAAATGGGTAGAAAATCCAAAAATCTGAGATGCAAAGGGACTTGGGAGTCATTGTGTAGAACACCCTACAGGTTAACTTGCAGGTTGAGTTGATGGTGAGGAAGGCGAATGCAATGTTAGCATTCATTTCAAGAGGTTTACAACATAAGAGGAGGAATGCGATGCTGAAACTTTATAAGACACTGGTGAGGCCTGAGCTTGAGTACTGATAACGATTTGGGCTACTTATCTAAGAAAAGCGGTGCTGGCATTGGAGAGAGTTCAGAGGAGGTTTACAAGGATGATTCCGGAATGAAATGGTTATCATATGGGGAACATCTTATGGCTCTGAGCATGCACTCGCTGGAATTTAGAAAGATGAGGAGGGGATTCCATTGAAACTTTTCGAATGTTTAACAGCCTAGACAGAGTAGATGTGGAAACGATGTTTCCCATGGTGGGGGATTCTAGGTCAAGAGGGCACAGCCTCAGGATAGAGGGGTATCCATTTAAAATAGAGCTGCAGAGAAATTTCTTTAGCCAAAGGCTGGTGAATTTGTGGAATTTGTTACCACAGGCCGCTGTGGAGGCCAGGACACTGGGTGTATTTAAGGTGGAGATTGATAGGTTCTTGATTGGTTATGGTATTATAGGTTACAGGAAGAAGGCTGGCGAGTAGGGCTGAGGAGGGGTATAAAGGATCAGCCATGATTGAATGGCAGAGCAGACTCGATGGGCCAAATGGCCTAATTCTGCTCCTGTCTTATGTTCTTATAATACTCCATGTGTGGTTGAATGCCTGTTTTATACAACTGTGAAGGCAAGTATGCTATAAAATCTTCCTTATCACCCTGTTTATCTATGTTCCCATTTTCAGGGAAATTTGTATTTGTAACTAAAGGTCTTTCTATTCAATAACACTCCTCGTGGTTCTGTTATTCACTGTGTGTGTGCTGTCCTCGTTTAACTTCGTGCTTGTCCTGGTTAAACTTTATTTGTCATCCCCTTATCCACTTTCCTAGTTGATCTAGATTGTATTGGAACCTTATACAGCCTTCTTCGCCGTCTACGATACTAATAACTTGGATGTCATTTGCAAACTTGCTGAACATGATACCTATATTCTCATTCCCAATTATTAATATTTGACACTGATGACTATGGTTCAGCACTGGTCACAGACCTCCAGTGTGATATCCCTCCACTAACGTCCTCCAAGCCAATTTTGTATCCAGTTAACCAACTTGCCTTGTATCCCACATGCTCTAACTTTCTGCACCAACCTATCATGTGGGACCTTGTCAAAAGCCATAAAGCAACATCTATGACCTTGTCCTCATCAATCCCCTCAGTAACTTCTTCAAAAACAAGCAATTAAATTTGTGAGACATAATTTCCCATGACTAAGCCATGTTAACTTTTCTTAATCAGTTCTTGATGTTCTAAATGCAAATAAATCTTATCTCTCTGAATCCCTTCCAGTAACTCACTGACACTCACAAAGGGCTTGCTGGCCTGTAGTTCCTCGGCTCATTCCTGCTGCCTTCATAAATAAGGGCACAGCAATAGTTATTATGCAGTCTTCCAGTACTTAACCTGCAGCTAGCAATGACACAGAAATCTCTACCAGGGCCCCAGCAATCACCTCCCTTGCTTCTCGTTGTATGCAAGAATACATCTCATCAGGCCTGTGAATGTTTTCGCTTCTATGGATTTTAAAACCTTAAACGTGTCCTTAACGTAATGTTGATATGCACCTGTTATTACTATTCCTACCCCTGATCTCACCAGCTAGTGGTAAGATGAAGGTGCTCAGAATTCTTGGACTCACTTAAGAGCATTTAGCCATGTAGATTTTTTGCGTGTGTTTTGGGATGTATATGACTGAATCAGTGTCAAGACTGCAGTTTTTCTATTATTAAGGCAGGGCACAGAAACTTTTTAAAATGTGAGTTCTGTTTCTGTCTCCTTTTCCTTTTGTTACAAGCTGAAGACTCTCATTCAGCTCCTCTTGTTCTGTGCAATCTCCTCAAGATATTGGTCATAATTTGTTGGCACAGTGGCTAACAAGGAACAGACAGACATGCTATGTTAGGCTAACGTAATGCAGAGTGCTGATAATTGCTCCCGTATCTATGAGAACTCTTATCTAAAGATGGAAATGTGCTTGTTTTGTGTAAGCCACAAAGCAAATAAATCAAATAACACAGCTGCATGGAAAGATTCAGGCATGATATTTGAACGTGTAGCAAAAGACTACGCAAGGAAAAACAGTGTCAACTGTACCAGCGGCACCTTCCTCCCTGACATTCTAAACAAACTTTTATGCACACTTAGAGGCAGGTAACACAATGCCAGCCATGAAAGCTACCCTCCCTGCCAAGTAAGCAGCCACTGGCTGTAACAGCAGCAGGTGTGAGGAGGACTCTGCAGAGAGTCAACCCTCATAAGGCGGTCAGGCCAGACATCCCGGTCTGAGTACTCAGGGAGTGTACACACCAGCTCATTGATGTTTTCACAGACATCCTCAACACTTCACTCATCCAGGTTGCTGCCCCCACATACTTCAAATCAGCCTCTGTCATCCCCGTACCAAAGAACTCTACACCTGCGGAACTGAGCGACTACCGTCTGGTGGCACTGACACCAATCATCATGACGTGCTTTGAGTAGCTGGTAATGGCACATATCAAAATCTCCATTCCTGCCATATTGGACTCTCACCAATATGCTTACTGACAGAACTGCTCTACAACAGATACCATAGCATCTGTCATGCACCTGGCCCTAGAAAACAAGGACAACTACTGTATGTCGGAATGCTGATTCTGGATTTTATTTCAGCATTCCATAAAATTATCCCTCAGACGTTGATGAACAAACTCCTACTCCTTGGTTTAAATACACCATTATGCAACTGGGTGTTGAACTTCCTAAGGAACAGACCTCAGATAGGATGCACATCGGCTTCTCTCTCCCCATCATCCTTGACATAGGTTGTTACCCCCACCTCCCCCCCAGGTCTGGGTGCTGAGCCCATTGCTGTACACTCAGCTGATGTATGATTGCACAACCATATACCCAAGCATCTAATTCACTGATGACATGACAGTGGTAGGACTCATCACCCACAATGATTAGACAACCCACAGAGATGAGGTGAAAGAGATCAAGGTCTGGTGATTAACCTCTTCCTTAAAGTCAACAAGGCAAAGCTGATGGTTATCAACTTCAGGAGAACTCACACCTTCCTTTTCATCAGTGGCATAGCAATGGAAACTGCAAGCAGTTTCAAGCTCTGGCGAAACTGCTCATGGTCTCAGAACAAATCTTACACAGTCAAGAAAGCTCTACTTTCTGAGGACGCTGAGAGAATTGGACTTTGCACATCCATACTCACATCATTCTACAGATGCCCAGTACAGAACATCCTGACAAGCATCGTCACTGCCTGGTACTGTGGCAGACAGGAAGGCCCTACAACGGGTAGTCAAAACTGCCCAACACATCACCGGCAGCAGCCTACCCTCTATCACAGACATGTATAGAGAAAGATGCTGGAAAAGGGCCAGTAGCAATATGAAGGATCCCACCCAACCTGCACAAGGATTAGTTCTCCCAGTCCCATCAGGAGGAGACTACGTATTATCCACGCCAGGATCACCAGACTCAAAAACAGTTACTCACCCCAAGCAGTAAGGCTAATCAACACCTCTCCCCACGATCTCCACCACTACAGGTGTCCCCTGCTTTTCGAACGTTCGCTTTACGAAACCTCGCTGTTATAAAAGACCTACATTAGTTACCTGTTTTCGCTAACAGAAGGTGTTTTCACTGTTACAAAAAAAGCAGTGCGCAATAAAAGGCAGCGCACACCCCAAGCAGCCGCTCTCCCCTGGATTTGGAACTGCATTCTAGCCAGCATTGCTTAAACATGTGCTTGTGAGCAGCTGTTTGCAAGATGAGTTCTAAGGTATCGGAAAAGCCTAAAAGAGCTCATAAGGGTGTTACACTTAGTGCAAAACTAGATATAATTAAGCATTTCGATCGTTGTGAACAGAGCAAGGACAAAGTGAATTTGGCTTGTGGAAGCTGACGAAGATGATGTTGAAGAGGTTTAGTATCCTATTACCAAGAACTGATAGACGAAGAGCTGACGCAATTGGAAGAGGAAAGGATAACAATCAAAACCGAATGCAGTAGCGAAAGTAAAGTCGTCCAGAAACTGAACGTGAAGCAACTACGTGAGATTTTCGCTGCAATGATAAAGTACGACTTTAATTTTGAAAGGGTACATCAGTTTAGGGCATATTTACAGAATGGTTTGAGTGCTTACAAAGAACTGTATGATAGAAAAATGCGAGAGGCTAGCCGTCAAGCATACTGTCGTTTCTCAAGCCTTCCACATCAGCCACAGCAGACGACGAACCTCAACCTTCGCCGTCGAGGCAGGCAGTCATAGAAGAAGATGACCTGCCTGCCCTGATCGACGATGAGATGACACCCCCGTGTCCCACCAACCCAGTGGTCTCAACCTCCGGGCCGCGGAGAGGTACCGATTTGCGGAGAATGCAGCGGTAGCCGGGAGGCATCCAGCATGTCTTTAAGAAAAAAGCCGAAATAAACAAGCTAATTAATTAGGTGCCGCCTGGCACGTAATTGTCAGCCCAGATCAGAGGCGATTGCCAATTGCGTCTGATCTGGGCCGACATTTACATGCCGGGCTGCAACTAATTAATTAGCTTGTTTATTTCGGCTTTTTTTTTAAGGATGTGCTGGGTGCCTCCCGGCTGCCGCTGGACTGCTGCATTCTTCGCGGATCGGTATCGGTTCACTGCCCCGAGGTTGGGGGCCACTGCACCACGCCAACCTCCGATGACTCAGTCTAACATACCATCATCAGTTTGGTCGGCACCGTCCCAATTTCAGTAAGTGATACTACACCGTACATACATTATTTCTACTTTATATAGGCTGTGTATTTTTATGTGTTATTTGGTATGATTTGGCAGCTTCATAGCTTAAAGGTTACTGGAGAGAGTGTTTTGCCAAGAGCGCTTGCGCCGTGTTTCTGCCAACAGTGCTTGCGTCAGATTTTCACTACAGAGAACAGTGCAGGCCATCATCATAGAGAAGTATTTCTACTTTATATAGGCTGTGTAGTTATCATATCATTCCTGCTTTTACTATATGTTACTGTTACTTTAGGTTTTATGGGTTATTTGGCATGATTTGGTAGGTTATTTTTGGGTCTGCGAACGCTCACAAATTTTTCCCATAAAAATAAATGGTAATTGCTTCTTCGCTTTACAACATTCCGGCTTATGAACCGTTTCATAGGAATGCTCTACCTTCGGATGGCAAGGAAACCTGTACTTTATTGATTCCTGTCAGTCACCTTATGTACAGTCTAGTGTCACTTTATGAACATACGTATTATATATATATATATATATATATATATATACACACACACACTACCATGTGTATTTTATTTATTTTTTATTATTATTACTGTGTTCTTTATAGTTTGTTTTGTTTTGTGCTGCAATAGATCCAGAGTAACAATTATTTCATTCTCCTTTATACTTGTGTACAGGACATTAAACAATCCTGATTCATTGCCCTCTGAATACTTCTCCTCATCTCTGTCAAATGACCCTTTCTAAAACTACACACACTCTTGCTAGATTCTGCAGTTAGGGTGAAGGTCTTTCTGAAATGTATAAATTTCGTTGAGATTACGCCCTATATTATGGTTCATTTGTACCATGTTCTGTCCACCTTGTGATCAGCAGGCCAAGATGGACCTAAGGGTACAAGAATCTGTCAAGATGGAAAAGTTGAACCCTCAAGAAAAAGGCACTGATCCAACACGAGTTGTATAATGTGTTAGGTTTTAAAGGCATTGAGAAGGTAAAAGTTGATTTCATAGCTTTTATTTCTATGCACTTTCTGAAGCTAATTGGAATTACAAATGTAGAATGAAGTTAAAAGGGGAAATACTGAGATTGGCAGGCTGAGACAACTGATGTTACCAAGGTGGCACTCTGAAGTATTAGTCCAGGGGTTCCCAATCTTGGTTATGCCATGAACCCTGACCATTAACTGAGGGGTCTGTGGATTCCAGGTTGGGAACCACTGGATTAGTATATTAATAATTATTAATAATAAATGAAGGACTAATAGGCAGATATTGAATTGACAGATGAATCTAAATAAATAAAAGGTAGTATTTATCCAGATGGAAACAGGAAATTGCAAATGTCTGTAGCCAGTTTAAGTAAGCGATAAAACTAAAACAGAAGGAACTTAAATGAGCCAAACATGAGATCATCTAGTTTCGACCCAAGGATGGATAAACCAAGAATTTATTCTAACTGATGAGAAGCTAGGACCTGAAAGAAGTTGAGCAGTTCCAGAAGGTGACTCATTTAAAGCTAATAAGCAGATGTTAGAACTGGCACAGGCACTTTTAACATCTGCACAAATGAAGGTGCTACTTTTTGATAGCTTGTTGATTTGCACTGCTGGAAGAGTAAAAAAATAAAGATTTCTCTGGGCTACATTAGACTGTGTCTGAGCTCACAGGGATTTGCACTTTGCCCCCTCCTGTTGCTTTGTCAGGAATTGAGTTCACCAACCTGCTTTGCCAAATCCAGGCTTCAAAAGAGTCCTGGAGTAAAAAAAAACTATAAATATGTAGCAGGTTAGTTAGCATTTTAGGAACAAATGAAGAATCCTTCATTGGAAGACCTTCTAATAGATTTGGAAAATTTTGGGTATGTTTTAAATTTCAGAGAAGGGGAGCGGTCAAGATCAAGAGAGACTGATGCTGCAAATATAAGACCATAAGACAAAGGAGTATAAGGAGTATTAGTCCTTTTGGCCGATCAAGTCTGCTCCACCATTCAATCGTGGCTGATCCTTTTTTCCTCTCTTCAGCCCCACCCTCCGGCATTCGCCCGATAACCTTTGATGCAGTGTCAAATCGAGAACTTATCAAGCTTTGCCTTAAATACACCGAACAACCTGGCCTCCACAGCTGCCTGTGGTAACGAATTCCGCAAATTCGCCACCCTCTGGCTAAAGAAATTTCTCCACCTCTCTGCTTTAAATGGATGCCACTCTATCCTGAGGCTATCCTAGACTCCCCCACTACAGGAAACATCCTTTCTATATCTACTCCGTCTAAGCCATTCAACGCGCTAAAGGTTTCAATGAGGTCCCCCTGTTCTTCTAAATTCCAGCGAGTACAGAACCAGAACCATCAAACATTACTCATGTGATAACCCTTTCATTCCCAGAATCATCCTTGTGAGCCTCCTCTGAACCTTCTCCAATGCCAGCACATCTTTTCTTATATGAGGAGCCCAAAACTGTTCACAATACTCAAGGTGAGGCCTCACCAATGCCTCAAAAAGCCTCAGCATCACATCCCTGTTTTTATATTCTAGACCTCTTGAAATGAATGCTAATATTGCATTTGCCTTCCTCACCTTTGACTTAACCTGCAAGTTAACCTTTAGGGTGTTCTGCATGAGGACCCCAAGTCCCTTTGCATCTCAGATTTTTGGATTTTCTCTCTATTTAGAAAATAGTCTGCACATTTATTTCTTCTACCAAGTACATGACCATGCATTTTCCAACATTGTATTTCATTTGCTACTTTCTTGCCCATTCTCCTAATCTAAATTGTTCCTCAGCCTTCCTGTGTCCTCAACTCTACCTGACCACCAATCTTCGTATCAGCTGCGAACTTGGCCATCTAGTCAATCGTCTATATCATTGTTAAACAGCATAAAAAGAAGTGGTCCCAGCATCGACCCCTTTGGAACACTACTAGTCACTGGCAGCCAACCAGAAAAGGATCCTTTTATTACCATTCGCTGCCTCCTACTAATCAGCTAGTGCCCTAACCATGCCAGTAACTTTCCTGTAATACCATGGGCTCTTAACTTGGTAAGCATCCTCATGTGCAGCACCTTGACAAAGGCCTTCTGTAAGTCCAAATATACAACATCGACTGCATTCCCTTTATCTATCCTATGTGTATTCTCCTCAAAGAATTCCAACAGGTTCATCAGGCAAGATTTTCCCTTAAGGAAACCATGCTGACTTTGTCCCATCTTGTCATGTGACACCAAGTACTCCATAACCTCATCCTTAAAAATTGACTCCAACATCTTCCCAAATACTGAGGTAAGGCTAACTGGTCCAAAATTTCCTTCCTGCTGCCTTCCTTTCCTGAAAAGTGGAATGATATTTTCCTGTCCTCAGGCACCGTACCAGAGGCCAATGATTTTTGAAAGATCATTACTAATGCATCCACAATCTCTACTGCTACCTCAGAACCCTGGGTGCAGATCCAGGTGACATATAATTTGGCAGTTTAACATTGGCTTAGGGTCCTTTTACACTTAAGTTTCTTAACTCAACCCACAATGATTCAACATATTCCAATCCTATGCCACATCTTTCTGTTGGTTTGATGCTATTCACCAATGCCTCTACTTTCTGAGGAGGCTGAGAGAGTTGGACTTTGCACATCCATACTCACATCATTCTACAGATGCCCAGTTGAGAACATCCTGACACATCACTTGCACCAGCCTACCCACTATGAAGGACATGTATAGAGAAAGATGCTGGAAAAGGGCCAGTAACAATATGAAGGATCCCACTCACCCTGCATAAGGACAGGTTCTCCCAGTCACATCAGGGAGGAGCCTGGATCCACGCCAGGACCACCAGACTCAAAAACAGTTACTCACCCCAAGCAGTAGGGCTAATCAACACCTTTCCCAAACATCTCCACCACTACTTTATTAATTCCTATCAGTTACCTTATGGCGTGGCCAAGTGGTTAAGGTGTCGATCTAGTGATCTGAAGGTCGCTAGTTCGAGCCTCAGCTGAGGCAGCGTGTTGTGTCCTTGAGCAAGGCACTTAACCATACATTGCTCTGCAACGACACCAGTGCCAAGCTGCATTGGCCCTAGTGCCCTTCCCTTGGATAACATCCGTGGCGTGGAGAGGGGAGACTTGCAGCGTGGGCAACTGCCAGTCTTCCATATAACCTTGCCCAGGCCTGCGCCCTGGAAACCTTCCAAGGTGCAAATCCATAGTCTCAGGAGACTGACGGATGCCTATACCTTATGTACAGCACAGCCACACCACCCCCTCTGCCTACCATCCTATCCCTCTGATACAATGTGTAACCTTGAACATTCAGCTCCCAACTACAACCATCGTTCAGCCACAATTCAGTGATGGCCACAACATCACACCTGACAATCTGTAATAGTGCAACAAGATCATCCACCTTATTTCTGATACTCTGTGCATTGAAATGTAACACTTTGAGTGCTGTATTTGCCACCCTTTTTGATTTGCAGTCCTAATGCACTGATACTCACCATGCTGGCTGCAATTTTGCCCTATCATCTACCTGCTCTTCCTTACAGTCTGATAGCTTTTTGACCATCTGTCCTATCCTGAGTCCCTTCACTCCAGTTCCCAACCCCTGCCAAATTTTGTTTAAACCCTCAACAACTCTAACAAACCTGGCCATGAAAATATTGGTCCCCCTCAGGTTCAGGTGCAACCCAGCACTTTTCAACAGGTCATACCTTCCCCAGAAGAGATCCTAATGATCCAAGAATCTGAAGCCCTGCTCCCTGTGCCAGCTTCTCAGCAGCACACTAAACTGCTTAATCATCCCATTTCTACCCTCACTGGCATGTGGCACAGGCAGAAATCCAGAAATTACTGCCCTGGAGGTCCTCCTTCTCAGCTGTCTGCCTTGCTCTCTAAATTCTCTCTTCAGGACCTCTTTGCTTTTCCTTCTCATGCCATTGGTACCAATATGTACCAAGACATCTGGCTGCTCTCGCTCCCCCTCCAAAATGCTGTGGATGCGATCTAAGATGTCCCTGGCCCTGGAACCTGGGAGGCTACATACCATCTGGGTGTCCTGTTCACATCCACAGAATCTCCTGTCTGTTCCCCTGATTATTGAGTCCCCTATCACTACCACTCCCCTCTTCTCCGTCTTTCCCTTCTGCACCTTGGATCCATGCTCATTGCCAGTAACCTGGTTTCTGAGGTATTCCCTAGGGTCGTCGTCCCCCACAACAGTATACTTGTTATTGAGGGGACTGACCACAGGGGTGTTGGTGTTGGTTCTGCATTCACAACGGGTCTGCCTAGAGGAGACATAAATGGAAATGAGAGAAGGGTTGGGGTGGCAGCGAGATGAGCAGTAAGCCTGGGCTTAGAGATAATGAACACCATGGTCATCACAAATCTGAAAAGATTCCTGAAAGTACCTAGCCATTCAGATAGTGTTTGCAGAAAGTCCCAAATGCTGTAAGAGGCCTGAATGGAAGATGGGATGCTGCTCCTTAAGTGTAATCGAGTCTTGTTGAAACAAATAGCCAAAGATGGTGATTGGAAGACCATAACATATAGGAACAAAATTAAGACTGTTTGGCCCATCGAGTCTGCTCTGCCATTTCATCATTTTCCCTCTCAGCCCCAATCTCCTGCCTTCTCCCCATATCCGCTCATGCTCTGACTAATCAAGAATCTATCAGCTTCTGCTTCAAATATACCCAATGACAATGAGCAATGATGTTATTGTCATGTCCCCCTCTTGTGTTTTAGAAGAGATGTCAAGATAATTCTACTAACGGAAGAATCTCAAACTCGGGGACCTGTTACAAGGGGTGGTCATTAAATCAGGCACATGGAGAATTGTCACAGAATGTAGCTATGAAGGATCAAGGGCCAGTGGCTACTCCTGTTTCTGTTCTTAATGTGAAAAACCACTGGAAGCTCAGGGCCAACCTGCATAGTATAGAGGCATTCTGCATTGGGGTCACCTAGTGCACAATTGGTTTCATTGTGAGCATTCTGATATCTTCGTGGAAAGGACAATAGATAGATTCTGGGCCAAGGAAATGAGTTGAATGATAATATCTCTGCTTCAACAAGTGTAAAAATTTTTGTTCCTATGGGGATCTGTAGATCTTCCAGATCCCCTTACGCCACTGCTTCGCTGCCCTGGCATCTGCTCCTTCCAGTGTTCT
The DNA here is from genome assembly GCF_963921235.1 of Mobula hypostoma. Lineage (NCBI taxonomy): Eukaryota > Metazoa > Chordata > Chondrichthyes > Myliobatiformes > Myliobatidae > Mobula > Mobula hypostoma. The sequence goes on from NC_086113.1 coordinate 35,379,373, forward strand.
TAAGGCTCCCAGTGTGCAGGCAGGGTAGAGCGCATTGCAAGGGTAGGTAGCAGACTGCTGGCAGCAATTACAGAATGGAGTCCAGTAGCTGTAAAGCTGTCATTCCCAATGTCTTTGACTGTCAAGTGCAAATTAAAACAATAACTTCAATAAATGATTGAATTATTTTATTGTCCATCTCCTTGTAGCCAAATTCTTACCTTCATTGTATTATACTGCCATTGTGGCGCATGGCCAACTGGTTAGGGCGTTGGACTAGCAATCTGAAGGTCAGGGGTTCCAGCCTCAGCGTGTGTCCTTGAGCAAGGCACTTAACCACACAATGCTCCAGTCTACCCAGCTGAGAATGGGTACCAGCAAAAATGCTGGGAGTTAACCTCATGATAGACTGGTGTCCTATCCGGGGGTGGGTGGGGGGGGGTGGATTCTCGTACCCTCAGTCGCTTAAACCAGCATAAGCACCGGCCTGATGGGCCACAAGGCTCATGACAGACTTTAATTGTACTGCTGTAAGCTGAGTCCCCATCCTGAAGCCTGTGTAGGCTCGCACTGTAGGCAACATTGAACATTGACATGCAAAAGATACCACTACCAATACCACCCTGCAAACCAGAACTTCCACAGAAAAACGCAGCAAGGTTACTGCGTCAGCATTGGCATCACTTCAGGAGCCATGGCATATTAACATAAACACAGGAAAATCTGCAGATGCTGGAAATTCAGAGTGACACACACAAGATGCAGAAGGAACTCAACAGGTCAGGCAGCATCAATGGAAATGAGTGAACAGTTGACATTTCAGGTCGAGACCCCTTCTTCAGGACTGAGAGGGAAGAGGAGGGAAGACTGAACTAAAAGGTGGGGGAGGGGAAAGAAACTGGCTGGAAGGTGTTCAGTGAAGCCAAATGGGTGGGAAAGGTCAAGAGCTGGAAAAGAAAGAATCTGAGAGGAGAGGAGAGTGGACAATAGGAAAAGGGGAGGGAGGAGGCGATTCAGGTGAGAAAAAGGTAAAAGGTCAGAATGGGGAATAGAAGGTGGGGGGAATTTTTGTTCATCAGAAAGAGAAATTGATATTCATGTCAACAGGTTGGAGGATACCATATAATAATGGCATTTTCATTTGACCAATTCCACAATCTCACCTCAGAGTTGGGACTGGTCAGAAGTTAGATTAAGAAAATTATAAGTTATGGTGAGAAAAAATATTCTTAAAATCTTCTAGAAGTTACTAACTGGAGAAAATCAAGTGCAAAGTTGTGCCTTCGATTTGCTAAGCTTAATAAATCATGACAAAACAGGAAAAATAGGCTTAATAAAGCTTTATTGCAATATGTTTGTACACAGTACTGTTGCTGCAAACCTTGGAATTGCCAGAGTTATGGAGAGAGTTAAAATATGGGTTTTGTTGCCAGTTTCATAACATTATTTTGAACGGCACCAGAGGACATCGCAGTACTAGTTGAAAGCCGCATGTACAGAGGGTTAGGATCAAGTGGACTGACGCTTTAACCCACTGGTAATGTGGCATCAAGGCTTCCTAAAGCTGAATATACAGTATGTTATCTGTGGAGTAAAGTTCTACAACAGTAGTTTCAAGTTCTTAAAGTAAAAACACAAGACATATGCAATTTCACACACAGATGTAACATGTAAGAAACTCCCTTATCTATTATGAGCAATTCATGAAGTGAATAAATGACCATGCATGGCTTTTTTTTTAAATTACAATTCACAGAATAACACTGCAACCAGTGTGTCTGATTTATCTTACACTATACTACACAGAAACATCATGAAGAGTGACATTTACACAACTGTACAGCATTATCCTTCTTTATTTTTATTGTTCTTAGAAACTTGCCCTTTCTACTTTACAAGACTTCTTTAAAAACTCCTATTTTCTTTACAATTCCCCCCCATATTAATATAAAATGGTGTTAATATTTCTGAAGATATTTTCAAATTAAGCAAAAATTGTGTACATTTATTTCTTTCTCCTTTAACCACAAGTGGAGATGACTATTTGTGGTGTTGCTTCAGTGTTTAAAAGTTTGAGTATGTTCAGACCAGGATACCACAAGACTTTGTTCCAGCAGACCTTGGGAAGGACTGGTAAACTATATATAGCCTGATCATATGCATCGCTATATCAGTAAAAGTGCAGAGTTTGTGAGGAAGCCTGGCCTCGGGTTGAAAAGGATTACATCTTGAGAGTTTCTTTCTCAAAACACATGCTCGCTTTTTTGGGGATAAAAAGCAAATAAATTCAACTTTTTCCACACACACCAGGAAGCTTCATTACAGACTACGTAACCTTAGAAGAATCCAATGCTTGTGTTGCCAATATAATGCAGTCACCTTTTGCATTCCAAGTTAAAGAGACAGTTGCTATGTTGCAGGCCAAGACTAGGCTAATATATTAAAGGGAAATCTTTCTGTGCCTAGCCATATTTGAGGTATTATCAGGTAGTAGCTCTGTGTTCTTATTAAAGACAAATAGCACTGAGGAAGTCAATCTTAATACTGACATCTGGAAAGTACAAATTGACTTTTGAGTATTTGAAAAACAAGTTTTACCAACACCATAACTACCATAAAATAAATTGAAAAGCCTGAAGAGAAATGAGAAACTATTGGCAGTGCTGCAATAATTTCAATGTCATTTTAAACCAGGCAATACCAATTTAGCAATGTTAAAATATCAAATACTTGTGATGGCTTTTAAAAAATCAGAAAGGTAATTATTTTAGCACATGACAAAATGCAAAAAGATTAGTAATACCAAGATGAAAAGCAAATCGTTCAAAGTTCCATAGGACTGTTCAGAAAAAAATGTAACATTTAAAGGGTATGAGTTGTATTATTTTATGAAAGTTTTTGTAGCAGAAATCCAAAACATCCTTTTGATCTGTTGATGGTATTAAGAGTATTCTGCTTGAGCAGACTAGAATTTTTTTGCAGCCTAGCTATTCTAATTCTATGGGCTCAGTAGTTGTGGGGGGGGGGGTGCGAGTTTACTTTATTCAAGTTAGGAATCTTGGAAGAACAATTTTCCTGGACATTGAGCAACTTTTTTCATTTTTCTCTCTCTGGTTACTGCTTGTAAAAAGTCTGATTGACAGCAGGCCAGCTGCATAATGGGACTGAAGATGGATCAATTGCAGTTTTCCATTCTGACGGCTGGTAGGTGTTTCTTGGTGTTGTAAGAGGGAGAAGGCAGAAGCGAGAGCAGAGTGATTGGTGGAAAGCAAGATTTAAATGCTGCTTTTTTTTTTGTCGGTAAGCTTTCGTAATGCAATTAAGCTATGGATGTTTTCACCAGCTGAGTTTCCCCAGGGTCAGAGCAACTGAGCTGCCTATGACTAAAAATATAACCTCTTGAAATGTTTAAATATCCAAATATCCATTCCTTTTGGATTTCTCGGTTCTTCATCCTTGTCACATACCAAGTAAAACCGAGTTTGGTGGGACATCTGCAGATGGTGGTATTGCAAACGCCTTCAACCCTTGTTCTTTATGGTGGTAGACTTTGTATGGCGGGAGTAGTATAGCTGAGGAACTGTAGATGCATTTTATAGATGGTATACACTGCAGCTGTGATGCTTTGATGTTGAAGAAAATTATTATATAAAACGGAAGATAAAAGTTCCTGTCAAGTAGGCTGGGAGTTGTCAGCTGTGCTGAATCCCTGTTTCAGGCTTTTTCTAAATTTCTTCCCAGGTGTTGCTTTGTATCTCCAAGGCCAGGTGTCTGTTATTATGACTGATAGGTACTCTGCCATTTCACTCCATGTATTATAGCACCTATTGTAACATTGATGTGAATTTTCTCAGTAACTGTCTAAAATAGTAGCTGTAAAAATCTGTGACATAGCTGCAGATTATAATCTCATTTACCATTGAATGAGAATTCATTTCCAATAGCTTTTCACTGTAAGTATTATTATTTGTGCACTTATTTACCTTTGTAATGAGGGGCCAAATGGTTGCACTGTGGTTAGCATAACACTTTACAGCTACAGTGATTGGGGTTTAATTTTGGCCACTGTCTCTGTATGTTCTCCCTGTGACTGTGTGGCTTTCCTCAGGGTGCTCTGGTTTCCTCCCACATTCTAAAGTCACATGGGTTAGGGTTAGTAAGCTGCAGACATGCTATGTTGGTGCCAGAAGCATCGCGACACATACAGGCTGCCTCAGCACATTCTCGGACTCTGTTGGTTGCTGACCCAAATGATATATTTTGCTGTACCATATATTTTGATCTACATGTGACAAATAAGCTAATCTTCTACATTCCAGTATTATCTATATGTAGGCATCTTCTGGTGCACTACATAAATATTGATCAATTCCACTCTTCTAAACCCCTGATTTACAAGTACAAGTCAAAGATTGGGCATTCTCCAGAGACTACTATACGTTCAAGCACTACAATTGCTTTGCACCACTTACAAAACACACACCAGCTCCATTTACCTGGATGAATTCTATCTACAAATGCATTGAAGTTACTTGACTAAGGCTAATCCAACAGTTCATCTCTTACACCTAATCTCTATCATCAAGATCAGGGCTGTAGGCACATAGGAATACCACACCTATAGGTTCCCCCCCCCCCCCCCAAGTCAAACAACATCCTGACTGGGAACTTCATAGCCCATTCATATCATGGGTGTGAATTCTAGAGCTTCAACTGACTTGTTTGACATTATTTCACCAAAAGGACTGTAGTATTTCAAAGTAATGGCTTATCATCAACCTAAGGGATAGGCAATAAATACCAGCCTTGCTAGCTACACTCCTTCCTACTCCGATCCAAAACTAAACAAGTTGAAATGAATAAAAATAATCCAATTTTGACTTCTGCCTGGTTTAAATGAGGCATGGGGCTGCCAGAGGGAGTATCTGGAGAAAAAGGTTCAATTTTGGTATTATGGTAAAAGCAACTGGTAATTCTTTGGATGACACATAATAACAAGATTAAACTGGCATATTTTCTACAGATCAAGACACAACTAGCCCCATGCTTCATTTACAAAGTTAGTTCCAGAATACTCTACATAAGTTAGCTTTTTATTAACTTGTTGCTGTTTGGTCACATTTATCAATTAATATTAGAGATGATAAATGTATCTTAGGCTACCTGTTCGATTAATCCTCTATTTTTTATCTAACATATACAGACAAACAAATTAATCTCAGTTTGATTGGTTTAGCCTTCTCTCTCTCTAGAGTTTCACCAACTACCAGGAACAGCTACTTCCTAATGTTAATAGCTTCAGTGATCATGGTTTTGTTCCATCTTTGGAGTTGGTACAAGTGACAGAGCTTCAAATATACCAATGCCAAAAAGAGCAAAAGCATCCAGTCATGGTGAGTTCCCTTTCATCAAAACAATGCTGAACTTAAGTGATATTGGAGAGAACATATGCCCCTACATCTCATCATTAAGTTGCTCAGGAGGGTGAGGTGTAGAAACAACTAGTAATTTAATTCAAAGAATTACAGACTGATTTCTGAAATTTAAAAAAAGTACATTACGTAGAAACTAGCTATCATCTTCCTTCATTTACATTTAGAAACTCCATCCTTGACACAGTTTGCTGCTTGCAGTCCATGATGTTTTGAGTTAAAATCTGTCAGATCTTATGCTTTCTTCTCCCTGCCTCCCACCTCATTAAAAGCCTTGCCACATCAGCACCAACATATTCCACTGCTCCGTCAAACAAAACATATACTCACAAAGCACAAAACCATTATTCTTGCTAAAGAAATTAATAATTAAATTACCTGAATTACAGAATAGATTTCATTAACATTAAGCCAGAGTGAGAAATGGATTTCCCTCCCGAGCAGAAGAGAATTTAGGTTTTAAACTGGCACCTTCACAGCACCAAGATGAGGAATGCAATGTGCAGATTTAAATATTTCTATAATTGACAAAACTTTAAAAAAGAAACTTTATTGACTTGGTAGAACAATGTCACAGCCAGAACCAGCTCATGGCACATATATAAAAAATAAAATTCTTGGCCCAGCCACTTTTACCCTTGAATTTACTCATCGTTTCTACACTCAACACTATGACATTTTCAAAACGTTGGGTAGGGACAAGGCTATATTAAAACAAAACTACAATATTATCCAATACTGATGGAAAGATTATTGACTTGAGAAAGTAACTCTGTACCTGTCTCAACAAATGCTACTTGACCTGTTATTTTGGAGCCTCATATTGCTGCAAAATCTAATAAAATTTGCTTGCATCCATTCAATGTTTTATTGACTTTCATGTGACACCACTACCCCTCAATGATATTTATCATACTCTCTATACATTAATAAGACTCTACCACTATACCTAAACTTTTTTGTGAGAGCTTTTTGTCAACCTTTGAGTAAATATTTCTTTCTGATTGCTACTCTTTAAGCTCTAGCTTCAAAGACATTTAAAGAAAATCTCTCTTCAAACGAAGTTCTGAACTAACTGCTTAAAAATCTAACCCCTTGAAAGCTTCAAAACTAGCTTCAAATGATATTCAGTTACAACTCAAAATATTCTCAGTACTTAACTGAAAATATCCTGGGTCGACATGGTCATGAATCTTCATAACATATTAAAAAATAACACATGACATATTTTATTCAAGTGAGCATCTCTGATGCTTATTAATATGTTTAGGGACTTGTCCTAAGCCAGCACAACAGTGAGTGTTGAGGGTTCCTTTACCTGTATAGGTAGTAAATAATTTAACCAACTCGAAGCAAACTAGGCAAATAAGCAGATTTATATCTTCCATTCCTCACTGGTCATAACCAATCCAACTACTCAAGCCAAATAATCAAGTTCGAGAATCTATTTTCTGTATTAATCTAATTTGAGGAAGCAAAACTAATGCACATTATGCTAAGGAATTGAGGACTGTTTATGCATTATCAGGAATCAACTTAATGGCTTGTTTTTATGTCAAGTGATTTCATTCTCAGATGCAATACACATGCATGCTGTTACTGAAGCAGTCAAAACTTTGCAGGTTTTTATACAAGAATAGTACCTTTGCAGAATTTATGTTTTCATTAACCTTTTGAAATATCCCTTTTTGCCACAACTGCTCCCTTTATTTCAAAGTTCAAGCCAAAATGGGGTATCCAGACCAACAACTGCCATGCCATTCTGGAATCAAGGAAGTGTAAGCCATGGCTGCCCACAGCATATTGGGAACACTGCTATATCTTAAAAATTTAGCTGCCGAATGCTCTTGGAACTTTCTATATTTTGTGAATGATTAAATTTAATTTGTTCTGAGCTCTAATTAACAGCTAATTAACAAAGTCCATGTGCAAATATCCCACCATGAACATTTATTTCTTGAGGCACCAATGCATTCTGTGCCATTAGGATGCTCATAATCAATTTCCCCCCCATAGCAAATCTACTCTTACTGAAAATGGTCAAAGAAGTTTTACTACAATACTTATGTTAAAAACAGCTACGACATTTATTATTTAAAAATGGGAATTTAACCTTTACAAATATCATCCCTTTCAACCTTGAATAATTAAATCAATTGCTGAATACAGTGATGCCTATTGCCTGTATGGGTACCTTAAATCTCCTTGCTTACCCAGCATTCCATAAAACTTTAGAAGGCATTCCTAGAACATAGAATATAAAACAATGGCAATGATACTCCCAAGAAAATAATGCCATTACCAAAGAGGCCTACAAAAATAATACTATTTAGAATTGAATGTTTCCTTGTTAGGTTGTACTAAATCCCTTTTTTGGATGCAGGTCAGATTTGTGGCCAGCCAACATCAGCACACTGTCTCCTTAAGGCCTGGTTCTTACACTGAAATGGTGCATTACTGCTACACAAATAGGTCACAAGTAAAGCCAATGTAAACATAACACATACAACAGCTTACCCATTAAAGTTTTCTAATCACTTCAGTTAGATTTTTTAAAAAGCAATACTTTTACCTAGGAATAAATACTTCCAAACAATCCTGTTTTTTTTAAAAAAGCTGTCAGAACTTTAGTGCCAAATGCGCCATCTCTTTCTAGCTCATTTCTCATATGCATCATATGATGAATGGAGCTGGGTGATGACTGGATACCATGAGCAGCAAATGGTTGCCAGTTGAATGTTTTTAGCTGTGCCTTGTTCGAGAGCAAGTGATGCTATCTGTTTGATTTCATGCTTGGTACTCTTCACACTTGCATCTCAGAAGTGCTGACCAAACCAAGTGCTTTGGCTTCTTCTGGTGTCAAGCCATTCTTTAATGTTCTTCTTACTGTAAGAGGGAAATAGAGATACATTAAGATCACACTGTTATTCTAGAAATTGCAGTTTCAGAAATTCTGGTTTAAAAATCCATCTTTACAAATCCTTGTGATATTTGTAAAGCAATGCAAGCAATGAGAAAGCACACAAGGGAAAGGATAAAAAATGGTCAGGAAAACAAAGTAAATCAATCCGAATAAAAGTAAATTATATGTTAAACAGGACTGTCTATATGCTCTCTGTGACATTCAGCCACAATTTGTAGATGGACAAACAACAAAACTGGACTGATGACTAATCAGTCTTCAGTTTTATGAAATGCGTGAGTGCAACAAGTCATGAGTGATTCAATGCCACATATTAAAACTATTGAAGGCTCCTTTCAATAACTTGAGGATTGAGTAGGTTGCTGAAACAGAAATTGGCCAGATTGCCTTCATTTTGCTTTCACTGGAAAAGGAATAACTAGGCATGTTTTCATTTTCTGCATAATTTCGATTTGAACAGACTGGCTAAAACTGCATTTATTCCTTCAGTGCTACAACACAGATATTGTGAGAAAGTCAGTATTGCTATGTCAAGTGGATTCAAGCTGCAGGCCGAATCAAAGCAGTGGGGTCTAGGCCTCAGAGTGTATTGAAACGACAGAACTTGATGCTTGGACGATGATTTAAGTGCCAGGCCGAATCAGGAAGATCGGGTACAGGCTGAATTGAGGCAGCGGGGTTGAAGCAACTGAACCTGATTTTCGATGACAATTTAGGCGCCGGGCCAGATTGAAAAGATCAGTGTGTCAAGGCCCGAGGCAAAGGATCAGTTGCAGACATCCCACCCTGCAAAAACTCATTTCAGAGAGGTAGCACCATCAATTTGCAGGAGACTTCCGGGAGAGGTGGGATGTCTTCAATAGAGTAGCTCCTTAGCAGCCGGCCAGCTAGTTTAAATAACGTTAGCTATGCTAATGAACGAATGACACCTGTTAAACTCACCTCAACACGTCTTTTGCAGTCTTAACCCACCATGGGCAATAGAAAAGTCACTGTTGCAAACAGTGCAGCGAGCAACACATTTGACCCCTATTAGGCAGGGGTACACTTTAGTGTAGTCTGGGGTGACGTACTGTACGTTTTATATATTTTTTGGAACACTCTGCCATGGCGCGCTCTCTCTCTCTCTCATAGTCACTCTCTCGCGCTCTCTCTGTCACTTGCTTTCTCTCTCACTCGCTTGCTTGCTCTCTCTCTCTCTCGCTCGCTCTCTCTCGCTCTCGCCCTCTCTCGCGCTCGCTTGCTTGCTCTCGCTCTCTCGTGCTTTGTCTCACTCGCTCTCAAAAAAATTGATTTCCGTGATATTGTATATAATTTGTGGGCATCAGGGAGCCACTATTCCAATGCGGGAGACTCCTGGAACTTCCGGGGGAGGTGGGACGTCTGCAGTTGGTTCAACTCGCTGCGCTGCTCTGCTCTGAACTAAGGGTCTGTGATTGGACTGTTTGTGGACTTCAGTTCAGTAAATGCTTGCATTTATTGTTTGCTTGATTTGATTCTTTCTCTGTATGTTGGGAGTTTGACAGTCTTTGTTTTTAAAATGGGTTCTTTTGGTTTTCTTTGTTCAATGGCTGCCTGTTAGGAGACAAATCTCAAGTTTGTATAATGTATACATACTTCAATAATAAATATACCTTGGACTTTGAAGTAGCTCATTATATCTCGTGGATGTATGGAGTAAATGAACTTATCTTGAGGTAATTGATTATGCATGATGAGGATGTATGAAGTGAGCTGACCAGGATAATATTTCCAGCAGAAGAAGATAGCTGTAAAGTACAAACCTCATCTTTTAACCATATGAAGTTCTTCAGAGATGCTTGAACAGCTCAAACAGCCACAGGTACTTTGGTATAGAAGTGGGAGCAACTCTGACCTGACCCACGGAAATGCTTACCAATACACATTTAATGCTGCTTAGTATGTACACGATACCATGCTGTAGCTTCAGCAGATCAGTCTTACCTATGCCAGCTGCTGCTCCAGGTATGTTTTGACTCAAATCATGGTCAACTAGTTTGTGGATGAGTGAAAGGTGAAGGAAAACTGAGTGTGACATTTCAAAATCTGAGGGAATAAAGTATATTAGAAACTAAGGGGGGGCAAGACAAGGTAGTTGTTTTTACTAGTAGGCAAGTCTTGAATAGATTAGGGAGTCTTGAATTAATCGATTAGGGAACAATCACTTAGAGTGGAGGCACATAGAAATGTCTTCTCAAAGAGGATGGCGATCTCCGGAATTCTCTTCTCCCAAAGGTGAAGAGTAGATTCACGAGGAGATAATAAAAAGAAAAAAGACAAGATTATTGGAGGTCTTGATTACACAAGGAAGAGTTGGAACAGGCAAGATCTGCTATCTTCAGAAGTGAAAGGAGACTGAGAGGTGATATGATAGATGTATATAAAAATACCAGAGATATGGATAGGATTGTTTGTCGATGTCTGTTTATCATGGTAGAGATGCTTCCCTCTAGAAACACAGGTTTAAGGTGAGAAGAAGATTAAAGGGGAACTGAATGGTAACATTTTCCACATAAATGAAGAGTTGGGGAGGCATCTGGGCAGGTACTTGAATGAGCACAGCAGAGAAAGGTGTAGAATTAATGCAGCCAGGTGATATTAGTATAGATAAACAGAGATGCCGTCGGCCAAGGAGTTTTTTCTGTGCCATACAACTCTGTGACTGTTGTCTGTGGTGAATTGGTACAGAAGAGCAGTAGCTTGAGACAAATCAATAATGATAATATTGAATGTTAGGGGTGCTTGCCAAGCTGAGTATTCCTGCCCTACTTCCCTACATTTTAAACTGACAAAATCATTATAACAAACAATAGAAAGATTAATCCAATATTTGTTGGATTGAGGTTCATTTAGAAGGTTCTGTGATTAAGTCCTACTCTTGAAGCTTGAACGGAAAGGTCAAAGCTGTTGATCCAGTGTCATGAGATGCTGAACTGAAGTACCTATTTGGGTTCAAGTCAAAACATCACAGAAATTAGTCCATAATGACCAGTGGGCACCCTTCCAATATTAATCCCATCGTCCAGCACTTGGTCCAGAGTCTTCTATGCGTAACTGATTCAAATGTTCATCAAAGCTACTTCATAAATGCAATCAGTGACCCAACTTCACACACAAAAAGCTGGAGCAACTCAGCAGGCCAGACAGCATCTATGGAAAATCCACTTTTCCATAGATGTTTCTGGCCTGCTGAGTTCCTCCAGCATTTTGTGTGTGTTGCTTGGATTTCCAACATCTGCAGATTTTCTCCTGTTAGTGACCCGGCTTCAACCATTCTGTATTCCAGATACTTTACGCTCTGAGTGAAAAAGGTCTTTCTTTACCATAGAACCATAGAAACTACAGCACAGAAACAGGCCCTTTGGCCCTTCTTGACTGTGCCGAACCATTTTCTGCCTAGTCCCACTGACCTGCACACGGACCATATCCCTCCATACACCTCCCATCCATGTATCTGTCCAATTTATTCTTAAATGTTAAAAAAGAACCCGCATTTACCACCTCGTCTGGCAGCTCATTCCATACTCCCACCACTCTCTGTGTGAAGAAGCCCCCCCTAATGTTCCCTTTAAACTTCTTCCCCCTTACCCTTAACCCATGTCCTCTGTTTTTTTTCTCCCCTTGCCTCAGTGGAAAACGCCTGCTTGCATTCAATCTATCTATACCCATCATAATTTTATATACCTTTAAGAAATCTCCCCTCATTCTTCTACGCTCCAGGGAATAAAGTCCTAACCTATTCTATCTTTCTCTGTAACTGAGTTTCTCAAGTCCCGGCAACATCCTTGTAAACCTTCTCTGCACTCTTTCAACCTTATTTATATCCTTCCTGTAATTTGGTGACCAAAAATGAACACAATACTCCAGATTCGGCCTCACCAATGCCTTATACAACCTCATCATAACATTCCAGCTCTTATACTCAATACTTCGATTAATAAAGGCCAATGTATCAAAAGCTCTCTTTACGACCCTATCTACCTGTGACAACACTTCTAGGGAATTTTGAATCTGTATTCCCAGATCCCTCTGTTCCACTGTACTCCTCAGTGCCTTACCATTAACCTGTATGTTCTACGTTGGTTTGTCCTTCCAACGTGCAATACCTCACACTTATCAGTATTAAACTCCATCTGCCATTTTTCAGCCCATTTTTCCAGCTGGTCCAAGTCCCTCTGCAGGCTCTGAAAACCTTCCTCACTGTCTACTACACCTCCAATCTTTGTATCATCAGCAAACTTGCTGATCCAATTTACCACATTATCATCCAGATCATTGATATAGATGACAAATAACAATGGATCCAGCACTGATCCCTGTGGCACACCACTAGTCACAGGCCTCCACTCAGAGAAGCAATTCTCTACCACCACTCTCTGGCTTCTTCCATCGAGCCAATGTCTAATCCAATTTACCACCTCTCCTTGTATACCTAGCGACTGAATTTTCCTAACTAACCTCCCATGCGGGACCTTGTCAAAGGCCTTACTGAAGTCCATGTAGACAATATCCACTGCCTTCCCTTCATCCACTTTCCTGGTAACCTCCTCGAAAAACTCCAACAGATTGGTCAAACATGATCTACCACGCACAAAGCCATGTTGACTCTCCCTAATAAGCCCCTGTCTATCCAAATGCTTGTAGATTCTGTCTCTTAGTACTCCCTCCAATAACTTATCTACTACTGACGTTAAACTCACCGGCCTATAATTTCCCGGATTACTTTTTGATCCTTTTTTAAACAATGGAACAACATGAGCCACTCTCCAATCCTCCGGCACTTCACCCGTAGACAGCGACATTTTAAATATTTCTGCCAGGGCCCCCGCAATTTCAACACTAGTCTCCTTCACGGTCCGAGGGAACACTCTGTCAGGTCCCGGGGATTTATCCACTTTAATTTTCCTCAAGACAGCAAGCACCTCCTCGTTTTCAATCTGTACAGTTTCCATGGTCTCACTACTTGATTCCCTCAATTTCATAGATTTCATGCCAGCTTCCTTAGTAAATACAGACGCAAAAAACCTATTTAAGATCTCCCCCATTTCCTTTGGTTCAGCACAAAGCCGACCACTCTGATCTTCAAGAGGACCAATTTTATCCCTTACAATCCTTTTGCTCTTAATATACTTGTAAAAGTTCTTTGAATTATCCTTCACTTTGACTGCCAAGGCAACCTCATGTCTTCTTTTAGCCCTCCTGATTTCTTTCTTAAGTATTTTCTTGCACTTCTTATACTCAAGTACCTGATTTACCCCCTGTTTCCTATACATTTCATACAACTCCCTCTTCTTCTTTATCAGAGTTGCAATATCCCTTGAGAACCAAGGTTCCTTATTCCTATTCAATTTGCCTTTAAACCTGACAGGAACATACAAACTCTGCACTCTCAAAATTTCCCCTTTGAAGGCTTCCCACCTACCAATCACATCTTTGCCAGAGAACAACCTGTCCCAATCCACGCTTTTTAGATCCTTTCTCATTTCTTCAAATTTGGCCTTCTTCCAGTTCAGAACCTCAACCCTAGGACCAGATCTATCCTTGTCCATGATCAAATTGAAACTAATGGTGTTATGATCACTGGAACCAAAGTGCTCCCCTACACAGACTTCCGTCACTTGCCCTAATTCGTTTCCTAACAGGAGATCCAATATTGCATCCCCTCTAGTTGATCCCTCTATATACTGATTTAGAAAACTTTCCTGAACACATTTTACAAACTCTAAACCATCTCGACCCCTAACAGTATGGGAGTCCCAATCAATGTATGGAAAATTAAAATCCCCTACCACCACAACTTTATGTTTCTCGTTGACTATTGGGTGGTCTGTAATACAATCCCACTAATGTGGCCATACCTTTCCTGTTTCTCAGCTCCACCCATAAGGACTCAGTAGACAAGCCCTCTAATCTGTCCTGCCTGAGCACTGCTGTAATATTTTCCCTAACAAGCAATGCTACTCCCCCACCTTTCATTCCTCTGCCTTGATCACATCTGAAACATCGGAACCCTGGAATATTAAGCTGCCAGTCCTGCCCCTCCTGTAGCCAAGTTTCACTAATTGCTATAACGTCATAATTCCAAGTGTCAATCCACGCCCTCAACTCATCCGCCTTCCCCACAATACTCCTAGCATTGAAATATATACACCTCAGAAGATTTTTACCACCACTCACAACCTTTCTATCAGCGGATTTGCTTAAACTTTCAATATCATTTATTTTCACCCCAGCCACACTGTCAGCTCTGGCACTCTGGTTCCCATCCCCCTGCAAATCTAGTTTAAAGCCTCCCCAACAGCACTAACAAACCTCCCTGAAAGGATATTGGTCCCCCTGTGGTTCAAGTGTTTATCCCTCTCTAAATCTCTTTCCCCTAAATGTATGTCTTTTAGCCTCATCTCCCTCTGCCATGAGGAAGTTTCTTGCAGTCTGCTGTCATATTTCATATAAGGTAATAATGTCTACTCTTGACTTTGTCCCTATTGTTTTCTCTGTCTCCTGCTGATGGTTCGGAAGTCTGTAATACACCCCCATCAAAATAATGGCAACCTTTGTTGTTTATTTTCTGTAACCATGGTGCATGCTGAACAGCCTGCTAGGGTATCCTCCCTAAATATTGAAGGTGAATGTAAAGAAATGATATTGAAGGACACCAAGGATGTCGTCTCTGGTATTCTGGCCAATATTAATGCCTCATTCAGTGTTCCTGTAAAGGATATGATCTCACCAGTGCCCCAACTGCTGCTTGTGGTTGTGCTACATTTTCTGCATTTACATCAGTGACTGCAATTCAAAACTACTTAATTGGCTATAAACTACCAGGACACTCTAAAGCGATATAAAAGATGTGATCATTCAAGTTTTCTTATTATGTCTTGCTGAAATAGAGAGTTGTAACCCAAATGAATAGGCAGGGAAAAACTACTAAACCAGCATAGGTTTAACCAATGGAGACATAGTAAAACAAGTTAAATTAAAAGGTAGGATCACTTAACAAAATATTATGATTCAAAACAGATGTAGGAAGGCAAAAAGCTTCCACCTATCGCATTTACTCTCTTCTAGACAATACAACAAGTCTAGTTGCCTTGACTTACTACTGCATGATATACTCCAGTGTCGAAGTACCATATCTAGTCACAAATTGAACTTCTTCTCATTTGGTGATCAAAATTCCATTAATCCCAAAATTAATTAATTCACCTCAGATTTGTGAAAAGGAGTTCCATATACTGTTTTTTTTTAAAGTTCTCTGCACCTCTGAAACAACTGGCAGTATTTTTTAGTGCTAGATGCCATCCAAGACTCTTCAAGACCATCGAGATACTTCCTTCTAAATTCCAGGGAGCTTCATTTACTTTTACATTTGCTTTCTGTATTGACTGTACCTTCTGTATCTGTAAATTATTCCTCCATATATAATCTACCAACCTCCAAGAGGACCATAACCTTGTCATGGTTGGGACACTTGCATGCCTCAATGACCCGGAGGACTATGTTGGCTGGAGTCAGGGCTTTATGCTTTGGCTCCTTGTAGGGTTACCATGTCAAACAAAAGGGTAGAGGACAGATTAAGGGTGGTCCACCAGTCTTTCAGGTTCGGGGGTTCAGCTCAGGGCTAACAACTCTGACAGGTCAAACAAAATTGTTACGTAAACAGCAATGAAGAATCCTTATACATTTGAGTGCAACAGTATTCCTGAGTTTTCACTCAGGGCTTGTGAAACTGACAGTAGTGAAAACGGAGAGACTACGGGCACAATGGAGGAAGCCCTGATCCCAGATGGAGGATCTTCATTGCTGCTCTAAATGCCAGTGACATAACAGGCATTAAATATAATCTATCAAAACCATTCCTACATTGAATGTTATTAATTCTCTTCTTAAACTTCAATGTTCTGAGTATAACCCCAACTTTTAAGATATTCCAAGGTTTTCAAGTTTGAGGCGGTTGAGACCAGAGAAGTGACAGGTGAGATTTTTCTTAATATATTAACTATATTTACAACTATACTATGCATTTTACTTTGTTTAAAAACTCTCAAGTAAGCCTTCAATATATTGAGAGAAACTTTTCTTTCCTGCACTATTAAACAACACAAATATTATTCTTAGACATGAACTGCAAGATAACAAATTAGAATCACATCTAAAATTGGTCAATGACTGACATAATTTGCAAGGGAGAAATATTCACTTTTCCAAATTTTGTGTCCAAATTAACCCATGCTTAAAAATTGCTCTTGATTCTTACTGGGTCATCATGGGTTCGTAGTCTGAGCACTGACTAAACGTTTATCACCAATTTAACCATACGAGGTACGGTTTTCTTACCTCTGCAGGAAAGACTGCCATCTAATGGCTCAGCTCAAATAGACAACACTCACTGTTGGATACGGCATGCACAGGTACATAACCACTGAATGGATTCAATACCATCATTAGATTTGAATGTTAGTTGGTATGCCCAAGTGGCACACAGCACAGCAGGCATTAAAGTAGGACCAAAGGAAACCCATCTGATAAATACTTCTTGTTTCAAGCTAACAAAACAATGGATGAAATGGAAACTAGTAGATCAACAACATTTAATATGTTTATGAAAATGATTGAGGCATTATTGAATAAGAAACTATTAACCTGTGTATGTCCCATTAAAATCATAAAGCAAACGTTACTGGGTGTGTATCTAGGGCATAAAGAGGGGAAAATGAGTTTGTTTTACTAGAGAAACATCAGTCAAACAATTATTATCATATCATTAAAGTGGCTACAGAAAAGGACAAGGAAAAAAACCAACAAGAAAAATATTTTCGGTAAATTGAGAAAGGGACCATGTCTTGGTAAATAAGAATCAAAGATTTTGAGTTAAAACAGTAAATCAGAAATCTTCAGAGATAACATTGTTCAGATATAAGCTGGACACATTCAAGGGAAGTGACAAAAAGAGACTCAAAACGAGAGAAGATGAGGAGACAAAAATGAAACAGGAAATGGTGGCTTCAATCCAGTTCCACACCCTAAACCGAGAACTAAATTTGGAAAAAAAAAGTGCAGAGCAGAACAGCGAAGGGAAATAGAGGGGAAAAGAAGCTCAATAGAAAAGAGAATACAAAAAACAATTAATCAAGCTTTCCGTGAACATGAATAGGGATCAAAGAGGACATTTTTTTTTTGCAGACAGGGTATGATTGGGTATTGAGGCACCTAAAAGACTGCCAATCAAGGCACAATATAGTCTTGATGTCTGCAGGAAGAGTGGAAATAATGGAGTTGTGGACCATAAACTTTCAACTGGCCAGATGCCAAAGGACTGCGATATTAATCCTTCTTTTCAAGATGTGTGATGGTAATAAACCAAATGTCTCCAGGGAAATCAGCTTGACAAGGAAACAATTAGAGATGATTAACTGAAACAAAATTAATTGGCACTTTTCTATTAAACAGAAACAAACTTTAAACAGCAAGTCTAAATTTATTAAAGCCAAGATGGGTTAAGTATTGAAATGGACAGATGGAAGTAAAGTAGTTGACATGATATTGATTTGCATGTTGTATCTGATGAAAAACAAAATCATAGCATTAATCTTAAAACTTAAATGCAGAGGACAAATGTTTAAAACGCTGTTTCAGCAACTGGTGGGAAGTAGACTTGACATCATCCTCCAGGGGGCAGTGGTACCCCTGCCTTTCTACAAAACCTGAATAGGTGTCATGGGGAAAACACTAAGTAGCAGGACTTTATAAAAAGATGGACATATGATTGAAAACGACAGATAACATTTGACAAAGTTGAGTAAAGTCATACACCTTCAAAGCCCCCAGTGACCCTGAGGCCGAGGTGAGAAGATTCTTCAGGAGGGTGAACCATAGAAAGCATCTGGCTCAGATGGGGTACCTGTCTGAGTACTAAATACCTGTACTGATCAGCCTGCTGGAGTATCCACTGATATCACTGACCTCTCCCTTAGGCAGTCTGAGCTACCCACCCGCTTCAAGCAGGCTTCAATTATACAGGTGCCCAAGAAGAATGTGGTAGCCTCCCTCAATAATGATTGTCCAAAAGAACTGACATCAACTGTAATGACATGTTTTGTGGGATTAGTGATTAACACACATCAACTCCTGCTTGTGAAGCGACAATTATCCGCTCCAGTTTACCAACTGTCACAACAGGTCAACAGCAGATGTCATTTCATTGGCTCTGTGCTCAACACTCGAACATCCAGACAGCAAAGGTGCATACGTCAAGATGATGTTCATGGACTACAGCTTGGCATTAAATACTATCATCCCCTCAAAGCTAATTAATAAGCCTTAAGACCATAGACCTCAATACCTCCTTGTGCTACTGAACAGTAAGTTCAGATTGGCAACAGCATCTCCTTACCCGTCTCCATCAGCACAAGTGCACCACAAGGTTGTGTACTTTGATCACTACTCTACCCACTTTATACTTATAACTGTGAGGCTAAGTACAGCTCCAATGCCATATCTCGCTTTGCTGACAACACCATTGTCATTGGCCGAATCAAATGTGGTGACATAACAGCATATACGAGGGAGAGTGAAAAACTGGCCAAGTGGTGCCATAACAACAACCTCTCACTCAATGCCAACAAGACCAAAGACCTGATTATTGATTACAAGCGAAGGAAAGTGGAAGTAAATGAGCCAGTTCTCATCTGGGGGAATCACAGTTGGGGAAGGTCAGCAACTTTAAATTCCTTGGTGTTGTCATTTTAGAGGACCGGTCTTTTATCCAGCACGAAGATAGCAATGGCAGTACCTCTACTTTCTTAAAAGTTTGCAAATATTCAGCATGTCATTTAAGACTTTAATTTCTATAGATATATGGTGGAGAATATATTGACTAGTTGTATCACAGTCTGGTAGGGAAACACCAATGCACTTGAATAGAAAAGCCTACAAAAAGTAGTGGATATGCCCAGTCCATACCAGACAGCCCTTTTCACCATTGAGTACATCTACACGGTGTGCTATCACAGAATAGCAGCATCTGTCGTTAAGGATCCCTACCACCCAGGCCATGTTCTCTTCTCACTGTTGCCTTCAGGAGGGTGGTCCAGGAGCCTAAGGACTGACACTTTCAGGTTCAGGAACAGTTATTAACCCACAGCCATCAGGCTCTTGAACCAGAGGGGAATACCTCACTCAATGTCACTCACCCCATCATTGAACTGCTCCCAAAACCTATGGATTCACTTTCAAGCACACTGCGACTTATTTTCTTGATATTTATTATTATTATGTTTTTTTTCTTCTTGTGTGTTTGCACAGTATGTTGCTGTTTGCATATTGGTTATTGTCCACCCTATTGGGGGAGATCTTTCATTGGTAAATGGTGACATATACTGTTTGTACTTTGAAAATAATTTTGCTCTTAAGTTTTGAACTTTGAAAATGGCCAATCAAAAATGAAGGAAGCTAATGTTAAACTTTTAGAAAGTCATGGTTTATGCAGGCATCACACTTTGAGGCTGCCAAAACCCAAGAAAAAGTATGGAAAAAGTTAACTGGAAAGATGTCAGGGATACAGGAATGTTATTTATATGGATAGATTGGAAAAATTGGGGAAGTATTCAAAACATAGAAGTTTAAGGAGCGATTTAACAACATTCAATGTAGGAATGGTCTTGATAGATTGTATATGGAGAACTCATTTACAGATACAGTAGATAGAAAATAAATTAAGGTAATTGGCAGCAAAACCAATGGTAAGATGATGAGCACTTATGTTTTAAATGAGACTAGTTATTGTGATCTTCAAAGCAAACCTTGCATGCATAATGAAAGTAGTTCTACACTGCAAAGATATGAGATGAATATGGTTAAGAGGGAAACTAAGCAAAGGTAGTAGAAAGAGCAGAAGATCTGGACTAACTGTAAAGCTGTGAAAAAGCAAGAACAGACTCAGCACAGATAAAGAACACACATCACACTATAAGATGCTGATTCATAAAGGCATAGTATTCAGTTCCATGTAAATGCTTCAGCCTATTTTTTTCATGATTAGTGTACAATTTGTTTGCTGCTTTTTGGAGTTTAATCAAAAGCTATCTTATGTAGCTTGCTATAAGGTACCTTGCTCTTGTAGTGCAATAGTATTTTGCTGCTGGAGGCCCTTGCACACAGCATTCATTAGCATATTGTCAGCATTGTGCTTTCTGAGATGCAGTTTCTAGACCTTTGTGTTTTATTGAGTTACTCATAATTGCAATAAAATGAGTCAGAACTCAACATCCTTGATGCTGAATAAAAACTTCAGTTTCCATCTTACACATTGTTCTGTGGGGAGGGACTTCTCACTCTTCCCAGCTAGTCCAGAGGCCTCCTACAACATAGTTAAGTCAAGGGGCAAGGTAATCCAACCTTGGCCCTGGTTTTACTTCAGCGAGTGAGGGCACAACTAAGACAGCTCTGTTTCCTTTAAATAGGGCTGCTGAACAAAATTTAAAAACAATTCTTTATTCCAGTGTTTCCCCCAAATATTTCTGACACTTGGAAAGATGCTGATCCGTCACAGGGCCTTGGGGGCAGCGGGGATTGGTAGTGATGGTGAGAAGAGACAAGGGCCGTGCCTAAAAGGCATGGGCTGTTCCAGAACATTATAGCACAATTCCAGGTGAGAACAAAGCTTTGCTAAAAGTTCAAGAACGGGACTAGCCTTAGATTGTCTGATATGCCTCCTGAGGTAATGACACATTATTTGCCAGAGATGTGGATTATGAGGAAGGTAGAGCAGATCGTAGAAAAGGCAGATGGAGTTTTATTTTGACAAGTGTGAGCCGTTGCATTTTGTGAGGTCAAACGTAAGAGGGAAATATGCAGTAAGCCAAAAGAATCAGGAGGTACCAATATACGGAGGGATCTTGGGGTGCAAGTCCATAGTTCTCTGAAAGCGGACGCACAGGTAGATAAGGTGGTAAAGGTGTACAATACACTTGCCTTTATCAGTTTGGGCTTTCAGTACAACAGTTGCAAAATCATTTGTAGCTGCAGAGAACTTCAGGTTTGAAACATAGCAGGCAGTTCTGTTTGTTACGTTACAGGAAGGATAGGGACACTTTGGATAGGGTGCAAAAGACTTTCTTCGGGATGTTGCATGGACTGCAGATAGTAGCTATAAAGAGCAGTTGAACAAACTTTGATTGTTTTCTCTGGAGCATCGGAGGCTGAATGTGACCTGATAGAAGTATATAAAATTATGGAGGTACAGATATTTTAGATGGTCATTGTCTTTTTTGTATGAACAGAGGGCATACTAGAGACCACAAGTTTAAGAGGAGAGGGAGAAAGTTTAAAGGAGATTTAAGTGGCAAGTTTTTAATTACCCATAGTGGTAGGTGCCTGAAATGTGCTGCTATGAAATGATAGTGATGCTTAAGAACCATTTGGACAGCCACATGAACAGGCGGAGAATGGACAGATATAGACCATGTGTACACAATAGGAATTAATTTTATTTGGCTTCGCGGTTAGCACAGATATTGTAGGCTGACGGGCCTGTCCATCTGCTGTCCGTTCAATATTATAGCAATGGCTACTCACAAGATTTCCTGTTTGCACGGGACCGCTTCCGTTCTCTAGGCACAGCTCGCTGGTTTGGCACTTGAGTTGCAGACTTTACAATCCGATCCATGATTTCATCAGCAGCATCATCTGTGGCATTTGGAGAGTCGTCATTTCCTGGAGTCCATGACCCAACATGGCCTGGAAGAGAAAACAGAGTCAATAATGGATTTACATTTCACACAATACTAGGGGCTTGATATTGGGTGGCATCATTAACAATTCTAACAGGTTGTGGGACAGAACATGGCTGGATTGTACTAGTAGGTTGCTGGGTAGGTGGAGTGACTCCTGACTGACCAACTTGAAACCTTCTGCCTTGAAATCGTCTCCAACGGAAGGAGAATTCTTGAGCTTTTATATCAGCAGGTGGTCTCTCCACCTCCACCCACATTTTCCAGCATAACCAAACAGCTGAATGTTGAGAGCTTCTGGCTGAGAGAGACCCCAGTCTTTTCCAGGCACTCTTCCTCTGTGCTGGGTGATCAAGGTAGCTGAATAACCTGTGTGAAAGATTTACTGCAGCTGCACTGTTTATTAAACCATGAAACGTGGAGGTTGAGGTACGAACACATTTGCAGTTAGGTCAACTTAAGCTTTGGTTTAGTGTGACATAAGCAGTTTACATGTTTATACAAGAGGTTTCTTGGATTCTCCGTCACTAATATTTTCCTTTTTCATTTCTTAGGTAGTACTCAAACTTTTAATAAGATAAAGAACTCAACAAGAAGAGTAGGCATCAGTTAAGCAAGAAGTCAACAAGCCTATGTGTCTTCCATAAGCTGGATAAGGGGTTAAGATTAATGGGGACCCTTACCTCGGCTTGCTCTTGTTCGGGTTCGCATGCCCAGTACTCCAGCAGTAACTTCTCCACTCGGTACAGAGGTTTTAAGCACTGCTTTCATATTTTCATGTTCTGCTACCTCTTCTTCATACTCTAATCCCTGTGGCTGGGTCTCAGTCGAGATGGTTGCAGTATTGCTGGAGAATTTTCCTGTCTACACAACAAATCAGGTAGATGTTGTCATTACTTCAACACAGAAAGGTTATGTTAGTGTGTTGCATAGTACGAGTCTGTCAAACCAGTTGTGGAAGTAAACATGCAATGAAAACAGGACAATATGCAGTTCAACATAATTTTAAAACAATAATACAGTGGATTCCAGTTAATTGGACATATTTGACCCAGTACATTTTGGCCCAATTAAGGGGCTGCCACATTTAGTTGTAAGTTTCATGGAAATAGTTTAAAAGAAATAAGAAGTGAGACAAACTACTGCTTAACTGAGTAATAAATAATGTATTTAAATGAAATACAGAACAAATTAGAACATTACCAATACTACTAGTACGTGATGATGACAGGAAACCTGTGCGGGAGAGTTTTTAAAAAGTGGAAAAACTGTTGCTTTGGGGCATTTCCACTCTCTCGATCTTGAACTTCCAGGTCCAGTCGCATGTGTAGATGTCAGAACTGGGGACTTCCTTGATGGCCATGACTTCATCTGTGCCTTGTCATGCATGCCCTTCACTGTCTATGTAGTGTTGCAGAACCAACTTATGGTCTTAGATCTCACCTGCCCAGTCCACTGGAGCCAATTTCACGTGCTAGGACAGGCATGTCCCATCTCACTGGGGTATGACACCCGCTGACTCCCCTCACCTACTTTAGCCCACCTGTCGAAACATTTTACTGGGGTGTGGCCGCTGTTGCATGCAAACAGCTACTTGGAGCCACAGGGGGAGACTGAAGGAAACATTCAAGATTATTGTCAATCCCTTTGAATTTTTCATACTTCTGAATTTGTTGAAGTAGTGAAATATTGTTTCATTTTCACTCCTGGCCACTTCTGGCATTTCCAAGTCTGAATGTTTAGTACCATAGTGAGCAAATCAGTTCTGAATTGTCTAGTGCTTATTTCTCATCAACTAAGAGTAACAAAAATCACTGCTTTTTGAACACAAACACACGTCACTGTCTGCTCTAAGTACCGTGTCTAACAGCCACATGATGTGTACGTGACTGACACTAGGTTGAAAATGTTCGGCAAAAGTTTCCTGCCCTAATTAAGCGGCATATTATTCCAAATAAACAAAGCGAATCCCAACCATGTTGTTGATTCGTTTTTGTTCTTTTAAAAATTGTCCCAAATAAGCAATGGTCCAGACTAACTGATGGGCCAATTAACCGGAATCCACTGTATATAGTTAATAATAAATTCTCCAAAAATCTCAAATTGCCTTTTAGGTTTTGTATAAAATAAATTGTTCTGAGAAATATTAATAGAGTATTTAAAGGCAACTTGACAGGATGTTTGGTATGCAAGCTAGTTGCTTAATCTAACATTGGCATAGAACTTATATCACATAGTGAACTTTACATGTGCTATCCAACAGAATTTAGTCAGGAAACATGCTGATGATGACATTAAGTTGCTTCTGGGCCTTCTGTGCACAAAGGGCAATTAAGTAAAGAGGAACCAGCTCACATGCAGAGGCATCCAACAGGCATGCTTGGATGCCTTTGCACAAGTTGTGATTGGCAATTATGCACAACCCAATCTTCAAAAAGGGCCTCTTCAAAAAACTGAGTAACCTGTCCTACCACTATACCAATGTATCAATGAGGCCTACAGCCAGAAGTAATTTGTCATATTCAGTGGGATCTCCATGGCTCCAGCCTTCACAAATTCTTTAAGCCAATTTCACTTAACATTCCCTGCCTTCTGGCACACATGAAGCCAATTTTTTTGTGCCAGCTCTATCTTTACTACTCACTTGCCATACTATCAAATTGTATTTCAAAGATTCCAAGTAAATTTACTATAAATAAACAGATAAATACAAGAAAATCTGCAAATGCTGGAATCTTGCTAAGACTTCATCTGCAGTCCTGATGAAGGGTTTTGGCCCAAAATATTGACTGTTTACTCTTTTTCCAGAGGTGCTATCTGGCCTGCTGAGTTCCTCCAATATTTTGTGTGTACTACTTCACATAGACAAAGACTGACAAACAACTAATGTGCAAAAGACGGCAAACTGTGGAAATAAAAATAATACTGAGAATAAGGGTTGTAAAGAGACCGTGAAAGTGAGTCTGTAGGCCATATAACCAGTTCAGAGTGTTGGTGAATGAAGTTATCCACACCAGTTCAGGAGCCAGATGGTTGTAGGGTAGTAACTGTTCCTGAACCTGGTGATGTGGGACCTAAGGCTTCTCTATCTCCTGCTCAATGGTAGTAGTGAGAAGAGGGCATGACCTGGATAGCTAGGGTTTCAATGATGGCTCCTACTTTCTTGTGCCAGTGCCCCATATAAATGTACTCAATGATGGATGTACCTCGTCAGTGATGGACCGGGCTACATCCATTACATCCATCCTTTTTCATTCCTGGTCATTGGTGATTCCACTGCCGACAGGACATTAACCGTCTAAACTTCAACACTCCTCTCTCCTATTCCAACCTCACTCCTTCCCAATGCTCAGCTCCACTCCCTTCGCACTAATCCTAACCTCACCATCAAATCCTCAGATAAGGGAGGTGCTGTAGTAGTCTGGCAAGCTGAGCTCCACCTTGTTGAGGTCCAGCGCCAACTCTCAGACACCTCCTCTTACTTACCCCTCGAAAAGAACACCACTAGGAAACACCAGGCTCCCACACCATCACCAACCTTATTGACTCTGGGGATCCTCCATCCACTGTCACCAACCTCATTGTTCCTGCACCCCACATCTCCCATTTCTACCTCCTACCCAAAATCAATAAACCTGTTTGTCCAGGTAGACCGACTGTTTATCTGCATACCTCGACTCTGTTTTACTCCCCACCACCCCGGTTTAGTCTGTTCCCACCTATACCTGTGATACCTCAGACACTCTTGATCTTTTCAAGGATTTCAGGTTCCCAAGCCCCATCATCTTACTTTTACTATGGATGTCCAGTCCCTGTACACCTCCATTCCCCACCAGGAAGGCCTCAAAGCTCTCCATTTCTTTCTGGACACCAGATCCCCTCCACCACCACTCTCCTCCGCCTAGCGGAACTTGTGCTCACTCTAAATAATTTCTCATTTGGGTCCTCCCATTTCCTTCAAACAAAGGGGGTATCCATGGGCAGTCACATGGGTCCCAGCTATAGCTGCCTGTTTGTTGGCTATATGGAACAGTCTATGTTGTAAGCCTACACTGGTAACCGTCCAACACTTTTCCGAAGCTACATCCACGAGTGCATTGGTGCTGCTTCCTGCACCCAAGCTGAACTCATTGATTTCATCCACTTTGCCTCCAACTTCCACCCATCCCTTAAATTCACCTGGTCCATTTCCGACACCCCCCTTCCCTTTCTTGATCTCACTGTTTCTATTTCCATTGACAGCTTATCCACCAATGTGGATTATAAACCAACAGACTCTCACAGCTACCTGGATCATACGTCCCACCCTACTACTTGTAAATCTGCCATCCCTTTCTCTCAATTCCTCCATCACTGCTGCATCCGCTCTCAGAATGAGGCTTTTCATTCTAGAACAAAGGAGATGTCCTCCTTTTTCAAAGAAAGAGGCTTCCCTTTATCCACCATTAATGCTGCCCTCAACCACATCTCTTCCATTTCATGCACATCCACTCTTACCCCATCCTCCTGCCATGCTACCAGGGATAGGGTTCCTCTTGTCTTCACCTACCACCCCACCAGCCTCTACATCCAGCACATAATTCACCGAAACTTCTGCCAACTCCAATTGGATCCCACGACTGAACACTTTCTACAGGGATCGCTCCCTATGCGACTCCCTTATCCATGTATCCCTCCCCACTGAGCTCCCTCCTTACACTTATCCTTGCAAGCTGAACAAGTGCTTCACCCACCCTACAGCTTCTCCCTCACCACCATTCAGGGCCCCAAACAGTCCTTCCAGGCCAGGCAACACTCACCTCCAAGTCTGTTGGGGTCATATACTGTTTTTGGTGCTCCCAGTGTGGCCTCTTGTATATTGGTGAGACCCGACGTAGATTGGGAGACTGGTTCGCCGAGCACCTACGCTCTGCCTGCCAGAATAAGTAGGCTCTCCCAGTGGCCACCCATTTTAATTCTACTTCCTATTCCCATTCCGATATGTCCATCCATGGCCCCCTCCACTGCCAGAATAAGGCCACACTTAGGTTGGAGGAACAACACCTTATATTCCTTTTGGGTAGCCTCCAACCTGATGGCATGAACATTGATTACTCAAACTTCTAGTAATGCCTACCACCTCCCCCCCCCCACCTCAGCACTTCCCATGCCCTTGTTCTTCTCTTATATTATCTTCTTGCCCGCCATCACCTCCCTCTGGTGCTCCTCCCCCCATCATTTCTTCTTTCTTCCACAGCCTTCTGTCTCTTTCACCAATCAACTTCCTAGCTCTTTGCTTCATCCTTCCCCCTCCAAGTTTCACTTATCACCTGGTATTTCTCTTTTCCCTCCACCCACCTTTCAAATCTACTCCTCAGCGTTTTTTTTCCTCCAGTCCTGCTGAAGGGTTTCAGCCTGAACCATTAACTGTACTTTTTTTCCATAGATGCTGCCTGTCCTGCTGAGTTGCTCCAGCATTTTGTGTGTGTTGCTTGGATTTCCAGCATCTGCAGACTTTCTCTTGTTTGTCATTGGTGATTCCATACCAGGCTGTGATGCAACCAGTTAGATTTCGTGCAATATTTTAGAAATGATCGGTGTACTTTGTATTCTACCCAGGGCTGCCGTCTGAGCACCTTAACAATTCTGCGTTCAGTTTATTAGACTGACAAATCATTGCATTTAACTGTTTATTTATAGCCACACACATGAAAATTGTGGAGGGCCATTTCTATTTGACTTTTCTCCCTCTTCCTGACTATAGAAATGTGCCTTTAAATGTACTTTTGTAACAGTTACTTGAAGATTCAGGCAAGTCTTCTATCTGAAATGGACTGATATCTCTTTAATATATTTAAAGCACAGAACCCAAACTTGATGTTTCACTAGGTTGTACAATAGCAGAGCAATGCATCACAAAGGGTGAATGACATAATGTTGGCAGCAAGGGACATCCCAGTAAGCAGCTTATTATGGTAAAGTCAGCTCCGCTGCCACCAAAATTATCAAAACTTAATTCAAATATTATACACTTGACAAGCAAACTTATTTTCAACACAAGGCAAACTCCAAGTCATGGCAAAATAATTTAGTAGGACTAATAACTTATTCCTCAGTGAAAAACAGAATGAACTTCCTTCTGCGGGGTAACCCTTTATATTTCCAATATACTGTACATGGTATGATCATTGCATAGTATTAGATTATCCATCTATATGCTGGGGTCATCAGTAATGCTTCAACAAACATTATCAGGCAAAACATTAAAGTAATATCCAGTAATTTCTTATAGTTCACAGATTCATTGGTAAAAGGCAGGATTTTTTTAATTTAAAAAATCGTAAACTAAATGAAAGCTTCATTTATTTTCTGAAAAATAAAACATTTAGATTTAAGGCATCACCATAACCATCAGACGTCCAAGCAACCAAAATGCAATCTATTAACAATAATATATTCTGCAGAAAATGGCAGTCTGCTTATGAATAAAACTGTAGTGAATTTCTATCATCTGATTTTATAACAGATTTCTGAAATGTACATTATTTTTCCTCTGTCTGTTGAGTATTATGACCTGCCTTGCTGCATTAACAACCAGCGTAGTGAGCACAAGTTTACGAGGCACGTATGGTATTCAGAGAGAATTAGCTGGAGATTTTTATGGATAAACAAAGCTGATTAAAGGGCCAATTTCAAATGAACAATCTGCAGCTAAACAAAAATTAGAAGTAATATTAATCATGTAACCACAAATGAAAATATATTCCAAATGTAGATGTCGGTATGCACATTATCAGATTAAATAATGACAAGTAAAGTTTGATGTCTGCAGTCAGCATTAGAAGAATTTGAGGAAACTCTGTGACATCTGCATCTGGAAAGAATCAAGAACCGTCACAATCCCTAACTAACAAATTAGAGTAGCACAAATTCTCCAGATATTAGTACGCATGAAATTATGCTGTCAAAACACTCAGAAGCAAGGCCAGCAAGTTAATGTTGTTTGAAAGGGTGTAATTAAACATGAGGGTCTGGCTATCATTTGCTCATGTTGGCCATTACAATGTTAGTAGCACAGAAAGCATCAAAATGAATTTAGTGACAACGCTTCCATAAGATAAAAGTCTCCACAACCCGAGACAACAACCATACCTCACCATCATCATCTTCATCAGTCTGAAAGGAAATGGAAGGAGAAGAAAATGAAGGCGGAAACACGTGAGTTTATAGAAAGGTAAACAGAGAATTAGAAGGGTAACACAAGACATTTGAAAATTGAAGAAATAAAATAAATGAATAGCAATACACAAGGTCTGCTGTAAAGCTGTACAGACTGCTATAATATTCATTACATAGACATAATGAATAGTGGCAGGTGATACTAATTGGTACTGACCAGGTAGTATGACTAATCTTATCCTGTGCAAATCATTTGAGTCTTTGGTTTATTAACATTGACCAGTTCATTAATTTTAATACATCAAAAATGGAATTCAATAATTCAGGTCAATCAGATGGTTCTTCTGCTTGTCATCTGTGAGTAACATTAGGAAGGCCAATATTTAATGTCAATCCCAAATGTATCTTACATGTTGTTGGGGTTGCACTCATGTGACCCCTGCCTCGTGCTGTATAGGTAAAGGAAATTTTTAAAACCACACGTTAGATAATACGGTACCTAATCTGTTCTGGTAACTGTTACGTGCATGATCTTGTAACATTCTCTGGCTATATCCAGGCAGTTTGCTTTATTGCATAAAAAACTACAAACTGAGTAGAAAACTGAACAAAGAGCAGCAAACAGCTGCCTTAAAATTAATGTTGAAAAGGGGTGTGTGAGATCAAACTGGAATGATGGTTTCAGCAGCAGAAGGTTAAATTAAGGTTGCTAATTCAAAGTTCTTGAGGTGAAAGCACCACATGAGGCCTTCTTACCAAAGAACTTCAACGAGGGCTAAATAAAATATAAATGTTTTGCATTACCAGTCCCCCTGAGAAATTCGTCACGGGAGTTGACAGGCTTAAATCTTTGCACTCCTGTAAGTCAAGCAACTTTGATCCCCAAACTTTGGAATTCTTCTAAGATCCTGATTAATAATCTTTTAATTATATATAATGCAAGTTGGACTGATGCATGTGTGATGGGACTAACTCTATCACTATAATCAACAATATGTTAGCTCTGCAGCAAATGTGCTTCTTACAACCTCATAATGTCGAAAAGTGCTTTGCAATTAATTAAATACCTTGAAATGTGATCACTTCCTCAGTTAAGGCAAGTTTCAATTAAAGTTTAATTGTCATACAACCATACATGAGTACAGCCAAATGCACCATTACTGCAGTGTCAAGGTGCAAAACACAGTACCAACAGTCACACACAACACAGAGCACACATACAAGGGGTGATTGGTAAGTTCGTGGCCTAAGGTAGAAGGAGTCAATCTTAGAATACCTAGCACATTTATCTTTCAACATAGTCCCCTCCTACATTTACACACTTAGTCCAGCGGTCGTGGAGCATACGGATCCCTTCTTTGCAGAAGTCTGCGTCTTGGACCTCCAGAAAGTGGTCCACAGCAGGGGTGATTGATAAGTTTGTGGCCTAAGGCAGAAGGAGATGAGTTATACAGCTCTCATTACATGCACGTGCAGTTCAACTCTTTGAGTGATTATGCAGAAAGTTTGAAGTTAATAACTCATCTCCTTCTACCTGAGGCCACAAAATATCAATCACCCCTGCTGCGGACCACTTTCTGGAGGTCCAAGACGCCGACTTCTGCAAAGAAGGGATCCGTATGCTCCACGACCGCTGGACTAAGTGTGTAAATGTGGGAGGGGACTATGTTGAAAAATAAATGTGCTAGGTTTTCTAAAATTGACTCCTTCTACCTTAGGCCACAAACTTATTAATCACCCCTTGTAGTATGTGTATGATAGAAAGATACAGCCACTCAATAAAAGAATCCAAACAAGCCATCCAACATCACTGTAATCTGCAGATTACAATAGAGTTTGTCTTCTGCCGAGCGAACACTAGCGAGTGCAGAAACGACTCCAGCGGGGATGCTGCGTTACATCGCCCAGTGGAGAACATTAGTTCCGACACCTCTCTCCCGACTGTTGTAAAAAGGTGACACCGTGCTTAAAGCCTAGTCCTCTCATATACAAGGCAGCAAGCACATATAGGATATCAGTGATGCAAGCACGTATAGGAAATCTGTGATACAATCACGCAAAATATACATGTGTAAGGGGGTTTCGACTTTTATGTTACTGCGGAGGCTAATTAAAATGGCCTCTTTGTTATGTTAATCTGGGGAATGCGGCTTTGTTGTGTTAAACGCTGAGAAAGTTTGCGCTAGCAGCTTGTTTTGGTTTAGAGTGTGATAAGAAATATGTTATTAACCAATTGGGATAGTTGTTATGGTTTTGGTGTATTTGAAGATACTGTATGCGCGGGGTTTTGGGGCAGAAGGCGGGAGAGCAAGACAGAGGATGGACCAGGTGCTGTGATGTCCGCAAATGGGGTCAGACCCCGAGAGGGGCGTTCGGCGAGGAGAGGAGGCGGAGACGGACTCAAGTGGAGCGTCTGGTCGACCACCGTTGTTGGACCCAGGCGGCTGGTCGAGGTGGTCCGAGGGGGTCGCAGGGTGAAGAAGAAGATCCTTGAGCTCCAACTGTTTTGTGCACGAAGAGATTGAACTTTGATAAGTGTGGCGCCTTTTATTTTCCTTTCATATTTTATTCTCTCTTAATTATATAGTTCCAGTAATATCTATAAACTGTAGATCATTTAATTGCATCTGGTGTATTGCCTGTTAGTTGGGCGGGGTGGGGTACATCACACAGCATCCACACAAACGAATTATCCAGTTTGGTGGGGCTGAGGCTGTTTCCCTAGACGACAGCGAGCGGAGCAACCCTGAGGGCGGCCGGGGGGGCTGCATTGTGTGGGCTTTGTCCGGGATTGGGTCTGTTGGTATGCTGTGTGGGTGCCCTGTTTAAATCTGTAATGTGTGTCTCTCTGGGTTATTTGCTGGTGATTGCTGTATGCATGGTGGGTGAGGTCTTTGTTCCGAATTCGGGCTGGCATTGACGAGTTGGAGGTGGCACTCGGGGCGGTCCATGCAGTTGGGAGAGAGAGGAAAGAGTGGTCTGATTTGGAGGTAGGGACTGCGAATAAATGTTCTAGCTCTGGCAGGCTCCGCCTGGCACTTGGGATAGTGTCCACCCCAAGAGGGGTGGAGGTGTGCGAGACGTGGGCGGAGCGGATCTCTCAGTTGTTAGATGAGTGGCAGTGCTCGGTTGAGGGAGAGCGACAGGGATTGGTTGAACATTTAAGTAGGCAGGCTGGTGACGGTGTTAGAGCTGTCAGGTTCACTTACACCGTAGTGACAGCTGTCAGTTATTTGAAAGAGGGGGGAAATTTTTCAGTGTGTCTTCTCTGGCTAGGAGGGCGGCTAAATTGCTTACAGTGCCAGGGGGATCATTTCAGGGGATCAGCCCCTCCTTCAGTTGATCAGAGAGGTGTCGGGAAACTTAGTGGAGGCCCAATGGGGGGAACGGCTTGGGGTCTCTGGGGAAGCACGTTCCCAGCAATGCACCGATGAACTTCCAAAAGGAAAAGATCCTATTCCTGAAGGCTTAGAGGGGCCACGCCCCAGGGTGTCGCTATGGACAGAGGGAAGCGATGCCAAAGCTATCCTCGACCCTGGGGCGCAGATCAAGTTGTTGTACAGTTCGTTTTACAACCGGTGTCTGAAGCATTTACCCTTGACAACCGCAAGGGCACCGGAGACTTTGGGTACTAGTGGCAGTAGTTATCCAGAAGATGATGATTGGTTAATGACCCTGGAAGTCATGGAGGCATTTTCTGGGCACCCAGTGTGTCGAGTTGCTTCTGAGGACGTGTGTAGCAGCCTTGAGCCGGTACCGAATTTAAACGAGACCCAGCGGTGGTACGGCCTGGGGAAAGTAGCTGAGGGTGAGACCCTCTTAGTAGATGCTCCGAACTACCACGAGGGAGGAGAGTTGACCGCTGAAGACACCTCAGTGAGAGAGAGGTCGCAGCATCTGGACCCTAGCGGCGTGGGAGATGAAGGCAGCGTGTGTGTGGATGATGCGATGTGGTTTAATGTGCTGCATCTGAGGAGTGGACGTTGCCAGATCCTGAGGAGTGCGGCTGTTGAGCTGACGATGGCCTTTTCTAGTTCCCAAGGATTCTTCCGATCCGAAAAGATGCCCAAGGGCATATCCGGAGCCCCTGCATCCTTCCCGCGGGGCATGAGGAAGACCATGGGGGAAGTGAAGG
The DNA here is from genome assembly GCF_963921235.1 of Mobula hypostoma. Classification (NCBI taxonomy): domain Eukaryota; kingdom Metazoa; phylum Chordata; class Chondrichthyes; order Myliobatiformes; family Myliobatidae; genus Mobula; species Mobula hypostoma. The sequence goes on from NC_086113.1 coordinate 35,412,751, forward strand.
TGTGTGGAGTTTTGACGTATGTGGATGACCACCTAGAGCTTGGATTCACCTGGGGGGACTATGAGGCAAGGCGAGTGGCTGAGCCCGGGCGACCGAAGTGAAGTGTCAAATGTGGAGGAGTTTTTGGCTGGAGGAGTTTGGTGCAATGTGAGAAAACTGACCCGACATACCAGTTGAACTTCCTGGTGTTGGGACAGACGGTGGTGGACCGGGGGATGGAAACCCAGGTCGTCAATCTGAATGAGACAGAGGGAAGAGAGGGGATTTGCACCGCACTACGGTCATGTACTGATGAATTAATCCAGCGAGAAGAAGCAAGGACCTACCTTCGAAGGGATCAGCAGAAACTCAAGACGTCAATTCAGAAAAGATTGGAAGACCTACAAGTTGGGGAAGATCAAGGAAGTGTTCTGACTAAGGTCAACAGAAAACCGAGAGCCCAGGGACGGGAGTTTGACTACACTCCCGAGGAGGTGAAGAAATGGAGGACAGATCTCGGAAAAGGGAGGCGGATGCTTGAAAGGAACCTGAAGGTGACTATCGCGAGTTTAAATGAAGTGGAAAAACTGAAAGTTGACCTGGAAGACGTCCTCAGGAAGAAACAACCGGAGGCTGAACATTCTTTAACTGCTGCTTTTCAGGTCAGGGTGGAAGATGCCGGTGGGGTAACTGCGTCCCAGATGGAGATGGCCAGGGATCCTGAGTCAGAGCTGCTGAGGCTGTGGCGAGAGTTGAAGGAGTCCCCGAAGAAGCTGACGTCTCGACTGCAGGAGGCTGAAGGGGTAGCCCCGGCTAAATGTTTCAGTTTGGAGAAACTCAAACAGCAGCTACCGATCGAGGGAATGAGGAAGGATACGGGTTCGAAGGATGATGTGCTACACATGTGGTACATGCTGCCTTTCGCTAACTTTCCCGTGATTGAGGAAGAGACCTTTGGCCCTTCTCCCACTGAGTCAGGTGTAGTGGGGAGGGCTAGCTGTGGGCAGTCTGAGTTACGGCAGGATCAGGAAGGAGGAGAGGCGGGGCCCCGGACACGGGACAGGGGGCTCCGAGCTGTAGTGGTGGCCTGAGTGAGAGAGGAGTTGGCAAGCACGCCCGAGGTATCCCTCGTAGTGTCTGAGCCTTTTGGGTTTAGGTGAGGGGGTACGGAGGTCTCAGAGGGTTAAGAAGCTCCCAGATAGGTTGGCCTATGTAGCGCCCGTGGGACGGGAGTAAGGTCCGCTGTTTGGGGAGCACTGTCACTGTGTGTATCTGTGTATGGGTGTGTTGTGTGTCTGCAGGACTGGTTGGCGAGTTATTTCGAAGTCATGAGGACATGACTTTATTTGGTGGGGGGAGAGTGTAAGGGGGTTTCAACTTTTATGTTACTGCGGAGGCTAATTAAAATGGCGTCTTTGTTATGTTAATCTGGGGAATGTGGCTTTGTTTTAAACACTGAGAAAGTTTGCGCTAGCAGCTTGTTTTTGTTTAGAGTGTGATAAGAACTATGTTATTAACCAATTGGGATAGTTGTTATGGTTTTGGTGTATTTGAAGATACTGTATGCGTGGGGTTCTGGGGCAGAAGGCGGGAGAGCGAGACAGAGGATGGACCAGGTGCTGTGATGTCCGCGAACAGGGTCAGACCCTAAGAGGGGCATTCGGCGAGGAGAAGAGACGGAGATGGACTCGTGTGGAGCGTCTGGTCGACCACCATTGTTGGTCCCAGGCGGCTGGTCGAGGTGGTCCGAGGGGTCGCAGGGTGAAGAAGGTCCTTGAGCTCCAACGGTTTTTGTGCATGAAGAGATTGAACTTTGATAAGTGTGGCGCCCTTTTATTTTCCTTTCATATTTTATTCTCCCTTAATTATATAGTTCCAGTAATATCTATAAACTGTATATCATTTAATTGCATCTGGTGTATTGTCTGTTATTTGGGCGGGGTGGGGTACATCACACAGCATCCACACAAACGAATTATTCAGTTTGGCGGGGCTGAGGCTGTTTCCCTAGACGACAGCGAGCCGAGCGACCCTGAGGGTGGCTGGGGGGGCTACACATGTATATAGTCCAGATCCGGAGTCCATTGTTCTGCCGAGCCAACACTGGGGGTGAGGGGCAGCACCAACTCCTGCACGGAAGCTTCGCCGTGCCATTCCTGGTGGAGCGCATCAGCTTCGATGTTTCTCTCCCAGCAGCTGTAAATAGGTGACGCTGCAGCCTGCCGCCTGGAGTCTAACTGAATGCCACAGAGATCTGTGGGCGACCACAACACAACCACACTTCCCCCAGTGGAACACACCAGCTCTGATGCCTCTCTCCCGGCAGCTTCAAACAGGCGACACCGTGGCCTGACACCTAATCCTCGCTACGTCCAAGGCCACACGCCTCCTCCGCCATCTGCCCCTGCTCTCAGCCAGTAAGTCAGTGAATCAAAGTAGTTTATCAACATTGTGGCTATCTTGGGAATATTCTTAATTAAAGCTTATTTATAAATAAATCCACCTACAAATTAGATCCTGACGTCGGAACCAAATAGTGATGGAGGTGGTCACAACACTCTCAAAATACATTACACACAGCTGTGCTCATTGTTCACTGGCTGTTTTTGGCAAGCTGGTGGGAATTTATAATAGTATCTAGGCAATAGCCACATCTTAGAGCTGGAAAGATATATGCATTGTTCTGTAGAAGAATAATGTGCCCAACTTGACAGTTCCCATTTCCTAAAGAGATTGCTCAAATGATTAGTGATGTATGTGTTTGGTAGCCAGTTACCCATGAAGAGCTAATGGCTGGATAGATTATGTGCTGAGGTTCAACTATCACATTTTTTCCCACATGTAGCATTATACATCCTTACAATGAAAGACAACAGCTAATTATCCAAAATAATTTAAAAATGCAGTTTCTTCTGAACAATCAATACTTCAGTACATCTTCAGAGAAAGTGGAACACCACTTCTGTGACTGAGTTAATCTTAGATGTCTATTGCTAGAAGAATGGCAGGTAGTTTAATTCTATAGTCGTGATTCATTGATTAAGGGAACATCTGGGTTTCAGGACTCAGGGCGCATTGAGTGACAAGTTGGGCAAAGCACCTTCATCTCAAGTATCAACAATCCTTGAGCACTGCAACAATTTTAGATTCAATTCTATTAAATGTTGACTTAAAACCTTTAAGTGAAAGTTTAATATTCTACCAAATGGATTTGGATAATACAACACCACTGGCTGTTCCCAACAGGATTAACTGTTCTTTTTGAGTGATTTATGTACTTACTATCTCTCACATTGTATCTAGGAGAATGGATACTATTGGAGCACTCAGTGACAGTAAGCAAAACAAATTAGATTTGGGATCTTTTCAAAGGCCAATGCTGAGCCAAAATAGGTCATCTTACCACTTCATCAATCATTGGCGCAACTGTGCTTAAAATGCTCTGCATGGTTAAAAAATACAGTAGAGTCTTAGAAAAGTACAGCTCAGAAACAAGCCTTCCAGCCTATCTAGTTCATGCCAAACTATTTAAACTGCCTACTCCCATCAATCTGCACCAGGATCATAGTCCATGTACCTACCATCCATGTACCTATCCAAACTTCTCTTAAATGTTGAAACCGAGCTCACATGTACCACTTGCACGGGCAGTTCACTCCACACTGTTATGACCATCTGAGTGAAGAAGTTTCCCTTCATGTTCACCTTAAACTTTTCACCTTTCACCCTTGACCCCTGACCTCTAGTTGTACTCCCACCCAACCTCAGTGGAAAAAGCCTGCTTGCATTTACCCCATCTTACACCTCATAATTTTGTATACCTATATCAAATCTTCCCTCAGTCTTCTAAGTACAATATTCTAGCTGCTAAAATAATCCAGAAGAGAGCAACTTAAAGGATGTTGGGATTTGACTGTGAAAAGCATGACTGGAAATTGAATACATTCACTTCAGTGCCACCCCACATTTACAGGCATGGGTCAAAATGAACTGCATAGCTAGCCCATCCCTATATTTATGTAGCAAATATAAAAAGCCTCGCCCTACAACAAAAATTCTAAAATATACTGTACATATTAACATTTATCTATTTTAATTTCAGGTCTGTACCCATGTCCCCACTTATCATTCTAATTGTGCTTCCATCCTGGCCGTCATACAGAATTGTTTTTTCCTCATGTTCCCCTCATGATCCCCTCAAACTTCCCCTGGCCTGCTGACTTCCTCCAGCATCTTGCGTGTGTTGATTGGATTTTCCTTATCCAGATTGAAGGTGGGTCTGCATCTGGCCGTCCAAGTGACATCTCACTCACCATGAGATATACTGAAGGACAAGGAGGTGATGACAGAAAATGTTCCTCTTTGAGATTGTCCTTGAACACATCCTGAGAGTGGCAGAACATTCTCACAAAAGTATTTTTTTTTATTCTCATGTGAGAAAGCTGAACAATCCGCTCATGGACATCAGCAGATGCACAAAACCTGGTGTTGAGAACCTGAAGCTCTGGCAAAGTGGATATTCATCCATCCTGTCTACTGGCAACAAAAAATAATGATTTTACTTACATCTGTAATCATTTTGCCTCTGGTCTTGTTTCTCTCTCTATGATTGGCTCGTTTCTGTTTTTGCTGCAATACTCGCTCCCTGGTGGTTCGATATTCAAGAGCAAATTCACTGATAATCTTACAGAATTTGTGAATGTTCACATCTCGGATTGCATGTGGGGGATGTCCCATGAACAGCAGAAAGGCATGGAATCTAGGAGACAAAAGACGAAGATCAGAATCTGTATGATATAACCTGTTCATTCCTTCCACTTTGCATTTGTGAATACGTGACCACTGGAACAAATTGTGCATGCGTGACAGTTAACATGATGAGTAGTGATAGTGTTGCAAACATTGAATGGGATGTTGTTTACAGCAGCATTCCTTACAGATTCATTTCTGCAAACAGCTTCCCCAACACACATAAAGTTATAGACGAGAGTTATACTCAGATGATCTGGGAAGATGGGATGATTTCACTTCAGTCAGGGATCTGGCAGAATAGGTTTCAGATATAACACAGCTATTCTTGCTTATTTGATAGATGGACAGATTTTAGCTCTGATTCTTTGGCCACTGATCCAGAGCTCATTTGGAAATGCATACATGGACTACTGTATGAAGTTCTGATCCAGAACTTGATACAGTGGCTACAGTGGCCCACGTATGCATTTAATTGGCATTTATACTGCTCTTAACCTTTTGGAAAATAAAGCAAAAATTACAACTGTGGGGACTTTTGTTGAAATGAACAACAGATGAAACAGGTACATACCCAATTGCTTTCACAAAGTCACTATAATACTCATTCAAAGAATAAACAAATGGAAACTTCAAACACATACAACAAAACTTAGGGGATGAGTTTTGAAAAATAAATGCTCAACTGCACCTACGATGAATGTTTTGGTCCAAGTTTGCACAGTGCTTTTTTGGCACACATCAGGAGATTCTACAACTTCTGCATCCTGCTGGATTATTCAAGATAAAACTATTAGATGATTCCACCATTCCAACTGTTACTGGGGAAACCATTTACAGGCACCTGGGGAAATTTTAGACATTGAAAATAATCATAATATCCCCTAAAGACAGGCCATAGGAAAGCACAACTGCAAAAGAGTAAAACTTAATTTTCTAGAGTGCAGAACAGCACAGCTTTCTCCGTGAAGTGGTGAATCTCTGAGAAGATCCACTGATTTTTTTATTCAATGAAAGAGTCATGCATCTTTATAGATCTTTCCAGTTCCTCAGAATATCTTCAAACGTTTCATACTAATACTGTTGCCAATATTGTAGTGTAGGAAACACGGCAGCTAATTTATGTGCAGCAAGCTCCCATAAACGTTATATAGTAATGACCAAATTGTAATAATGACAGCATTAATTAATTAATTTTATTTAGAGATGCAGCACAGTAACCAGCCCTTCTGGCCAAAGAAGCCTACACCACCTAATTACACCTATGCGACCAACTAACCCCATACCTCTGGAGCAAACCCACAGAGAAAATGAGCGAACTGTTCACAGAGAGCAACAGAATTGAACCCGGGTCATTGGCACTGTAATACTGTTATATTAAATGCTACACCTCCACGACACTGTGTATCTATAGAAACTTGCAAGAATCTTTAGTAACAACCAAATCTCCTCAAACTCCTTATGATGCATAGCTGGTGGCATACCTTCTTCATGATCGTATCAATGTATTGGGGACAGGACTGGTATGCGTTCTCCTGAATTCCCCTTCCTATAGTATAGAATCAACTACCACTTTGAACATCTTCCCTTCTCAATGTGACGTTTTACACTCAAGTGTGGTGGGTTCAGATTCAACTTCAATATTTAAGAGAAATTTTTGTTAGGTACATGGATGGGAGGAGAAAGGAGGGCTACAATCCAGGTGCAGGTCAATGGGACTAAGCAGATTAATAATTCTGTAATGGCCAAAGGACCTGTTTTGGTGCTGGAGTATTCTATGACTCCCTATGCCTAACTGTGATAGTGTGACCAGATGATTTGACATAATTCTTTCAGTCTCTTCAAAACATTCTGTTGGGAGGTGTAGACTAGTGAGAACTATTAAACCACTTAATTTCACAGGAAAATGAAAGTTAGATTCAAATAACAAATATTTTATCTTCCTATGTTTAGACAAAATAGAGCATCTTAATCCTCCTGATGAAGGGTCTCGGCCCGAAATGTTGACTGTACCTCTTCCTATAGATGTTGCCTGGCCTGCTGTGTTCACCAGCATTTTTTTGTGTGTGTTGCTTGAATTTCCAGCATCTGCAGCATACGTGCTTGCGTATCTTAATCCTCCAAAGGTTTAATGGATCTTAAAAAATGTGATGTGCGAACATACTTCAAAATTTCCAAAGCTGCCAACTTGTTTGTACCTCTCTGCTTAAATTCCTGATTGCACCCAAAACTCTCTCAAAAAGCCTGACTATGCTTCCTTCCATCTGACTCTCTTTTTCTCTTCGATAGGAATCACAGGACTTTCCAACATATTGGACAGAAAATGTTTGCCAACCATCTGGACAAACTAATGGATTCTTTTACTTAATTTGGTGAGAAAACACTTCTTCTACTTCACACATTTTTGCTCTCTTGGAGTCATGGCGTAATACAGCATAGAAACAGGCCCTTTGACTCAATTGGTCCATTCCAGCAAAGATGCCTATTCAAGTTAATGCCATTTTTCCATGTTTGGCCCATAACCTTCTAAACCTTTCCTATCCATGTCTTTTAAAAGATATTATACCTGCCTCAACAACTTCTTCTGGCAGTTTATCCCATACCACTATCATCCCCTGTATAAAAAAAATTGCACTTCAGGTTCCTATTACATCTTTCCCCTTAAACCTTTTACTTCTGAATCTGGACCACAGAAAATAGACAAGTGCATTCATCCTAACTATGACCTTCATGATTTTATACAGCTTGATAAGATCACCTCAGACTCCTACACTCAAAAGTAAAAAGTCCTTGCCTGGCAAACTCAGTCCCTTGAGACCTGTCAACATCCTTGCAAATCTTTTTTGCACGCTTTCTAGTTCAGTAGCATCTTTCCTAAAGCATGGGGACCACAACTGAACATGATACTCCATGTGCAGCCTTACCAGCATCTTCTGCAACCACAGCATAAGCTCCCAACTTCTACGACTGCTCTGATTTGAACAGGTAAACTTTAGCATTATGCTGGCCCACTCAATCTTCGGGTAGAGAGGACAGAGCAATTTTGAGTCCAGAGGAAATTTCTTTCAACCTAATGGAGTGGCGGAGAAGAAGAACTCTGATTGTAAACCTTCACTGCCTTGCGGCCATACCCACCCATGGGAAGGGCTTCGGGAGTAAACTCCAAGGAAGAAATCTGGAGCCGGGTTCACTAAGGCAGTTTGATGTTGGTTACAACTTCACTCTGGCAATTTCTGCGATGACTCTGATGCCAAGCTGTATCGACATTTGCCCTTCCCTTGGACTACATCAGTGACGTGGACAGGGGGAACCCGCTGCATGGGGAACAGCCGGTTCTTTAAACCTTCCTGCCCAGGCTGGCACCCTGGAGAGGACACAGTCCACCAGAGCGCAAACCCATGATCCCCTGGGATCGACGGCTGCCTACTACTACTACTGATGGAGTGGTAGGTGCACTGTGCCATCTTAGAAATGTGATATATTTACAACTAGGATGCCATTCAGCCTATTTTATGTGTGCCAGACGGAAAGCTGCCTAATCCTATTTTCCAGTACTAGGTTTATAGCCCTGTGGGTTACTTCTTTTCAAGAATACGTTCAAACAATTTAGATGTGATGAGGGATTCTGATTCTACCATCTTTCAGGCAGTGAGTTCCTCACCTCTGATCATAAGACCCTAAGATATAGGAGCAGTATTAGGCCATTCGGCCCATTGAGTCTGGGCTCCGCCATTCCATCATGGTGGATTTACTCTCTCTCTCTCAATCCCATTGTCAACTATTCTCCCCGTAACCTTTGATGTCCCCACTAATCAAGAACTTATCAACCTCCTCTTTAAATATGCCCAATGTCTTGGCTTCCACAACCATCTGTGGCAATGAATTCCACAGATTCACCCCTCTGGCTAAAGAAAGTCCACTTCATCCCTGTTCTAAATGGACATCCCTCTACTCGGAGGCTGTGCCCTCTGGTCTTAGAATCCCCCACCATAGGAAACCACCTCTCCACACCCACTCCATTTAGGTCTTTTAAAATTCAAATAGGTTTCATTGAGATCCCTCCCTCCTTATTCTAAACTCCAGCGAGTACAGGCCCAGAACCATAAAATGTTTTTCACGCATTAATCTTCCTCTGGATCTTCCCCATACCAGCAAGTCTTATCTTAGATGAGGGACTCAAACTACTCACAATATTCCAAGGTGATATTTTTTTTTAAATTTCTGTCCAGTCTTTCCATCAATTATTATAAACCCCCTTGGTTTTTGATTTGTCTGCTCAGGCAAATGTATCCTTCCTGTTTACTCTATCTATACCCTTCATAATTTCATATATTTCAATTAAGTTCTGAAAACAATAGCCCCATCTTATCAAATCCTACCTCATGACTACGATTTTCCATTGGTGGCAACAGCCTTGTAAATCTCCTGCACACTATCACCAGTGTAACCACATTTTTCCTGAAATATACTGGAAAGAAATGCACACAGGCTGTGGCATAACCAATGCATGAAATATATGTCATGTGATTCTAATCTGCATTATTTAACAACAGCTTGTGTGACTAGCTAATGAGAATTTAACTGTTCAGTTACTGACCCAAATAAAGCATCAGTATTTTGGCAGAAAAGCTAGTGAACCCACTGCAATGTCATTACAGCTGTAAAAATGCCGATTTACATAAATTAAAATCAAACCTCATGTCCTTTCAAAGAACGGCTGACAAAAATGCACTTTAACAAAGAATTTCTGCTTCTTCCAAATCTCTTATTTGAATATATGGCCAAACACCCTGAAAAGGGCTGCTGTTACTGACCCATTTCTGTCCCTCATCTCTCTCCAGACATTGTTACGAGAAAAACATCTTTTCTGAATAAGCACCACAGATTCAGCACTTTGCATCCTCCCAGCACACTGGGGAGTAATGCATCTGGCAGACAAGTTAATTCGCCTTTCATATCCATGCTTTTCAAATAAGTTCTGAGGCAATGAAGGTAACTAACAAAAATAAACGATGACATATCATTAGAAAGAACTTTCTAAAATGATTTTGTATTTGTCTGCCTGTTCTTTTTATTTTATTGGACTATTTATTTTACAGCGCGAGCTCCAGTAAATTTACTGGAGAAATGCTACTCAGTCTATTAAGGGAGGCAAATTCCCCAAGTGCCAGATATACTGCAAGGATTAACCACTTCATGAAATTCAGCTTAGGATAGTGCTCTTATTTCCAAGTACAAAAAGGTGTGAGTTTAAGTCTTAATCCAGAGATTTTAATAATTAATAATATTATGATTTTAATAATGAAGTTGTCTTCTGTCTGAGATGTATATCAGAGCTCACTTTTTAGCTTGCTACCAAGAAAGTAGTGGTAAAGCAAGGGGAGGCCTGCTAATTGCTCAACCTTCAAACAATAACTAAAACAGATGACAATTACAATGCTGCTTGTGGAACCTTGCTGTATGGTAAATGCCTACGTTTCCAGCATTACAACAGCAAAAAAAATGTTTAATCGGCCGCATGTTACTTTTGGATGACATACAAGATGCAGTGGAAAACATTCATAAGGAACATGTCTATAAATTAGTATATCTGGTGCACAGGAGAGATTTTCACCTCTTTTGAGGAGGCAAAACCGGAAGAACACTTTATAACCTTAGATTCCCAGAGCAAGTCACAAATCTGAACAGGAAATGCCCACAACTACATGACACAATGAATGGAAAACTGTATAATATGTGCACCTGAAATGTCAGATTTTATGGATGACTGACTAGATCTCCACTTGGAGTACATTAGTTTTGAATGATATGTTGGCACAGTAATGATATACTTATCAAATTAGGAGGTGAATACCCTGTTCCAAACCATATCCTGAAATTAATTTTCAGTCAAATGTTGGAAATTTAGTTATTAACTGATTTTTCTCCAACACCCCATGGTATATGAAATCTTAAGATGATTGGTCTTTAGGTCAGGAACTTAGCACACATTGAGGACAGGAGAGATAATAGCTTGGAATTACAATGCCTCATCAATTTTTGGCATGCTTCTTCTTATCCACAACTCATTTTGCTGCTATATTGGAGTGCATCTATAATATCTTTGTTCCCATCAAACCTTACTCTGATTTATAGCATCACCATTTTTCATCTTTTTCTCAATGCTCAGTTTCCATCATTAAAATGTTCTGAGACTGTGTTCCTTATATACAATGTCCTGTAGAACTTATTGAACTCATTGCTATTATTTTTGTCTTCAAAAAAATTGAAAGCAAACTTATTTTATATATATATATATATATTCATAATCCACTTATAAAAATGTTTTAAATTCATGACAAATTTTCCCTCACAGCTAACAACCATATTTTAATAATCTCACTCAACTGCATTTCATTGCTAACATTTGACTAAGCTTCAGTTTCTATATCTTTTTCCCTTCAATTTGAGACATAATTGCAGCAGAGAACTTGGCCACTTCCATGGCTTTTGACTAAATAAAAAAACTGAAACAGAATTATCCTGGAAACACCTTTAACTTACATCATTTATAGTATAGTATAGAGGGCTTCATTTCATCTTGTACCTGTTTATTATCCTTCTGTGAACAATTTTTAAAATGATGATCCTCTCAGCACAATCCTTCAGGGATTCGGACATTTTCTGCTTAAGGGAGGGCTTCATTTCATGTTTTGCAATTGCCTTTAGGTGATCCCATGAGGCTTTGCATCTCCGCTCTAATTGACAAAGATTTTCCTGAAGCTGGTTGAAGTCAACCTGAGAATAACAGATTTTTTAAATGTGAATCTTTCCTGCACAGCCATTTTATTAAGTATAACTTATGTTTATTTAAATTCTGGAAGTCAAAGAAAACAATGGCCAAGAAGCAAGAGTTTAAAGGACAGTGGCAGCAGAAAAGAATTCATTTAGGAATAACATGTTAGATCAGCTCAGAGACAAATAAAGCCAGATGTTATGGAGACATTTTGCTCGAGGATAGAATCATGCTTATTTTACTTTCAATGATTTTGATTGTTTACAGATAAGACTGATTTCTAATGTAAGATATATAGCACAGTAGTTTCAATTCTATCAGGAAAAGGAGAACTATTGGTGGAACAGACAGGATCATCACACTAGACCAGTGTAGCAATGGGGCTAAATATTTGCTCAGATAAATCACCATCCCATTATGGCTCAGGGAGAGCGGTACTGTACACTGCAGTGAAACGACAATGATACCAGGTCCAAGGCACACTGACAAATAAAACTGAGAACTTGATTCAATAGAAGATTAACTATAATCTTCAAGTTTGTTTATTGTTATTCAACTGTACATGTGTTTATCAAAAGAAGCTGTTTCCTATCCTAACAATTCTTGCCCTAATGCTACAGTACCTCCAGCCTGAAGGTCAAAGAGATTTTTGAATGTGTGGGAGGGATCACAGAAAATGCTAAGGGCCCTGCGTATGCAGCTCTCCTGATAAATATCTCTAATGGGTGAAGAGGGTCCTCGCAATCCTTTGAAGGGACATGTCCAGGTGCCTTGCAATTCCCATACCAGACAGTGTGAGGCAGCTGGTGACACTCTCAATGGTGCTCCTGAAAAATTAATTAAAATAGCGGGGGTGGGGGGAGATGGGAAGCCAAACTCGCCCCAATCTCCTCAGGATGTGGACACACTGCTGTACTTTTCTGACCAAAGATGTGATGTTGAGGGACCAGGTGAGATCGCCCATTACGTGTACTCCCAGAAAATCAGTGCTCCTAACCCTCTCCATTGAGCAGCCACGTTTGTGTTGTGAGGAGTGGTCAGACTGCATCCTCCTGAAGTCCACAATCATCGCTTTGGTCTTATCCACACTGAGACACAAGTTGCTGTGCTCACACCATTCTCCCAGCGGCTCTACGTCCTCTCTGCATACTGTCTCACCATTGTTGCTGTTGAGGCCAACGACTGTTGATGAACCGGTTTGAACTGGATCTATGAATGCAGTCATGCGTCAGCAGTGTGAGCAGCAGCGGGCTAAGCATGCAGCCCAGGGGAGTGTCGGTGCTCAGTGTGATGGAGCTAAAGATGTTTCTGCCAACACGGACTGAGTGCAGCCTTTCTGTCAAGAAATCCAGGATCCAGTTACAGAGAGAGGTGCTGTGACCCAACCAGGGCTGTTTACCACCAGCTTCTGAGGTAGGATTGCATTGAATGCTGAGCATGAGTTAATAAACAGCACCCTAGCATATAGGCACCATTTTCCAGGTGGGACAGGGTGGACTTGGTGGCATCATCAGTGGACCAATTTGAGCAATAAGCGAACTAGAAGGGGTCCAATATAACAGGAAGATAGGATTTACTGTGATCCTATCACTCAAAGCACTTCATTATTGTTGAAGTCAGTGCCACTGTACGGTAGGTTATTGAAAACAGTGCTCCCTAAAGGCTATCAACATGTACAAACCAGGTCCTAATGTGTGCTCGCCTCTGGTAGCAAAATCAACATGCAGGTAGAATTTAGGCAAGACTGTTTTCAAGTTAGCATGGTTGAAGCTACCAGCAGCAATGAAAAAAAACATCAGGGTGTGTGGTTTGTACGTCACTGATGGCACCGTAGAACTCATGAAGCGATTCCCCAGCATCAGCAGTGGGTGAGGGATGTACACAGCCACCATCACAACAGCAGTGAATTCCCTCAGTAAACAGAAGGTCCTTGACCAGTTTGCACTACAATGGAATTTGGATGGTCTTTGTTCCAATTATTTTCATTATTGTATAATTTGTGTTTATCTTGTGAATATTGTGAATGTCAGTATTCAATACTATAATCCCCTTCAAAACTAATCAATAAACTTCAAGACCTTGGCCTCAATACCACTTTATGCAATTGGATCCTTGATTTCCTCCTTTGCAGACCCAAGTCAGTTTGGATTGGGCACATCTCTTCCACAATCTCCACCCTCCATCAACACAGATGCACCACAAAGTCGTGGGCTTAACCCCCTGCTCTCCTCAGTTTACACTTACAGCTGTGTGGCTAAGCACAGCTCCAATGCCATATTTAAGTTTGCTGTGGACACCACTGTTGTAAACCAAATCAAAGGTGGTGAAGAATCAGCATAGAAATCAAGAGGGAGACTGAAAATCTGTCTGAGTGGTGCCACAACAACAACCATGTCTTACTGACTATTGAGTTCAGCAGGAGGAAACTACAGGTCCATGAGCCTGTCCTCATTGGGGGGATTAGAGATGGAGAGGGTCAGCCACTTTAAATTACTCAGTGTTATCATTGCAGAGGACCTGTAACACAAGCGCAATTATGAAGAAAGCATGACATCTATAACTTTGAATAACTTCTAGAGACGTGGTGGAGAGTATATTGACTGGTTGCCTAGTACGGAAACACCAATGCCATCGACAGAAAACCCTACAAAAAGAAGTGGATATGGCCTAGTCAATCATGGAAAGGCCCTCCCCACTACGGAGCACATCGACACAGAGCACTGTCGCAGGAAAGCAGCATCCATCATCAGGGATCCCCACCAACCAGGTTATACTTTCTTCTCACTGTTGTCATCAGGAAGGTGGTACAGGGACCTCAGAACACACACCACCAGGTTCAGGAACAGTTATTACCGCTCAACCAGCAGGCTCCTAAACCAGAGGGTATAACTTCACTCAACTTCATTTGCCTCATCACTGAACTGTTCCCACAACCTATGGACTTACTTTCAATGACTCTTCATCTCATGTTCTTGATATTTATCATGTATTTATTATTATTTCTTCTTTTTGTATTTGCACAGTTCGTTGCCTTTTGCACCCTGGTTGTCCATCCTGTTGCTGTGGTCTTCTGTTGATTCTATTATGTTACTGGGAGTTACTGGGTGTGCGCGCAACAAATTGAATCTCAGAGTGGGTTGCATATGGTGATGTAAATGTACTTTGATAATAAATTTACTTTGAACTTTGTGTCTCCAATGCAATATGACTGTGATGCTGCTGCAAGTAAGTTTTTCATTGCAACTCTGTCTATGACAATACACTCGGCTTTGATGTTACACATATTGAAAGGCAAAGCAGGTTCGAGAGCCCATATTACCTTGTTGCTCTGATTCCTCATGATGATAATTTGCAGGTTTAGTATACTCCGCTGCAGTGTGAGGATGGAAACAGGAGAGTGTTTATGATAACAATTCACAACCTCAAGATCTCCAGCCTGGATTCCACTAACTATTTTATAGCCTTCTCCATTTATGATTGATGCATAATGTCTTCATATTTCCCCCCATCTAAAATAAATTACATCTGAACTTTCCAGCAAGATTACAAAGTGAAAAACTGCGCAAAGCTGGCTGATTCCTGAGACACTGCTATAATGTACTAGTATGTGAAGGATTCCAAAATATCCCAAACTCCTTAATTCGAAAAGTTCTTGAGTAAACAGCTGAACAATATTTTGTTACCTTCTACTCTGGCTGGAAAATACAGCTGCACCATCTGGATAATAGACAGAGAGAATTTTTTTTCGCTGACATACCTTGGCTGACCTTGTGATGGCCCCAATCTCAGAGTACAGGTCTGAACTCTCTGGAAATTTTTCCACCACAATGGTTGCAATGTGATGCAGAAGAGACTGCTTATGCACCGTGTCTTTCACCTCCGGAACCTTCTCCAAGTACCCCAGCTCAAAGCCTTTGGCCTACAAAAAAAAAGGAGAAAAAATGTTTAATCTGGAAAAATACATTCAGAGGTTTAAGCAAGCTTTCTTTTCCTTCCAAAACCAGCTGATAACTGTGGCTGAGAACACTTGAACATTCAAAAAGCACTGTTCTAAGTGGAGAGAGAGTCTAGTCCTATTCAAGCAGATGAAGACTTGATTTGGAATCAACATTAATCTTACTCATCACATTCCAGTCAAATGTCGTAAAATAAAACTCATGCAAAATAGATATATGTACAATGATACGGGTGTTTTGCCACATAACACTATCCTCTGAATCATGAAGCAGAGACAATATATCCTCATTGTTTCCTGTTCCAGCTCACCATCAAGAGATTTCAAATAGAAGTAAAGTTGGCGGAGGTTGAGGTAACCATAGAATTACATTCAGGCTGCAATGATCCTTAACTTGAACAATCGGTCAACTCTTACTATATTTAGGTAGTGTTCTTTCAACAACTATAAATCTGTATCCATTAACATGCTTTCAGAGAAGGCAAAGAAAATGAAGTGGGTGAGGGAGGGTTACAAGGGATTGCGGTTTGTGAAATAAAGATTGGGCAAATAAATGTTCATTTCTGTGGAAAATCTCTCATTTAAGCAATGTTGATATCTCAGCAAAATATTTGCAATTGAGGAAGCCAAGTCTGAACAACAAGTTCCTAATATCTCCACATGATCTCCTGTTAGATCCTGAGCCAATGTTAAACCATCATAAAATAAGAAAGGAGTAATTACTAGCTGCTGTTGCATTAAGTTATACTTCCTGCCTATTGGGTTAGTTACATTCAAAATAATAAAACTACAAAATTGAAGTCAGTTCCACTTGCTGCCTTCTGCATCGTGTAAGATCTATAATCATGACTTTCAGACAGACCCACATTTTGTTTTGTAAGTCTCGATACAGCTGATTTTTAAGTAGAATTGGCAGACAAGCTGATATTTTGCCAGCTTTCTGACCTGCAGTTTTACATTATTAAGCTGCTCAGCCACTCA
Organism: Mobula hypostoma; assembly: GCF_963921235.1. Classification (NCBI taxonomy): domain Eukaryota; kingdom Metazoa; phylum Chordata; class Chondrichthyes; order Myliobatiformes; family Myliobatidae; genus Mobula; species Mobula hypostoma. Next base: position 35,429,190 of record NC_086113.1, read on the forward strand.
GAAATTAACCCCACAGTGTTGATAATAACTCAATCAGTATTTAACTTGATCACAATTTTTTTTTGCTTTTTTTATAATTTGTCGACAATCATGCTTTTGGCCTTTGGTTATTGGTAACATTAAGACCATCAAAATGGAGAAAATAATAACTTAAACTTCATAAACTTCGGCTTGACTTGAATTCAATTAGTGGTGGTTTACTTTCCACTATCGTGAAAATGGATATAAAGGACATTAACACTACCACCACATATCCCAGATTCCTGTTTACTTCGTTCTTTCAAGAGGTTGGTGAAGAAAATGGAAAGTAACTTAACTTTAACTGTTTTTTTATACAGTAATACTCTTTACACATTACTTTATTGTCTTTATAGGTCTGTCACTCTTTCTAACTTACATTAGCTTTGCATGAGAAGCCTTTTTTAGCATGCATTTGTCTCACTTGCAGTTTATTTTCTCAAGGAATGTAATACTTCTCCTTTAACACCCTTAATTCAGCATTCCACTCTTGTGTTTCCTTGTCCTTATCCATTTTTTCCATTAAGGTATTCACTGAAGCGTGTGTTGGGACAGCTGATTAGGATGCTTGCACCCATAGGGTCCACTACCTTTCTGTGACACTGCCCTGGGCTAATAAAGTCCTTTGTTTTACTCAATTTCCCATGATTTTCTCCAGTTCACTTATTCACCTATAATCATATGCATCTCCTCTTTTGTTTTACATGGCACCATTAGCACTCTGTATCACTTGCATCACACTTCATCTCATTTAATCCTTCCTGAACTCTTTCGTAGAACAGTACAGCACAGAAAATGGCTTCAGCCCATAATGTTGTGCCAAATTAATTAAATTTATGACTGCCAATTAATCTAATTCCTCTTTCCCACACCCAAAATATATTCTCTGCAAATTCATATATCTGAGAGGCACATGCCCTACCACCATCCCTACTAGTGCATTCCACTACCCACTACGCTTTGTGTAAAAATAACTTGCCTCAACACATCCTTTGCAGTTTATCACTTTAAATACTGTACATACTCTCTAGTACATCGTGGGGTGAAAGGTACTGGCCGTCCATTCTATCTCTGCATTCCATCATTTTATAATTTTTTTCAGTCAAATCTCCCCTTAGCCTCCACTGCTCTAATAAGAAGAGTTTTTCCAAACTCCCTTCCAAATCAGGTAGTATCCTTGTAAACCTCCTCTGTACCTTCTCCAAAGCCTCAACATCATTTCTACGGTGAGGAAACTAGAATTGAACGCAATGCTCTAAATGTGGCGTAACCAGAATTTTATGAATCTGTGATACAACTCAATGCCTCAACAATTGGAATTAAGTATGCCCTATACCATTTTAAACCCTATCAACCTGAGCTGTGCAGTCACTTTTAGGAAGCCATATATTATATGTATCTGGATCCCAACATCCCTCTATTCATCAATAATTTTAAGGAGTCTGCCATTAACTGTGTACTCTATCTTTTTGTCGGATCTTCCAAAGTACAATACCTCACATTTGTGTGGATTAAACTCCACTTGCCACTTCCTCACCCACATCTGTAACTGATTTCTATCTTGTCCTCTCTGTATATATGGTGATGCAAGTCCTGAGGCACTTGCACCTTCTACCTGATGGCAGCATTGAAAAAAGAACATGGCCTGGGTGGTGAGGTTCTCTGATGATGGATGCTGCTTCTCTATGGGAGTGTTTCATGTAGATGTGCTCAACGGTTGGGAGGGCTTTACTCGTGATGTACTAGGCCAAATCCACTACCTTTTACAGGATTTTCCATTAAAAGCCATTGGTGTTCCCAGACCAAGCCGTAATGCAGCCAGTCAATACACTTTCCACTACACATCTCCAGAAGTTTGTCAAGGTTTTAGATGCCATGCCGACTCACTGAAGACTCCTAAGGAAGTAGAGGCGTTGTTGTGCTTTCTTTGCAATTACATTTATATGATGTATCCAAGAAGGTCTTCTGAAATACTGACACCCAGGAATTTAAAGCTACTGACCCTCTCTACCTCTGACCCTCCGAAGAGGACTGGCTCTTGGACCTCTGATTTCCCTCTCCTGAAATCTATAATCCGTTCCTCGGTCTTGCTGACATTAAGTGAGAGATTGTTATTATAACACCACTCAGCCAAATTTTCGATCTCTCTCCTGTATGCTGATTCATTACCACCTTTGATACGGCTCACAATAGTGGTGTGATCCGCGAACTTGTTTATGGTGTTGCAGCTGTACTTAGCTGCACAGCCATAGGTGTAAAGCGAATCGAGCAAGAGGCCAAGCGCACATCCCTGTGGTGCACCAGTACTGATGGAGACTGCTAAGAAGATATTTTTGCTAATCCAAACTGACTGAGGCCCACAAGTGAGGAAGTCCAGGATCCAATTGCACAAGGGGGTATTGAGGCCCAGGTCTTGGAGTTTACTGATTAGTTTCAAGGGATGATGGTATTAAATGCTGAGCTGCAGTTCATAAAGAGCACCCTGATGTATGCATCTTTGCTGTCCAGCTGTTCCAGGGTTGTGTGAAGAGCCAATGAGATGGCTTCTGCTGCGGTAAGCAATTGTAATGGATCCAAGTCACCACTCAGACAGGAGCTGATATGCTTCAACACCAGCCTCTCAAAACACTTCATCAGTGTGGATGTATGGTAAGTGCCTCTGGGCGACTGGCATGGAGGCAGGTTACCTTAATGTTTTTCAAGAGACCTCTCGCTACCTCTTTCCTAATCTCTAGACGTTCCAGCATCTTACCCTGCTCCCCTTTGATCTCAAACTTCTTTGCATCATTCTCCCTGGTAAATACCAGTACTAAATACTCAGTTAGGATCTTCCCCACATGCTCTGCCTCTAAGAACAATTTCCTCCCTTTATCCTTGAGTGGCTCTATTGTCTTCCTAGTTGTCCTTTTGTTTCTGATATATGCATAGGTTGTCTTGGGATTTTCTTTAACCCTACTCACCAAGGACTTTTCATGACTCCTTCTAACTCTCCTACATCTCTTCTTGAGTCTCTTTCTGGTTCCTATATAGTCTTCAAACACACTATTAGATTCCAGCTTCCTTAGCCATAAATACACTTCCTTCTTCCTCTTGACTAAATGAACCCCCTTTCATCAGCTAAGGCTCCCATGCCTTTCCATCTTTGTCCTTCCCTTTTACTGTCCTTAACTCTGTGCAGTGGGTCTTTAAATAACTTCTGTATATCAGGTGTGGATTTGTTTGGAAACAACTCTTCCCAATTAACTTACCCCAGCTCCTGCCTGATGCTTTCCTAATTTGTCCTCACCCCCCCCCCCAAGTTTAATACTTTCCAGCATGGCCCTCTATTATTCTTATTCATAGCTATTTTAAATCTTTCCTTGTCTGTCCATTTCTTTGGCTCCATAACTAGTTAGAAATAGTTGAATCTTAAACAGATCTGAAAAGTTAACTATTTCTTCCTCCATAGATGTTGACTGCTTTGAACACTGCTTTTAAATGACATCATATTTAGAGGTTTATGATTTTCTAGAACTTTTTGTTGTCTATGTAGCATCGCTGTTTCGTTCTTTTACATTTTTAGCTTAACAAGGTACTTGTAATTGCTCTTTTAGAAACCGATTACTTCAAATCTCCATGCTAAGTAAATAATCTCTAATAAATGCTGCGAAATGTTCCTCTGGTTGTTAGTCCAACTCTATTTATCGATTTTTTTTTAAGAGAAGTTTTGCTGTTGCAGGCTTCAATCATTATAGGCAAAGATTTGGGTGCTGATTTGGGGCTGAAATGTTAACTCTGTGTCTCTTTTCACAGAGGCTGCTTGACTTGCTGAGTGTTTAACGCATTTTCTGTTGTTTTTTAGATTCCCTGAAAAGATGTGTTTGCCCTGGAAGTTTTAAAATATATATTTTTTCTATAGGCTTAGTGCTGATGGTTTTGAAGCATTTACTACCAGAACAATGCAAAGTCAACAGAAGATTCTCGCATACATACTTGGAGTTAAATAGAAAAATCCAGAAGCTGCCGACATCAATTCCCTCCTCCTCCACAGGGAATTCTGTTTTTCAAACTTCTCCAGCAAAATCATCAGCAACCAGTGACCTACAGAAGTTACAAACTAGGCCAAATGCTTAATTTCCTCACTGCGAAAAACAGCTCAATACCTGGGAACTTTGTTGGATGAGGAGGAACAGAGTTTTTGTTTATAAAAACAATTTATTTTAAAATATAATTTGTTTCTTCCTTTATTCTTCCATAAAGATGTATTTTAGTTTTTTTGATGTATTCAAGTTATTATATTGCATTCTGTAAAAATTTAAGTAGCTATTTAAAATCTTGATTTCCTGGATTACTGTCAAGACAAGCTGTTAAGGTATCCTTAACTTCACAAACAGTAGCCCAGAATACAAAATAACTGATGTTACTCCACTATAAGTGACAGACCATGCTGCAGTTAGTATACTTGTTTCAATTTTTATCATTGTATCTCTGCCAAAGTTTAAAGTCCTAATAAATAACATATGATCCAGATACACTTTGGCTGGCAATACCCACACCCATTCCTCTCATTTAAGCATTTACCTAGAACATAAAACACTGAACAGGAAAAGGCCCTTTGGCCCACAATGTTGTGCTGAGCCAATTAAATCTGCAAACGAAGCTAATCTCTTCTGTTTTTCCTAGCGTCTATCTCCGTTCATTTTCCTCACATTCATGTGCCTATGTTAACATCTCTTAAGAGTCCCTAATGTATTTGCTTCTACCACCACCTCAGACAGCGCATTCTAGGCACTCACCCTGCTGTGTGTAAAACTTGCACCTCATATCTCCTTTGAAATCACACACTCTTCCTTTAAATGCATACCCTCTGGTATTAGATATTTCAACCCTATGCGTCTCATAATCTTAAAAACCTCTTTCAGATCTCCCTTCAGCTTCTGCCGTTCCAGGGAAAACAACCCAGGTTTGTCCGTCCTCTCATGATAGCACACGTCCATCTAATCCAGGCAGCAGCCTTGAAAACCTCTTCTGCGCTCTCTCCAAAGTCTTGGTATCCTTCCTATAATGGGGTGACCAGAACCGTCTGCAACACTGCAAATGCTGCCTAACTTTAGTTTTATAAAGCTACATAATTTTCTGACTTTTGAACTCAATGCCTTGACTAATAAAGACAAGCATGCCATAAGCCTTCTTAACCACCCTATCTATCTGTGTAGCCACTTTCAGTGAATTATGAACTTGGACCCGAAGATCCCTCTACTCATCAACATTGTTAAGGGTCTTGCACTTGACAGTGTACTGCCTCTTTACATTTGACCTACAAGATGCAACATTTCACATTTGACTGGGTTAAACACTATCTGCAATTTCTCCACCCACATCTGCAACTGATCTATATCCCTTTGTATTCTTTGCCTGTCGACTATGCTCTCGACAACACTACCAATCTTTCTACCATCTGCAGACTTACTGACACACACATCTATATTTTCATCCAGGTTTTTATAAACATTACAAACAGCAGAAATCCCTGTACAGATCCCTGCAGAAGACCAATAATCACAGACCTCCAGCTATAACAAGTCCCTTCAACAAGCAGCATCTGTTACTTTACTATGGATCCCAGGTATTTTAATCTTCTGGATGAGCCTCCCACAAAGGACCTTGTCACTTGTATGCACATCACTTTCTGAATGGGTAATGTCCCACAATGGTTGACAGTGACCTTCAGAACAGATTAATTTCAACACACCAGCCAGTCTGAAGCTGGATCCTAAACAGCAAGACCCTGCCAAGTCTTGATATTCAGTTAGGTCAGGAACTATTTAAACATTTGTGAATATTACTAAAATATGCAAACATTCAAAATTGATCAAAAACTAATAAAAAATAAATAATTTAATTGGTCTTTTTTTTAAATTTTTTAAAATGTAAATATTAAATTGTAAATAATTAAAGCTCTAGAAACACGGAACTAAAATGTTCCTACACAACACTAGTCAATTAATTCAAAATGAAATATTCTAAAATCCGATTCCCTCTCTCGGTCTCTGAGTTGTTACTGAACGTTGAACACCACTGCACACATTTGGTATGTAGATTTCTCAAAGTTCTTGATACTCTGCTATTATTCTTCTCAGTGCAGCCAGAGTGACAAAATCTTTTAGGATGTTTCAAACTTCTCTGCTCATGATAGGGGTCCTCAGGAACGGTCAATTTGGCCCTTCTTACCAAACGGTTATGCACCAAATTTAATCCTTTGAAAAGGTTACAAAGGAGATTTATGAGACTGATGCAGGAATGTGGGAGTTTGGTTTGGTGGCAATAAAAGATACTGGGATTACACTCCTTTGGTATAAGAAGGTTAACAAAGAGAGTTGGTAGACGTAACCAAGATTATGGTCTGCTTTGACAGAGTAAGAAAGGAGAAACTGTTTCCATTAGCAGGAAAGTTGGTAACTAGGAAACAGATGTAGAATAATTGACACAAGATGAGACTTTCTTTTACATTGAGTGATTTATAATCTAGATTGTGCTTCCTATTAGTGGAACAGATATAACTGTAACTTTTAAGAGAACACTGAATATATACTTAAAAAGGCAAAATTTACAAGGCTATAAGCAATGAACCGCAGAGTGTGTCTAATTGGAGAGAACTTTATGAAGAGTTGCTATAAAGTTCTTTATTCTGGGATTTGTTTATTATTAGAATATTTAAAATGTTAAGATTTTCTGGTCGGATGTGGGCATTACCTACTTGGCCAGTTACATTTTGCTTTTCCTTAATTGCTGCGAGGCTGATTTGCCTGTTGAGTCTTTCAGGAAGGCAATGAAGAGTCAACTGTAAGACAGTGCAGTGCAGGGACTGCCCATTCAGCCCACAATGTCCTGCCGAATCAGCTAAAATGGGGTCCCCAACCTTTTTTGCACCGCAGACCGGTTTAATATTGACAATATTCTTGCCGACCGGGTTGGGGGGGGGGGCAGTGTTCAAGTAGGGTTAAACTCACCTCAACATGTCTTTTACAGTTAGGGTTGCCAATTTTCTCACTCCCAAATAAGGGACAAAAGTAGCAGTCAAATCCTGATGAAGGGTCCCAGCCTGAAACGTCGACTGTACCTCTTCCTATAGATGCTGTCTGGCCTGCTGCATTCACCAGCATTTTTTGTGTATGTTGACAGGACACATATGTTTACCCCAAGAAAGACTACCATGACCATGAAGCCTTGTGCGGGCACCTGTGTGCGCATGCGTGACATGCGCATATGTGACGTGTGCATGCCCATACGTGCCTATTTTTCTTCCACAAATCGGTTTTGGCTTAATCTTCCCAACTACACTGTACATACATTATTTCTACTTTATATAGGCTGTGTATTTATCATATCATTAATGCTTTTACTATATGTTAGAGTTATTTTAGGTTTTATGTGTTATTTGGTTATGATTTGGTACGTTATTTTTTGGGTCTGGGAACGCTCAAAAATTTTTCCCATATAAATTAATGATAATTGCTTCTTTGCTTTATGCCATCTTGGCATGAAAGGTTTCGTAGGAACGCTCTACCTTAGCGGGGGAAATACAGGACAAGAGCGGTCCCGTATGGGACAAACCAATTTAGCCCAATATACGGGATGTCCTGGCAAACACAGGACAGTTGGCAGCCCTATGTTCAAGTTCAACAGTGCGTGACAGGGAATGAGGAAAGGTGCAGCTGACTCATATCGTTTCCTTGTGGCACGGTAGCACATGCTTTGCAGCCCGGTACTGGTCCATGGCCCAGTGGTTGGGGACCGCTGAGCTAAAATGCAAATTAAAAACATCCAAATACTAATCCTTCCTACCTACACCATGTCCATCTTCTTTACATCCAGTCGCCTGTCCAAATGTCTCTTAAAAACCTGTAATTTATTTGCCTCCTCCACCATACCAGGCAGCCCATTCCAGGCTTCAAAGACTCTCTGACTATAAAGAAACTTAGCCCTCACCTTCTCCTTAAGCTGAATCCCTCTCATCTTCAATGCCTGCCCCTGGTATTAGACATTCTAACCCTGGGACACAGATACTCTCTGTCCACTCTACATATGCGTCTTATAATCTTGTAAACCTCTATCAGATCTCCCCTCAGCCTCCATATACAAGTGTGTTATTCTGTACAGGTCAGACCAGGAAAGGATAAAAGTCAGCTTCTCCTTAAGGCTTTAGCAGATATATTGTTTTTTTTTGGCAATAATATAGTATTAACTTTAATCTGCTATAAATTCTCATTTATAGAGAAAAAATAATGTTACCATATATCACTGGCTTCAGGAAATAGTGCATGCATTCAAAATGATGGATATTTTTTGAAAAATCTTTGAAAAAATGTATTTTGCAGCGCAGAGAAAATAGGTCCAATATCTTACTTTTGCTTAAATATTGTGACTTTATTTCACTGGCTATTTTGATAAATCTATACTAGACATTCTATTTTTATTTAGAGATACAGCATGCAGAGAAAATTGTCTCTCTTTATGATGTTTTAAAAATTACCAAGTAACCTTTCCACAAATAAAGATATGATAAGTGTTGAAATCTTTCAGATCTTAATCATCACGGAGCACATAAAAGGTTTTACAAAACCTCATCTATTTTTTTTCTTTTTCATAATCCAATCCTGGGAGGGCACAGTTTTAAGGTGCTTGGATGTAGGTACAGAGGAGATGTCCGGGATAAGTCTTTTTTTATGCAGAGAGTGGTGAGTGCATGGAATGGGCTGCCGGCGACGGTGGTGAAGACAGATACGATAGAGTCTTTTAAGAGACTCCAGAACAGGTACATGGAGCTTAGAAAAATAGAGGGCTAAGGATAACCCTAGGTAATTTCTGAAGCAAGTACATGTTCAGTACAGTATTGTGGGCTGAAGGGCCTGTATGGTGTGTGTAGGTTTTCTATGTTTTTCTATGTTTCTAATCCATCTTTGTTTTTTTATTGCACCTGTTATATCTGATTTGACATCAACTTCACTAGTCCAACTGACACTTCTCAGTGAAAACATCCACTGCCTATCAACATCCTTTTTTTCAGTCTGACTAGACACATAGAATATTTGTGGGCTTTTTGATGTTCCATTGACTGAGGTTAATAACAGAAGTGGAGTAACCAAAAGAACATTCTTTACAGAAAGCAATCAGCTTGTAATTAACACAGTGGCTGCTACAATAATGTATCAAAGATCATACCTTATGATACAACCAGTATTAAAGGTTCATTTTTACTCATATATACAACAATATAAATATCCTTTCCATGTTTGCAAATGTCCCAGATCACAGATCTCTTTCAGGGGTATGCATTGTTTGATAACAACTCACATTGGAAACTCTGTGGAAAGTCTATGGGAAAGTGCAGGTTCAATGCAATGCTGAAAGTTTGTCACTCATAGTAAAGTCCAGCCTAGTATTTTTAAATCAGAAGAGTCAGGTTTAAAGAGAGAGAATGCAGTGTTGTAGCTAAGTAAGGAATATGCCCTTCTTGTGCCATGTGACTCAATTATCTTGCATCAATTTAAGACATATCTGAAAAGAGTACTTGTAGATTGCCCAAAGCGGGTGTACTTCACATAAACAGTGAGAAATAAAGTAGACACTTCAACTCACACTTGATGAATTTAAGAAGTTCCCTATTGCCAGTAACGTAGCCAGGATATATCTTAAAGTTTTGTTATTCTCTAACTGGTCCATTCCTTCTTTCAAATCCTGTAGAGGCTCTGCAACTTCCTGTATCCAGAACAAGAACATGTTATATCTTCAAGGTTATAAATAGGATATGCATTGCACAATAGCAATGTAACATTTACTGTACAACCTGAAGTCAGTGGAGCTGTGTATATATTACACCAAGACTTTTTTAAAATGTACTTATTGAAAAAGATGGCATGGGAAATGAAATTTGATATGGAAATCCTTTGCCTTGGATTCCATAAATTTTCCTGTGCAGATTTGCTGCACATCCAAGATAAAGCAGCTGGATTGATGACCCATTTGCAAGACAGACAGCTTTACCCATGCAAATTAGTAACTTCACATTGTGACCCTCATGATTCATATCTGAACATTCACTGTACAACTTTCTGCAAATTACATTTGTATCCCCATATACATCAATTTTCAAATTATTGAGTTGCAATATTAAGACCATAAGACACAGGACCTGAATTATGCCATTCTGTCCATCAAGTCTGCTCTGATTAAATATAAACTAGTAAAGGAACAGCGCCTTCAAAATAAATGTTTCTTTCACCATTAGTAAGCATATAAACGAATACAGCATGCAAATTAAAATCCTAATCATCCCTGGTATTTTTATCCCAACATCATTTTCATAAATATTTGTTACTGATAGCAATATATCATTATTCCTCATGAGCAGAAAAAAGCCCACTGGACTCTTGTTTTGCACACTGTTAACAGATACACCACACACATCAATTTATTTCTGTCAGTTACCTTCTCCACTGTTTCATGGTCCAGTTTGAAGGCCCAGAGCTGGAGTCTAGCTGACAATTCACTAATGGAAGACAAGGTTAGAAGAAACTGCTCTGCAGAACCTAAAGGAATGTCAGGATTCAACAATTGGGCTTCTTGGATCTTCTGCTTTTCCTCTTCAGTGGGAATCATGGTCAAGATTTTCTGAAATAAAATCAGATTTAAGGTAGTCCTTTAGCTGGCAAAATTTGCAAAAAGGAGTATTTTCTTCAGGATCATTATGTGTTATCATTTCAAAGTGAATTTCCTGTCCGATGTACTTCACTAACAATACAGGTTTTGAGCAATTAAATATTTAGTCTCTCAAGCCTCCTCATGTAGGGTTGATCACTGTTTTTCTGTGCTGTTGAGTGTAACAATATTAAGATATGCCAATGTTTTGATAACTAATGATTACTACTTTTTTCCACTGAACATGCCATATCTGAGATTTCATAAGGAAAGCTTCATAACAAGACTACTTGGTAACAAATGCTTTAAATATCTAAACTTTGCCCTTTTTTGAACCTTTAAGATTGTTCTTAAAAACAGAAAAAATGGTGTCAGAATCTTTACATCTGAATAGCTCATATTGTAAACCACAATGAATACTCTTCCCACTGTAGATACAATTTTTGGAAAAATAACAGCTTGACAGGTTATCAGAGACAAAACTAAAGAGCATCCAAAATTTAACCTGTGTTACAATCAGAGGAAGGTTTCAAGGGGACCAAAGAAAAATATACCAGCAGCCTTCTCTCAGCCCTTTGACACTTCCTTTGTCAGTTATGATCCAGTGATAGAATTTTTCCCCCAGTCTGAAAGAAGGTTGTGGGTCCAGATCTGACTATTGAATCCAAATTCAAAGTGACTCTCTTTTTCAGTACTAAGAGAGGTGCCATTAGTTACTTGAAATGTTGAAACTGCCACTTAAATGCATATAAACAATCCCAAGGAGCAATGGGAAACAGCACTGATAACTTCAGCATACACAGAAGTCTAGTGTAAACATTGGAAGACCCACACCATCTTCTAAGCAACCCATCGACAATGTCAAACACCTCCTCCCCCATCTGTGGCAGAGTCTACATGTCTACAAGGGCCTCATGAAAAGAAAGTCATCTTCAATCTTGAGGAAATAATTCCATAGTATCTTTTCTTTGGAGAGGTAGCAGATTCCTAGTGCCTATTGATCAAAATAAAAAGCTCTTATAAGCTACAACATGAAAAGGTCTTACAAGCTGCATTTCCAACGTAAGGCCATGACTTCAATTGTAAAGTGCTTTGAAGCATCCAGAAGTTGTGAAAGTTAAATAGAAGTTTTGTGTATGAGTATCACTGAGGAGTAAAGTCCATAAAAATTGGGAGCATTGTTTTTAGTGCACTTGTTTTCCTATCCTTGCAAGGTTTGAGCAGAGAGTGGGTGGGAAGAGGGAGTGAATTTATGCAACAATTTATATGTGATGTCCACCTTTCAAGGCTGTTGAATGCAGAATAAAAGACTAAACTAACAACAGCAAATAGCATCTTAAGGACTAAAAAATTATTTGTAAACATGAGAAAGTTTGCAGATGCTGGAAGTCCAAAGCAACATACACACGTAAAGCTGGAGGAACTCAGCAGATCAGGTAGCATCTATAGAAATGAACAGATAGTTGATGTTTCAGGGTGATACCCTTCTTCGGGACTGAGAAAGAAAAGGGGAAGAGGCCAGAATAAAAAGGTGGGGAGAGGGGAAGGAGGCTTGCTGGTAGGTGATAGGTGAAGCCGGGTGGGTGGGAAAGGTCAAGGGCTGGAGAGGAAGGAATCTGATAGGAGAGAAGAGTGGACCAAAGGAAAAGGGAAGGAGGTGATTTCCCAGGGGAAGTAATAGACAGGTGAGAAGAGGTAAAAGGTCAGAATGGGAAGGGATGGAATTTATTAATCAAAATAGCTATATTCATGCCATCAGTTTGGAGGCTATGCAGATGGAATATAAAGGTGTTGCTCCTCAACCCTGAGGGTGGCCTCATCTTGGCACAAGAGGAAGCGGTGGAGCAACATGTTGGATTGTGAATCGGAATTAAAGTGTTTGGCCACCAGGAAGCCCAGCTTGTGCAGATAGTGCGGAGGTGCTCGACAACACCGTCCCCCAATTTATGATGGGCCTCACCAATGTAGAGAAGGCTGCATTGGGAGCACCACACACAGACAACCCTAGCAGGTTTGCAGGTGAAGTGTTGCCTCACCTGGAAGGACTGTTTGGGGCTTTGAATGAAAGTGAGCGAGGAGGTGTACGAACAGGGACAAATAGTCAAGAGAAGAATCGTGGAGGGAGAGATTCCTGAGGAAAGTGGGGGCATGTGGGGGGGGGAAGGGGGAGGAGAGTGAAAGAAGGTATGTTTAGTGGTTGGAACACTCACAATGCATTGGAGGAACTCAGCAGGTCAGTCAGCATCAGTTGAAAAGATTAGTCGACGTTTCGGGCTGAAACCCTTCGTCAGGACTGAAGGAAGAACTTTGGGGAGGGTTTGAAGAATGCTGGTAGTTGAAAAAAACAGTAATTTTTAAGACAAAGGGGTGGGGGAAGGGAAGCAGGGAGGTGATTGGCAGGAGAAAAAAGTAGGAGGTGGAACTATGAGGGAGGTGATGTAAAATAGGGATAGAGAGAGGGAGGGGGAGGGAATTACCGGAAGTTGGAGAACTCTATGTTCATACCAAGGGGCTGGAGACTACCCAGACGGTATATGAGGTGTTGCTCCTCCAACCTGAGTTTAGCCTCATCATGGCAGTACAGGAGGCCATGTATGGACATATCTGAATGGGAATGGGAAGCAGAGTTGAAGTGGGTAGCTACCAGGAGATCCTGTCTGTTGTGGCGGACGGAGAGGAGGTGCTCGATGAAGCGGTCCCCCAATCTGCGTCAGGTTTCACCGATGTAGAGGAGGCCGCACCGGGAGCACCGGATGCAATAGATGACCCCAACAGACTCAGAAGTGAAGTGTTGCCTCACCTGGAAGGACTGTTTGGGGCCCTGAATGGTGGCAAGACAGGAGGTGTAGGGACAGGTGTAGCACTTACGCTTACAGGGATAAGTGCCGGGTGGGAGATCCGTGGGGATGGATGTGCGGATAAGTGAGTCGCGGAGGGATCGATCCCTGTGGAAAGTGGAGAGCGGTGGAGAGGGAAAGATGTGCTTAGTGGTGGGGTCCTGTTGAAGGTGGCGGAAGTTGCGGAGGATAATGTGCTGGATCCGGAGGCTGGTGATGTGGTAGGTAAGGACAAGGGGAACTCTGTCCCTGTTGTGGTGGCGGGAAGATAGGATGAGGGCCGAAGTGCGGGAAATGGAGGAGATGCAGGTGAGGGCGTCATTGATCACCGTAGAAGGGAAACCACGATCCTTAAAGGAAGAGGACATTTGAGATGTCCTGGAACGGAAAGCCTCATCCTGGGAGCAGATGTGGCGGAGATGGAGGAACTGGGAATAGGGAATTGCATTTTTGCATGAGGCAGGGTGGGAAGAGGTATAGTTGAGGTAGTTATGAGTCAGTGGGCTTGTAGAAGATGTCAGTGGACAGTCTGTCTCCAGAGATGGAGACCGAGAGATCGAGAAAGGGGAGAGAAGTGTCTGAGATAGACCAAGTGAATTTGAGGGCTGGGTGGAAGTTTGAAGTAAAGTCGATGAAATTGACGAGCTCAGCATGGGTGCAGGAAGCAGCACCAATGTAGTCATCAATGTATTGAAGGAAAAGTTGGGGAGCAGTACCAGAATAGGTTTGGAGCACAGACTGTTCCACATAACCAACGAAGAGGCAGGCGTAGCTGGGTCCCATGCAAGTTCCCATAGCTACACCCGTAGTCTGAAGAAAGTGGGAAGAGCCAAAAGAGAAGTTATTAAGTGTGAGAACCAGTTCTGCCAACCGGAGGAGGATAGTGGTGGTGGGGAACTGGTGAGGTCTATTATCCAGGAAGTAGCGGAGGGCTTTGAGGTCTTCTTGATGGGGAATGGAGGTGTACAAGGATTGGACATCCATAGTAAAAATGAAGCAGTTAGGACCAGGGAACTGGAAGTTATTGAAGAGGTGGAGGGCATGGGATGTATCGCGGATGTAGGTGGGAAGGGACTGAACTATGGGTGACAAAATGGAGTCCAGGTAGGCAGATACAAGTTCGGTTGGACAGGAGCAGGCAGAAACTATGGGTCTACCGGGACAGTCAGGCTTGTGTATCTTTGGGAGGAGGTAAAACCGAGCGGGGTGTGGGAATAATGAGTTTAGCGGCTGAGGATGGAAGGTATCCGGAGTTGATAAGGGCGGTGATTGTGCGGGAGACAATGGTTTGATGTTTTTTGGTGGGGTCCTGTTCCGGGATTAAGTAAAAGGAGGTGTCAGAGAGCTGCCGTTTGGCCTCAGTGAGGTAGAGGTCTGTCTGCCAGACTACTACGGCACCACCTTTGTCAGCAGGTTTGATGGTGAGGTTTGGATTAGTGCGGAGAGAGTGGAGGGCAGTGCGTTCAGAGGGAGTGCGGTTGGAACAGGAGAGAGGAGTGGTGAAGTTGAGATGGTTGATGTCTCGGTGACAGTTGGAGATGAAGAGATCGACTGCAGGTAGAAGACCCGGGCGGGGTGTCCAGAAGGAGGAGGAGGGTTGAAGACAGGAGAAGGGGTCATCAGTAGGGAGAGGGGAATCATTGCCAAAGAAGTAGGCTTGAAGACGTAGGCGATGGAAAAAGAGTTCATGGCGGGCGTGGAACTCACTAAGGTGTGGACGGAGGGGGACAAAACTGAGGCCCTTGCTAAGGACAGAATGTTCTGCCTCAGAGAGGGGAAGGTCAGAGGGGATGGTGAAGACATGGCGATGGTTGGGGCTGGGGTTGGAGGAGGGTGAAGAGTGGGAGGTCTCAGGAGGGAGAGGAGGGGTTGGGATGTTTAGGGAGAGCAGAGTTAGGGGAGGATGAGGAATCAGAGGAATGGATGGACGATGAGGGGTAGAGGGATGTTTGGGAGTCGATGGGAGGAAAGAGGGTAGTGGGGGAATGGGATAGGCGGTGGGACCCAGTGGCAGTAAGAGCGGTTCCGGTTTGGAGTGTTTCGGGACCTCCGTAGGAGCTGGATCCTAAACTTGGCGTGGCGGAGACTGTATCCTGCAGGGCCCCAGAACTGAGGTCGGAGTTAGAAGCGAGTGAGTTCATGGCTCGCCGGGGGCTGGTTCCCCTTTTCTGGAGGCGGTGGTTCCAGTCAGGGTCAGAATCAGAGGCAGATGGGTCTTCGGCCTGCCGAAGGCCTGAGAAGTTGAGGTCTGAGGGGTTTCGGTCCTTTGTCTTAAAAATTACTGTTTTTTTCAACTACCAGCATTTTTCAAACCCTCCCCAAAGTTCTTCCTTCAGTCCTGACGAAGGGTTTCGGCCTGAAACGTCGACTAATCTTTTCAACTGATGCTGACTGACCTGCTGAGTTCCTCCAGCGCATTGTGAGTGTTCCTTTGACAACAGCATCTGCAGATTATTTTGTGTTTATGTTTAGTGGTTGGATTTTTATTTATATTACAAATTAATTCCACTACTTTTAATGCTTTTCCCATGCCCATCCACTTTAACTTGCAGTCAAGCCCATTTCAGAAGTTCTACTAATCACCAAAGCAGAGGTGAAAGTAATTTGACCTTTCTCGTACTCCTCTACAAAATATGATTAAAATCAAAAATCCTTCCTAAATTCCTTTTGAGCAGGTTTAGAAATGAAAGAGTTAACATTGAAGCGCCTCATTAATTTTCCTGCAGCCCAGATATGCCCATTAAGAGTTTGAGGATGATGTATCTTACATCTGAACTCCGTATCTCGATCCACAGAAGCTGATTCACAAGGCCCATGTTTCCACTGATCTAGCATCTGCTTCTAATTTCCAATATCTGATTTGACCTTCTTTTGGTTCTGCCCCCAACTGCTGAATACATTCCCGAAAATATTCCACATTTTTTAAAATTTAGCTTTTCTTGGATGGTATACCACAACGGTGAAGTTAGAGGTAATTGTAATAAACTGATACCTCAAAAACATGATCTGCTGTGGTGACAGCATAATGTTATATTAACTGTTGTGTTATAACCAGTTTATGCTTTGTCCTTTCCAGAAAATTCTTTACAAAGCTAGTTTGGAAAATCACAATGAAGCCTATAAGTGGAGTGAAGAAGATTACATTTGACAGAATGATAAAACTGCTATTAATTTACACATTCAACCCAGAGAAGGAAGGATAAAAGGTCAAATGGATAATGGGGAAACTGTCTTCTGTGTAACAGATTAACAAAATAATAAACCCTCTCTTTAGAAGCTGTTTTACAATATAGCCTGCACAGGAAAATTTAGCCCTTTGATTGGTCATGTTTGCAGATTTTTTAAAAAATCACAGTTAATCTTTAAATTCAAAAAATATTTTCTGAGTGAAGGTTGCAAAGTTCAACCAATTAGAACAGTAGCACACCTCATAGTGCCAGTAATCTGATTCAATCCTGGGCTCCGTGCCATCTGTGGCAAGTGTAGGTTTTAGGTTAAAAATGCCACTACAAATTGCCACAAGGATTTGGGTGGTAGTAAAATCTGAGACGCGTTAATGGGAATGTGGAGAAAATACAAATACTATTAGTGTAAATGTGTGCTTGATGGTCAGTACAAATTCAGTTGTCTGAAGGATCTGTTTCCATGTCACATGGCTCTAAGATCAGGCATGTTGGAACCAACTAGATTAGGACAGAGATATGAATAAATCCCTCATTGCTTTCTTACTATTGTTACAGAAAATGCTACAGATTTAAATAAGTTATTAGTCCATGTGAGTCACAATTATGGCTACACTTATTTAATATTTGTCTGAACCTTTTTCATAATAAAATAAGCATCTAAAAGCAATTCCTCTGAAATTTTTCCAAGCATCACAGCTGTTACACAAAGATTCAGTTTCTACTGGCAGCAAGTGCTGCTTGAGATAAGGTGATGCTCTAGGAAAGTTAATACCTTAAACCAATTAACTTGATGATTCCTCTCACCACACGTATGGAGCTCTAACTGTAAGAAGTTAAACTGATGAATTACGGTTGGAGGGAAAAGCCTTTTATTTGCTTATACTGTGATTCACACTTCAAATTGTAGCAAAGTCTTTAATGTCAAAAGAGAGCAAAAAAAAACAAGACTCCTCCCTACATTAAAAAGAATAAACACCATCCTTCAGCACTCATATCCCCACCGATAATTCTTCAACACTCACTGTGGCGATCTCAGCTTGCATATTTCAATAAAAACAATAGAATATTGGCTATAATGCTGATACTTAGTAATGAAAAGACCACAGTGTTGCACTTCCTATCTTTGCCATTCATCACAAAGTTGAACAAAAAGTAACTGTGGTCATCTCTTAAGATGCAGGTATCACTAGAAACGTCAACATCTATTGCTCATTTCTAATTGTCCTGAGAAGGTGAGGGTGAGTTACCTTTGTGAACTACTGCAATGCTTCTGGTGCAGACAATTCTACACTAGCGTTACATAGTAAAACAAACAGACATCTCCACCTGTACCTGCACTAAATAATGGGCCCAGAATACATTCTCTTCCTTGTTTGAGTTACAGTCAAACTGGAGTATCCCCGACCTGGATTAACTTGATTCCCAAATTCCACCTGGATTCCCATAACTTTGAACTTCTGCCGCAGCACGCAACAAGACTGGGACGCCAAGAATGCACCGGAAATCTAGCTTTAATTTGTCACAGGCTGATGTTATTTAGCCTTATTAAGGATCAAGGAACAACTTTATTCAACGCATACATTTAGATGTATTAGGAATTTGCCGTGCTGTCTTGGTCAAGGCGTGACATGCAACAAAGAACAATATTCAACAATTATAAAGAACTGTATAAAAAATAAAAATTAGAGATTAAAGTACGGATATGGAATGAAATGTGCGTAAATACAATATATAAATACCAGCATATATTTGCAATGTAATCAGTATTATAAAAAGTTGTTTAAAGTGCATTATTGTACCATTTAGTTTAAAAGTTTTAACTCTACTATGTAAGAAAACTAATATATATCGCTAGATTGACTGTATGTGCAAATGATCATTACCTTAATTTACTGCATGGAAATGCAAATCAAACAGGAACTCTCACCTCTATTCCTTCTTTGTTCAATGCATATTCATCAAAGTTAAGAATTGCAGTCTTGATTGTTCTTGGAGGAGGTAATACAGTCAGTCCAATGTTAATGGCATTGCTTCGCTTTGAGTCTAACACAATGATTTCTTGTCTCTTCCCATCTGCAGCAGTTTTCTGACATGAGAACACAGATACTGAAATCACACTCACACAGAACATAATCTATGTGTCAAAATAATGAAGTTTTCAGAATGCATCTGAACATGCTACATCACATCAATACTCTAACCTAGGGAAAGGTATCCTCATTCTCCTCCTTCCAAGCCAATGAAAAGAATTCAAATTAAAGGAGACATCTACTATTCTTGGGAGCTTCTCTTCAACTGAGATTTTGTGCAGATCCAGAAACAGAATGCTGAATGAATTGAAATGTGCTATTTCCCAAGTCCATATTCCCACATGGGCATTTTTTAAAGACCATAAATCATTACAAACCACATTCATAGGTAGGAACAGAGTGGGGCTAAAGAGAGAGCCAGATGTCCGATTCTGTATGTGCTCAAAATGAGTCTTCAAGAATGATAATATGCATCATCTCACCCAAGACAAATTCACTCCCACTGCAAACTCCAGGTAATATAATCTGTGCTGAGGGCATCAATGGGTATGATCCTGGAATAACTACAGACTATATAATTTTGCTTATTACCCGTTTTCATACTGACATAAATAAAATTAACAGAAATAAGATTTCTGATTTTGATTGTACTTTATATTAAAATGTTCATTGCTTGAGTGCTAAAATCAAATTATATGCTTTATACATAAAGTCAAACAAGTTTTTCATGAAATTGATTACACGAATAGTTGAGGGTGTACATTCACATCTCAACAACATAAACATCAAATTACACAAAGGTGACAATTTGACCATGTATTCAACTTCCTGCAGAAATTACAGGGAACCACCTTCAAAAGTCTTGAATTGTTTGTTGATACTTCTCTCAAAAGGGATTTTGTGTTGTTCACTCTCAACCTTTCAGCTCTACGTGTTTTAAAATTTATTCGAAGTGGCAAGCAAGCGCAATGCTCTGTAACCTAACTTTTATCAATGTCATGGTATAACCAGCCAATAAAAATGCCTTAAGTACAGCTACACGACTTCACAGCAATTTTTCTTCTCTATAAAGTAGCTTCTGGTATCAATTTAAGACTATCCCAATTACTGTTGTCTCTTAAAATAAAAGTGCTCAAGCTACAGGGATACCATGACCTTAATGAAAAGAAAACATTATTTTAATTAATATATAAAAGCCAATATTACACAGAAGACCAACCAGACTGAGAGCTTGTCATATACTACACTGAAATAGGACTAAGGCAGCAGATCTGAAATCTGAAATACTTTGCAGAGAATGGTGCGAAGAACTAAAAACTTTCAATGAGTGGCAGTTCTGTGGGTAAAAATGCCTTGCCATTGAGAGAGATCAGAAAAGAATGATGGCCAGACTGATTCAAACTGACAGGAAGGCTACAGTTAACTCAAATAACCATGCATTACAACAGTGGTGTGCAGAAGAGCATCTGCAAATGCACAACACATCAAACCTTGAAGTAGATGGGTTCCAGCAGCAGAAGACCATGAACATACACACAGTAGTTACTTTATTAGGTAGCTCCTGTACCTAATAAAATGGCCACTGAGTGCATTTCCCCTCCTTCAAAACCTATTTTCCCCATACAATTAATCTAAATCTCTGTGGACACCAAATCTCCACACTACCTACTATCTGTAAAAATTTCTACTTGTTGACATCTATAAAATAAATGCCTACCGGTGAGTGCCTTCTTTTATCTGTCAGATACCTGCACCTAATCAGGCAAGCCTGTGAGCGAAAATAAACACTATGCCACTCTCCATTAATCTGCACAGCAAGGAGCACTATCCAGTTACTGCTTTCAGCTTGCACCAAGTGACTCCAGCATTCTAAGTGCCTTGGTCTGGTGCCCTTGAGCTATATTTTAATAGTACATATCCTGCTTGGGCACCAATGTATTTGTACTTGTGCTAAATGCTTCTCACATTATGGTAAATGTGCTCCTAATGCCCATGTCTGGATCTACTTACAGAAGGTGGCTTTTATTGTACACTTATGGAAATAGGGACACCATTTTAGTGCCTAGTTATATCATACTTCATCTAGCTGCTGCCCCCGCCCCGTGTAAAAAAATCACACCATTACGATATAGTCAGGATACTACCCACGTTCAAATAAAAGCTTGGGCCAACATTTTACTGAACGTATCTTCAATGTGGTCTCCCATTGTATGTCTTCAATCGTGTATAATTCAAGCTGGGATTGATCTAAACACTTATCCAATGCAAACACCGCTGCCAGGACCGTCTAGGTGTTTAACATTTACAATGGCCAGGACAGAATCATTGTTTAGACATAACACAAACAGAATTCCTATCAGGATATACTTACCATCTTGTGATACAAGCAAGTTCAAAGCAACGCTATCATAGAAATACAGAGGGTTTGGTACAATATGTGAACATGCACAGATCGGGCACTGATGTAGCTTATGAAACACAACTCAGTAATGCATTTGAAGACAAAAGAAAAACGATGGTGAAATATGTATAATACAGATAGAAAGTACGAAGAACCCTGTATGCTCAAACACTGGCAGAGATCACTTAAATCAAACAGTGCACATAAAAAGCACTCATTAAGAACTGACTACATTTCAGAACTAAAATACTGGGAACTTTAAACAGAAACAGAAACTGCTGGAAACTCTCAATAGTTCAGGTAGTATTTATGAAGTGAGAAGAATGAACAAAGGAATAATATTAATATTTCAAGCCATTCATCAAAGCAGGGAAAAGTTAGAACTGAAACATGCTGAGATTGAATGAGACAAGCTGTGGATTGAATGACATGATGGGATTGAACCAGGCAGTTGAAAGAGAGCAAGACAGGCTGGAGAATAGCAAAAGGTGCAGGTGGACTAGGTGCAGAAGGATGCAGCAAAAATAATTAAATGCATTATATTTCTATCCTCTTGTAAGATGAGAGATTCATCTCAGAAGGTGCTGACTTTCTTGGAGTCAACGTTGAGTATTGACAATTGGTTTATTATTGTCACATGGATTGAGACTGGGGGAAGAGCTTTGTTTGCATGCCTTCCAGACAGATCATTCCAAACATAAGTATGTCAAGGTAGTACAAAAGAAAAAAGAATAACACAATGTAAAATAAATGGCTACAGTTACAAAGTGCAATGCAGTTAGTCAACAAGTTGCAAAGGCCACGAGAAAGATTATGAGATAGCATTCACCTTAAGCATACAAGATGTATATTCAAGTATCTACAGGAGCCTGAGAATAGCAAATTTTGTTTCCTGAGATTATGTTAAACTTTGTTAGAATGGTGAAAGGAGACCAAAGACCAAGATTTGAGGCAGAATGGGGTGGAGAATTAAAGTGATGCATGATTTGAGCTCATAGTGGTTACCCAGTCTACATACAGTTTTTCCCCAATGTGGATGATACAATATTGTGAGCACAGAATGCAATAAACTAAACTGGAAGCAGCACAAGTTAACTGAAAGGAGATTTGAGTTCCCGAGCATTGTCATTGACAAGATAATACAAATGCTGCAAACCCAAGAGTTAGATGGGCAGAGGCAAACTGCAACTATGATCAGAATAGAAATATTTAATTCACTATTATTCAATGATATAAATCATCAGCTTACTCTGACGGAATAGGTCTTGATACTGATTATTAATGATACATTGGTTTGGATTCAGTGAAGCAATATGCAATATCTTTAACAAAGCCAAACCCAGCTGTGCTAAATAGCTTGAAGATTTATCGGATGGAAGAAATTGGCTTGGTTGAAAAGAAACAACGGATGAATTGAAAACATGATGCTGTGCTGACCTATGTATAGCTACTCCATTAACAATCTAACCTTTCCCTCCTTCATAACCCATAACACTCCATTTTTCTTACATCCAAGTACCCATCCCTAAAGTCTTTAAATGTCCCTATTGTATTAGCAACTACTATCACTCCCGGCAGTTACGTACAACTTCAGTATAAAACCCCTTTCCTTCACTCAGCTCAAAATAATGTCCTTTGGTGTTAGCCATTGCTGCCCTGGGAAATAGACACAGGCTGTCTACTCTGTATCTCTCATAACCTTATACATCTCTATCAAGCCATCGCTCATCCTCGTTTGTTCCAAAAATAAAAGCTCTAGCATACTCAACCTTTCCTCATATAACATGCTTTCGAATCCAGACAGCACCTTAATAAACCGCCTCCAAATCCTCTCTAAATCTTCCACATCTTTCTGATAATGAGGTGACCAGAACTGAACATACACTCTTAAGTAT
The DNA here is from genome assembly GCF_963921235.1 of Mobula hypostoma. Taxonomy (NCBI): domain Eukaryota; kingdom Metazoa; phylum Chordata; class Chondrichthyes; order Myliobatiformes; family Myliobatidae; genus Mobula; species Mobula hypostoma. The sequence goes on from NC_086113.1 coordinate 35,452,233, forward strand.
GTTCTAACCATTTTTAATATAAAGCTGCAACATTATCTTGCAGCTCTTGAACTCAATCCTTCAACTAACAAAGGAGGACACACCGTATGCCTTCTGAATAACTTTATCAACTTGCACAGCAACTTTGAGGGATCTGTGGACCTGGACTCCAAGATCCTTCTGATCCTCCCTACTGGTTAAGAATCCTGCCATTAACCTTGTAATCTATTTTCAAGTTTGATCTTCCAAAGTGTATTATTTCACACTTTTTTGGATTGAACTCCATCTGCCACTTTTCCTCCCAGCTCTGCATCCTATCTAAATCCCACTGTAACCTACATACATCAAGGGTAATTTTGTCCTGTCACACTTCCCTCGTCTTTATTTCTACACTCTGATCTCTTACCTCTTCTCCTCACCCACCTATCAACTCCTCTTCCCCTTTCTCTCATGATCCACACTCCTTACTGATCAGATTCCTTTTTCAAGCCCTTTGCCCCTTTGCACTATCCTCATCATCATCAGCCTTCATGTCATCTGCAAACTTACTACCATCTTTCCACTTTCTCTTCCGAGTCATTTAGAAAAATTACAAACAGTAGGGTCCCCAGCATATCGCTGTGGAACGCCACTGTCATCCATTTCCAAGTAGATTACACTCCATCTACTACCATCCTCTGCTTTCCATGGGCAAACCAATTCTGAATCCATGTAGCCAAGTTCCATGGATCCCATGTCTCATGACTTTCTGGATGAGGCTACCATGTGAAATGTTGTCAAGCAACTTACTGTAATCCATATACACCACAGCCACCACACTACCTTGGTTAATTTGTCCTACCACCACCTCGGACAAAATCAATCAGCCAAGCGAGGCACGCCATGCCCTCCTCTTCTGCCATGATGAGGCACTCTCAGATTGGAGAAGCAATACCTCATATTCCAACCTGATGGCATGAACATCAATTACTCCAGCTTGTGGTAATTTTGTCCAGTCACACTTCCCTCTTCTTCATTTCTACACTCTGATCTCTAACCTCTTCTCCTCACCCATCTATCACCTCACCCGGTACCCTTCCTCTTCCCTTTTCTCTCATGATCACACTCCTTTCCTATCAGATTCCTTTTTCAAGCCCCTTGCCCTTTCCAATTATCACCTACCAGCTTCTTAATTCATCCCCCACCCAGCTTCACCTACTATCACCTTCCTCCCCCTTCCCTCACCTTCCTATTCTGAAGACTTCCCCCTTCCTCTCCTGTCCTGATAAATGGTTCAGCTCAAGAGATCGACCGTTTATTCATTTCTATCAATGCTGCCTGACCTGCTGAGTTCCTCCAGCATTTTGTGTGTGTTACCTTCACTCCAGTCAACCTCCTGTTCTTCACGTAGAACCTCTTAGGGTTTGTCCTATTCACTAAGGCCATCTTATGCCTGCCTCTAGCTCTCCTAAGTCCATTCTTCAGTTCCTTCTTGGCAACTGAGTACTCTCAACAGTAAAGTCTGATTTTTTTCTACCTAAACCTTAAGTGTGCTTCCTTCTTCCTCTTGGCTGAATGTTCCAGCTCTCTTGTTAACCATAGTCTCTTCACCCTACCATCTTTTTCCTGTCTCTGTGGGACAAACCTATCCGTAACCACTTGCAAATGGTAGCAATTCTGAGAACATTTATTCCCAATTTTGCACTCCCAAAGTCCTCCTAAAGACTATCATAATTAGCCCTCCCCCAGTTAAATACTTCTCCATGTTGTCTGCTTTTATCCTTGTCCACGACTTTGCCAAGAGTCAGGAAGCTGTGGTAACAATCTCCAAATTGCTTGCCCACTGAGAAGTCTGTCACCTGACCAAGTTCATTGCCTAGTACCTGATCCAGTATGGCCACTCCTCCATTTGGCCTGCCCACACATGGTGTCAGTAGTCCTTCTGGACACTCCTAACAAATTCTGTCCCATCTAAACCTATTATACTGAGCGGGTGCCATTCAATATTAGTAAAGTTGAAGTCACCCTTGACAACATCTCTGCTATAGAACATAACAGCACAGTACAGGCCCTTTGGCCCACGATGTTGTCCTGACCTTCTAACCAATAAAAAAATGAATCTAAACCTTCCCTCTTACATAAACCTTTTTTCTATCATCCATATGCCTATCTAAGAATTTTTTTTAAAGTCCCTTAAGTATCTACCACCTCTGGCAGAGCATACACCACATCCGGTGTAAAGAACTTACCTCTGACATACTCCCTTATAGTTTTCTCCAATCACCTAAAAATTATGTCCTTTTGTATTAGTCATTTCCACCCTGTGAAGAAAACTCACTGGCTAACCACTCTATCTATGCTTCTTATCATTTTGTACATCCGAATTAAGTCTCCTTTCATCCTTCCTCAATCCAAAGCCTTAGCTCCCTCAAGCTATCTTCATTAGACATACCCCTAGTCCAGGCAGCATCCTGATAAATCCTTTCTGCACCATCTCTAAAGCTTCCAAATCCTTCCTACAATGAAGCAAGCAGAACTGAGCACAATATTCCAAGAGTGGTCTAACTAGGGTTTTATAGAGCTGCAACAATACCTCACAGATCTTGCACTGATTCTCTTGACTAATGAAGGCCAATACAACATACGCCTTAACTACCCTATCAACTTGTACAGCAATTCTGAAGGATCTATGGGCACAGACCCCAATATCCCTCTCTTCCTCCACACCACTAAGTATCCTATCATTAAACCCATATTCTGTCTTCAAATTTGACCTTGCAAAATTAATCACTGCACACTTTTCCATGTTGAACTCCATCTGCCACTTCTCAGCCCAGCTCTGCAATCTGTCAATATCCCACTGGAACCTCCAGCACCCTCTACACTATCCACTACTCTACCAACCTTCATGTTATCTGCAAATTTACTAACCCATCATTCCATCTCCTCATCTAAGACATTTATAAAAATCATGAAGAGCAGGGGTCTCAGAACAGATCCATGGAGAACACCACTGGTCACCGACCATCAGGTAGAATACAGTCCATCTACGACCAGTTTCTACTTTCTATGGGCAAGCCAATTCTGAATTCACACAGCCAAGTTTCCCTAGATCCCGTGGCTCCTAACCTGAATGAGCCTACTGTGGGAAACCTTATCAAATGCCTTACTAAAATCCATATGTATCACATCTACTGCTCTATCTTCATCAATGTGCACTGTAACTTCCTCAAAGAATTTAATCAGGCTCGTGAGGCATGACTTGTCCTTCTCAAAGCTATACTGACTATCATTAATCAGACTATGCTTCTCCAAACACTCATATTCCATAATCCCCAGATTATCCCTACTCCCTTTTTTGAACAATGGAATAACCATTTATTATATCCAACCATTTGGCACTACTCCTTTGGCCAGTGAGAACGCAACAATCACTGCAAAGGCACAGCAATCTCTCCCCATGCTTCCCATAGTAACCTTGGGTATATTTTGTCTGTCCCTGAGGACTTAACTATCCTAATGTTTTTCAAAAGTTCTATCTTAACATCGACATATTCTAACATATTAACCTGCTTTATGCTGTACTCATATACTGTACATTAAGTTCCCTATCACTGTTGAATGCTGAAGCAAAAGTATTCATTAATGACTTTCCTCTACTATCTCTAAATGGTCCTATCCTCACTTTGCTAATCTCTAATCCTACCCACCAAGGCCTTCGCATCTCCCCTTCTAGCTCTCTACTGTCCGTTCTTCAGCTCCTTTCTGGCTACCTTGTAACTCTTTAGAGCCTTATCTGATTCTTGCTTTCTAAACCTTAAGTAAACTTCCTTCTTCCACTTGACTAGATGTTCCACATTTCTTGTCAACCACGGTTCCTTCATCCTACCATCTTTTCCCTGCCTTATTGGGACAAACCTATCCAGAACCCCCCTGGAATCTCCACACTTCTGTTGTGTATTTCCCTGAGTACATCTGTTCCCAATTTAAGTACTCCAGTTCCTGCCTAGTAGCATCACAATTCCCCCTTCCCCAATTAGGTAGGCTGCAAAAGGTCTGAGACAGATTAGGAGAATGGGCTAGAAAGTGGCAAACGAATTACAATGTTGAAAAATGTATGGTCATGCACTTTGGGAGTAGAAATAAAGGTACAGACCATTTTCTAAACAGGGAGAAAATCCAAAAATCTGAGATGCAAAGGGACTTGGGAGTCCTCGTGCAGAATACCTGAAGGCTAACTTGCAGGTTGAGTCGGTGGGGAGGAAGGAAATATTAGCATTCATTTTAAGAAGTTTAGAATACAAGAGCAGGGATGGGATGCTGAGGCTTTATAAAGCACTGGTGAGGTCTCACTTTGAGTATGGTGATCAGTTTTGGGCTCCTCATCTAAGAAAAGATGTGCTGACATTGGAGAGTGTCCAGAGGTGGTTCACAAGGATGATTCCAGGAATGAAAGGGTTATCATACGAGGAACATTTGATGGCTCTGGGTCTGTACTCGCTGGAATTCAGAAGGATGATGGAGGATCTCCATGAAACCTTTCAAATGTTGAAAGGCCTAGACAGAGTAGATGTGGAAAGGATGTTTCCCATGCTGGGGGAGACTAGGACAAGAGGGCACAGCCTCTGGATAGAGAGACGCCCAGTTAAAACAGATATTGAGAAATTTCTTCAGCCAGAGTGTGATGAATTTGCGGAATTTGCTGTCACTGGCAGCTGTGGAAACCAGGTTGTTGGGTGTATTTAAGGCAGAGATTGATAGGTTCTTCATTCAGAGAAGGCCGGGGAATGGGGTTGAGGAGGGGAAAAAAGGATCAGTCATGATTGAATGGCAGGCAGACTCGATGGGCCAATGGCCTAATTCTGCTCCTATGTCATATGGTCTTAAATACCTTCCCATACCATCTACTCCTATCCCTCTTCAAGGCTATAGTTAAGGATAGGGAGTTGTGGTCACTGTCTCCGAAATGGTCTCCCACTAAACGATCTGATATCCGACCTGGTTTATTGCCTAGCATCAGATCCAGTATTGCCTCTCCTCGAGTCAGCCTTTCTATACTTGAGTCAGAAATCCTTCCTGGACACACCTAACAAATTCTACCCCATCCAAACCTTTTGCACTAAGGGGATGACAATCAATATTAGGGAAGTTGAAGTTCCCGTTACAACAACCCTGTTATTTTGGCACCTTTCCAAAATTTGCCTACTTATCTGCTCTTCAGCGCCTCAAGAATACTTCCCATAGAGAGATGGTTCTTTCCTTTTGCTGTCTCTCACCTACACAGACTCATTAGATGATTTCTCCATGATGGTTATTAATCCTGCTCTTGCAACATCAGGTTTCTAATGGCCACAACATTGAAACTCCAAGTACTGATCCATGCTCAAAGGTCATCACTTTTGTTCTTAATACTTCTCACATTAAACACATTTCAACTCATCTAACTGACTGCATTTATTCTCTACCCACTGCCTATTCTTTCTCACAGTTCCTCTGCACATTGCATCTACCTTTTCACCAGCTACTCTATCACCTGATCTAACATCATCCTTGCCATCCAGACTCAGTCCTTGAAATGGAGCAAAGTTACCAAATAACAATAGGTGGCGAAGCTGGCATGGAATTATATTTAAGATTAGGTTAGTGACTTAATCCCGTTCTAGCGTTTTCACAATAGACATCCACAATAATATTTCTCCAAAATATTTTGCTGCAATTCTGTTACAAGGATTCAAAGTGTGCCAGGGATATATTTCAAAATTGAAGTTTTTTTTTTAAAAAGCTGTTTTTTTTGTGTATAAAACCCTATTGGATAAAATTAAGCATGACTGTATCAGACAGCAAGCTTTACATTTCAACACAGATGCCATCAACTGAAGACAGATCTTAACATTTACCAAGGATTACAAACTCTCTCTGTACTCACTGATGTTGTATCTTTAATATACAATTTGATGGAAGATATTTCACAGAAGTGATATACTTTATAGTCGCCAAATAATTGATACTAGAACGTACAATCATCATAGCGAAGTGGAGCTAAGAGACAGGTGTTTAAAAGAACAGATTAAATTAGTTAATGAAAAGGCAAATAATTAGTAGTACAACCATCAATCCCAGGAAACATTCAAACAAGATTTAATAGTCTTATTTATAGAGCAATTTTCACACAAATAATGTAATTCAAAGTGTTTTACAATGGGGGAAAAGTGCAAACATGAAAATAAAACTTTAAAAATTAAAAAAAAAAGAAAATAAAAGACAAAAAGATGTTCATTAAAAGAAAGGTTAAATAAATAGGCTATGAGGTAGCATTTAAAAGTGTCATCTGAGTCTGCATCTCTTGTAGCTTTTTTTTTAAGATATTGAATTCCACAATTTAGGTGCATGGCTCAAAAAACCTGATCTTTTGAGGGAACTTGCTTAAATTTAAGAGACTGGAGGATGAAGACCTGAGAGCTTGAGCAGGATTATAAAATAAAAATGATTCTGTGGTGTACTCCAGTCCCAGATCATTGACAGCATTAAAAACAAGGGAAGTTTGAAATAAATTTAAAAAGATAAAAGAAGCCAATGCACAGTAGCTAGGACCAGAGTGATATTTTTCCCTCATCCTGGTTTTTATTAAAAGTCTAGCAGCAGCATTCTGAATGAATTGAAGTTGGTCAATAGATTGCTTTGTATAAGAAACTAGAATTGTGGGAGATCAGAGATCCTGGAGGTTTTAAAAGCTAACTCTTAGTAAAAGGAAGGGGCAAGCGTAAAGACAAGTTTTAACATCAAAATTTTATAAACTGGATCTTGGTCATATCAGGAGACTGGGTTAACATCCAATGCAAAATTGTGGGCAGATGGAACCAGCTCACTGGGCAATTCTGTTGGCATGGACAAGATGGGCCAAAGGACATGTTTCCATGCGGTATGAAGCTATGGCAAAATAGTAATTTAAGTACTGATGAATTTGAATTTGCATTATGAGCTTGATTTGAGGTTTGTTAACTTTGTTCTGAATTGCAACTTTTTATTTTGAAGGCAGATCCCCAGTAATCTTAAAGAAGAAACAATTGAATTGTTATTTTAAAATCTTCGTTAGGTCACTTCTGTACATTCAATCCCTACCTAAACACAATAAGCCACAGGATTTTTCCCATCTGTGTTAGGTTTATTGAAGCCACCTTTGAAAATGCTGCCAGCATTTCAGTCAGTCAGATGTGCTAACAGTGGTTTAAGTTTACTAACAGCAATTCTTTGTTGCATACGGAACCAGTTTATAATTTTTCCCCCTACAACTTAGATATGCTGAAGGTAAAACTTAACGATGATCCTTCATTTTTGTTATTGGCAATGATTATGGATGTGCCTGTTCAGAGGAGTAGCAAATTCTTTCTCTCTCAGAGCACGGGAATCTCTGATGCCTATAATTAAAATGCAGATGTTGGATCATTCAAACTTGTACCAGATGAATTATGAAGAAACAAAGAACAACCCCATGTTAAGAAATCATTAGAAGTCTTTTCATTAATAGTGTTAATTTTTGTTTTATTTTAACTGACTGATGCAGTAAAGTTATCAGTAATGGACATTTTTATAACTATAATTTGTACAACTCATTGTTAAAAGGCTGTTACTGACATAAAATTGTTTCCATTTGTGCAAAGGAAACTTGACAAAACTTTGAAAATTACACCTTCAAGCAAGTTATTGGTTAATAGTTACATTTGCTTCTATGCCTTTCCACACAGTTTCTCTCTATCCTTCCCAAAAAAGGCTGCTTCCCTTTGTAATCAAGTATTTTTCAAGCTTATTTTAAAATCTGTTCGTTATTGAAGTTTATTCATGGGATGTGGCATCACTGGCAAGAGCTACAGAATTATGATTGAAGCATTCAGGTTGAGCACAGGAAAGGTTAATTATTCCCTGCTGTTTGGCTAGTGAGGAGATCAAGGTATAAATTTAAGCAACTGTATCATGCGGCTTTACAAAGATGATGGCCTAAACTGGTAAATTTTCCAAATTAAAAAGCAATGTACTATAGTTTGAATTAGAAAAGTTAAACAAAATGTTGTGCTCACTGCAACTAATAAAAAGTCCCGTAACAGCTTTTGTAAAATAGATCAAAATTTTGATCAGACCAAAACTGATTAAAGAATAAAGCAAAACTAAAATGTGATGAAAGCTCATCAACCTGAAATGTTAATATTGATTTCCAGCAACTGCCGAATCTGTGTCTATGATAATACTGCATCTCTCACTCTCCATAGTTGTTGTTTGACCTGCTGATTATTTCCAGCATTATCTGCCTTCATTTCAAAACTAAAGAGCATGATCTTGTCAGTGACAGAACAGAACACAAATGGACGAACATCAGTGCAATGGAAAGGTGAACCAAATGTGACTTAAATGCACTGTCCAAAGACAGGATGCTTCTAAAAACATATGATGACATACTTTCAAACTTACTGAAAGAGTTGTCTCCCCCCCCCCACTCCCCCATAGAGTCACATTAAGTATAAATAAATGCAGAATAGGAAGAAGAATAGATTCATCAACATCATCCTTCAATATCTAATCTCCAGAAATATAGCAGCCATTCCTTATCAGAATAGAAATTGCAACCAAGTGTCAAAATACTAATTTGTGACCAATATTCTGGATTTGTTATTTATTGTACTTCATTTTTTTAAAGTGACAAAATAATATTTCAGAATGGAAGAACTAAATAGATCAATTTTATCATTAAAATATTATTCATCAATTATTAACAAAACTGTTATATCTCAGTTTTGTTACTGGAATAAATAAACTAAATCTAAGATATGTACTATCATAGCACAGGAGCTGTGGGACAAAACAATTTGGGTCATCATCCTCTCAATATTCAGCTGCAATCAAGATCTGGGGTTCAAAATCTTGATTGCAAATGACTAGGCACAATCAAGAGGCGCAGTCAAGTCTTCTCTTCCAAGCAGGCTCAAGAAGTTGACCTCAGATCTCATCAGGCCTATGGCTGGGTCATAAGCCTTGAAGCAGTGAATTACTGGCATCAGCTGTGCAGTATTTGCAACTTGGATACTGTGGGGTACAAGGCTGGGGTTTTAAAACTACATTGTCCCGGTGGTGCTCGACAAAAGAGCTTTGCACTGGGCATTGCATCATCGTAGTGTCTCCGATATGGAAATCACATTATGGTTACAGAAGTGAGTCATGCCTGCAAATGCCTTGAATTCCCAACTGATGTAATTTGATCCAGTAATAGTCGCACATGTGATTTATTTTCATCTTCAGCACTATGCAGTCCAACTGTTGGGCAAACATTCATTTTATCGATTCATGCAAAAAAGAATGATATTAAAGAATAAAGACATTGCTGTAGATTTAATAATAAAAATTGAAAAACATTAACACAGTTAACTGCTCTTGTTGAAATGGCAGTTGATTATAAATTCCCAGGCAGGAAATCTCACAGAATGACCTTGTCGACCTTTTGTTCAAATCTTGCTAAAAAATGTAACTGTACATGAAAGTCACTAACAGTAATTAAAAAATAAAATGGTCAGCAACTTTTGATGAAGGAGAGATATCTATCAATTGTCAATAAACAAATTGCTGGCCAATTTATCCTGCTCCACTGATGGTTTCATAAAAAATACAATTCCTTATTATCTTTTTAATTTCATGGATTTGCACATTAATTGTGCACTAATCATTTGAAAGGAAGCTTCACTTATTCATTCGGGGGATGTAAGCCACCATTTAATTTCCCATCTTTAGTTGCCCTTGAGGTGATGGTGAGCTACCTTCTTGAACCACTGCACCCCTTGAGGTGTTGGTATACCACTATGCAGGTAGAGAAAGAGTTCCAGGATTTTGACCCAGTGAGATTTAATGACAACCACTATGCTAAATGATTTGAAAACTATTAATGTATGCTGATCAATCTCCTTTGCAGAACGAGAAAGCATGAGCTCATTCATGACATTTCTCCTGTTGGTTTCTTCGTATCTTCCAATTCCCTTTGCCCCTTTGAAAGTCTTTCTCTATACCTTCTTTGATCCAGAATTCACAAGCTAATTCACATTTCATCTCGGATTTTTCTGTTTATTTTTCTTTTGTTAAGGAGGTAAAACATTTGATCTTGTGGGCCGGCAAGCTCCCAACGATTTGTTGGTTGAATACTCAAAGGCCTGACTAGAGTGGATGTAAAGAAGATGATTCCATTAGGAGGAGAGTCTCAGATTTGAGGGTACAACCTTAGAGTAAAGAAACATCCCTTTAGAACTGAGATGAAGAGGAATTTCTTCAGGCAGACAATAGTAAATCTCTAACTTTTTTTGTCATATATGGCTTTGAAGGGGAAATCATTGGGTGTACTTCAAGCAGATTCTTGATTTATAAAGGGGTTAAGGGTTATGGAGAAAAGACAGGGGAATGAGGGGAATGGAATTGAGGGAAAAAAATCAGCCATGATTGAATGGCAAAGCAGACTCAATGGGCTGAGTGGTATAATTCCGCTCTTATATATTTTATAATCTTATGGATTTATTGACCATATGGGACAAACTGTTTAACAGGCACCTTCAAAGTCTGAGTATCACTCTCAGAAACCCATCTCAAAAGTTGATGATTGTCTGAAAAACCTAGTACATCCATTTGAGTGATTTTGATGGTTGCTATTGCAGGTTTGCTACTGGAAATTTCTGAGCACCAAGATCCAAAGCTTCTATGACCACAAAATGGATTTTCCATCTCTGTCTCGAGGCATTTGGTTGAGTGGTGGGGGGGGGGGGGAGGTTAGGGAAGAAAAGACAATGGGGAAGAGGGTTACCATTGGGAATAGGCTAAGAATTGGAGCTTGGGAGTTTGTCAATAAGTAAGAAGTTGAAAGTTACCTAACATAAGGATTGCAACTCGAACTGGGTGAGTGGAATGGAAGTTTCAGTGCTATGTGGCTGAGGTGCAAGCTTTTTGGAGGAAAATGGGTAGCTGAGGTAGTGACAAGCGAATGGGCTTGGCTCTAGTATGGTTGAGTAAAAGTACCAGGAGCAAAAGAAGCAAGGGACAAGGCTTATGTTATGGAAGGAGTCAAGAATAAAGGGGGAATGGGAGGAAGCTGGAAAGTGGGGACCCAAAAGACACACATGGGATGTTTTAAAGGAATTACCAGCAAACAGTGGTTTTAAACCTAGTTGTCCTGGATTGCAAAGTAAGTATCATCTCAGGGTAACTTGATCAGGACTCCACATGGTGTTTTGGAGGAAATGACCACTGAAACGATGCACCACTGATGTGGAAATTGCACATTGGAGCAGTACTTTTGCATCTAGTTTAAAAATAAATTCAACAGATACCGAGGAACTGGAGGAACGCAGTGAATCAGGCAGCATCTATGGAAGGAAGTGTACAGCTGATGTTTTGAGTTGAGATTCTATGACTTGAAATGATGAGTATCCATTTCCCTCTATAAATGCTGCCAGATCCACTGAGTTCCTTCAGCTCCTTGGTGGATCACTCCAGATTTCCAGCATCTGTAGTCTCTTGTATCTTCAACAGATATAACCTGGGATTACAAGTAGATTTACTTAAACAGGAGATGTTAAATTAATATCTTGTTTGTTCTTTCAAGTGATCATAAACAAACTCATTGCATTATTTCACAGGGGGATTATCATTTTATTCTGTTCAATTTGCATTTGCCATTTCCTGTAAAAGCAATTACTTGATCCTGTAGCTTGCAGGATCCTGCTGTGTGCAATTTGCCCACAGTATCTTTGACAATATAACAATGGTTGCCCTTCAAAAAATTTCTGCAGCTAGTGGAAAGTGCTTCTGAAAGATACTAGAGAAATCCAAACCTTGCTTAAAGATCTGCAGTGCTGGAAGGGTGTGTGCCCATGTTTCAGACACAGAGCTCCAAAAGTGCAAAGCAGCTCTCTATTTTTAAACAGACTTCTGAACAATAAATCCTTGGCAATGCAACTCCAGTCTGGTGCCTGTACATTGCATTAAAATAACTTGCCCGAGAACAGGTGCTGCAAGGCAAGTGCTGTTTTACAAGTTATTCCAGCATACAATGCAGGTGGTTCTTCAGCCCATTGTACCTGCCCTGACCCCTTTAAAGAGTTATCCAATAAATCCCAGGACCCCCCTCTAAAGTCAGATTTTAAACTTTCGTTTTGAAAATGACTCCAGAAGCCATCTCCACCCATTTTTCCCCCCACTTGTTCCAAATTATTTTGATTGACTGTCTACTGTAAAGATGGAAGCCACACTCAGGTTGGAGGAACAACACCTTATATTCCCTCTGGGTAGCCTCCAACCTGATGGCATGAACATCGACTTCTCTAACTTCCGCTAATGCCCCACCTCCCCCTCGTACCCCATCTGTTACTTATTTTTATACATACATTTTTTCTCTCACTCTCCTTTTTCTCCTTCTGTCCCTCTGAATATACCCCTTGCCCATCCTCTGGGTCCCCCCCACCTCCTTGACTTTCTTCCCGGACCTCCTGTCCCATGATCCTCTTGTATCCCTTTTGCCTATCACCTGTCCAGCTCTTGGCTCCATCCCTCCCCCTCCTGTCTTCTCCTATCATTTTGGATCTCCCCCTCTCCCTCCAACTTTCAAATCCCTTACTCACTCTTCCTTCAGTTAGTCCTGACGAAGGGTCTCGGCCTGAAACGTCGACTGCACTTCTTCCTAGAGATGCTGCCTGGCCTGCTGCGTTCACCAGCAACTTTGATGTGTGTTGTCTAAATTTTAATCTTGTTTTTACCTCCAGGATTTTTTTCTCATTAACCTTAAAATGGTTCCTCTGGTTATCTAACATTCTCCTTTGTAATATCTTCTTAATCTTAATGGTTGTAGGCTAATTAATCTCACCTTTCTCATCTCTCCTTGTCACTGAACCACCACATTCCTGGTATCATTTAAGTAACATACACAAAATGCTGGAGGAACACAACAGGTCAGTCAACAGTAAAGGAAAGATGAGACAACATAGCGGTCCAAGACCCTTCATCAGGACTCACCAGGTGTCCTGATGAAGAGTCGTGGACTGAAACACTGGCTCTTTATTCCTTTCCATAGATGCTGCCTGACCTGCCGAGTTCCTTCAGGTGTGTTTGTCTGTGTCTTTTATTCTGTACATTAGTATGGGTGGAAGTCAGGAACAGGAAGGGAGCAGTTACTCTATTGGGGGTATTCTATAGGCCCTCTGGTAGCAGCAGAGATACAGAGGAGCAGATTGGGAGACAGATTTTGGAAAGGTGCAAAAATAACAGGGTTGTTATTATGGGTGACTTTAACTTCCCTAATATTGATTGCCACCTGATTAGTTCCAATGATTTAGATGGGGCAGAGTTTGTTCACTGAGTCCAGGACAGATTCCTGTCACAGTATGTGGACAGGCCGACTAGGGGGAATGCCATACTAGATCTAGTACTAGGTAATGAACCGGGTCAGGTCACAGATCTCTCAGTGGGTGAGCATCTGGGGGACAGTGACCACCGCTCCCTGGCCTTTAGCATTATCATGGAAAAGGATAGAATCAGAGAGGACAGGAAAATTTTTAATTGGGGAAGGGCAAATTATGAGGCTATAAGGCTAGAACTTGCGGGTGTGAATTGGGATGATGTTTTTGCAGGGAAATGTACTATGGACATGTGGTCGATGTTTAGAGATCTCTTGCAGGATGTTAGGAATAAATTTGTCCTGGTGAGGAAGATAAAGAATGGTAGGGTGACAAGTGAGGTGGAAAATCTAGTCAGGTGGAAGAAGGCAGCATACATGAGGTTTAGGAAGCAGGGATCAGATGGATCTATTGAGAAATATAGTGAAGCAAGAAAGGAGCTTAAGAAGAGGCTGAGAAGAGTAAGAAGGGGGCATGAGAAGGCCTTGGCGAGTAGGGTAAAGGAAAACCCCAAGGCATTCTTCAATTATGTGAAGAAAAAAAGGATGACAGGAATGAAGGTAGGACCGATTAGAGATAAAGGTGGGAAGATGTGCCTGGAGGCTGTGGAAGTGAGTGAGGTCCTCAATGAATACTTCTCTTCAGTATTCACCAATGAGAGGGAACTTGATGATGGTGAGGACAATATGAGTGAGGTTGATGTTCTGGAGCATGTTGATATTAAGGGAGAGGAGGTGTTGGAGTTGTTAAAATACATTAGGACGGATAAGTCCCCAGGGCTTGATGGAATATTCCCCAAGCTGCTTCACGAGGTGAGGGAAGAGATTGCTGAGCCTCTGGCTAGGATCTTTATGTCCTCGTTGTCCACGGGAATGGTACCGGAGGACTGGAGGGAGGCGAATGTTATCCCCTTGTTCAAAAAAGGTAGTAGGGATAGTCCTGGTAATTATAGACCAGTGAGCCTTACGTCTGTGGTGGGAAAGCTGTTGGAAAAGATTCTTAGGGATAGGATCCCTGGGCATTTAGAGAATCATGGCCTGATCAGGGACAGTCAGCATGGCTTCTTGAAGGGCAGATCGTGTCTAACAAGCCTGATAGAGTGCTTTGAGGAGGTGACCAGGCATTTAGACGATGGTAGGGCAGTGGATGTGATCTATATGAATTTTAGTAAGGCATTTGACAAGGTTCCACATGGTAGGCTTATTCAGAAATTCAGAAGGCATGGGATCCAGGGAAGTTTGGCCAGGTGGATTCAGAATTGGCTTGCCTGCAGAAGGCAGAGGGTTGTGGTGGAGGGAGTACATTCAGATTGGAGGATTGTGACTAGTGGTGTCCCACAAGGATCTGTTCTGGAACCTGTACTTTTTGTGATTTTTATTAACGACCTGGATGTGGGGGTAGAAGGGTGGGTTGGCAAGTTTGCAGACAACACAAAGTTTGGTGGTGTTGTAGATAGTGTAGAGGATTGTCAAAGATTGCAGAGATACATTGATAGGATGCAGAAGTGGGCTGAGAAGTGGCAGATGGAGTTCAACCCGGAGAAGTGGCAGATGGAGTTCAACCCGGAGAAGTGTGAGGTGGTACACTTTGGAAGGACAAACTCCAAGGCAGAGTACAAAGTAAATGGCAGGATACTTGGTAGTGTGGAGGAGCAGTGGGATCTGGGGGTACATGTCCATAGATCCCTGAAAGTTGCCTCTCAGGTGGATAGGGTAGTTAAGAAAGCTTATGGGGTGTTAGCTTTCATAAGTCGAGGGATAGAGTTTAAGATTCGCGATGTAATGATGCAGCTCTATAAAACTCTGGTTAGGCCACACTTGGAGTACTGTGTCCAGTTCTGGTCGCCTCAGTATAGGAAGGATGTGGAAGCATTGGAAAGGGTATAGAGGAGATTCACCAGGATGCTGCCTGGTTTAGAGAGTATGCATTATGATCAGAGATTAAGGGAGCTAGGGCTTTACTCTTTGGAGAGGAGGATGAGAGGAGACATGATAGAGGTGTACAAGATGATAAGAGGAATAGATAGAGTGGATAGCCAGCGCCTCTTCCCCAGGGCACCACTGCTCAGTACAAGAGGATATGGCTTTAAGGTAAGGGGTGGGATGTTCAAGGGGGATATTAGAGGAAGGTTTTTTTACTCAGAGGTTGGTGCGTGGAATGCACTGCCTGAATCAGTGGTGGAGGCAGATACACTAGTGAAGTTTAAGAGACTACTAGACAGGTATATGGAGGAATTTAAGGTGGGGGCTTATATAGGAGGCAGGGCTTGAGGGTCAGCACAACATTGTGGGCTGAAGGGCCTGTACTGTGCTGTACTATTCTATGTTCTATGTTCTATTTCCAACATCTGAAGAACCTCTTGTGTTTATTATTTAAGTAAATCGCTTCATTTCCAGTCCTTGGACATCCTTTCCAACGTAGGATGCCCAAAGTTGGACACAACATTTCAGCTGAAACATGCTCAGTAATTTATAAATATTAGAATAACATGTCCCTGTATGAAATTACTTTGGCAAGCACAAACGAATAACAGCAGCATTCCTTCCTTGTCCAGGGAATGCAATGCCACACAAATATGTACATACCAACAATTTTATGGTGCACTTTATAAAGTAGCAATTACACATATGTGCAAAGAGTGACATCCTTATACTCTGAGAATATGATTGTATACTTGTCTGGCGACTGACTGATGCAGCAGACTGGAAAAGCTTCCTTACACAGCTGGACTCTAAATTTAAAACCAGCCCAGATATGGGATGAAGCTCTGTTGTCCAATGCCTTTTAGGGTTTAGTTTAAAAGCATCTGGATAATTTCACAACCCAGCGCTGACGAGATAGAAATCAGGAGAACATATCCTGTAGTTGAACCAGGGTGTTGGGAAATGTCCTGAAACTCTCAGGTCAGTGCATTTGTGGATGTTTTTATAAATCTGACAAAGCTGGAAATGCACTGAACTGTAAGTATTTGGGCTCGGAAGAGGTGCAGTGCAATATCAGTGAAATAACAGGACTTTAAATCTTGGATTATGAGAAGAGTTTGCTGGAGCATGGAAAGCTAGGAGGTGGTTTTTATTGAACTTTTGAAATAAATTGATTGAATAGATGCTAAAGAACTTTTACTATGGGTAGGGAAGCCTAGAACAAGTCAATGTTAAGAGGAAAGCATCTGGGAAGGATATTAGAAAATTTATAGACTTGGTACATAAGTAATCTGTAATTTTACTTAAACTTCTGGCTTTGTAACATATTCCTCTAGAAATGTATCCCAAATCAGTTCCTTGTTTACACTTCAAAGCCTTATTAAATAATCCTGTTGCATTTAGCATATTATGTCACCTTGTACCCCCAAGACTCCTTTCAAACTAACTCACATAGACCTTTAACTACGAGCATCACACAAAAAATGCAAGAGGAACTCAACAGGCCAGCCAGCATCTATTGACGAAAAGCACAGTTGACACTTCGAGCTAAAATGTCGACTTTTTTTTTCTATAGCTACTACCTGGCCTGCTGAGTTCCTCCAGCAGTTTGTGTCTGTTGCTCGGATTTCCAGCATCTGCAGGTTTTCTCCTGTTTGTGATTAGACCTTTCACTACCATTGCTTTACATTACATCCTCTCATTTCTGTACTGAAAAATGAAATATGACATATATAAACTCAATTGAAATATAAGCCTATTCTTCAAATCAGTTAATGCTATTTCTTTTTTATACCCCCTGAATCATCGTCTTCTGCGTCTTAAGAGGGTCTGTTACCTTGGTGACTGGCAGCTCTTTGGATTTAGATTCAAAAAGATGCTCCAACTTGGATACATCCACTTTCACAGGTTCCAGTTGGGTCCAAAGTGGTTCCTTGCATCGCTTCCGATTTTTAAACTGCCAGTCAATTGGTCGGACTTCATTCCAGAACAGCCTAATGGTTTTCTTTTTCTTAATGAAAGTTGGCTCACCCCTGGATGGGTGCAGTGACCCAGACGGTTGATGCAGGCCTGTAGGTAGAGGTGGGGGTACCAACATACCATGTACTGGAAGAGGAGGTGGACCATGCAGTAAAGGGGGTGGTGGAGGGGGAGGCAAGCCCATGAAAGAAGGTGGGGGTGGTGGTGGTGGAGGAAGTATTGAGTCACTAGAACTAAGCAAGTTTTCCATGTCCAACACATCCACGTCGTCCTCCTCTTCCAAATCTGTGAAGTCTATGTCTTTGATTTTTAATTCCCGAGGATTGGCCAATAATTGATCCCAGATGTAATCAGATTCCTTTTTGGGTTGTGCAGTCATTTTATCCGCAGTCTTAGTGGTTGTTTCACAGTCAGATGGCGCAGGTCCTTTGCTCAACTCCCCACTGTTAAACTTTTCAGTGAAAGCTTTCACACTGCCTTGGTTCTCCAGATGGTCAACCTCCATTTTCTTCACATTGCCCTCAGTAGCTTGCTTGTTGGCCTGCAGAATGGAGATCCGACTGGCCAGACTCGCAAGGGACTCTTGTTTCTCCTCTTGCTTCCCAGGCTGTGTTTCTTCACTATCATCATCTCCACTTTTGCTCTGTGCATACAACATGTCCAGCATGAACCGTTTGTTATTGAGAATGTTGCTGCATTGATCATTTACACTGACATCCTTAATGCTCTGCATCCATTTACCTGTTGTCCAAAAAAGAACAAACACCAGGGGTTACAATTTAGCAATGGGAGATTGGTACTGTTGACTACTATATAAAGCTGTACCAGAAACCCCACTGCTGACTATTAATGAAGATATTTAAAAAACTGATATTATTTTGCTGCATAAAAAGCTAGATAAGGCATAGCTTAACTGAAGAAATTATTGGAATACTTATCAATTTCACAGAGTGCTATTAATTTACTTAAGTAACATCTGAACTTATTTTACAAAAATAATTTGATCCTCTGTGGTACTATAATAACAGTCATGTAAGTAAGGTAGCTCAGCTATTTAGATCCTTCATTCCAAAAGATGATCCAGAAGACAGATCAGGATTATCTTCTACAAGATAATATTCCTCCTCACTGATGCACAACCTGCTGTCTGAATGACATTAGATTTCTAACTTGGATTTCAGTGTTTATCTCCGTCAAAGTCAATGTGACTTTATGCTGGTGGAAACAGTGGGTCTAATTTAAGTGGCTATGAAACTGAGTTGTACAGGAATATTCACTTCCTTAGAAATTCATCCTCCACCCAATAACTCGAAACCTGCATGGTAACTGCAGGTCCATTTATAATTAACTTCCAGAATTTAATACAATTAAGAATCTACAAATCAGAAGTGGACTGCAATGCAAAGGGTGTTACTGCACACCTTGCTGTATACCTCTCCATTCCCACAGGGCAAGACAGCCTAATGTAGCCATTCCATGATGTCATTCAGGCCTGTAAACTTCTGACAGCTTTCAGTTCATTTCTTCTCACCCTCACTGCCCTCTCCGAATAACATTGCAAAGGTTTCCACTTCAAATATTTGTATTCTCTTTTGCAACTTTTAATTGAATGCCTATCACCTTTCTAGGAGCATGTTATCTCAGGATCCTTCTACCAGTCTGAGTCCTTAGCCACTGGCGATAGTTTCTCCATTTATACATATCGCATACCATCACACCTCAACTTAACCTATGCCCCAAGAAGAACAGCCCTGATCCCTCCAGTCTTTCATTGTAACTCAAAACTCCTGAAAATAATTTCCTCTGCATTCTGTAAAGCTTTGAATGTGGTGCATACATGCAAACTATATTCCAGTTACTGCTAACTGGTTTTATTACTGTATAATGTAACTCCCAGATTTTGCAAACTGTCTCCAATGAGAAAGCCGAGGAACTCAATCATCATGCACATCCTCTTAAACAACTTTTTTAACTTGGTCTTCCACCATAAGTGATTTCAGGTCTGTGCCCTTCCCCTTGTTATTTTCTTAGTGCTTACATAGATTTGGTTGCCATGCCACTGGTACAAAGTAGTGTGGATTTTTAAAAAAAACATCAAGTGCTGTTATTTGTGGTACTTATCCTGTTCACTTGTCATAATGAACATTAATTAATATCAAACTTAATGAACATAAACAGTAAAAAAAATCGGAGATTAACAAAGCAAAAAAAAAACTCCGCATTTTGAAACAGTTCTTTCAGAAAATACTCACCAAAATCTTGCCAGTTACTCATACTAATTAAACTGAGCCAAAGAAAGCAAATATATAATTAAGCTCATGTTGTCTACATACTCCATGCACTACAGTACAGCAAAGCATTTATCTTGGGTGAGCACTGCAGCCTGCAATTACTAATTCTTAACTCGGTACAGTGTTTTGACATAGTCAATGAAATTATGATTGTTACCAGTTTCATTGTCACTGGCTACTTTGTCTTCCCTCTCTTCTCTTTCTAAAGTGCTGCTGGCTGAGGAGATGCTGGATGCCGAACAGTTATCTTTCTCGTTCAGCTCTTCATTCTGTCTCTCCTTTTCACTCAGTGTTACGTTTTCTTCTGGCTCTCGATCTGGTCTCTGCTCTCTCTCCAGCTCTGGTCTCAGTTCAGCAGGGCTTCCGTCACTGGGCACCTTGGCTTCTCCTTTAGTTTCTGCTGCAGGCTCTAACTCAGGCTCGGGCTCCTGCTCTGGCTCACTTGCAGGGACTAACAGGAACAGAGGAGGAAGCAAACTTAGATACCGTTAAAGTCACAGCACTTCACACTGTTAGCTTTGTACAGTTTCAGTATGCATTTTGTAATCTGCATTATCATTAAAAATATGTTCTTGGATTTTTTCAAACGCCTTAAATCTATTTTAAAATTAACAGCAGAACTGCCAAAATAATCATTTTAGGTTTGGGAAGATCTCAACCTAATTCAACAAGGAGATCTTCTATAGCATTTTATATAAAAATACAAGATAGATCCAAAACTTTAAGTGGGTTTGCTACCTATTCCACTCATGAATAGTAATTCTTATTTCTGTCATTGGTGTTGACAGATCTATATGTTCATTACATGACTTTTCTGTTGCTGAGTTGGGTTTTGCCCCTTTCTAGACTCTTGCTTCAAGGTTGGAGGTTTAGTTGTAGATCTCATTTGGTGTTATATAACCTCCAGTCAACAGGTACTTAAAATCTTTGATTTTTACTGAGACTGCAGATGCTGATGTGCGTTGAGCAGCAAGTTGAAGAGTTACGTAAGTATCAAGTAGCACCAAACGAACAGGATGACTATTATAAATAACTGCACTGGATGTCTTTTAATCCGTACTGTTTTGTACTCGGACCTGATGCAAGGTCACAACCCAACATGTCAACAACTCCTTTCCCCCTCAGAGGCTGTTTGACCCGTTGAGTTCCACTGGAATTTGTTTTTCGCTTCGACTTTTGGTTCCATATGAATAGCTGAGGTTGCAAGTTTATGATGGATGGATTCACAGTGCAGATTTCATCCTCTTCTCAAGTACAGGGTACAATCAGATACTTGTTACGTCTGATCTTTCGCACTTGGAGCTCTTGGAACATCAGATGCACATTGAATGTAATGGATACAAATTGTAAAACAGGCTGGCATAGTTAGAAACATAGAAAATCTACAGCCCCTTGGCCCACAAAGCTGTGCTGAATACGTCCTTACCTTAGAACTACCTAGGCTTACCCACAGCCCTCTACTTTTCTAAGATCCATGTACCCATCCAGGAATCTCTTAAAAGACCGTGTCGTTTCCGCCTCCACCACCATTGCCGGCAGCCCATTCTAAGCACGATCTGCGTAAAAAACCTACCCTTGACATCCCCTCTATACCTACTTCCAAGCACCTTAAAATTATGCTCTCTCGTGCTAGCCATTTCAGCCCTGGGAAAATGCCTCTGACTATCCACACGATCAATGCTTCTCATTACCCTGTACACCTCTGTTGGGGTGTATGGGGTGTCAGGGAGGGGTAGCATCTCTGGTGGGGGAACATGTCGCGTCCTTTTCAAGGTGGTTAGTCAACCTTTGGTCCCCACCTGGCATGCAGCTCTCACCTGTGGCTCTTCACAGCTGTTTGCATGCGACAGTGGCCACACCCCAGAGAATGGCTTTGACAAGCCAGCTAAACCAGGTGAGGGTAGCTGACGGGTCTCAAACCCTCGGTGAAATAAGGAGTTGTCTATCCCAGCATGTGAAGACAGACTCTGATGGATTGAGCGGACGAGACCAATGGAAGGTCCAACGATTAAGATGGCGGTCTCTGCAAGCATCGTGGAACATGTAGAGCATGACAAGACACAGAAGACGTCCTGGTCATCCACTGCGCCTAGTCCCATCTCCAGCCGTCTTGACTCTGTCTTGCCACTGGATCCAGATGGGAATTGGGAAGAGGGAGTGAGGCTGACGCTGCGCAACTCTCCCTGACTTAAATCCAAATCATGTGCTAGTCTTGCCACCATCAATGGTGTCGAGGTCTTCATCGACGACGACAATGGACGAACAACACCTCTATCAGGTCACCTCTCATCCTCTGTCGCTCCAAGGAGAAAAGGTTGAGTTCACTCAACCTATTCTCATAAAGCATGCTCCCCAATCCAACATCCTTGTAAATCTCCTCTGCACCCTTTCTATGGTTTCCACATTGTTCCTGTAGAGAGGCGAACAGATTTGAGCACAGTACTCCAAGTGGGGTCTGACCAGGGGCCGATATAGCTGCAACATTATCTCTCTGCTCTTAAACTCAATCCCACGATTGATGAAGGCCGATGAATCGTATGCTTTCTTAACCACAGAGTCAACCTGCGTAGCAGCTTTGAGTAACCTATGGACTTGGACCCCAAGATCCCTCTGATCCTTCACACTGCCAAGAGTCTTGCCATTAATGCTATATCCTGCCATCATATTTGACCGACCAAAATGAACCACTTCACAGTTATCCGGGTTGAACTTCATCTGCCACTTCTCAGCCCAGTTTTGCATCCTATCAATGTCCCCCTGTAATCTCTGACAGCCCTCCACACTATCCACAACACCCCCAACCTTTGTGTCATCAGCAAATTTACTAACCCATCCCTCCACTTCTCAATCCAGGTCACTTATAAAAATCACAAAGAGTAGGAGTCCCAGAACAGATCCCTGAGGCACACCACTGGTCACCAGCCTCCATGCAGAATATGGCCCGTCTACAACTACTCTTTGCTTTCTGTGGGCAAGTCAGTTTTGGATCCACAAAGCAATGTCCCCTTGGATCCCATGCCTCCTTACTTTCTCAGTAAGCCTTGTATAGGGTACCTTATCAAATGCCTTGCTAAAATCCATATACACTACATCTACGGCTTTACCTTCATCAATGTGTTTAGTCACATGCTCAAATTACTAAGGAAGATTCTCATCGAGGAAGAATTTGTTACCATGGCAAATGGAGGGAGAAGTAATTTTGTTTTGTTTCATCTGATAAATTTTCTACAAAGTTTCAAGGATTCAAGAAAACTGCACACTCACAACAGGCCAAGGTTCAGTTGCCATAATTGCTCATATAGTAAATATACATTCTCAAGTCAGAGGACCAGACTTGTTTTTTTTTTAAGAAAAAAAGTTCCTTTTAACTGGAAGCTCCAGAAATATAATGGCAAAAGTGTGGGATCGGCTGTGCTAGCCATTCTCTGGCTAGTTACTTTGCTTCTGAGTTTGTGGCCCGAGGCTTTTTGCCCTGCATCTTTCACAAATATGTAATGGAGGATCCAGAACTTGGCTCTGATTTTAATTTGAAAGATATTATGCAGAGGGGTGGGCTTATATTGTCTACTTCTTTTTATGTACAACCAGTTTAAGTAAACCATCATGTTAGAGATAGTAAATGGATTTACTAGGACGGGCTCCTATCTAGAAGTGAGTGAAGGATCTTGCCCAAATCCTTGCAATGCAGCCAAAATTCTGCATTCTAAAGTAAGTTTAAATCTACTTTGGTTTTCAAAAAACTTGATGTGAAAAAGATGCCAAAACTTTAACTGTAAAAATATTAACTGAAAATAAAATATTGGGTTACAACACAACTACAGGTAAGCATACCGCTAAGGTAGGTTAGACCATAAGACATAGGAGCAGAATTAGCCTACTTGGCCCATCGACTCTGATCCACTATCATGGCTGATTTATTATCCCTCTCAACCCCATTCTCCAGCCTTCTCCCTATAATATTTGACTAATGAGATTCTGGAACTGTTGGAGCCAGTGATTTGCAGTTTGGAGATTGTTAGGGTGTTTCAGCACTCTGCAGCCTCCAAGGGGTTTCCAGGAGGCAGAGGCAGCATGTGGGAGCCTCGTGGCGAGAAGGCTGTGAGGCATTTGGCTGATTAAAGCCTTCATTGTTTACTGATTAAAGCGACAAGGGAGACTGAAATTTTTACTCACTGAGAAGATTGGTCTGTTGTTGGAGAGGGAAGACTGCCTCTTTATCTCTGGTGAGATCGCTCTGCCTTGGAGAGGGGAAACTGCCTTTTATTGCTGGTGAGATTGCTCTGCTATGTAGAGGGAGAATGTTGCCCAAGTTTACTGCGTTTTGGATGTAGACTTGGACTGTGGACTTCCTTTCAGCCTTAAGGTTTTTTTGTATTTTGTTTGTCGCTCAATCTTTCTCGTTTTTTTGTGTGCGGAGGAGGGGGATTTGGGGTCAATGTGCCTGTTCTGTTTTTGTTTGTTTTTTGTGCAAGGAGGGGGAATTTAATGATCATGCTGATGTTCTTTTATTTCTTGCTTGTGTGGCTATCTGGAGAAGAAAAAATTCAGAACTGTATAGTTTGATCATAACCGGACCTTCAAACCTCCTTACTAATCAAAAACTTATCAACCTTCTCTTTAAATATACCCAATGATGGCCTCCACAGCAATTAATTCCAGAGTTTCATCACCCTCTGGCTAAAGAAGTTGTCCTCTTCTCTGTTCTAAAGGGGACATCCTTCTACTGTGAGGCTGTGGTCCCTGGTCCTAGACTCCCACACAATAGAAAACATCCTCTTCAGGTCCACCCTAACTAAACCTTTCAACATTTGATACACACCAGTGAGCTCCTCTCTCATTCATCTAAACTTCAGTGAGTAGAAGCCCAGAGCCATCGAATGCTCCATATATTTTACCCTTTCATTCCCGGGATAATTCTCATGAACCTAACTTTAACTTGATTATTATACTTTATGTAGTGAGAATGTCAGTTAGGGCACTGGCATGTTTTTCCTGTAGGAAATGGGAGATCAGAAAGACATGACCACTGCACCTGCGGAATTTGCACCCAGCTGCAGCCCTTGGCTGGCTGCACTAAGAGGCTGGAGCAGGAGGTGAGCAGACTGAAGATCATCTGGGATCCTGACAGCATAGAAGTTTTATGCTCTATGCTTTCAGGCGTCGAAGGTGCAGGCTGTAGGGTAGTTAGGTGACCACCAGGAAAAGCAAAAGGAGTAGGCAGATAGTACAGGGTTTGAGGGTGGTCCTCCCTTTCAGATATACCTCTTTAAAGATAAGATATAAAGATTAATTTTATTTGGTACAAGTATATTGAAACATAACTTCCGTTAATGCCCCTCTTCCCCTTCGTACCCCATCCCTTATTTATTTATTTTTATTTTCCCCCTTTTTTTCTCACTCTGTCCCTCTCACTATAACTCCTTCCCTGCTCTCCATCCTCTGATACTCCCCTTCCCCTTTCTTTCTCAGGCTTCCCGTCCCATGATCCTCTCCCTTCTCCAGCCTTGCATCCCTTTTGCCAATCAACTTCCCAGCTCTTAGCTCCATCCCTCTCCCTCCTGTCTTCTCCTATCATTTCGCATCTCCCCCTCCCCCTCAAATCTCTTACTATCTCTTCTTTCAGTTGGTCCAGACGAAGGGTCTCGGCCCCAAATGTCCACTGTACTTCTTCCGATAGATGCTGCCTGGCCTGCTGCGTTCACCAGCATTTTGTGTGTGTTACAGTCGGAGATATGCTGGGGGCAGCCTGCAAGTGTTGCCGTGCTTCTGGTGCCAACACAACCTGCCCACAACTGCAAGCAACACACACAAAACGCTGAAGGAACTCAGCAGGTCAGGCAGCATCTGTGGAAAAGAGCATAATCAATGATTATCTGCGTCTGCAGATTTTCTCTTGTTTGTGATGCTCACAACTTACCTTGTATATCTTAGGAAGGTGGGGGGAAACTGGAATACCCAGAGCAAATCTACACAGTCACGGGAATTGAACCCCAGTCTTACGGCTGGCCCTGTAAAGCAATTATACTACACTACCGCGTTTGGGAGATGGCCTTTCAGAGGGGTGCAACTGAGGCAGGCTCCAAGGGTCAGAAGGGAGGGGTGAAGTTAGGTAGAGTATCAGTGACAGGAGACTTAATTATTAGGGGCAGAGATAGGCATTACTGTGACCTTGTGAGGATCCAGGATGGTGTGTCGCTCCCTGGAGCCAGGGTCAAGTATGTTTCTGGGTGGTTATAGGACATTTTGAGAAGGAAGGGTGAGCAGCCAGAAGACAAAATCCATATTAGTACTAGTGACATAGACTGGAAGAGCAATAAGATCCTGCATGAATGATATTAGGGAATTAGGTGACAAGTTATAAAGCAGGAATTCTGAGCAAGTCATTTCAGGAGTACTACCTGTGCCATGTACTAGTGAGGTAAGAAATTGTACCTCAATACATGGGGTTTTTTCAGGTCAGGTAAAACCTGCATTAAAGGGACTGGCTGCACCTGAACCAGGGGGAATCAATATCTTCTCAGGGAAGCCTGGAGGACTGGAGAATAGCCAATGTACTTCTTTTGTTCAAACTGGGAAGTAGGGATAATCTGGGAAATTATAGGCTAGTGAGTCTCACACCAGTAGTAGAAAAGCTAATGGAGAGGATTCTTAAGTTAGAATTTAAAGACATATAGAAAAACATAGCCTAATTGAGGACAGTCAGCATGGCTGTGGTGGAAGGCAGGTCATGTCTTACAAACAATTGAATTGTTTTTTGAAGAGGTGGCAAGAGTGATTGATATGAGTAGGCCAGAGGATGTTGTCTAGAACTATTTTAGTAAGCCATTTGTCACAGTTCATTAATGGCAGGCTAATCAGGAAAGTTAAGATGCATTAGATCCATGGTGATTTGGCAGGCTGGATTCAGAATTTGTTTGTCCTCATAAGGCAGAATAAGTAGTGGAAGGGTGTTATTCTGGTTGGAGGTGCACGACCAGTGGTGTTCTACAGGGATCAGTGCTGGGAGCTCTGTTGTTGTGACGTATAAAAATAACTTGTAAAAATGTAAACAGATGCATTAGTGCTTCTCCAGACAATAGAAAGATTTGTAAATTTGTGACAGTGTGGAGGTCTGTCAAAGGATACAGCAGAAGATAGATCAGTTACAGATATAGAAAGAGAAATAAAAGATAAAATTTAATCCATGAATGAGATATTAAGCTACAGGAGGCCTAATGTAAGGGGAAGTATACAGGACTCTAAATTGCTCTGACTTATTTTGACTGGTCAAGTCCATAGCTCACTGAAAGTGGCCATGCAAATTGAAAAGGTGGTGAAGGTATGCTTACACGAGGAAATCTGCTGATGCTGGAAATTCAAGCAACACACCCAAAATGCTGGTGGAACACAGCAGGCCAGGCAGCATCTATTGGAAGAGGTACAGTCGACGTTTCGGGCCGAAACCCTTCGTCAAATCTAACTGAAAGAAGAGATAGTAGGAGATTTGAAAGTGGGAGGGGGAGGGGGAGATCCCAAATGATGGGAGAAGACAGGAGGGGGAGGGATGGAGCTAAGAGCTGGAAAGTTGATTGGCAAAAGGGATACGAGGCTGGAGAAGGGAGAGGATCATGGGATGGGAAGCCTAGGGAGAAAGAAAGGGGGAGGGGTGCCCAGAGGAAGATGGAGAGCAGGCAAGAAGTTATAGTGAGAGGGACAAAGGGAGAAAAGAGAGAGAGAGAGAAGAAAGGGGAGAGGGGTTAAAAATAAATAAAGAAATAAGGGATGGGGTAGGAAGAGGAGAAGGGGCATTAATGGAAGAGATGAGAAGTCAATGTTCATGCCATCAGGTTGGAGGCTACCCAGACAGAATATAAGGTGCTGTTCCTCCAACCTGAGTGTGGCTTCATCTTTACAGTAGAGGAGGCCGTGGATAGACATATCAGAATGGGAATGGGACGTGGAATTAAAATGTGTGGCCACTGGGAGATCCTGCTTTCTCTGGCAGGCAGAGCATAGCTGTTCAGCGAACCTGTCTCTCAGCCTGCGTTGGGTCCCGCCAATATATAGAAGGCCGCACCGGGAGCACCGGACACAGTATATCACCCCAGCCGACTCACAGGTGAAGTGTCGCCTCACCTGGAAGGACTGTCTGGGGCCCTGAATGGTAGTGAGGAAGGAAGTGTAAGGGCATGTGTAGCACTTGTTCTGCTTACAAGGATAAGTGCCGGGAGGGAGATCAGTGGGAAGGGATGGGGGGACGAATGGACAAGGGAGTCGCGTAGGGAGTGATCCCTGCGGAAAGCAGAGAGTTGGGGAGGGAAAGATGTGCTTGGTGGTGGGATCCCATTGGAGGTGGTGGAAGTTACAGAGCATTATATGTTGGACCTGGAGGCTGGTGGGGTGAGAGGTGAGGACAAGGGGAACCCTCTCCCTAGTGGGGTGGTGCAAGGATGGGGTGACAGCAGATGTGCGTGAAATGGGAGAGATGCGTTTGAGAGCAGAGTTGATGGTGGAGGAAGGGAAGCCCCTTTCTTTAAAAAAGGAAGCGATCTCCTTTGTCCTGGAATGAAAAGCCTCATCCTGAGAGCAGATGCAGTGGAGACAGAGGAATTGTAAGAAGGGGATGGCATTTTTGCAAGAGACAGGATGGGAAGAGGAATAGTCCGGGTAGCAGTGAGTCTATAAGCTTATAGTAGACATTAGTAGATAAGCTGTCTCCAGAGATAGAGATAGAAAGATCAAGAGAGGGGAGGGAGGTGTCGGAAATTGACCAGGTAAACATGAGGGCAGGGTGAAAGTTGGAGGCAAAGTTAATGAAGTCAATGAGCTCAGCATGCATGCAGGAAGCAGCGCCAATGCAGTTGTCGATGTAGTGAAGGAAAAGAGGGGGACAGATACCAGTATAGGCTTGGAACATGCTTGCCTTCATTGGATGGAGCATTGATAATAAGAGTCAGGAAATCATGTTGCAGAGATATAAAATTTTGATATTTAGAGAACTTTGTACAGTTCTATTCAATCCATTACAGGAAGGATGTGAAGACTTTGGAAATGGTGCAGAAGAGCTTTACAAGATTGCAGTTTGGATTTGAGTGCATGTGATAGAAGGACAGGTTGGACAAACTTGGCTGTTTACTCTGGAGCACTGGAGGCTGAGGGGAAATCTGTTAGAAGTATATAAGATTATGACAGATACAGATCAGGCCAAGTTAGAACTTTTGTTGCCAAGAGTAAAAGATATCAAGTACTAGAGGACATTCATTTTCAGTGAGGGGGGGCAAGTCTAAAAGCGATGGACGGGAGCCTGGAACTGGCTGCATGGGAGAGTAATGGAAGCAGATACGACAGTGGTGTTAAAGAGATTGTTAGATACACACATGAATATGTAAGGAATGAAGGGACATGGATCATGCACTGACAAAAGAAATTAGTTTAATTTAGCATTGTGTTTGGTGCAGACAATTGTGTTTCTGTGCTCTACTGTTCAGTGTGAAGCTAATGATAGAATGATAACATATTGCTTAGATTTCAAATCTGACATTTTAGCTGTTCTGTTGATAAACTTAAATTGAATTTGACAAATTTAACCCTTACAGAAAGATGATAATGGTCTGCAGCTATACACAGCATGTGCATGTTTTCCTCACACTAAAATCTCATTTTTAACAAGATTGGAGGACAAAAGACAATTAACTGCAACATGTTCCTGTAATGGTTAAAACTATCAATGGCAAATTAACTGTGATCATGCTGACAACCGTTCATTGGCTTTGCATGGGCTTTAGTGCAGCAACGCAAGCAAGTAGACAGCCATGGACAAGGTAAAGTAAGAATGTATCTTGATCCCTCCCATGCCTCCCAGTCAGGCTGATTATATTGAATTCCATGTCAAGTCAAGAAAGGAAAACAGAATATAAAAGGGGTGGAGAATAACCATTTTAACATTTTGCCACCCTCAGCTGTTTAAAAAAAAAGGTTAGGTGGGAGGAAGAAAGTAAAGTGATTTCTTAAGATTCTTAAGCTATCTGATATGATTAAGCAAATGAGTTGGGGAGGAGCGTTTGCATAGCAAAAAGTTAATAACCTTACCATACAAGCAAACGGACTTCTGAAAACCACAAGGGAAGTGAACACAGACTTGTGTTGTTTGGTACAGACTGCAATTGGAATACAAGAAATATGCCACCAGGACACCTGCCCCCAGCAGACTCCTACTATTCCTATCCTTTTGTGCATTTCCAAAATACTGGAATTTCTGGCACAAATGCCCAGCGGCGGAATTTATTCATCTCATCATCAGGTAATTATGTCTGATGGCCGGTGTTCAGCTTGATCTATTTTTTAAGCTGACCCATACACATATTAAATTGCTTGCATTAATTTCAGACATAAGTGAAAACAGATTCTTTCTTTGAGGTGGTGCAGACGTGAAGTCTGCCTCATGTACTGCTTATGCTTTCAGGAAAAAAATGCGCACCATTC
This sequence comes from Mobula hypostoma, assembly GCF_963921235.1. NCBI lineage: Eukaryota > Metazoa > Chordata > Chondrichthyes > Myliobatiformes > Myliobatidae > Mobula > Mobula hypostoma. Next base: position 35,482,254 of record NC_086113.1, read on the forward strand.
CAAAATGCTACATGTAAAACGCATGCAAAGTTCAATTCTCTGGCACACTTTTAACCTGGGGAAAAGCTATGCTAAAACACGCTATTGCACCATCAATCTTCACCTCAACAATACTTAACAAGCCATCAAACTTATTTCAATTACCCACCTGGTAACTGTTGACCCCCAGCTATTGTAATCCGTTATCACAACTCCGCCGCAATGCCGTAACTGACTGTGGAGTGGGGATGCTTATTAACAGAAACTACTGAGGGCAGCTATCAGTTCTGTGACTGGAATCTGGAGTTCATTAGTGCAATCTGATTTTATACATACATCCTAAATATTAGATCATGGAGTAGAAATTGCAGTCAGGAATGCTGACTGTGTTCCACATTCATGGATCAGTCCCTCTTTAGGCTATTTTGCAGATCAACATTTACATAAACTATGCAGCACTTAAACATATAGGATTAATGATTTAGTATTGTTTGTCATTTTTATTCTAATATAGTTACAGCATATCACACAAAATTTTCTTTTGGTTTCTGGAGGGGTGGAGATAGAGGATAGGCTGAAAGCTGTAGGATCTATTTGGTATTGACAGAAAGTTGTTAATGTCCTATGCTATCCTGCACCTGTGGAGGAGTAAAGAGAATCTCTGTAATAAGGCAGAGGCACTGAGTGGCCAGCCCTGGTAAAACAAAATGAGGCACACAGGCCATTTGTAGAAAATATATCCTTAATTTCCTTGCAACTTTCTCTTATTTAATCTTTCTGTGAGCCAGAAACTCAGCATATGGTCTAAGAGTGTCTGTCATTTGCTCAGACCATGAAATTTGGCTGTTAAACTATAAGGACATGACCTCTGAGAACGACCTCATCTTCATCCACACACAAGGTCATTGGATGGTAACCAGCAGCAGCACCCAAGTGATGTTTCCCAACCCTGATTATCATCGCATTTGCTCTGTCAGAGACTTGTAACAAGGACATGTTTGACACCGAGTGATGGTATTTAAGTGGAAGGATAAACCATATAGTGGTTGCCATTAGAAATAATAATAAGTTGTAATCTGGAGTTATGGAATTATCTATGTTCAGCACCAAACCACACGACATTCAAGTTCACGTTTATTGTCATCTGACTATACAAATATACAACCAAATGAAACAATGTTCTTCTGGACCACAGTACACTCACAAAACATGATCACACACTGAACAAAAAACAAATACTACCACAAATTGTTAATAAAAAATAATTCAAAGTGCATGTAGTGTATAGCACAGGTAAGCCATAAACATCAGAGTAAACAGCTCACCGTCCTACATGAGACCTCGATGTAGGCAGGGTATTCATTCGTCCTACTGCCTGAGGGAAGAAGCAGTTACCCGGTCTGACAGTTCTAATCCTGATGCTTCTGTACCTCCTTCCTGATGGTAGTGGGTCAAAGAGATTGTAGGACGGGTGGTAGGAATCCCCAAGAATACTTATGGCCCTTCGCCCAAAGCGCTCCTGGTAACTTTCACAAATAGAGGGAGGAAGACTCTGATGATCCTCTCAACAAATGTTACTGCCTTCTGGTCTGAGGTCTTGCACTATCTGTACCACAAAATGACAGGACACTTGATGGTGTTCCTGTAGAAAGTTGTTACGAATAGGGGTGAGAGGTCGCAGACATTTTGACTTCCTCAGAAAGTGACTAGTGACTGGTGTTGTAGATCCAGGTTAGATTATGTGCACACCAAGGAACTTTGTGCTCTTCATGCCCTCTATGGCAGAGCCATTGATTTGCAATGGAGAGTGGTTGACCTGTAACCTTCCTGAAATCCACAATCATCTCTTTTGTATTTTCCACATTGAGAATCAGGTTGTTGTTCTTGCCCCATTTGACAAGCCTCTCTACCTCTTCCTCTGTATGCTGACTCACCATTGTTGCTGATGAGGTCACCCACTGTAGTATCATCACCAGATCTGACGATGCAGTTTGAACTAAATCTGGCAGTGCTCTCATGAGTCAGCAGGGTGGAAGGCAGCAGACTGAGCACACACTACTGGAGAAGCATCTGTGCTCAGTGTGACTGAGCTTGAGTTATTGCTGCCAACTTGGACTAACTGGGGTCTTTCCATCATGAAGTCCAACATCCACTTACAGAGCAGAGTATTGAGTCTTAACAAGGACAGTTTACCCACCAGCTTTTGAGGGATGGCCGTATTAAAAGGTGAACTTGATGAAGAACATCCTGGTATACGAGGCATTGTTTTCTAGGTGGGACAGGACGGAGTGGAGGGCCGAGGCTACGTCATCGATCAGTGGACCGGTTTGAGCAGTAGGTGAACAGGAAAGGGTCCAAAATAGCTGGAAGCTGGAATTTTATGAGCTCAAAACACTCCATGAATGTTGAAGTCAGTGCCACTGGGTGGTAATCACTTAGGCCAGTTGCCATTGCTCTCTTGGGAACTGGAATGGTGGCAGCCACCTTGAAACCTGCAGGGACAGTGGACTGTTTAGAGAAGTATTAAAGATGCCTATTAATACCTCTGTTAGCTTGGCTGCACAGTCCCTCAGCACCTGACCTGGTATGTTATCTGTCTTTGCAGCTTTGCATGGGCTCACCCTGTATCTTTAGATCACATATAAAACATAGAACAGTGCAGTGCAGGAACATTGCTGACCATGACGCCAATCCAAAATAAAAAAAGAATCTATCTGCCTGCACATGGACTATATCCCTCTGTTCCCTATTGCTAATGTGCCTGTTAAAATCCCTCTTAAAAACTGCTGTAGTATCTGTTTCCATCACTTTGGCAGTACATTCCAGGCACCTCTATGTAAAAATACTTGCCTTGCACATCTCCTTGCAACTTCCATCCCATACCTCACCTTATAACTATGTCCATTAGAGCTTGACATTTCCCCCCTGGAGAAAAAGAAACAGACCATCTATTCTACCTATACCACTCAGAATTATATCAAGTCGACCATCAAATTCTGACACTCCAGAAAAAAAAATTCAAAGTATGTCCAACCTCTTCTGAAAGCTAATACTCTTTAATTGAGGCATCTTCCTGATGAACCTCTTTTGCACCCTATCTAATACGTCCACATTTTATTGAAAAGCACTGACCAGGAACTTCTGTGCCACATAAAGTATAATGTTATCTGCCTCCTTCACAAAGGTTCCTTCAAGGCAATGGTTTTACTTTCCTCTGCACTTATTTCAGTGAGATTATCAATCCAGTCCCAGTTTGGTCACCTTTGTTTTGATGAATAGTTAATAACTGTGGAAGCCAAGATGAGGCAGTCCAAACCCTTTCACGTGGGATTCTGATCCAAGTCCAACAGTAAAAGCATAGCTTGCTAATAAACTGGCTGGTACATCTAGTTTTAAAAATAAGTTTCCTCACCACAAGACTCAATAATTCTAAGAGCATTTAACCCGACTAACCGTTGAAAATTTCTGGGAAAAGCCATTTGATAATGTAGAACGATTTGAAGCAGTTATGATCTTGTTAAGATTTGAAGCAGTTGCCATCTGGAAAATCTGAAGTATCTATTGCAGATAATTAGTAACTGCTAGATATAGTGAAGAACCTATTACAAATGAATCTTAACCAAAACAAGCAACAAAAGTGACATTTTGTCCTCCATACCCTAAATTAATACATTTTAGAGAAAACAGTTGATTGCATTTGGATGTGAAGAGAGTTGTTCTGTCACTCTGGATCAAAGACTAATCAATCAGCTCCCGTTATGAACCCCATCCAAATAGATGGGATGCAAGCCTCATTCTTTTGTAGGGAAGAACACATGAAGTGAACATAACAATCTTGGCCCACTTCAGAATCATATAGATCTCTGCACAGAACTACTAATAACTTAATGTGAAAGGTTTTCAATGTGTGAATCTTCTTCACCACTCATCTACAGTCAAGAACTGGGTCTAAAAATATACTGAGCTTATAGTATACAAAACATCACATTTATTGCATGCATCCAATCTCTCCCATGTCCAATGACACAAAATCTACCTCTCCTGGGGAGAACTATTCCCATCAGCCTCATTGCTCACATAAGATGTGTTGATGTTTAGTGGCTAATGAAAGCCAGCTGAGTACAAGGAGGTTAATTATTACCAATGGGGCCACTGCACGTCAGCAGGGACAAATGCATTATCAGAGAAGGAACTAAATAATATTGCTATGGGGAAAACAGCCCTATTTTTGACAAAGTACAAAGACATTGATGGATCTGAAGAGGAGTCCAGTATTCTCACCTCAAGAACTTGTGCGGCTTCCAACAGCTATAACCATCTGGCATTCCATTGAGTTATTGAAGGATGAAACAGTATTTCAGTCTGCAAGCTATCTAACTCTTCAATATATTACATTGCAATAATATTTATTTTCTGTAAGCTGATATTAATGGTGAGATATTTTTGGCAAAAACAAAATTGCCAGCCTTATTTGTTGATTGTGTTTTGTTTTCAGTCACTACGGCTTTTGAAGGCCTACAGCAATGGTCGGAGAAAAATCCCCCATATTCTTGCAGCTAAATTATCCATCACTACTCTGTAGCAACAATTTGCTGTGTGTGCCTTTGCAGCATATTACTTGCAAATAGTTTTGAAAATTTTGCTGTTTTTGGTATATTTAGGTTGCTAGGCACTATATTTCAAGCCTGTTATGTTTTTATAATTTAGATTTCACTTAACTAAAAACCCATAGTATAGATTCTGTTCCATTGACTCCAAATCCTAAAAAAAATACTTAAGAATAAAGGAGTTATACAAAAGAGGAAAGAATTTACATTCACATGATGCCTTCAAATAAATCAAAATGCCCCAGGCACATGTCAACTGCTGAAGTACTTCCGAAGTATAATTTTTGTTGTACTATATGTAAATTAGTAAGCAAGCAAACCTTGGTTATTTGTTCACTTTAAGCTTCCAGAAAATATGAAGACTCTATTTCAGTAAAAATGGATAAAAAGAGGGAAAAAACTTGACAGAAACTCCCAAGACTTTGTTTGGTTAGTATCACAGATTGCTTTACATCCATTCTGTCATCCTTGTTTACTGCCCTTTTTCATTGCAGAGGCACAGTGATGCTGCAGGATTCCCTCAGTAAGTACAATGTTCAAATCCCTGGAGTAATACTGTATTGGGACTTGAACCTGTGATTTTCTGGCTCAGAGGTAAGAGTACTATCGCAGAGCCATAGGTTTGAATTTAGTTTACCCTTTTTGAATGTAGTGTAACACATCAGGATGGGCAGAGAGTTGTGATTCCACATCTCAGTCAGATTCTCCCTTCCACCAAATACTGGGCAGCAATCCAATTTCTGATGTCATCACCCCCAGACGGCAAAAGGAAGTAAACAAAATGTATTCACTTTAACATACTTTTAAATAATCTCCCTCAATAGATAGCTGGATGCATACATTTAACCATAAAGAGTCATCAAGGAAATTCCAGACTAACTTACAGTTATACAATTGATCACACTGCTCTGATGTAGATAGAAGGAAGACAAACCATTACAAGGCAACTGGTCTCCTACTAACAAATTTAATATTTATCTGAGTCACAATGGATTGCAGCCACTGCACAAACCCTGGAGAGTACAATGATGAGGAATAAAGTCAGCTTGAACTGTGAGGCTCTTCACAATCTCCACTGAGAGCTAGTGTTTATGTGGAACTATAACCCAATAAAAATCACCTAATTTGGGAAAGGTACAGTAGGCAATTGAGGATATCCTCCCTCTCTCATTCATACACACACATTACCCGTCTTAAATTTCAGTAAATATCTTAAACTTACAAAGATACAAGGCCATTCAGCCCATTGGGTCTTGTAAGCCACATTTCCCATCTCCTCACTTCCCTCTACTCCTGCAACTGATTCTCTCTTGTATATCTTTGGGATGCACGAGCAAAGTAGAGCACCCAGAGGAAACTCAAACAGTCATAGAGAATATGTGCAAATTTGTGCAGGCAGTATCCAAATTTGGAACTGAGCCCAGGACCCTGAACTACATCCACTGTGTTACTGTGCCCCCATTTATCCATTTTAAGAGGCAAATGTGATCCTTGTTTAGAATTTAGTGAGGGAAAATTTTCTCTTTGCTTACAAGTTTATTACAGTTAATGGGCAAAATCGTATCTATTGCATGAACCATGATAGAGCCACTACATAAATCTCTACAGCTCAGGAACTAATTTATACGTTCTCTCGAATTTATATTTGCATGCTTACTGCAGTGATCTACTACTTAACAATCCATAGTGAATGAACCTGTTAAAACTTATTTGGCAATACCTAAAACACTATAAACCGGAAATTAAAGCCAGAGCTCTATCAATAAATGTACTGTTATTGTACTACGCACCTCTGCTTGCTGTAGTGATTTCCAGCTTTTTAAAGCTCTTAATCGACTTCCACACATACATTCACCTTTATCTTGGTGACCCCAAATTCCAGTAAATGCATTTGCATACACACACAGAGAGCAACGTTTCTACTTTCTTCTTAATACTCACTTTCAATAGGCTGAGACGATTCACTCTGTCTGGATGGACACTTGTGCTCTTGCCAAGGCTCTGGAGGGGGAGTCCCACAAATTGGGACGGGAGACGATGGGGCTGCAGATGAACTCAGGCTAATGGAAAGGTCACTGCGTGCCCGAGGCACCCGATTCCTGGCCTCCTTCTCATATTCCTCAGCTGCTAATTTTTCCAGGTACTTGTATCTGAAAAGAAGTCCACAAAAGCTTCAGCATGTCATATATCACATGCATTATACTGCAGACTTTTTCATACTTGAATCTGAAGCCAGCAGCACTGCCAAAGTGAACAGCTAGGAATTAAACGAAACACAAACCGGCTGCCACTTTAAGTTTACCTGCAGACGGACTGCAAGAAAGTTTAAAACGCATCAATGGTTTCCATAAGATATTTATCAATGGGGTCTTTTCCATTCCTTGCAGATTCTTGATGCAAAGTGACACAAGAGCTTTCACCACCTTCTAATTATTGCTCCTCTTGACTGAACCTGCATCTATTCCGACAGTATGGAACTTTACGTCATGTTGGGTTTAGTCATCAAAAGCTGCTTAGGGAAGAGAGAGTACATCTGTTTTGCATTTTCATAGACAGTGTTTCTAAACTGTTTATTGCTCCATGCTACCAATCATACTCTTTATACTTAAAAATCTCTGGCAGGGAAAAGAAAATAGTGCTCACCACCTTGAGCCAACATTTTCAAATTTCATTTAATCTCGCTTCTTTTTTTAAGCCAACGTTGTAAAAAGTTACCAACAAATAGATATTAATGGATGTAAATGCACACCTCGGAAACATTTCATTCTGAAAACAAATTTAAATTCAGGGGAGACAGAATAGGGCAAAATTGAGTTGCCTCTTTGGCAGATGCGAGTTATTATGGTTGAATATTTGTGGGAGGTAAAATTCCTCATCGGATAACTTCACCAAAACTGGAAAAGAGGAAATGTTGCGAAATCATGCAAAAAAACTTGAGTTAGCTTACTAATGTATGTTACATTGTACAATTCTTATTTTGCAAGGTAATAATTTGGTGGCAAAGAGAAGCGCCAGTAGGGCCCAGTGAAGATTATACAATGGGGTAAGTAGCTTTAGTCTTTTTCAGAGTGTCACAACCAATGCAAAGCCATCTAATTCTCAATCTATCTTCAAATCAGTGAGCAAACCCATATGCTCTCAAACCTGGGTACATTTTTCCCCAAAGCATTTAATTATTTCAATTTTCCCTTCATCAGATCTTAAAGTAACATTTAAAGAGGTGAAAAGAGAAGTGTGAGAAAGTAAGGCAGTGGATGCATCAGTCTGGGAGATCAGAATCAGGTTCAATATCACTGCCATATGTCGTGAATCTTGTCTTTGCAGCAGCAGTACATGTAATAATAATAGGAAAAAACTGAATTAGAGCAAAATATTTTTACACTAAATAGTTAAATAAGTAGTGCAAAAATAAAAATTAAAAAGTAGTGAGGTAGTGTTCATGGGTTCAATGTCCATTCAGAAATCAGATGGTCGAGGGGAAGAAGCTGCTCCATCCTGGGTGATGGGATCCTTAATGATGGATGCTCCTTGAAGATGCCCTGGATAATATTCCTGTTTTGCATTTACTGGTGTTAATAATATGTATGCAGCTAGTGTATATTTTATAGACTGGAAACTGGCTCAAGGAGCTGATTCACAGGTAGCTTGTTATGGTTCATTTAGTTTTGCCTCAGTCAACTTCAAAGCAGCAACAGCTTTCAAAAATAAAACCCATGCCACAAGCAATTGCAAATAATAGGGAACATTCTTACTCAGCCTAACACATCCAGCAGTTGAATTAACTTATTTGGATATTTGGCTTTCTTTTATGCAGGATAATGCAAAAGGAAATAATGATGAAGGAAAGTCTCAATCAGTGGAAAAGGGAGTAGAGGTTAGAACCATTGGAGATGTTTCTCCCTAGCATCTAAATCTATCTCTGTTTTGTTCCTGTTATGACATTTCATACCTAAAGGGACAAGATCTTTTGATATACTGGCAACAAAAATACCCACACTGCATCAACTATAAAGAGAGTAAGAAGGGACATGCAGCCACTGTTAAGTTGGGTAGATGGATGTGAGGAGGTGGGGAGTGGGCTTAGGGGCATTTGGGCTTGTTTGAGGATTGCTGCAGTCAATATATGGTTTGAAAAAGAGGACAAACTGCAGTTTTGGTTAGCAAGTCTCTGGTACTCCTTCAGTTTTAATGCACCGTTTACAGCAGACAGGAACTGGTACAGCTCCAGGTGATCTAAAGAAACAGACTAGTGGAAATTTCCTTTGAATGTTATCTGACCAGAGTTTTGACACCATTGTGGTAGAAGTTAACCCATTACTTCAGCAAAGCTCGTCATGAAGTTCTGTGAAGGATCCAAACAGAAGATGTACATATTTGTATATTCCAAGATTGATTATCTTTAATTTTGTAGTCTATCTGAGGGTAAACAAAGTGGCCCGGTTTAAAATGAAACTTTGCCTATAAAAGTTTCACAGTTAGAAATTGCTAATCATAAAATCTATGGATTAAGTTCAATAAAATACATCACTTAATTTAAATGTGCGCACATCTAGCAGGATAAGCAAACCTTTCTTCTCTTGCCAGTCTTTGCTCTTCTCGTTTTTCTACATACTCCCGACTAAAAGACAGAACAGACAAGGAGAAGTAAAAGATATCAGAAGATAGAGACATGAAATCAGCAGATACTGAGGTAGAAATTTGTCTTCAACAAAAGGAAGCAAAAATCAGACAGGGAGACTAAAGGAGCAGTTGGCACTTTATGCACCTGCTTAACACTAAAGGCCAAAGAAACATTTTTAATCCACTTCTATTATGGTCGGTGAAAGGCAACTTCCCATTAAGTTCTGCGTAGCTCTGGAAAATTACATTCACCTACGTTGATCTACACAAATGGCGATTGAATTAGAGGCCACTAATGTCCTCCAATACAACAGATCATTTCCAAAATAGTATATTTACAGCATGTGAAATGTGTTAAAATTTGTAGCGTGCACATACAGTATATTGTAGTCAACTGAAATATTTCACATTGACAAGTCAGGAGGAGAAAGTTAAACAGAAAAAAAAACACATTTAGCCTGGCTCCATTTAAGCTCTTACTGCAAGACAAGGCATCAAAAAATAATTCCATTGGCATAGTGGAAATGTTACCCGTTGATCAGAATCACAACATAGATTCTAATACCAGAGGAACGTGTGCATTGCATGTGCACAGATATACATAGCTGGAGAAAGTCACTTGCATAGGGCACAGTATGACTCCGCTTGGATTGGAAGAACAGAATTTTGAATGATTTAATCAGAGAGGACAGTTGTCAGCAGATTGCAAGCTGTGCAAGATTGGTCTGAAATTTCCTTGGTGCCGAATAGAAACAGAAAGACGACTGGAAATGTCACATAAACTTCCTAATGATGGCATGAATCTTCCTTTAAGTAGTAGTTGAAAAATGAAAAGTATGTGGAAGATGTCACAGAGATGAACGGAAGTATCCTTGGTCATGGACAAATAGGGACAAACAACTGGAATCATAATAAAAAAAAGGCTGAAATAACTGATAAAACAGGCATTATACTAATGAAATGCTCAAATCAGATTAATGACCTGGAAAGCTAATTCATCGTTTTGACCCTGATTTAATTTGTTAAACAGGTAGCCTCACTGATGCTCAAAGTCTTGATAGTCCTGCTTTAAAACTGGAAGAAAGATTCTCAATGGTACTTCCAATATGAATCAACCAGTTTTGGAACAGACAAAAAGGTACCATGAGCTCCTTCTGGAAGAGAGAATTATTTCTTTTATTTAAGTATGCAGCTACTTCAATGCCCTGTCGCATTTTATTTTACAAATATCAGTCTTCCAGAGTAGGTGACAAGGCAGTGCTATAAATGGCTTGGTACCTACCCCTGAGATGTAAATTAGAGATTTGGGATAGGGCCATTTTAAGCAGCAAACTAGTGGACAAGATGTAGGACTAACCGTTCTCAGCCATGAAAACTCCTCTTCTCTGATCTTGTTCAGTGTCTCCCGCCTGTACAGGAAATGATTTTTCCCCCTCTCCACCCTTTTGGTCCTTTACCATTGTAATCTTTGTGATTGAATTACACCACTCTCATTATTTCTGATTATCTTTACTTCCTACCCTTAAATAATGGAAACACATACCAAATTTCCAATTTGATAACGACTACTAAAATAGCGAGTTTCTTCACCTACCACTTCCAATATTTTTGCATAGAAACTATCTGGCACATCAGATCATCCATAGTCTTGTTGTTATTTTTGAAGATTAAGGATAATTTGTCACATATACATTGAATGATATGGTGAAATGTGCAGTGCATGTTGAGAACATGCTGCCAGCGTCAACATGGGATGTTCACAACTTTATAAACCCGAACTCACATGCCTTTGGCATGTGGAAGGAAACAAGCTCATGGAAGAAACTCGTGGCGTGAATGTATAGACTCCTTACAGACAGAACCCTGATCTTACAGGTGGCGCTGTAAAGCGTCAAGAGAACCACTATGCTACCGTGCCACCTTATTTTTATTACCTTTTGTGAAAATGTTAGATTTAGGATTTTTTCTACTCTTGATATATATTCTTATTCTCTCTGAAGAATCCATATGCAAGGTACTTACTTAATAAGCTTGCTGTTGTTGAAAGCTATATCTAGTTTTGAATGAACCATTTTTCTTAGCCATTTTCATTTTTTATATATTTATTAAAAAAATTTTATCATTAGATTTGATATCCCATGCAAGCTATTTTTCATTCTCCCCTTCTGTAGCTCTTAATATATTCCTTGTGTCCTTTGTTGCCTTTTATAGCTTTCCCAGTCCACTGGATTCCCACTTTGCTTTTGTCTGTGTTAAGTGCATTCTTAACATAGAATTCCAGCCAATCTTCCCATAAGTTAGTCACTTTATCTCTGTTCAAAACCTAGCTAGGATTGGAAACTCACCATCTGGAGAAAGGCCAACAAAAGCCTTGAATATAGATCGGATTTCAAATATAGAATAATGGTGCCATGACGTCAATTTAATGCAAATCAACCATAAATTTGCAAATATTGGAACTTCATAGTCTTTGAAAATTGAGGCAATGTTCGTGCTCCTTTGTTTCTCTTACTCATATCTTTTTACTGGTTCCTATGATGGGATTCTTACTTGAACCGGTTTCTCTCTTCCCGTTCTATCCTCTGTAATCGCTCTTCTCTCTCCTGGCGCCGTTTCTCTCTTTCTGCTGCCAGCGATTCCTGATGCTGTCGGTAGGATGAGGACAGAAGACCTCCCAGTACTGGCCTGTTGACCAACCAAACATAGGAAGCCATGTACAAGAAGTCTCAACCACTTTACCATTGACTATGAGATCGTCAATTATGAAGTTCTAGCCTTCATAGAAGGGAAACATCTTACTGGCTGCCTTTCTACCCTTATCTCCATGAATGTCTGCTCTATAATTATTACCAAATTTGTTGTAATAGGTTTGACTATTTCTTGTACAAAGGGTTGCTTATTTTTAAACCACCAACATATTGGCTTACACCAAATGACCATTTCTGTGTTACCTTTTTCTTCATTAGCCTGCAAGGAAGAGTTGAAGCACAAGACAGTAGGGAAAGTTACATTATAAGGATGACACATCTGATGAAAGGAACACTGTTGCTTCCATTTGCTCTGATCTATGATGGGGGCAGACTCCAGGTTCTGCTCTGTTGAGCTCACCAAGATGAACCTCTTTCATTAGTAAGGCGAAGGCTTTATTACAGGTAAACTACCTTCTTGGAAATGGGAGATTGGAGGTTCACAGTTAAAATATTCATATCCATGAGTTTTGCTGCACCTCCTGCCTACTGTCTATTACCACAAAAGGTCTGCTCTCCAGTCAGCCTTGGATCAGTTGGACAATAGCTATATCTATGTCAGGCTGCTGCTTATTAATTACAGCTCAGCATTCAACACAATCATACCCTTAATTCTGACCAACAAACTCTAAAACCTGGGATTCTGTACCTCCCTCTGCAACTGGATCCTTGATTTCCTCACTGGGAAACCACCGTTTTTACAGATTGCAAATAATATCTCTTCCTCACTGACAATCAACACTAGTGCATCTCAAGGATGTGTGCTTAGCCATTGTTTACAATAGTGTGGCTAGGCACAGTTCAAATGCCATATATAAATTTGCTGATAATGCAACTATTAATGGCAGAATTTCAGATGGAAATGAAGTGGTTTTCGGGAACGAGAGAGATCAACTTGTTGAGTGGTATTACATCAACAACCTTACACCAAACATCAGTAAGACCAACAAACTGATTGTGGATTTCAGGAAGGGGAAGTCGGGGGAACACATACTAGTCCTCATTGAGGGATCGGAAATGGGAAGGATGAGCAGTCTCAAATTCCTGGGTTTCAACATCTGACGATCTATCCTGGACCCAACATATAGACGCAACGACAAAGAAAGCACGACAATGGAAATATTTCATTAGGAGTTTGAGAAGAATTGGCAAGTCACCAAAGCCACTCACAAATTTCTGCAGATGTAACATGGAGAACATTCTAACTTGTTGCATCATTGTCTGTTTTGGAGGGGCCACTGCACGGGATTGGAAAATACTGCAGAAAGTTGTAAACCCTACCAACTCCATCACTGGCACTTCCTCCCCAACATGCAGGGCACCTTTAAAAGGTGATGCCTCAAGAAGACGGCATCCATCATTAAGGACCTCCATTACCCATGACATGCCCTTTTCTCATTGCTACTATCAGGGAGGTACAGGAGACTGAAGACACAAAGTCAATGTTTCAGAGACAGCTTCTTCTCTTCCACTGTCAGATATCTGAATGGACAATGAACCAATGAACATTACCTCAGTGTTTCTTCCTCTCTTTTTACATGATTTGTTTAATTTATTTTTTCTAATATACATTTAGTGTAATTTATAGCTTTTATTATGTTTTGCAATGTACTGTGACTGCTGCAACAGCAAAATAAATATTTTACGACATACGCCAGTGATATTAAACCTTATTCTTGTTCTAATCTGTGAAATTCACTCTAAAGAATTACACATCCCTTAAGAAATACTGTATGTTGAGTATTTAGTCCAGTGCTACAACAGAATATTAGCCTCACAGCAAAATATCTAAAACTGCTGCATGCAACACTGCAGTTCTAAGGAGAAAATATGAGGAAGAATTATCAACACCTTTGTCAAGGAAGTGAACTAAAGAAAATTCCAGAGGGAATTCCAAACTGAGGCTGAAAACACAACTACTGCTAACATTGGAATATAGGGTAGGGAGGGGAGGAAGGAAAGATTTAAGAAGCTTGTGGTACAGGAATCAGGAGTGGCGTAGTGACGCAGAAGTTAGGAAAAAAAAGTTGGGCGGGACAATATTGTGAAAGACCAGAATGAGATTCTTGCTTGAAGTGATAGTTCTATGAGGCTATAAAGGCTTTGCAGGATCTGTAGTTCGACAAAATCAAATGCAGATCATCAATTGGTAAGTGACAAAGGGAACAACTTAAATCATTATCAGACTAGTGAAGTTTACATGTCATAAAAGAAAAGGGTGAGTTTCCTCTGAGTGGATAGGACTTAGATCAATTGTGGTGGACAAAGTCACTGAGATGGTCCTTATATAGCAGAGGGAAATGTGGTTGGACTATCAGCTCAGGACCAAATATATTCAAGGTTGTGCAAAGTTTTTTTCAGCTTAAAGCAATGACTGAGGAACGGTTTATAACCAGAACAAAATAGATTATAGGGTTTGGTATGAACAATGAAAATTATAAGTTTGGTTTACCGGTGTTCCATTGGAGAATGTTTGTGCCTTGAGAATAAGTAGCATACCAATAACACAAAGGCTGTGAGCAGTAGTTAGTGAAATGGTAAGAAGTTGTAAGGAGTTGGGAAATGAAGAGCTTTGTATATTGGCACAGAATAGGAGTTGAGGCCTGTGGCACATCAACCACGATGACATTGAATGGCAGGGCAGGCTTGAGGGGCCTTTTGGCACAATCCTGCTCCTATTTTACTTGTGTTGTGAACTTTGTTGTGCGTTCTGTCATTTCAGTTTGGAGCAAGAGTGATAAAAATACATAGCACATTCTCACCATCTCCCCCATCCATCCCTTCCCCTCCACCAACTCCCGACCCTCCATCTCCCTCTCCCCCACCAAAACAATCAAGTAAAGTCTTCCCAGGAATGTATTTTACCTTCCACTGAGAAGAATGCTTGTTCTTACTGCAGTGGTCATATCTCTTGGCTGGCATGATTTCTGGAGCAAAATTGCTAAAATTGCCAAATGACGCAAATCTTATCACATCCATGCAAAGTGACTAAATATTACTATAAACATTAAATAAATAGATAAGTAAAAGGGAGGACTAGAGACCTTGGACTAAAAGTCAAGGTTACACACTTCTGCTCCAGAATCAGAGATATCTTCGAATATTGACGCATTGAGATCTATTTTTAAATGAGTAAACCTATGGAGAATTTTAGCTCCAGTAACAAACTGACAGTTTCATCTGTTTTTAATATAAGGGAAATGTGTATGGTACCAAAACCTCTACTCAAACATGTTATTTTGCTCAGTGCATCAAAGTCATGCATGATATCAGTTACAATGTTTCACCTCAAGTTTACTGAGGTAATTTTGCATACGACTGGCCAGATGGTTTGATTAGTAATTTTTCAGCCTCTTAAGAGGAGCTGCACTAGAAATCTACAAACGATTTAAAATTCCTCATAGCAAGAAATGTTGCATTTCATATGAGGGAGGAAGCTGAAAGGTTAGAAATGTGTCACTGGGCAGCATGTATTAAGGGAAACCAACATAATGTGCCATAAGGGGAGGTTGGATTGTCTTCTCTAGAGTGGCCGAGGATGAGAGGGAGAGGCACAGACAGACAGCCAGTATCTTTTCCAGGGGATTGAAATATCCAATACTAGAAGGCAGGTGTTTAAGTTGAGAGTGGCTATGTTCAAAGGGAATGTGCAGGGCAAATTTTTCCTTATAGATAGAGTGGTGAGGGTGCCTGGAATGCGCTCCCAGAGGCGATGATGGGGGCAAATGTGATAGAGGCCTTTAAGAGGCTCTTAGACAGACACACGAATGTGCAGAGAATGGAGGGATATGGACCTTGTGCAAGTAGAAAGCATTAGTTTAGTTAGGCATTCAAACACTAGTTTAATTAGTTTGACACAATTTCTTGAGCATCTTTTTTGTACTGTGCTGTTCCATGTCCTAAGTTCTCCGGTATGTTCCAAGTTTACAAGAATCTGCAGGTGAAAGCCCCATCAACACAGAGGTAAAAATTTTAATTTTTTTTGCAGGAAGTGTGCTACATAATATTGATAGAAGTTGTGGTCAAAATAGCAACATATGACTTGGATTGTAAAGTCTCCTCAAAGTAATAAGCATCTGTGGATGTCACTGTAGTCAGTTTGAGCCCAGTGTGGGATAGTTTACAGCCATGGTACTCTACCATCACTTTCTGAAATCTGTATCCAATCTGCACAGTTATAATAAAAGATCCTTTGGTCTTTCACAGACTAAGAATTATACTGGGAACAAAGCCAGTAACATCTTCAGTAGCAACTGAATTCAAAAGAATATGCAACTTACTTTGCATTGTGGGAGAGAAGGTAATATAGGAGTGGACTTATTTTGATTTTATGGCCGTGACAGCACCAATAAATATCCAACTTTTCAATCAACTGTAATCTGGAATTCCCCAATGATGGTTTTACAATGCATCAAAGTCTTGATCACAAGCATCCGTATCTTTTCCTTTTCCTTGGGGAATGGAATGCAGGATGAAGGGTGGAAATTTGCTGGAATTTGATGCAATTAATCATCATGAGATCTCCAAGTAATCCTAGTACTAACATACCCTGACATGTAATAGAACATTAGAAGAACACAGAGCCATCAAAGAAAACCTGTGCCAAAAAGGATAATCATTTCTTCAAGAGTCTCAATGTCACGACTACAGGTAAACTCAAAAATATATTTAACCAATATGAGGAAATCCTTAGCTGCTTTGAGATAATAGGTCCCAGACTCAGCTTCCAATATCCTATGCAAGTACTCCTAAGAATGCTATATTCCCCATTTATAGTTTTATGAAGCTGATGCATACAGGGGAATTAGAATCTTGAAGATGGAGTCAATCTGCTGGTATCCACAGGTATATTAACCCAGTGATCTATATTTCCTCTGTACCTACAGAACTCAAGAAGGAGCACCAAATTCAAAGTCTCCCGTCAAGTAAGCTGCAGACAATGACCTGATTGCATGCAAGAAATAATATGGGCAAATGAAAATTGATTTGGGGGAATGATATCCCTAAATATCCAGTTTAATTTCCTGTAGGTGGCAGATCCCCCACTCCCAAAGTTGCACAAACACTTTGAACCATGTGACTGTTATTAATTATGGATGGAACAGCTGCATTTGGGTGATATTTCTTGGAATTAGTTGATCAGGAAAAGCAGTTCCACCATGAGTAAAATAAATATACATGAATAAATTACACATTTAGGAATATATGATGAAATTAGGAATATTTAAACATTCTAAAAACTTAATGGGCTCTCAAAATGTCAAAATCGAGCACCTCACGGTCAAACACTACTCTAATAATTGTACTCCTTGATAAAAGTGGGCACTCCACAAAGCTCACCAACTATAAAATGTGCAAGTTCATAGCTACTGCCTGTTACTCACTCGGAAAGATTATGCAGTTAAGGTCTGTTTCAACATATTGTAAAGCTCCAAACTTGTCACAGTCATGGCCATGGCAACCCTACTGACCACCAGGCACTCATTTACATGAATCCCTTTTTCCTTCTCAAGTTCTCATCAACTCTCTCTTTGTGCCATCCATTTACACAAGAGGAAATTTACAGTTACCAATTAACCTACCAGCCAGCATATCTCTCCCATATGGGAGAAAACTGGTGTATCTGGAAGACACTCCACACAGACCAGACTCAATGGCAGGATTGAGCCTGGATCTTTGGAGGTATAAGGCAGCAACACTGATTGCTGTGCACTGCACTGTGCATATTTAGTGCGATATCTGAACATTTTAGTTGCAAAGCGTCTATTCTGATGGTGATTTATGCTTCAACTTAAGGCATATTCTGAGGAAATATGGAAATCTGTTGGAGTATGATTATGTTAAGTGTGGAATTTATGGCATTTCATGGGATAACCTTAATTACATTCAAATAGACAGGAGCAAACTGAAGACACGTCACTGCTAAGCATTTGTCTGTGAATATCTCAAGGTCAAATATTGTTTTAACTAACTCATCCCATTGTGTTACATGTTAATAGTGCTTCCAAAGCAAACATGACCTGAGTGAATTCTCAAAATAGTTCAAAGAATATATGCTTTGAAATAAAAAGGAAGTGGTGAATTCTGTAAAACTGAAACAAAAACAGATCGCGCTAAAAAAAATACACACGTGTCAGTACCCATAAGGAGAAAAGACAGGTTAACGGTTCATGCTCATTCTACAGAACTGACAAATTAAAACAGAAAAAGCAACTTTAATAGGCACCGACCAGCTGTGTATTTTCAGAAGATCTGTTTATAATGGAATTTCAAAGACCACTAAGGGGTGGGAATAATCACACAAACCTTTCAGATTTAGCCTCAGGAGCAGGCGAGATTGAGGTCTTGTAATGAAAGCTGGAGGTAGTGGGTATATTTAGCCCAGAGTACAATCGACATCCTGAGTAGGCACTGGTACCATAACTGCTGTATCTGCAGAAAGAGGCAGAGAAGGGGACGCAGGGTGAAGGGAGAGAGGCGAGGAGGGGAAACGAGAGAAGAGGGAAGGGATCGAGGAAAAGAAAGTAAGCAGAAGAGAATGGACAAAACAGGAAAAAAAAACAAAATGAGTGAAAAAAGTGAAAGAACAGTTAGCCAGCAAGCATTTGGCAGAACTCCCTCATTTAGTGCACATACAATTAAAAGCAGCCAATAACTGCTAAATCAGGCAAAACAATAATGAGTTATGCAGAGGGCAGAGTAGGAAGTGGCCACCAATGTACTTAGACAAAGTGGTTGTGCACTACATGTATCAGTTACCTTACAGTTCATCCTCTGTTGATGACATTAAACAAGCTAAATGGTGACCACAGCACATTGTCTCCCAAGTTTCAGTTCTCAAGCGAGTCCAATGCACTGCATCATTACTCAATAAGCTTACTGCTGGAAACCAGGAATAAGCTTTGAAGCAAAACAGTTTTACAACAGTATTGGCAAACCATTTTCTATCACCTGTGTGGTCATAACAGACTCTGTGGTCAATGTCAGTACATTATATTTAACATAGCAAATATATTTGATATGTCATTTTATATATATTCGTTATATTAAATGTACAAACTAGATGTGCCACATGCTACGTCTGAAGCAGAGAATATGATGGTATGATTGCCATAGATATTATAACAGTCATATTTCTACTATACATTTTCTTTCATTTTAAGGTGATGATCAACATACTGCTGATTTATATAATAACTGGTATTATGCTGTATGAGCAGGTACACAGAAAAACAGACAAAAACTCAACATGAAAATATCACAACCTATCAATAAGGATCACTGAGGGCATTGGTTTGGACAATATGAGTTCCAATAAATCATTTTACATATTCCCAATGTGTTAAACAAAATCAAATGTAGGAAAATAAGTACCACAATATGATATCGCTATCCAGAAAACATTTCAAGAGTAAAATGAGAAATTTCAGTAAGCTCAGGCAGGTTCAGAACTGAAAATGACAAACTCTAAAGGTTATGAGGGAATGATATTCTTAGGGAGCTTGACATCCAATGCAGGATCATAAGTATTAGATCTGGCAGTTTCACCTTTGATGGGTGTTATGAATCCAAAACTTTGAAAGAAAACGACACAATTTCTCCATTGATGATGTACTGCACAGTTTGTGTCAGATATAATAGCAAGGTCATGGAACCTCCAAGACTTAGGCCTCAAAACCTCCCTGTGCAACTGGATCCACATTTACCACACTTGCAGACCCCAGTTAGTTCGGATTGGCAACAACAATCACGACCAGCACAAGTGTACTACAAGACTGTGTGCTTAGCCCCCTACTCTACTCACTTTATGCATATGACTGTGAGGCCAAGTACAGCTTCAACTCCATATTTAAATTTGCTGATGACACCACTGTAGTTGGCCAAATCAAAGGTGGTGATGAATCAGCATGTAGGAGAGAGACTTGAAAATCTGGCTGAATGGTACCACAGCGACCACCTCTCACTCGATGCCAACAAACCCAAAGACTACAGGAGGAAGATACTGGATATCCATGAGCCAGTCCTCATTAGGGGATCGAAAGGGGGAGAGGGTCAGTAAATTGAAATTTCTTGGTGTTATCACTTCAGAGGATCTGTCCTGGGACCAGCAAATAAATGCCATTACAAAGAAGGTATGGGAGCACTTCTACTTTCTTAGACTTAGATACACGTGAGAGCCCATAAGTAGATCTACAGAACAAAGACCATCATCATCGACCTCGAGGGATAGCCACGACAACTTTCTTAGAAGTTTATGCAGATTCAGCATGTCATCTAAAACTCTGACAAACTTCTATATATAGGTGCCTAGAGGACAGTATCCTGACTGGTTGCACTATAGCCTGGTATGAGAATGCCTATGAAAAGTAGGGGATATGGCCCAGTCAATCACAGGTAAATCCCTCCCCACCATTAAGCACATCTGCACAGAGCGTTGTTGCAGGGAAGCAACATCCATCATCAGGGACACTCATCACCCTCTTCAGGCTGCTGGGAATGAGATACAGGACCCTTAGGTCCCACACCACCAGGTTTGGGAGCAGTTATTACTCTTGAACCAGAGTGAATAACTTTACTCACATCAGTACTGAACTGACTCCACAATACATGGGCACGCTTTTATGGAAATAGAGACTCATTTTCAAGAACTCATGTTCTCTGATAGATTTATTTATTTGATTTGCCCAGTTTGTCTTCTTTTGCAGATTGGTTGTTTGATACCCCTTGCGTGTAGTTCTTGATTGATTCTACAAACATCGTTTGTATTTTATTTCTTTGTATTACTGTAAATATTGAATATTGGAAATCTCTGTAGAGCTCAACTCTCTTCAATGGCAATTTAATGTACACTTTAGACCTTCAGATTTTTGCATACAAAAATTTAACATGTCAAATTGAAGTTTCCTTAAAATAGCAGTATACCTAACACCAATGCTTAGGCATGTTTTACATCAAGCACTTAACTAAACTAAAGGCAGGCATAATCTGATCATAAAATGAACAATTCTCTCATCTTTCCCATATGTAATGGAATGTTTGTAATGCTTCTTACATTCCTTTTGATGGACCTTGAGTGGAACAAAATTACTTAAACCTACACTGAAGAAGAAGAGCAAGATGTTAACAACCTGAATTCATCTGATCTCCAGTACCATGTGCTGAGGTCAGATGCATTTCATAATTGTTCCTTTTTTAAACACTAACGTAATAATCTTCCTGCTGGCTATTTAGTTAAGTTCCATTCCCGCACGATTTTTTGTATTTAATACAACAGCTGTCCAACCTGTGCTAATATTAAATTATATTATTAAAAGCATCTGATGAAACAAAATGTAGAAACACAGGAATACAAGATGTATTGGAATGTTCATCCAAACCATAGTGCACAGAAGTCACTTTTTATTTGAAGGTGGTGTCTGGGGAATTGTACAATGATCATCAAAATAGAAGTAGCTATTGATCAAACACAATATAAAAGAGCTAACTGAGACGAGATTTCTCAGCTTCCAGCACACGATAAAGGCCACAGGACTGTCATTTAATATAAACATAAGAGATCTCACAGATGCTCTATATCCACACACAAAATGCTAGGGGAGCTCAGCATTTAAGGCAGCATCTATGGAAATAAACAAATAGTCATTGTTTTGAGCAGAAACCTTTCATCAGCATTGGAAAGGAAGGGGGAAGATGCCAGAATAAGAAGGTGGGGTGAGGGGAAGAAGATGAGCTTGAAGATCAGAGGTGAAGCCAGGTTGATGGAGGATGAAGTAAGAAGCTGGGAGGTGATAGGTGGAAAAGGCAAAGGGCTGAAGAAAGAATCTGATAGGATAGGAGAGTGGATCATGGGAGGAAGGGAAGGAGGAGCACTGGGGGAGGAAATTGTCAGGTGAGGTGAAGAAATACATTGGAGTGGGGAATGAAGGAGAGAGAAGGGGAGAGGGGAAAAATACTGGCAGCGGGAGAAAATTGATGTTTATCCACTGGGTTGGAGGCTAACTAGACAGAATATTAGGCATTGCTCCTTTAACCAGAGAGTGGCCTCATCCTGGCAGAAGACGAGGCCATGACCGACACGTTGGAATGGGAATGGGGATGGGGATATGAATGGACATGGTTAGCCACCTGGAAATTCTGCTTTTTGTGGATGGAACTGAAGTTCTCCATCCGCAAAAAGGAACTTCCCGGCTGCCAGTTTCTGAATTGAAAACGACATATAACATATGTCGTTTTCAATTCAGAACTTTTGGACCATTCTCAAATATGTTATTCTCAAGGGCTCATTCTCCAATTGAAGAGATGTGAACAAGCAGATTCCTTCATGGTTATAAAGCTTATTTTGTATGACAACCCATGGAAGAATCTGATTTTTTTTTTGGTACTAGAAATACTGTATATTTCAAAAAGATGTATTTTGGCATTTCCATAACTGCAGTTCATTAGACTGTATCCTTGGTCCAACTAACTTCAGCTGCTTCTTCAATAACTTTGCCTGCGTGATAGAATTCTGAACTGCAAATGTTTGCTTATGTTTTCATAGAAGTTCCATTCATAACTCCTTCCTGGTGTGAGTCTGTGCTTGTATACAGAAGAGCTCGACAACATTCAAACTTGGGTTTTCGATGGTAAGGAACTCCTTTGTTCACCAAGTGCTGGATAATGAGCATCTCCATCAAAAGTGGACACACTGTCTGAGCAGTGAGTATTCAAGACAAGGATATTAATTCTCCATTCATAATTATTCCGAGTGTCACCACTGAAGTGTAATTGGACCAGTCATAAAAACTAAAGAACAGCTGTTCCACAAAATGTGATGCAAGTGGTCCATCGACAACAAGACTTCACTTCCCTTGTTAAGTACATCTCTCACAATTCTCCTAAAGCTTGACACCATTCTACCTGCTTGACTTTTACTCCATCAATAAACATTTTCTCACCTCTTGTAGCACTTTTTGGGTCAGCAAAATGATGCACTGCAAAAACACCCAACTTCATGACTTATAAAACAGAATGATAAAAGGCAGCAAGCTCATGGGAAATTCACACATCCAAATCCTGGACCATGCTGACTTGGAAATGAATATTGTTGTATGGTCAAACTCTCAGAAAATGTTACCGAATAGCATTTTGGGAGGACCTTCACCACATGCACTGCAATAAGTCAAGAAGGTTGTTTCACTCCACCTTCTTAAAACCTTTAGGGATTGACTTTAAATGTTGCCATTGTCAATGGCACCCACATCTCATTAAAAGTAAGTTTTATTGCTTTAATTGAGGGTAAATAGCTAGTCATTAGTTAAAATGATCACAAGATGTTTGGAGTAGGAAAATAAGATATAAAATATTGAAGGTGCTGTGGAGTTAAATATAACATAGAACAACATAAGAATACAACAATGTGGTATGGTGAAACTCGACAAAGGCCTCAACCTTATTAGAACAACATTTCTGTTTCCCACCAAAACAATTTGCATGGTGCTTCAGTGTAGGGTTCCTATTAATTGCTAATTAAGGATCCCAAATTCCACTAACATTGGACCCCGTTAGCAAGGAATGCTGCATTGAATTTATGCCTCCTAAGATTGATATGTCTTTCCAAACATTTTTAGGTTTTTATTTTCTAAATTCCATAATCCTGACATAAGCGAAGTATACAATAAACATACTTAACTGTTCAAGTAACAAAGCAATCCAGTCATTTGAAAGGCAGTGTGTGTGGGATAGGAGGAACATGCAGGAAGGTGTCATATTATTTCATCAGAAAGCTGCAACAGTGGAAGAGGTAGTACACTTCAAAATAAAAATGGTGATGAACATCCCCTGATCCTGCCACAACTGGATACACTAATGTGTATTATTAATCTTTTCCTCACTACCAATGCTTAATAAATTGTTGAGGCCAAAATACATAGCATTAGGCAACTGAGGTCAGAATCACTGTCTAAAACGATGACTGTGCCTCAGAAAAATAAATCTAGCTTCGATGGAATGACAGTAAAGTGTACAGTCATACAAAATTCCTGGAATAATAAGGAGAAGAGTTGTAATAGCCAAAGTATTTTCCTGCAATGTGGGAATAGCAAGGATAAGGACAATATGATTACAAAAGTACTTGTACTTTGAAAGCAGCATTTATAAACCACAAAGATTAATGCTCTACATAATATCACATTGAAAGCTATGAAATCACTAGAGGGCAGTAGACCTATTCAGCTCTCAATGAGCTGACTGGCCCAAGTATCTCATGAACTTCATAGATGTATCCTTTATTTAGTTATATGGTGTGCCAGTGAAACCAAACATTGTAAGAACTATGATAATAGGTTCCTATTTCATCTGAGTAACAGGTAGCAGCCACTTGCAAAAGATACTAGTGCAGTAAGTCAATAGGAGGACCATGGCAACATAGAACAAATGCAAATGAAGAGTAAGACACATAGACAACCAAACACACAAATATTACTACTTATAGATAGCCCATCTACAAATCAATTAGTTAAAATGTTGGCAGCAGCCCCAGGAACATTTTGACTATAGGTTTGCCACTGAAAAAATTCAGTGCTAGACCTCTACTGACAGCATTTATACACAAAAGTTTCTTTCAGAATCAGAATCAGGTTTATTATCACCGGCGTGTGACGTGAAATTTGTTAACTTAGCAGCAGCAGTTCAATGCAATACATAATCTAGCAGAGAGAAAAAGAATAATAAAATAAAACAATAATAATAAAACAAATCAATTATGTACATTGAATAGATTTAAAAGAATGTGCAAAAACAGAAACACTGTATATTTTTAAAAAGTGAGGTTATACAGTAGACAAGGGAGGCCAGTTGTATATCAGGGTCATATTCAGGAGGTTGCCAGACAGGAGAAAGATTGTAAGGATGGGGTCCGGGCTGATAGGCCTGTCAAGGTGAAAGTGAGCTATTAAGGATTGAAGATGGGCAAGGTCAGTTATCAAAAGGCAAGACTGGGGTTGAGGTAGTGGACAGCAAACATAGTAGCTAGGTGAGGAGAACGTAAACGATAGATGGTAGTTGGGAGGGTAACCAATGATTGGAGGAAGATAGATCAAGAGTCAGGGTCTTGACTTGGTAGTTGCAGCCTGGCAGAAGAGGAAGTAGATAGTCAAGTTTTGGTGGGTGGCAGTGAAGGTAAAAACCAAGTACAGTGGATATCAATCTTGAAGAACCCTCCAAGTCAGGTTCCAGCAGGGGCTATTTCAGTCACACAGGATAAACGGGCACTCTGAGAGCCTGATCCTGCACGAGTTGCCTTCAGACAACACAAAACATCCACACAGGAACTGAAAACACACAAGTACATTTTGCATGCCATTGGAGTTCAGCGCATATATCCATAATCCTTCAGCCACCATGTCAGAGATTGGAGGGCTTTAAGCAGCTCACATAAAAGCCCTATTTTCTATTTATTTTCTGTTATTCGTTGAATTTAGATCACACAGTGTACAAAAACCTGGTATTACATAATTTTGTTTCTCAGTATTACCAAGGGAATCATAAGTAAAAGTTAACAGAAGTAAACAGATTTGGAAACAATTTGCCTTTGCTTGCAGGCTAGGCATTACTAAACTGTGATATGTGTCCCTCTGGAGATGCACAAGAACTCTCTGGCAGAGAAGTTACGTGATGGTGACAATTTCATTATAGTGCTGGTCTATTAGTATTTACCTTAAGTGAAATGAGTAACACAAGCAACTCCACAGGTGAAGGCATTACATTTGTATGTGTACATTGTGAAAGAGATTAAACTTTTCACAACAGGCTCTCAGACAACTCAGAATAAGAAACCATGCTTAAATTCAGTGCTTGAAAAGACAAAGCAACAATGCTTTCACGAGTGAAAGGCGAAAACAAACGGGGCTATTTTAAGGAATGTTCAACAATAATAGTTTAAAAAGAAATCATTATTGGCATTTTGAGAGTTAAGTATGAAGAGATTGGTCAGTCACATTCTCAAGCATCTGCCAAACGTGGAAGAGGGTGTAAGAAAGAAAATTATGAATGCTTTATACTGGAAGTTTTGATAGTGACACGTGATTCAATGCAGAAACATAAAGTGAGTATATATTTGAGTAACCCAAAGAAAATTCAGGGTTTTCTGCTTCAATGCACTAATCTCTCAAATGAAATTACTCAGTCATGAATAAAATATATAGCTTAAAATAATTATGGGCATTTTTCCTTTAAAGAGACTTAATGTTATTGTTTTTCCCTGAAGTACTTCCCTTCTAAGAAAAGGAATTGACAAACTAGACTGGAAAATACTGTACTAAATACAACATCCATTTTAATTTATTAGTTTTACGGTCTGGTCGACAAGATCATCTGCACCTAACTTGTGGAGACAGCCTCTTGTGTGAGAAAACAGCATGATTCCACCACTTAGATTAATGATAATTCCTTGCACATGTCTAAATTTACACCATGCAAACCAAGGGAAAATATTATTCAGCATCTTGAGTGACAGCCAAACACCCTTGTTTAATCTAAAGATTACAGCAAGCTTGGAATAATGAGAGTATGACCTAACCTATGATTATTTTACTGGCAAATGATGGACACCTAAGTTCTTTGAACTAATTAATATTTTTTACCATTGTCACTAGCCAAAATAAACTTTTCATATTATAGTTCTAAAGTAGCACAATTTCCTTGAAGTTTCTTAGGAACTCTACCAAACACAATCTGCCAACACGTCACTTTACAAATGATTGAAACAGGTGTTAAGACTCTTGGTCATACAGCTGGATAAGGAGGAAAGGGTTAGGTTCTAGACAGCTGCAGGTACAAGCATCAATAATGGAGTCATTTAATACAGGAAGGGTCAGGAGGCTAGAATTTCACATTTTTTGAATGACTGGAGAGCTAGAGGAGATTACAGACATAGGTAGGGCAAGGCCATAGAAAGAGAAGATAACTATCGTGAAACCTTCAAAAGTAAAGCATCAGTAACTAGGTTTCCAATGAGTAAGGACAAGGAGGGAGGGAGATGATGTAAATTATACAGGCACATAATTCGTTGAAAGTGGTGTCACAGGTAGATGGGGTCATAAAGAATGCTTTTGGCATATTGGCCTACATGAGTAAATGTATTGAGTTCAGGAGATGGGATATTATGTTGAAGTTGTATAATTTGGGGTACCACATGCAGTTTTGGTCACCTATCTACAGTAAAGATGTAAACAAGGTTGAGAGTGCAGAGAAAATTTCCCCCAAGGATATTGCCGGGTCTGGAGGACCTGAGTTATAAGGAAAAATTGAATCAGTTAGGACTGTATTCCTTGGAACGCAGAAGATTGAGAGGAGACTTGATAGAGGCATACAAAATTATGAGAGCTATAGATAGGGTAAATGAAAGCAGGCTTTTTCCACTGAGGGTGGGCGGGACTACGAACAGAGGTTATGGCTTAAGGGTGAAAGTTGAAATGTTTAAGGGGAACATGAGGGGAAACTTCTTCACTCAGAAGGACGCCGGAGTGTGGAATAAGCTGCCAGCTCAAGTGGTCCAAATGAGCTCAATTTCAATGTTTAATTGAAGTTTGGATAGGTGCATGGATCATAGGGATATGGAGGGCTACAGACCCAGTGCAAGTTATTGGGAGTAGAGAGTTTAAGCGGTTTTGGAATGGACTAGATGGACCGAAGGGCCTGCTTGTGCTGTGCTTCTCTATGGCTCTATAGCATGGTAGAATTTTAGATGGTCCATGCTTTAGGTTACTACTCCATACCAAAATTACTCAAATTTCAATGGATTTACACTTTTTCCATTACATCAGTGATTTGCATTCATTGTATGTTATTGTCGTCTCAAAACCATGCAGGATTCTTTGCAGCTAAGTTTAACAAAATTTGACCCTGAGCCCACAGAGAATGTTATTAAGAAAAGTAAGTTAACGCTTGATTAAAGAAAGGGGGAAAACATGAAAAATATTAAGGAGGGGCATCCAGAGTTTATCTGGGTAATAATGTTATGAAGCAATGTGGGGAAGTGTAAAAGAAAAAAAACTAGAAGTGCACAGAAATATTGGAAGACAGCAGGGTGCAGGGATATTATAGAGGTGATTAAGGGACAAGACCAGGAGAAGCATGAAGGATAAGAATTTTTAAATTTAATATTTACTGAATTAGAACTAAATGCAAGGCAGTCAGTTGTGGCGTTAGGATAAATGAGCCTTGTATGAGATATCATCTGGTTAATAGTGCTAAATGTGCTTTAGTTTATAAAGGGTGCAGAATGGGAGACTGACAATTAGAACATATACTCATGATTTATGAACATTTCAAAAGAAACTTGGAAAATCTTGTGATAAATTTATTACAAATAACAATTCCAACATACGTGGGTGTTATAACAATTATATTCCTTTAGTTTACATTTATCCAAACTATTCTGGATAACTTAGTGGATAGCCAGTGACTATGGATAGTCTCCAAGCCAGTGACTTTTTCCCCAGGGTAGAAATTGTTAATAAGAGGGGACATAATTTTAAGAAGATTGGAAGAAAGTATGGGGTGGGGATGTCAGAAGTAAGTTTCCCTTTTAAACAGAGGATTATGCATGCATGAAACACCTTGCCAGGAATGACGGTAGAGGCAACTACATTAGGGACTTTTAAGAAACTCTTAGGTAGGCACATGGATGATAGAAACATGGAGGGCAATGCAGGAGGGAAGGATCCAAGTAGGATTGATCCAAGTAGGTTAAAAGGTCAGAACGATATTGTGGGACAAAAGGCCTGTACTGTGCTGTAATGTTCTATGTATTGAAAGAGTCATTTTGAAGGTATATCAATCTATAAAGTTTCTTAAGATCCATTAGAAAAAAAAATTCACAAATTGACTACAGAACAGAAATTTATTACAAACATCTTAAGTCCTCAATCTAATAACTGATCAGTTTTCAGTAAGTTCGTAATTTTAATCTTTGAATATGCAACCAATATAATTCTAATATACATGTCAGTGCACACACCTCTGTCCAATCAGTGCTAACAATATAATGACCATTGTTTCACTGTAATTGACACTCAAAATGATGGGTGCTTTGCTGTCTCCCATCATTTGATTTGAAAACTCCTTTCACAGACTCTCCTGAGACATATGTACTCACTCCACTACTATGTAGTTCTCAGCTGTTCATTGTTTTTCTCGCAAGTCAGTGTATTACCATTTTCCCTTCATGATTAATTTACTGCTAAGGAAGGGCAAGAGAATGGCTCTTAAACATTTGGGGCCCAAGTTTATGTATTTTTCTCCTTTGGGGTTCCCTGTCAAGTTGCAGAATGCAAATGTGTTTCCTGTTACAAACCTCTCTAGACACCGTCTACAATTACCAGAATAGCTAGAAATAATAAGGAGTAGCAAAAGAAAGGACTTGAGTTTGCCCATTAATTATCTCCCAACTGAACTGGTTTTATTGCCTTCCATTATTTAAGCAATAAAGTATTTGAGAGATTTAGATTTTAAATGTTACTATTTCAAATGTCAAGGACATTCCAAAACATTTAAAATCTTTTATAGTTGGAAAAAGCCATTCTGTGGCTTTGCAAGCTGTCAAAAGTTTTGCAACAGGATTGAATGCATCAGTTTTTGTCATTTAGAATATGGCTATTCCTCACTGTATTTCCAAGTCAGCTGAGGTGCTAGTGTCTTGGCCTGTTAGAATTTCATATATAGTGAAATCTGAAGCTAATGCATTGTTCGACAGTTTTGTCATCAAAACATTTCGGAAATATACCCAGAGGTACAACAGATTGTTTACCAAAGCATTTCAAACTGATGTTGAATGGCACAAGAGACAATTAAAGGTACTTAGATTTCCTTTATTTAGATAATTCCAACAGGCATAATATCAAGAGTGCTCTTGACAGTCTCAAGGATGATAGGGTTGCAACATAGGAGCTGAATCTGAGCTATCAGTTTCCCGTAAGTGTGAGGCTGACTGCTTCATTAAAGTTAGTCCTCCTATATTTTATAATGCAGTGGTGTGGATGAGAGTATTGGGAATGAATAATGATACTACCTGATTTTTATCCTGTGGCAGAAAATATAGATGATTCTAAATCTGAACCAAAACGGAACACAGGCTCATTCACCCCAACTCTCAAATGTTGTGCAAGGCTTTCTGCAGTAGGGTAACCAAAGCAATCCAGAGCAAACACTGCACCATTTAACATATGTTGTAAATACGTCCATGTAACTCCAGGAAAATCAATGCTGGTCTGCTAAAAATTAGATTAGTCCAAAGTTCTGCATACACATTCTGGCTGATTTACTATTTGTCAGTAGTATTTCTTGGTGAGTGCTTTGTTCTCCTGACATTTTAACAGCTTAAAGCTCCCACAAAGAACATCAAAACTGTGTGAAACACCAAAGTTCATCCGAAGAGAAGTGTCTAGCCTGAAAATACAATTTCTTATTTACTCAAAGAACCACCAAGTTTTCTAAACCTTGTTTCCCTGGAAACTCTGCTAATTAAAGAGTCAAAAACATTTTGTTGTCCTCAGTTATGCTTGACCTCCTGCAAAATCAAAAGCTATCCTATATGAGCAATAATTTGTTCCTGAAGGTCAAAGCCACAGCCACTCTCAGTTTAATTTCAAGCTGGTGCTATTGATTTCTGCTTCATCTTGCATTTTGATACTCACTGTGGGATTAGGGAGGTCATTAAATCAGTTAATTTTCATTCAATATTTAGGTGTAGGCAGAGTGAGAACAGAGGTTTTCCCTGAAGGGTGTTGCTAATATTGAGAATTGTCTCTTTAAGAACTGGTGGTACAAATCACACCTGTTGTGCTGAATACCAGGATTGTGCATCAACAAGGAATGTGGCATTGAAACCAGCAACCTGGCCTTTAGATCGATATTACAAGGGAACCCTAACAATTCTGCTCTGTGGGCCTCAAAGTTCCCACTTTTTATAAAGTTTTTATAAATGTTTTCATGCATTCTAAGTTTTCCTGAAATATGCACATGATTTTATTTGAAAGAATATTTCAGTTCACCACAAAAGTGAACAGATCCAGGAGTCGTTCCGGTTATGGCAAAACGGTTATGTTTTGTAACTTCAAAACATTAAACTAATTCAAAGGAAGACACGGGAGACTGAAATGTGAGTCTATCATGGCATTTTGCCTGCAATGTTCACGTAGCAGCAGTTAGTAATATCACTGACACTGAAGTGAGGAACAGCAATTTTCCTTCGATAGAATATCTATCTGGTTAACAAACTGTGGGGAGAGGGTAAAGGTAGAGACTTGAACATCCCTGACAGATGCTACCTAGTTACAATGGTTGAAAGGAGAAAGGTTTGAGTTAAACTCTACTATTTTTGCACTGAAAGAGATCACTTAACACATACGTGCTGATTTTCAAACAATAGTTCAATTAATCTCACTCTGTTCTCTCCCACATAGCTCGACAAGTAGTTTCTAAGCAGGAATAAATTCTGATCCCTTTCAAAATCTGTTACCAAAGCTGCTTCTATTGTCTCTTAGAAAGTGCTTTGCACTTATTAAAAATTTACTGGATACAAATTAAGTCCAATCTCTCCCAGTACTTTTGTCAAGCAAATAAAATCTATGTTCTTTGATTACCAATTCTCCTGTCACAGGAAACACTTTTAATGTTGAACACCTCTATTAAATCTCTCTTTGACTTCTCTTCTTTATGGATAACAATCTCAGTGTCTCAGTTTCTCTGCTACTCTAAAGCCAACCCACATGAGAATGACAATCATTTTAACACAATGCCACCACTTTAAAATGAATGGTATGACTCTACATTCAAAGAAAGAAGTCGTGCAAATAGAAAGTATTTTTTTTGAACTTTGAAAAATGAACATCATTTTGCATTGTTTCAATACCTGTAACCTAATCTGCATGAAATTTTCTAAGCAGCTTTCCAAATCTGTCACTAAAAACATGCATCAAACTTTTCAATCGAAGCAAGTATAGTGGTCTAAAATGTTGAGTGCTTCTCTTGGACCTTATTCCCTGCCACTGTAGCTTCCTCGTGAACTACCATTCTCGAAGATCTCTGTGGTCCTCCAATTCTTGTCACCCTCACTGTAGCTGTGCCTACAGCTGGCAGGGATCCACTCTCTGGAACTGCTGCCCTGAACACTTCTAAACAGCTCTCCCTTTCTTTTTCATAAAGCTTCTTTACACTTCTACATTTAATACATTGACCTACCTTTCTAATTTGCCTCCTAATATCCCATGCAACTCTGCATTCGTTTTTTTTGATAACAGCAGACAGGAAGCAAAGAGTGGGAATAAACGGGACCTTTTCAGAATGGCAGGCGGTGACTAGTGGGGTACCGCAAGGCTCAGTGCTGGGACCCCAGTTGTTTACAATATATATTAATGACTTGGATGAGGGAATTAAATGCAGCATCTCCAAGTTTGCGGATGACACGAAGCTGGGTGGCAGTGTTAGCAGTGAGGAGGATGCTAAGAGGATGCAGGGTGACTTGGATAGGTTGGGTGAGTGGGCAAACTCATGGCAGATGCAATTTAATGTGGATAAATGTGAAGTTATCCACTTTGGTGGCAAAAATAGGAAAACAGATTATTATCTGAATGGTGGCCGATTAGGAAAAGGGGAGGTGCAACGAGACCTGGGTGTCATTATACACCAGTCATTGAAAGTGGGCATGCAGGTACAGCAGGCGGTGAAAAAGGCGAACGGTATGCTGGCATTTATAGCGAGAGGATTCGAGTACAGGAGCAGGGAGGTACTACTGCAGTTGTACAAGGCCTTGGTGAGACCACACCTGGAGTATTGTGTGCAGTTTTGGTCCCCTAATCTGAGGAAAGACATCTTTGCCATAGAGGGAGTACAAAGAAGGTTCACCAGATTGATTCCTGGGATGGCAGGTCTTTCATATGAAGAAAGACTGGATGAACTGGGCTTGTACTCGTTGGAATTTAGAAGATTGAGGGGGGATCTGATTGAAACGTATAAGATCCTAAAGGGATTGGACAGGCTAGATGCGGGAAGATTGTTCCCGATGTTGGGGAGGTCCAGAACGAGGGGTCACAGTTTGAGGATAGAGGGGAAGCCTTTTAGGACCGAGATTGGAAAAACTTCTTCACACAGAGAGTGGTGAATCTGTGGAATTCTCTGCCACAGCAAACTGTTGAGGCCAGTTCATTAGCTATGTTTAAAAGGAAGTTAGATATGGCCCTTGTGGCTACAGGGGTCAGGGGGTATGGAGGGAAGGCTGGGTTCTGAGTTGGATGATCAGCCATGATCATAATAAATGGCGGTGCAGGCTCGAAGGGCCGAATAGCCTACTCCTGCACCTATTTTCTATGTTTCTATGTTTCTAAAACACTGTAGGATTTTTTTTATATTAAAGCCATAAAATAAATGAAAATTGTTCTTAGATTTGTCATGTTAGGTACTAAATTTAAAATATCATTCACCAAAATGGAAATCAGAGAGTTGGAATAAGTGCAAAGATGTTGCATTTATTATTGATAATTCCAACTGCAAATATTACATATTTTAAATTGAGTCTTTTATATATATTAAAATAGTTTTATTCTAACAGACTCAAGACTGTAAGGCTTTTAGTTCCTTTTGCTTGACAGCAGAAATATTGACAAATTTGTATTCCACAGATACATTCTAACATTGTGTGCTTTTTAATATTAAAAAAAACCGAGACCATTTTATACCAGGCTAACTTTAATGCTTTATTTTACATTATCTATAAGGATTAAAATTGCTGAATAGGTTTTGAGTTGCTTGTTTGTGTTTTATTTGAATACTAAACTCAGCACATTTCCTACTTCAAAGACTTGGTTTAGTAAAGATTCTGTAATACATATGCATGAATATTTAATTCTGGTCATATAATCGGAAGTTTAACTCTGAAAACATTTCCCAGCATGGATTAGGGGCCTAATGCTCAAACAGCAGTTATATTTTTTTTCTTCAATCGTTGGTGAGAAACAAGCAGTAGGACAATTCAGAACAATTTTGCTTACCCCGATTTTAAGCATTCAGGCCTAAGGGTGCCAGAAATGACCAGGAGTGAAAATGAAACAAATTCACTACTTCAACAAGTTAGGAACTATGAAGAGTTTGAAGGTGTCAAAAATCATATTAAATATTACAATGAAATGAAGACTTGGAGAATGTAAACTACAAACGTATTGCATGAAGGAAGTCCATTATCTGGTTCTTGAAGGTTATTACAACCAGGGGTGGTAATGGGGACAAGCTCCCACTACCTATTAAATGCTCTTAATGGTGTGCGCCTCAAGTAGCCTCTGACAACCAGGTTCAGCTCCTAGCCTTTACACGTGGCTTAGCATATAAGCCCAGCAAAGCCGAGTTACTGGTGTCTTACAACCAGTCACTTTGGGCAGATGGGGTTTGTCAGCTGTAGTTGGCAGCTCTTTTAGGAGAAGGAAAACTCTGAACTAATAACTTTGCAGCTATACTTACTCATGGGGAAGGCTTCAGGAGTAACCCTGGGGGAAAAATCCAAAGCTAGATTCCCTTAAGCAGTTCAACAATAACTGGCAATATATCAGGTCTCTCTACACCCTCCACTGCTCCAGAGGGAAAAAAAAGTTTGTCAAATCTCTTGCTATAGTACATGCTCTCTATTCCAGGCAGCATCCTGATAAATCTCATCTGCACCCTCTCCAAAGCCTCCACTTCCTTCCTATAAAGGGGCAAGCAGGACTGTATGCTATACACCAGATGTGGCCTAACACGAGTTTAATAAATTTGCAACATAACTCCCTGACCTTTGACCTCAGTGCCTTGACTAATAAAGGCAATCATGTCATATGCCTTCTTAGGCGCTCTTTCAAACTGAGTAGAAATTTTCAGGGAGCTCAGAACTTGTATCCCAAGATCCCTCTGCTCCTCAACACAGGTAAGGGTCTTGCACATGACAGTGTACTCTATTTACATTTGACCTACCAAGGTGCAACACTTCACATTTGGCTGGATTTAACACCATCTGCCACTTCTCTGCTCATATCAGCAACTGATCCATATCCACTGTATACTTTGCCTGTCTTCTACGTTACCCACAACATCACACATCTTCATATCATCAGCAAACTTACTAAATAACTCATCAACAATACATTTTCATCCAGGTCACTAACACACATCACAAGCCAAGAGGTTCCAATACGGATCCTTCCAGAATATCACTAATCACAGATCTCCAGCTAGAATAGGTCCCTTCAACCACTACCCTTGCCTTCTATAGGAAAACCAGTTCTGTATCCAGATGTCCAATTCACCATGGATCCCATATATTTTAATCTTCTGGATGAGCCTCCTATGACGGACCTCATCAAGCACCTTACTAAAATCCATGCAGACAACATGGTCACTATGGTTTTGGATAACTAATAAATTCAATTACTTGTTAGTAATCATTCTCCACCTACTTAAGACAAGATTCAATTGAATTTTTCAAAGTTTGCACTGGTTCCGACATTAACAGGGGATTTCCTTCTGAGTTTTGCATGGACAAATTCTCTTCCCTCTGTTGAAGACACTGAATTTTGCCAGATTACAGCTATTTCCAAGTCAAAACCACAAACTTAGTATAATTCAGTGGCAGAAGTCAAATTTGAAATGTATTTTATCAATTAGTGTTGTATTTTTATTTCTGATTAACTCTTTGCCTGATGGGATTGAAATCTACACTGTGGTAAAAGGCAGCTGGGTAACTCAACTGCTGCACAGGCACCAAATTGTTGATAGGTGATCACGCCCAATTAAAGTAGTTATTCATCCAGTTCATTGTCTTCCATCACTCAAATTCTGATCAATTTTGATGAAGTCAGGCTCTATGCTCCAATAGCTCTGGCTAGAGCTATGATAGAGAGACATTATTGTAATAAATTTAAGGCCTATTTACCCATTCCCTATCGTTCTCATTATTTCTTCACTCTTCCCATATACACTGCTAAGCAAAGTTTAATTTTAAACAGAAATAATGCAGTAATAATGGATGTATACATCTACAATGTAAAACTGGTTGATCAGTTGAACTACAAAGGTACAAAATCAAAGGTACACCACAAGCTACTTAGCTTCCAACTGAGAGCAGCATACTGTAATGATCATCGAAAGAGTTTACTTTAATAACCCACCTATTAGAAGACCTGGATGTATAAGGTTCAAAAGAGTCAGAGCATTTGTTCATGTAGGAAGATTCCGACTGACTGTAAATAGAAATACAGAAAACATGACAGTAAATAATACCAAGAGAATTTCAACAAGGAAATGAAGATTATATCAGGGGATAGATTAGTCATGAAATAATTTATTTTTAATTTCCTTAGTAATATATAGGCTTGAGTGCTGCATAAAAAAATATCATTTAAAAAGTCAATCTGATAATGTTCAGAAATATGGAAAATCAGTCAAAGATATCCGATTTTAGTATAAATTGGTGGAATAAAAGCACACAGTATAAAGAGTGGGAAGGATAGATAGAGACGAGATGCATAAATTTGCCAAAATATTCTTTTTAAATTTCAGCTTGAGGAATATTTTATCAAGTTAACAGTTAATGTAACATAATGTAACATAACTTTAGTGGAAATTAAGTAGAAATGACGATTTTAAAAACTGTGGGGAAAGGAGGAAAGGAGGAAAGGAAATTAAGATAGGCTTAAGAAGCTAGATATTCTCCTTCTGTTCTCTATGCTAATTATCTAATGTAGAAAATTTTGGAGTGAACTCTGAAAATTTGTTCTATTGACTAGAGTTGAAACATGCTTCAGAAGTGGAGTTCACAGTGCATAAATTTAAGTTACAACTTCTTTAGTAGATACAGAAGAGTAAAGTTTTTAAACACAACCGTCTTTGTGATCTTTGGGTCATCATTTTTTGACTTTTGCTTCAGCACAGCTTATTTTCAAAACTCACTGAGAAATCAGCCCTACAAAAGAGGACTCCAGCCTCCCATTAATATACAATGCATATCAAAGACAATTGGATAAAATGAACATGTTGCAAGCCAGATGCCTGTCACAGACATATTTGGATCTAAAGTGTATGATTACCTCTTCTGTGACAATAGTGATCATTTTCTATATTACTACTAACATAATAGAAACAAAAATATTCCAAGCTTTCAGCATGATAATTACACTGAGTTTTTAAGAGTTCAGTTTTAACATAAATCACATAGTCAGAAGGATTTACCAATTTTAACTTCCTATTGTCTGACCCAAATTGTTATCAGCCATCTTAAGTAAAATGTTTGGAATTCTCCAAGGCTGCTTCTCATTTGTATTGATAATATTATTGTTGAGATGGCTTACTTTATTGCCTGACATATTAACCATTTCACCGGTTTCAATAAATAGTTAGTGGTTGTTTCAAATTCAACATGATGCATATCAGAGTGGCTGAAGAT
This sequence comes from Mobula hypostoma, assembly GCF_963921235.1. Taxonomy (NCBI): domain Eukaryota; kingdom Metazoa; phylum Chordata; class Chondrichthyes; order Myliobatiformes; family Myliobatidae; genus Mobula; species Mobula hypostoma. Next base: position 35,519,648 of record NC_086113.1, read on the forward strand.
TTGAACAGATTGGACAAAAATGAGCTACATTAATTTAACTAAAGGTGATTCAATACGATCACAGATTATTCACTGGCTTCACGAATAATCATGAGGGTATTTGAACTTCTCTGATGTCAATAGTGGCATAGATAAACTGCATTTAACAGGTTTATAATAAATATCAGAGCCATACTGAGCACATCAAGTGACATTTACACTGCAATTTTAATACTGTTTGGATAGGCAAGCTTCCTTTAAAACTGAGTTTCCATTTGATACAACCTGCATTGATGAGCCTGTCAAGACACAGGACATGTATACAAATGCAATAAACCCCAGGATTTAAACACCATGGCATGGCTGCACAATGTTAATATGCATCTGGAAAATGTTACATCATAGGTACCTTAAATATTTATTCAAACAGAAAAAAATAATGGCAGTTTTTTTACAGTCATAGAGACAGCTCTACTTGGATAGAGATGTGACCAAATATGCAGCCGTGGCTACTTGTCTTGTTTTCATTCCTCTCTTCAAATCACAAAACCAGAGACCGCAGAAAGTCTTTACTCAGACTCACCGACTGTATTACAGAAGCTGAAATGTTATACTCTCTCTGGTAATACCACAAGTGAAAAGTTTAATGCACAATGTTCACGCTGACATTGTGATGATCTACTTTTTGTCCAAGACTGGTTTTAAATTTGCAAACTTGAAAAACAGGCAAAGGAAAGAGAACAAGTAACAGGCATTGTCTGTGTAGTGACAGAATATAACATTTCAATTATCACACAAAGGTGGTGATGAGCTGTGTTAGTCCAAGTTATTTGTAAGAAATTTGGTTTGTAACATTGCTAACACTGATATTTAGATATACAAAATCAAAAAGAAAACTCCAAGAATTTGAAATAAAATGCTAGAAATACTTTGTGGAGACAAAAATGTTAAACATCCGGGACAATATCTGGAAAAAAAAAGAAATAGTGGGAGAACTTTTAACCTCAAGGATGGACAGTAAAGGAGGAGGAGCAATATCAATAAATCAAAACTAGGAGGCATAATGCTGATAGGAAAGGAGCAAGGTGGAATGAAAAGGAAGGAATTCTGGGTTTTCAGAAGAGAGGCCATCACTGAAATATTTTTGTGAGGCTGCTTGCCTCAGATGTAAGCGGAATTTTCATTTTTAGCAACTCTGCATAGTTTCCCAGGTATCAGAAAACCTTGGAGCGAACAGGTGGCAAGATTGTTGGAATATTTTGGTCACTATCCCTCAGCCAGTGACTCCATTTTCTTTTGCTGGCAATAGGCCAAACTGAAACAAGCTTTTCACAACACTGGTATTACATCTGAACTCGTGATGAACTTTGAAGCATATACAGGCAACTAAACCAAGAGTGCCTTTTGATGTCCAGTGCATCGCCTGTTTCCAACCTCTCTCAGCTTACCTGCTGCTGAGACCTTTATCCATGTCTGCAGTACCACTAGACTTGCCAACACTAATGCATTCCTGGATAGAAAATGTTCCCCTCAGCTTCCCCTTAAATAATACTTTTCACCCTTAACCTATGACCTCTAGTTTTTGTTTCATCCAATGCCAGTGGAAAGATCCTGCTGCATTTACCGCATCTATATCCCTCATAATTCTGTATAACTATCAAATCTCCCCTCATTCTCCTAAACTCCAGGGAATACAGTCCTAACCCATTCAACATTTCTCTTTAACTCAGACCCTTAGGTCCCAACGACATCCTTGTAAATTTTCTTCAGTACTCCTTCAATCTTATCGATATCGTTCCTGTAGGTAGGTGACCAGAACAGCAGACAATACTCTCCTTGCAGATCCATTCACCTTCCCTCTCTATGCTGTTTAACTGACAATGGCTTTTTAATGCCTTGGCATTAGAAACCTATTTGCTTTCAAACCTTTCCATTATTTCAGTCCCCATCCTCGAACAGCTCTATTTCCATGATCTCCGACAATTCTTCCACATATCTCCACTCCTCTATTTCTAGCCTTCTGAACATTCCCAAATTTATTTGCTCTATCATTGACATTTTTAACATGCTTTACATGCCCAGGTGACATGTTCTGGAACACATTCCTTAAATCTTTAAACCTTCTACCTGCCCCAATATCACCAGGTACTTTGGTGTCACAAAGCCTCTGAAGACACCCCATGACCTTTCATTATAATAAAGCGCATTAAACCATTTTTTCCTTCATTAGCTGATGACATAAATAATCAACAGTGAATGATGATAGCTACAAAGGAAACTGTAAGTAACAGAGTCTGCTTGGCAGTTTCTGAGAAATATGGTTCATCAAATTAGTCATTTCACTTTTCCTTTCAGACAACAGACAATAGATAATAGGTGCAGGAGTAGGCCATTCGGCCCTTCCAGCCAGCACACCATTCACTGTGATCATGGCTGATCATCCACAATCAGTACCCCGTTCCTGTTGAACTCCATTTGAGTCCAGGTAAAGGCCCCATACTTGTATCAGAAGTTATTTATTCCACTAGGGATGGGCAGGCTTGGACTGTCAAAGAGTTTGTCAAAGCAAGACCTTTTGAAAATCTTGAAGGCCAAGTTCATCTTGACAAATTTCTAGCATTCTAGGAAAAGACTATAACTTCAGAAGCTGTGAGCAAGTTCTACATTCATAGTGAGCTGATAAAATAAAAGAAGACAAAGCCCAGCAATACTTGAAGTCAGGCAAACATAAGCAAGACCACAACTGTGTTAGAAGGGCACAAACTATCTTAAGGTGTTAATTACCCACCAAGCCACCTAAACCACACATGTAAATTAAAAATGTTAATAAACTGGAAGATTTACACATAAACACCAAGCTACCTGTTTTGCTTCATTTCTGCTTCCTTTTCTTTTGCTCTTGAAGGAATTTCACTCAGATCATATGAGAATAGATGGAAAGGTGATTGAGGAAGATATGGCAACTTCTCAACCGTGGGAGAGAGAGCTAGGTTAATGTTTGTTGATGAACCTTGCGGGCTGTTTGGCAAACCCACTGGTGAATGAGGAATGACAATGGATGACGATGAAGATGTCAATGATGATAGCTGCAAAGAATGCTGGGAACCACCAGAAGAACTAGGTGACTGAGGAGGAGAGATAGCTGAAGGGCTCTTTGTATCAGAAGTCTGGAACTGGCTGGAAGATCCTCTCTCTTCGGGCACAGGAATGAAGCTTGCTACATACTTTGTACTCTGGGGGCTATTTTCTGCTTGTTCGATTGCTGTGTCTGGTTTCACCCCACTGGTGGGAGAAAGGGATGAAAGGGCAGGGAACATGGGAAGATTGGAGTAGGACCAAATAAAAGATTATTTAAAAATTGAATTATATTTAATTCCAAACATTAAGCAATCCTATGAAGCCGCAATACTTTTTAAAAGTATGATCTTCATTACTTCATAATTAATCTTATTTGATTTGTAATTTGAAACACTGTCAATATTAGTTTACTTCATACCAAAGTTAATGTTCTTTTACCATGAGAAAGCTTCAAATCTGTATACTTTGTTATTACAGAAGGCAATTGTAGTTAGAAATATCATCCAAATGCTGTTCAAGTGGTTGTAAAGTGAATCCATCTCTACTCCAGGTGGTTATAATTATTTATTACAAAACATATACTACATTCCACAGGTTAAATCTAATATGGATTGTCAAATGTAATCCTAATACCTTGCCTGACCCTGACAGGGGGGGTCTTCTTCCCCCTCATCCTCAGTGTTAGGTTCAGTAACTGGCTGCTCTTCTTCAGTGTATTCCTCCTCGCATTCCTCGTCTCTGGTTGTGCAATGAGATGAAGGAAAATGATGTAAAGGAACAGGTGAGAATGAATAAGCAAAGATTAATGAGACAGAATGAAAGCCACATGCTCACACCCACATACACATATACCCATTCAACATGTTTTAAATCATGACCCTGCATCGGTATTCCACTGCAGGATCTTGACCCAAACATCCATCAACCATTTGCCTCCACATTCCAGCAGATTCTGTCTCGTGACCCACACAGCAACGATTATAAATGGAACTCAGGCAACTCAGATGAAATAACCAGGTTTAGTGGAGAACAGTAAATAATGCAAAAGACTAATGACAGGTCTGACAGAGATCTAATAAAGAATGTCCAGTAACAGAGAAATTTGACAGACATTAGTGTACTTAGAATTAACATAAAGCAAATCTAATCTTTCTTCAGTCATTTTGATACCTAGTATTGTAAATAATAAATGACATAGAACAATTCCAAGAGAGAAAATTAGATTTGAAACCCTGAAATTGTGATCACACTGCAATTTTCCCATTTACCTTGCTTGTATTTGCTGTTTACAGTTTGTGATGTTTTCAGTTTAGTTACTTGTCTATAGATTTGCTATGTATGCCCGCACAAAAATAATCTCAGGGTTGTATGTGGTGACATATATGTATTCTGATAATAATTTTTACTTTGAACTTTGTTACAATTGTTAATTTTATCTGGGTATGTTTGATCAAACCATCAAATTTGTCATGATAAGGCAAACGGTTACATTCACAGGTTCTAATACTTCCTAAAAAATCTGATTGTGTGTGATGATCGGCACTTATTTGTAATAAAAAATGGTTATTATATCATCTGAGATCATTTACTTTTGTTATGCTGGTAGAAACATAATAGTTTAAAATTTTTTGTGATCTCTGCAATAAATACAACTTTGCTACTTTATCTAGGGATCATTGAAAGATTCAAACAGATTATGGAAAAACATATCCTGGTTTTAAAAATCTTTTCACTTGAACTCTCCTTCAGAGCATGATTCTCCTGGGTTATTCCAGCTAAAAGCACTTGCCTGCCTCATCCAAGTATTGTACATCTGAGTGGTGTCTCTTTAACCTGTGCCCACCCCAATGGCCAAATAGCAAAGACTACACATTAAAATGTAATGCAGTGACTCTAATATACCATGACTTAAGCCACAGGAACTTTCTACTAACTAGTCTTCTATTTTTTCCTCTGAGTCTTCCATTTATTCCTACATTGGAGGATCTGTCATATATCTGTGCCAGGGTCTGGGATGTTTCTGATCGCGTCCACGATATCCTGAAGTGGAAAGGAGAACAGCCAGAGGTCGTGGTACTTATTGGGACCAATGACATAGGCAGGAAAAGGGAGGAGGTCCTGAAAGCAGACTACAGGGAGTTAGGAAGGAAGTTGCGAAGCAGGTCCTCAAAGGTAGTCATCTCGGGATTACTGTCTGTGCCACGCGACAGTGACTATAGGAATAGAGTGAGGTGGAGGATAAATGCGTGGCTGAGGGATTGGAGCAGGGAGCAGGGATTTAGATTTCTGGATCATTGGTACCTCTTTTAGTGCAGGAGTGACCTGTTCAAAAAGGACAGGTTGCACTTGAATCCCAGGGGGAACAATATCCCGGCGGGGAGGTCTGCTAAGGCTGATGGGGAGAGTTTAAACTAGAATTGAAGAGACAGAGGAAGAGGTGGTTGCCTCATAAGTAGAAAAAGCTTGGAGGCAGTTCGAGAGGGAGGATAGGCAGGTGATAGAGAAGGGACATGCTCAGACCAATGGTTTAAGATGTATCTATTTTAATTCGAGGAGTATTATGAGCAAAGCAGATGAGCTTAGAGTGTGGATCAGTACTTGGAGCTATGATGTGGTGGCCATTACAAAGACTTGGATAGCTCAGGGGCAGAAATGGTTACTTTGAGTGCCAGGCTTTAGATGTTTCAGAAAGGACAGGGAGGGAGGAAAAAGAGGAGGGAGGAAAAAGAGGTGGGAGCATGGCACTGCTAATCAGAGATAGTGTCAGGGCTGCAGAAAAGGAGGAAGTCATGAAGGGATTGTCTACCGAGTCTCTGTGTGTGGAAGTTAGGAACAGGAAGGGGTCAATAACTCTTCTGGGTGTTTTTTTTATAGACCACCCAATAGTAACAGGGACATCAAGGATCAGACAGGGAGACAGATTCTGGAAAGGTATAATGGTAACAGGATTGTCATGGTGGGAGATTTTAATTTCTCAAATATCGATTGGCATGTCCCTAGAGTGAGGGGTTTAGATGGGGCGGAGTTTGTTAGGTTTGTTCAAGAAAGTTTCTTGATACAATATGTAGATAAGCCTACAAGAGGAGAGGCTGTACTTGATCTGGTATTGAGAAATGAACCTGGTCAGGTGTCGGATCTCTCAGTGGGAGAGCATTCTGGAGATAGTGATCACAATTCTATCTCCTTTAACATAGCATTGGAGAGGGATACGAACAGACAAGTTAGGAAAGCATTTAATTGGAGTAAGGGGAAATATGAGGCTATCAGGCAGGAACTTGGAAGCATAAATTGGAACAGATGTTCTCATGGAAATGTACGGAATAACTGTGGCAAATGTTCAGGGGATATTTGTGTGGAGTTCTGTACAGGTATGTTCCAATGAGACAGGGAAAGGATGATAGGGTACAGGAACAGTGGTGTACAAAGGCTGTTGTAAATCTAGTCAAGAAGAAGAGCTTATGAAAGGTTCAAGAAACTAGGTAATGATGGAGATCTAGAATATTTTAAAGCTAGCAGGAAGGAGCTTAAGAAGGAAATTAGGAGAGCCAGAAGGGGCCATGAGAAGGCCTTGCCAGATGGGATTAAGGAAAACCCCAAGGCATTCTACAAGTATATGAAGAGCAAGAGGATAAGTCATGAGAGAATAGGAGCAATCAAGTGTGACAGTGGAAATGTGTGTATGGAACCGGAAGAGATAGCAGAGGTACATAATGATTACTTTTTTCAGTATTCACTATGGAAAAGGATCTTGGTAATTGTAGGGGTGACTTACAGTAGACTGAAAAGCTTGAAAAGCATGAGCATGTAGATATTAAGAAAGAGAATGTGCTGGAGCTTTTGGAAAGCATCAAGTTGGATAAATCACTGGGACCGGACGAGATGTACCCCAGGCTACTGTGGGAAGCAAGGGAGAAGATTGCTGAGCCCTTGGTGATGATCTTTGCATCATCAATGGGGACGGGAGAGGTTCTGGAGGATTGGAGGGTTGCGGATGTTGTTCCCTTATTCAAGAAGGGGAGTAGAGATAGCCCAGAAAATTATAGACCAGTGAGTCTTACTTCAGTGGTTGGTAAGTTAACGGAGAAGATCCTGAGAGGCAGGATTTATGAACATTTGGAGAGGCATAATATGATTACTATGGCTGTGTGAAAGGCACATTGTGCCTTACGAGCCTGATAGAATTTTTTGAGGATGTGACTAAATGCATTGATGAAGGTCAAGTAGTGGATGTAGTGTATATGGATTTCAGCAAGGCATTTGACAAGGTACCCCATGCAAGGCTTATTAAGAAAGTAAAGAGGCATGGGATCCAAGGGGACATTGCTTTGTGGATCCAAAACTGGCTTGCCCATAGAAAGCAAAGAGTGGTTGTAGACGGGTCATATTCTGCATGGAGGTCGGTCACCAGCGGTGTGCCTCGGGGATCTGTTCGTGATTTTTATAAATGACCTGGATGAGGAAGTGGAGGGATGGGTTAGTAAATTTGCTGATGACACAAATTTTGGGGGTGTTGTGGATAATGTGGAGGGCTGTCAGAGGTTACAGCGGGACATTGATAGGATGCAAAACTGGGCTGAGAAGTGGCAGATGGAGTTCAACCCAGATAAGTATGAGGTGGCTCATTTTGGTAGGTCGAGTATGATGGCAGAATATAGTATTAATGGTAAGACTCTTGGCAGTGCGGAGGATCAGAGGGATCTTGGGGACATGGGACGCTTAAAGCTACTGCGCAGGTTGACTCTGTGGTTAAGATAGCATACGGTGCATTGAACTTCATCTATCGCGGGATTGAGTTTAGGAGCCGAGAGGTAATGTTGCAGCTATATAGGACCCTGGTCAGACCCCACTTGGAGTACTGTGCTCAGTTCTGGTCGCCTCACTGTAGGAAGGATGTGGAAACCATAGAAAGGGTGCAGAGGAGATTTACAAGGATGTTGCCTGGATTGGGGAGCATGCCTTATGAGAATAAACTGCGTGAACTTGGCCTTTTTTCCTTGGAGTGATGGAGGATGGGAGGTGACCTGATAGAGAGGTATAAGATGATGAAAGGCATTGATCATGTAGATAGTCAGAGGCTTTTTCCCGGGGCTGAAATGGCTTGCACAAGAGGGCACAGCTTTAAGGTGCTTGGAAGTAGGTACAGAGGAGACGTCAGGGGTAAGATTTTTTTTATGCAGAGAGTGGTGAGCACATGGAATGGGCTGTGGTGGTAGAGGCGGATACGATAGGGTCTTTTAAGAGACCCCTGGACAGGTACTTGGAGCTCAGAAAAATAAAGAGAGCTGTGGGTAATCCTAAGTAATGTCTAAGGTAAGAACATGTTCGGCACAGCTTTGTGGGCTGAAGGGCCTGTATTGTGCTGTAGATTTTCTATGTTTCTCCAAAATTTTTAGTGAAGGAGACTATCGAGTAGATATTGGTTTGGAAAATTAAGTAACTGCATCTTAAACAAAATGTGAGAAAAGCAGCAAGGTGATGTTTGTTTTAGGCAGCTGTGTTGAATGACTCATGATCTAGTTTGGTTATCTTTGAAAACATACCAGGTTAATGCATTGATGTGGAAGACAAGAAATAATGATAGTTGACAGGTGAAAACTTAGTGCTCATAATTTTTAGATTATCTTAATGAGCCATAGGAAGAAGAGGGACTTATTCAATAAGTTTTAAACAAACAAACTCAAGAAAAATTCAAATGCTTCTTCAACCTGATAGCATGAATATCGATTTCTCTAACTTCGGGTATTGTTTCTACCCCCTCCCTTCTCTTTTTTCCATTCTCCATTCTGGCTTCCCTCTCACCACTTATCTTCTCCTTCCCTGCCCATCACCTCCCTTTGGTACTCCTCCTGCTTCCCTTTTTCCCATGGTCCACTCTCCTCTCCTATCAGATTCTTCTTTTTCCCTTTACACTGTCTAGCCATCTTCCCAGCTTCTCACTTCAACCCCTCCACCACCCACCTACCTACCTTCCACCTCACCTGGCTTTACCTATCACCTGTCAGCTTGTACTCCTTTCCCTCCCACCTTCTTCCCCTTTACTTTTAAGTCCTGATGAAGGATCTTGGCCAGAAACATCGACTGCTTATTCCTCTCTATAGATGTCACCTGACCTGCTCAGCGTGTGTGTATTGCTCTGGATGTCCAGCATCTGCAGAATTATCAAATGTTTGTCATATTATTCAAAGTTATGTCATGAACTTGCATATTTCTAAGCATTGACATTTTCTTGTTTGCAACTAGCCAGTGCGTATGAGGAATACTTGATCCTGATAGTATTCCAAGTCCAATTATATGCTTGCTAATGAAACCACTATTTTTGGTGACTAGCAAAGATCACAATATCCAGGGGTATTTCTTAATTATTAAAATGACACAACACAGAAAACAAAAGAAGGAGCTAAGCAAAATGTGCGGGTCTGGCTGAGTCCAATGCTTTAGCATCATAGACCTCTAGTGTTTATAAATTTACATACATGCCATATGTGGAATTTGCTATTTGTAAAATAAAAACTGTGTGTGCTTTTGTGTGTGTGTGTGTGTGTGTGTGTGGGGCGGAGGGGGTGGGGGGTGGAAGAGAGCTGGTGGTCTACAGTGCCTTGCAGCTTGATGGTAGCCTGAACCCGTTGATGCTTCACTGATTTAAAAAAAAAATCCAGTTCAAAATATAACCCGCTATGTAGGTTTCTACCATGACACTGAAAACAGATTCAGGTTAAAGAACAAAGTGCTAAAATAAACTGCACAAATGTTTGTTAGGCTTGCTCGAATGAGAGCACAACTTGTGCAGGTGCAAATGCTGAACTGCCACCAGTGCACATGCCACGATGTACTGGGGCCACTTGAGGAAATGTGAATGCACAGCACATGTGAGATGGTTGAATTTTCTAGTCTCAAGTATCTAGTTACACTCATACTTCTGCACAGCTCTTTATAAAAAAAAAGTGTTGCAGCTGCAAAAAGATTTTTATTATATGACTTACTTCTATGAACATACTGGGCTGCCCCTAAAGTGCTGGCAATTTGAAAAGCAGATGGATATTCAACTTAACATAAACACAAGAGTTCCCGCAAATGCTGGAAATCCTGAGCAACACACACAAAGTTCAAGTTCAGTTTAGTGTAATTCAACCGTACACATGTATACTGCCAAATGAAACAATGTTCCTCTGGACCAAAGTGCACAACACAGTACAAATAACTCACTCACATAACACAAAGTCGTATTACTACTAGTAATTCAATAAATAATAACATGCAATTACGGCACAGGTTAAAAAGTAAACAGTATAATGCTACTGGCACTTCATGCATGATGAGACCTGAGTGGTGACAGAGGGTTCAGCAACCTTACGGGCTGGAAGAAGTAGTTGCTTCCCAACCTAACAGTCCTCATCCTAAAGCATTAGAGCAGGACACAGATAGGATGCAGAACTAGGCTGAGAAGTGGCAGGTGGAATTCAACCCAGATAAATGTGAAGTGGTTCATTTTGGTAGGTCAAATTTGAAGGTAGAATATAGTATTAAAAGTAAGACTCTCGGCAGTGTGGAGAATCAGAGAGATCTTGGGACCTGTGCCCATAGGACACTTAAAGCAGCTGCACAGGTTGACAGTGTTGTTAAGAAGTCGTACTGTGTGTTGGCATTCTTAAACCGTGGGATTGAGTTCAAGAGCCGCGAGGTAATGTTATAGCTATACACGACTTTGGTCAGATCCCGCTTGGAGTACTGTGTTCTGTTCTGGTCACCTCAGTACAGGAAGGGTGTCAATACTATAGAAAGAGTGCAGAGGAGATTTAAAAGGATATTGTCTGAATTGGAGAGTACGCCTTATGAGAATAGGTTGAGTGAACTAGGCCTTTTCTCCTTGGAGCGACAGAGGATGAGAAGTGACCTGACAGAGGTGTAGAAGATGATGAGAGGCACTGATCGTGTGGATAGCCAGGGGCTTTTTCCCAGGGATGAAATGGCTAACACAAGGGTACATAGTTTTAAGGTGCTTGGAATTAGGTACAGAGGTGATGTCAGTGGTATGTTTCTCACACAGAGTGGTGGGTGAATGGAATGCACTGCTGGTGAAGGTGGTAGAGGTGGATACAATAGGGTCTCTTAAGAGACTCTTAGATAGGTACACGGAGCTTAGGAAAATAGCAGGCTATGCGGTAAGGTAATCCTAGGCAGTTTCTAGAGAAGGTTACATGGTCAACACCACATTGTGGGCTGAAGAGCCAATACTGTGCTATAGATTTCTATCTTCTATAAAGTTATGGTACATCCTGCCTGATGGCATGGGGGTCAAAGGGATTGGAAGGGAAAATGCTGGAGGAACTCAACAGGTCAGGCACCCACCTATGGAAATGAATAAACAGCCAACGTTTCAGGCTGAGACCCTTTATCAGGACTGGAGAGGAAGGGGGAAGATCCCAGAATAAGAAGGTGAGCAAAGGGGAAGGAGGACAAACTAGAAAGTGATGGGCAAACGCAGTTGGGTGGGAGAGGAGGGAAGTGAGAAGCTGGGAGGTGATACGTGGAAAAGGCAGAGGGCTGGAGAAGGAGGAATCTGACAGAGGAGGAGAGTGGGTCATGGGAGAAAGGGAGGAGGAGTGACACCAAGGGGAGGTGATAGACAGATGAGAAGAGGTAAGAGGCGAGAGTGCAGAAATGTAGAAGAGAGATATTCCCCCTCCTCCAACCCTCTTCTTTGTTCTCCTCCAACACCTAGCTGGCTTCACCTATCACTTTCTAGCTTGTCCTCCTTCCCCTCCCTCCACCTTCTTATTCTGGCATCCTCCCTCTTCTTCCCAGTCCTGATGAAGGGTCTTGGCCTGAAATGTCGACTGTTTCCGTAGATGCTGCCTGAGCTGCTGATGTCCTCCAGCATTGTGTGTGTGTGTTGCTCTGGATTGTCAGCTTGGTTCCATTATTAGGTCTGTGTGCAATGTTTTCCCACTGCTGTTAACTATTGGCACGACTAATACGGTAGTCAAGAAAAAGTGAAAAGGCGTTATTGAAAGAGCCTCTGTGAGAAACTTGCTAAAATAATATATATTTTATATTATTTTTCATCAAGTGAAGGAATTAATACCCTGTGGTTTACTGTACAATTATGAATGATTGATTGTAATCATATAATTGAACAAATTTTATTATTATTTTCCCGATTCGAGGTTTGTCAAAGAAGAAATCTGTTGTGACAAGTGTTGTGAAGCAATAACTACGCACACATATAAGGCTTCTATGGCAACTTATGAACTAATACAACAATACAACTAGTATAACCGAACTAATATCCAGCGGACAGTGGAGTGAGAGGATAGCACAGTGATAGGGCTTTGGCTCAATGGGCTTAGGTGGTAATGGGAGGAGGCAAGGTAGGTTTACCGGTGTTAATTGTGGAAAGGAAGTATGTGTGTGAGGCCGGTGTTCTGTGCTCGGTGTCAGATGTGGAAAGTCCTGGACTCTCCCAGCATCCTGGATGGCCATATCTGCACCCAGTGTGTCGAGCTGCAGCTCCTAAGGGACCGTGTTAGGGAACTGGAGTTGCAGCTCGATGACGTTCATCTGGTCAGGGAGAGCCAGGAGCTGATAGAAAGGAGTTATAGGTAGGTGGTCACACTGGGGCCACGGGAGACAGACAAGTGGATAACAGTCAGGAGAGGGAAGGGGAAGTGTCAGGTACTAGAGAGTACTGCTGTGGCTGTCTCTCTGAACAATAAGTACTCCTGTTTGACGACTGCTGGGGGGACAGCCTACCTGGGGGAAGCAACAGTGGCCATGCCTCTGGCACAGAGTCCAGCCCTGTGGCTCAGAAGGGTAGGGAAAGGAAGAGAAAGGCAGTAATGATAGCGGACTCTATAGTTAGGGGGTCGGACAGGCGATTCTGTGGATGAAGGAAAGAAACTCGGATAGTAGTTTGCCTCCCAGGTGCCACGGTCTGGGATGTTCAGATCGCGTCCACGATATCCAGCAGTGGAAGGGAGAACAGTCAGAGGTCGTGGTACATATTGGATCTAATGACGTAAGTAGGAAGGAAGTTGAGAAGCAGGACCGCAAAGGTAGCAATCTCGGGATAACTGCCTGTGCCACGTGACAGTGAGTATAGGAATAGAATGAGGTGGAGGATAAATGCGTCGCTGAGGGATTGGAGCAGGGAGCAGGGATTCAGACTTCTGGATCTTTGGGACCGCTTTTGGGGCAGGTGTGACCTGTACAAAAAGGATGGGTTGCACTTGAATCCCAGGGGGAACAATATCCTGATGGGGAGGTTTGCTAAGGCTACTGGGAAGAACTTAAACTAGAATTATTGGAGGGGTGGGAACCGAACTGAAGAGACTGGGGAAGAGGCGGTTGGCTCACAAATAGAGAAATCTTGGAGACAGTGTGTGAGGGAGGATAGGCAGGTGATAGAGAAGCGACGCGTTCAGACCAATGGTTTGAGATGTGTCTATTTTAACGCAAGGAGTATTGTTAAAAAAGCGGATGAGCTTAGAGCGTGGATCAGTACTTGGAGCTATGATGTGGTGGCCATTAGAGACTTGGATGGCTCAGGGACAGGAATGGTTACTTCGAGTGCTGGGTTTTAGATGTTTCAGAAAGGACAGGGAGGGAGGCAAAAAAGGTGGGGGCGTGGCACTGTTGATCAGAGATAGTGTCACGGCCACAGAAAAGGTGGACGTCATGGAGGCATTGTCTACGGAGTCTCTGTGGGTGGAGGCTAGGAACAGGAAGGAGTCAATAACCTTACTGGGTATTTTTTACAGGCCGCCCAATAGCAACAGGGATATCGAGGAGCAGATAGGGAAACAGATCCTGGAAAGATGTAATAATAATAGAGTTGTCATGGTGGGAGATTTTAATTTCCCAAATATCAATTGGCATCTCCTTAGTGCCAATAGGTTTAGATGGGGTGGAGTTTGTTAGGTGTGTTCAGGAAGGTTTCTTGACACAATATGTAAATAAGCCTACAAGAGAAGAGATTGTACTTGATCTGGTATTGAGAAATGAACCTGGTCAGGTGTCAGATCTCTCAGTGAAAGAGCACTTTGGAGATAGTGATCATAATTCTATCTCCTTTACAATAGCATTGAGAAGAGCTAGGAACAGACAAGTTAGAAAAGCACTTAATTGGAGTAAGGGGAATTATGAGGCTATCAGGCAGGAACTTGGAAGCTTAAATTGGGAACAGATGTTCTCAGGGAAAGGTACAGAAGAAATGTGGCAAATGTTCAGGGGATATTTGTGTGGAGTTCTGCATAGGTATGTTGCAGTGAGACAGAGAAGTTATGGTAAGGTACAGGAACCGTGGTGTACAAAGGCTGTAGTAAATCTAGTCAAGAAGAAAAGCTTACAAAAGGTTCAGAGAGCTCGGTAATGTTAGCGATCTAGAAGATTATAAGGCTAACAGGAAGGAGTTTAAAAAGGAAACTAGGAGAGCCAGAAGGGGCCATGAGAAGGCCTTGACGGGCAGGATTAAGGAAAACTCCAAGGCATTCTACAAGTATGTGAAGAGCAAGAGGATAAGATGTGAAAGCATAGGACCCATCAAGTGCGAAAGTGGGAAAGTGTGTATGGAACTGGAGGAAATAGCAGAGGTACTTAATGAATACTATTCACTATGCAAAAGGATCTTGGTGACTGTAGTGATGACTTGCAGCGGACTGAAATGCTTGAGCATATAGATATTAAGAAAGAGGATGTGCTGGAGCTTTTGGAAAGCATCAAGTTGGAGAAGTCGCCGGGACCGGATGAGATGTACCCCAGCTACTGCGGGAGGCAATTGCTGAGCCTCTGGTGATAATCTTTGCATCATCAATGGGGACGGGATAGGTTCCGATGGATTGGCGGGTTGTGGATGTTGTTCCTTTATTCAAGAAAAGGAGCAGAGATAGCCCATAAAATTATAGACCAGTGAGTCTTACTTCAGCGGTTGGTAAGTTGATGGAGAAAATCCTGAGAGGCAGGATTTATGAACATTTGGAGAGGCATAATATGATAAGGAATAGTCAGCATGGCTTTGTCAAAGGCAGGTTGTGCCTTATGAGCCTGATTGAATTTTTTAAGGATGTGACTAAACACATTGATGAAGGAAGAGCAGTGGATGTAGTGTATATTGATTTCATCAAGACATTTGATGAGGTACCCCATGTAAGGCTTATTGAGAAAGTAAGGAGGCATGGGATCCAAGGGGACTTTGCTTTGTGGATCCAGAACTGACTTGCCCACAGAAGGCAGAGTGGTTGTAGACGGGTCATATTCTGCATGGAGGTCAGTGACCAGTGGTATGCCTCAGGGATCTATTCTGGGACCCTTACTCTTCGTGGTTTTTATAAATTACCTGGATGTGGAAGTGGAGGGATGGGTTAGTAAGTTTGCTGATGACACAAAGGTTGGGGGTGTTGTGGATAGTGTAGCGGGCTGTCAGAGTTTGCAGCGGGACATTGATAGGATGCAAAACTGAGCTGAGAAGTGGCAGATGGAGTTCAACCCAGATAGGTTTGAAGTGGTTCATTTTGGTAGGTCAAATATGATGGCAGAAAATAGTTATAATGGTAAGACTCTTGGCAGTGTGGAAGATCAGAGGGATCTTGGGGTCCGATTCCATAGGACGCTCAAAGCAGCTGTGCAAGTTGACTCTGTGGTTAAGAAGGCATACAGTGTATTGGCCTTCATCAATTGTGGAATTGAATTTAGGAGCCGAGAGGTAATAATGTTGCAGCTATATAGGACCCTGGTCAGACCCCACTTGGAGTACTGCGCTCAGTTTTGGTTGCCTCACTACAGGAAGGATGTGGAAACCACAGAAAGGGTGTAGAGGAAATTTACAAGGATGTTGCCTGGATTAGGGAGCATGCCTTATGAAAACAGGTTGAGTGAACTCGGCCTTTTCTCCTTGGAGTGACGGAGGATGAAAGGTGACTTGATAGAGATGTACAAGATGATGAGAGGCATTGATCGTGTGGATAGTCAGAGGCTTTTTCCAGGGCTGAAATGGCTGCCACAAGAGGACATGGGTTTAAGGTGCTTGGGAGTAGGTACAGAGGAGATGTCAGGGATAAGTGTTGTTTTTTTTTGTTTTTTTTTTATACACAGAGAGTGGTGAGTGTGTGGAATGAGCTGCCGGCAACAGTGGTGGAGGTGGATAGGATAGGGTCTTTTAAGAGATATTTGGATTTGTGCATGGAGTTTAGAAAAACAGAGGGCTATGGGGAAGCCTAGTAATTTCTAAGGTAGGGAAATTTTCGGCACAACTTTGTAGACTGAAGCCCCTGTATTGTGCTGTAGGTTTTCCACGTTTCATTTTCTCTGATACATTCTTCTATCCTTCTCTTTTAATCATTCTGGTATTCTTCCAACAGTAATCAGCAAACTCCAAAACATAAATCAAGCAAAAAAAAAGGTATGAATGCTTAAAGAAAGGGCATTAAGCAAGCTATTTAGCCAATGGATCAGTGCAGGCCAACTTTAGCTCATCATCCTGAAAGTCTGAATTGCTGGGACACACTGGATTTTCAGAAGTGGAATTGCAGAGCTTGGGACAGACATTGAATAATGGTAAACTTTTTCTTTTATTAATTTATTTTAACTGTTGTCAGCTCCTGGGCAGAGAAAAATTTCTTAAAATTTTCGGCCAAGGAATTCTAGGCTAAATTTAAACAAGTCCAAAGGATGGATTTCTGCAGAGGACATTGGACAATACATTATTCTTGTATGAAGCACAATGACACAGCTACTAGAGTTACTGCCTCTCAGATCTCCACTGACCTGGGTTCGATCCTCACCCTGGGTGCTGTCTGACACATTCTCCCTGTGCTTCCTTTGGCTGGTCGTGCCTCCTCTCGTGTCCCACTGGGATGTGAGCTGGCAGTTTAATTGATATTGTAGTGTGTGTGCACAGATTGTGAGTGTGTGTTTGGGGTGGAGTTTAGAATCTAGAGACAGTTGATGGCAATGTGGGGAGAGTAAAATAGAATTAATGCAAATGATGCTTGAGGGGTTTGTTTCCTTGGTATATGACTCTGTTTCCAGATGGTCCAGTTCCAAAGGACCATTAGAACACAAGGATCTGATTGTATATGTGTACAGATCTTTGAATGTAGAAGAACATGATGAGGCAGTCATTGATTAAACATGTGGGAAGTTACATTAAACACATAGCAAACATTAGTTTTGCAACAAATGGTGTATAATGTCCAAGTCTCGTTTCCAAATTTTTGGAAAGATCAGGAGATCCAAAAAAAGTTGCAAAAGAGAATTGCTGGAACGAGTGCACAGGACTGAGAGATTACAGCTTGCACATCAGGCAGGGGAAAGTGCATTTCTCCTTGGAGTATAGGTTGACCAGACTGGCTGCTTTAAACAGGGTAAATAGAGGGAAGCTGTTTTTCTTCAGAAGATGAAAACTAAAAACAAAGAGGTTACTGGAGATCTGAAACAGAAACATAATTTGCTGAAAGTACTTAGCACATCGGGTATCTTTTGGGAAATGAGAACAGAGTTAAAATTTCAGGTTGAAGCGCCTTTGTCAGAACTGGGAAAACAGCTTAAAATGAACTTGTTTTCTTTCTTTTCCAGTTCTAATAAATGGTCTTTTGACCTGAAATGCTAACTGTTTCTCTTTCTATCGATGCTGCTTGATCTCCTGAGCGCTTCCAGTATTTTTGGGTTTTATTTCCACTAGCAAAGTTTTAAAATTTGGGGCAAAATACCAAAAAAATGATGCGCAGGTTTAAAAATATCTAGTAACTAGAAGATGGAAAGTGTTGTCTGTGGAAAGGAAATCATTTAGCGCCATCAGAAGAGGACTGGATAGGATGATGTACCTCTGACTGGTAGAGATGTATGATGGTCAGGCCCTCAAGTCTTCTGTCACTAAAGAATCAATAATCCCCATAAACACCTGAAGGTATGGTTCTCACTGAGTACTGTCATTTTATAGGCTTCCAACAGACTAGGATGAACAAGCAGCAAATGCTGTACTTTTGCATTTCAAGCAAAGTTCATTTTCAATTCCCATGAGTGACGCTGATCTCCTCCACATTATAATTATTAGTGAGGAAGCTGTGGCATAGTCTTAAATGTATTTTCATTTTCAGATTTCTGTTCAGTATTTTCTATTTTCCTATTCGTTTCGTTACTTGAATTAATCATGGAAAAATACAAAAGCAATCAGTCACCTCACTAAATTGAATTGACCAATATCTGTGCTTCCACACATTATAAAGCCCCAGAATGTCAAGCAGAATAATTTTCTCTCAGAAAACGATATAAGGCACAGGTAATAAAACTTATCTGGTCCTGAATTGCAAAGAGATAATTACAAGCTCCGTCAATGGAATTGATTTTGAAAAAAGCACTTCAGGAAGACTGCTCCTCTTCTCTCTATTGTTTTGTGCTAGAAGCATAGAACCGAGAACATTAGCAAGCTTAAGTTTTGGTCATGTAGCAGAACAAGAGTCTAGAGTTAGAGGATTGCACTTGCTGCTGTTTTGTTTTACAGGACTAGGAAGGATTATGTAGAGGGGGAGTGGAAAATCATGGATGGATTTGAAGGATAGGATGAGTGTTTTATAACAAAGTGTTTGACTAGGCAAGTGTGAAAACATTTGATGTTAGGCAAGCAGTTTCACAACTGCATGCATTAAAATGGCTGGTGCATGGCAGACAGGCAAAACGGCGTTGTTAGCGTGCATGTGGAAATGGGTGCTGTGCTGAGACATGACTTTGCCAAATGGCGACACATGGATGAGAAATACGAAAAAGCCAAGGACAGAACCTTGGGGTACCCATGGGTTAATGAAAAATTATTCTGAGTGGGACTCTAAAAATAGATGAGCAGGGAAGAAATGAATCAGGTTAAAGTCGTACCACCCCACAGGATAAAAGTAAAGGGAGAATGATATGGCAAAATTCATCACAGAATGGTTGAAAAGACTGAGAAGAAGGCATAAGTGGGAGGTGCGGGTACTACTGTAACATTTAACAGGAGTTTGGATAAATACATGGATTACAAATATCTGGAGGGTTAATATCAGGGTGCATGTAGATGGCACTAGGCAGAACTGTGGGTAATTGTCTCAGATATTGCTCTTGCAATCACAGGAGTCTGTTGGAAATTGATAATGTAAGATAACACAGGCCTATTTCCTTTGTTTGGTAGTGAGACAGGTGACATGGGAGCTGCGTGGCCTTGGATGTAGTGAAGACTAGGCCTCAAGCTGCGAGCTTGCCTGCTGCTGCAGTCCAGGTAAAGAGAAGCCAGAGATGGGGTAGTGTGGCATCCGTGCTTGGTTGGGGGCTGGCCTCTCCCATTGGTGCTGGCCTCCCATGTTTGATTGGTGGAATGACCAGCTGGATTGCATTCATCTCCATACTGCTGGGAGACTGTACCATCAATCTGCAGGACACGTCACTCAGGGTCTTGGGCTAAATGTTTTTTCGGAGTGACTATGTTATCTTTGGCTCACTATTTTGAAAGTGCACTTTGACCCCACAGGAAAGCTGATTCCTCTGGCTGTATCTACATATGGCTGAATGATAATTAAACTTGATTTGATTTGATTTAAGATCAGTTCAGCATGAACTAGTTGGATCAAAGTGCCTGTTTCAGTCCCATAGTAGTCTAACTCTAAGAAGCAGATAAATTTAGTATCAATCATTCAGAGTACCGCGAGAGAATCAGATTACCGTTACTTTGGTATTACGACAGGGGTGGGATCCTTTTGCAGGTGTTCCAGATGAGATAGATATGAGTTTGGGATGTAACAAAACATTCAGAGAAATTTGGGAGAAGAAGGAGGATGCAAGATGAGGCAATACTTGTAAGTTCAAATGGGGTGAGGGTTCTCTCAGCAGATGAAAGGAGGGTTGAAGGACAGGTGGGCAGAGCATCTCAGGAGAAAACATGTTGCAAGGAAGGGGGTGGTGAATTCATGGAAAATGTGAGAAACAGTTACCATTATATTCATGGTGCCACTAACAATAAAGTAATATATTTATAACAAAGCAACATTTGTTTCTGTGGGAGAAAAATCAAAAATGAAGGATTAAGTCCTGTAGAGTGAAGAATGCCGTGGCTTAATACAATGGAATGGAAATAATTAATTCAAGACAAAAATCCAGTGATAACATACTTACTATTTTCAAAGCTTGAAATATCACAAGAGGAAAGTATTGAATAGAAATAGGGAGCCATTGCATCAGAACCCTGAAAAGACTGACAGTCTATAGACATAACTAAGAATGGAGGGAGATGGGGCAAAGACAATGTCTAATGCTCAATAACATTGCGGGAAAGCTTAAAGTAGCAATATTAGTTATGATAAACAAAGAAAGAGGGGAAGGGGCAGCACCCTGGGGAGAGCGAGGGAAGTGCAGCAAAAGGGAGGAAAAGGAAAGCAAATGGAAAAAGCAGCGAATGCACAGGCCCGAGAGGGGAGCCGGCAGGCAAGGCATAGGAAGCTGGAGGGTGAAGGAAATGAGAGGAAATTGGGCAAGGGAGAGAAAAGTAGTGGGTGAAGGAAAAAGAGGGAAACATGAAGGAGGAGAAGAAACAGTGAAGAGAAAGAAAGCGGGCATAATGTACGTAAGGAAGATGTTTTTTTTTTCTCCCTCTGTTGAAATGTGTCACTGCTTCTGTCCAAACCATATTAAAAAAGATCAAGATGTATGAGAAATACCATTCCACTCTTATTAGCTCATCCAGCCAGCATAGCAATAAACCCATTTCACAGTATTCACACATTATTGCTTTAGTCCTTTATGCTGAAAAACCTTCTAACATTTACTCTTTACAGTTTAAACCAATGTACACTTGCCCTGATGTTGAGGACTAAGGACAGTTGGGGCATCAAAAGCGTGAAAGCATAGGTCTCAGCTGAGAGGCAGGACAGTAAGTAATTAATTTCTCTATCGCATGGCCGGAGAAGGTGGTAGAATCAAATATAATTTCTATGTTTAAGAGACATTTAATTAAGGCATTTGGATAATAAGGAATAGAAGAATAGGGATCTAACACAGGCAAGTGTACTTTGATGGGCTAAAAGTCAGCAGGGATATAGTAGGCCAGAAGTTCCAATTGTGGGTACAATTCTTTGACCCTAAATAATAGTTTTTTTTAAAACACTTCCTGCTCAAACCTGCACACTGTTTTGTTATCACTTTTCCTGGACTTCTGGCATATCTTTAGCTCTGGAGATCAGCCCTGAGATTCTTCAGAGCACTACTACCAAGAATTGAATGTCTCCTTTGTGTCTGACAACATGCAATTTTGTAATCAAGTGGGCATCTAATCAGAAGATACAAGTATTAAAACAGCAACCTCAGACTTGTACTCTCCTGTTTTGGTTATATGCTTCAGCATTCCATTTGCATTGCTGACTGCTGCTCTGTGCTGTTTGCCAAACTTACTAATAACTTACTTAGTTCAATATGCAAGCTTAACGTTAATATCTTCTTCTGCTAATCCCTTCATTAAAGCACACATCTTTCACCGAGCTTTGAAAAAGTTATTCTGATATAATACTTCTTGGCTCTCCCCTGGGATTTTATGCAAAAAAAACCTTAATGTACATTAACTATGTTTACTTTAAAACACAACAGTTGATATATTTTGCAGTTTTATTCAAATTGATTTTGAAAGCTTCTTGGCGGCCCCCATAGAATTTAATCATACACAGGTTCTATCCTGCTTCTTCCTTGGGCAGACTTGCTTGATGAATTAATTTTTAAACAAGGGGTAGAAATTTGCCCGTGATCACATGTACTAAATACTACACAGTTTGCTACACGTTAAACATGGCATTCAGAGTACTGTAGATTGGAAGCCGCACCATTTCTTTTTGTTTATGCCACTGAGGTCAACTTTCTGCTCTGATGTTAGAACATAGAACAGTGCAGACAAGGAACAGGTCCTTTGCCCACAATGTCTGTGCCAATTGTGATGACAATTTAAAATGTACATCTGCCTGCATGTGGTCTATATCCCTGCTAAGTTTCTTTTTTGGTCTAACTGCCTCTTAAACATTCAGTGGAATACATCACTGGAGATGTTAATGGAAGTAGGGACCTAAAATGAGGTTGGTTTGATAATGTGTTGCTGAAGAGCATAGATTTAGTGTCATATAAAGAACTTTTGTGAAGTTGAGAATGTTCTAACTTTATTGAAAACCTGCAATTCAACAAGCTGCCCCAGGGGGGAAAAATTGCATGACCTGCTCTATCCTGAAAGTCAAATTGGTAATCATGGATTAAACTAACAAATTTAAAAGATGGTAATTTTTAAAAGTTTCCATAAGTAAGCAAAAATTCCATTGTTATTGAGTAAACAAATATAATCCTCTTGGATACGGGCTGAACCAAGCTAAAACTTGGATAGCTTGCACAAATCAGACTGGAATGATGGCATGCAAAATTATTAAGGTCATTGGTCTGTTGCAATCACAGATTCTTAAGATGACAAATATTTGTAATATGGACAACATGGAAACAAAATGTGAAAGACTTCCATCTGTCAACAAATTTAGAAAAGACGGGAAGGGCAAAGAAATGTTGACTCTCTCACCTGGGGAGCTGGAAAGCAGAAGCAATAGGATGGTTCAGAAATGGAGTCCCAGAAATTCAGAGTGATAGCTGAAGCGAAATAAAATTCAGCAAAGCAGATGCAGAAAGACATTTTCAATGATGCTATGTTTTGCAGCTGTAATGACAGATTTCCCATGTTTATATTCAGAGGCAGAGCTCTAGAATTTTGTAATTCAGTTGCAGCATTGTGTCTATGCTAGTTCTTAGCTATGTAATCAAAAAATTATTAAGTTACTAGACAGCTTCAGGATATATCCGACTGTTGGAGTTTCCAGGTGTGATATTCTATAGATGATCATCCTAAAACCTGGGCCTAAATTTGGAATTAAACATTAGCGAAGGCAACATCCAACATGAATGGGAATATACAGGCTGCCTATGACTTAGGAGTGCTCCCACATTGACCTTCCCTGCTTGTCTCCCAAGATCAGCCCATGGTGCCATATGAACAAAACCACTGAGTGAATTTTGTCACAAACAAGAGAAAATCTGTAGATGCTGGAAATCCGAGCAACACACACAAAATGCTGGAGGAACTCTACAGGCCAGACAGCATCTAGGAAAAGAGTACAGTTGATTATTCAGGCCGAAACCCTTTGGCAGGGCTGGAGAAAAAAGCCGATGAGTAAATTTGAAAAGTGGGGGAGTGGACAGATAAACACAGGTGATAGGTGTAACCTGGAGGGGGAGGGATGAAGTAAAGAGCTGGGAAGTTTGTTGGTGAAAAAGACAGAAGGCCATGGAAGAAAGAGAAGGGGGGAGGAGTATCTTAGGAAGACAATGGGCAGACAAGGACATAAACTGAGAGAGGAAAAAGGGGATGGGAAATGGTGAAGGAGGGAGGATGGGGGGGCATTACCGGAAGTTTATCGCATTGAATTTTGTCACATTGTCAGAAGACCCAAATTCCAAAGCATTGCTGCCAATGCAATGGGACCAATCCATATTTATCCAATTTATGTCTTACGTTATTGGTGGAGGTATGCAATTGAAGTAAAAAGACACATCTGCCACTGTCAACTGCATAATGACTGTTAAATCAGATTTTGAAAAGTAAACTAAACATTATGATGAGGTTTGAACAAGCTCTTTTGTTTCAATAAGATTCTAATAAATCTACTGATAAAAGTTCTTTTTCAAATATTTAAAAACTCTATATTTTGGCTTCTGGAAAGTGAGGAGAACAATTCTTTAAATGATGCCTTTGAACCAAAGTAAATTTGATAGCATTATTTACAGTAGCACTTTAGACCAACACAATGGAGAATCCAGCAGTGTGTGTCTTGTGGCATCAGAGACTTGGGTTCATTCTAACCTTGGATGCTGTCTGTTTGGTATTTGCACATGTAGGCTTCCTTCAGCTGCTCTAGTTTCCTCTTAAATACCAAAGATGTGTGAGTTCGTAGATTAATTGGCCACCGAAATTTGCCTCGACAGTGCCCATTGTGTCAGTGGATGGTAGAATCCAGGACCAGCTAAAGAGAATACGAGTGATTTTTTAAAAATGGATTAACAGAAGGTTAGAGTAAATGGACTAACCCTAAAGGGACTGGAGGTTGGAGGCCCAATGTTGCAAGTCTGAGAGTTTGGGGCTAAGGCGGCCTGTATTTCTGAGTGGACTGGTGAGAGGGTGAGAAGTGGGCTTGCTTTACTGTAGTTTTTTGGTGCCTGTGTTGTTCTGCTGAACACTATGGGTATGAGCTGTTGGGACCAGGATATGTGGGAACAGTATATCCTCAGATAGGTTGGTTGTTAATGCCAATGATGCATTTTACTGTATGCTCCAAAGCTCAAAGTAAATTTATTATCGAAGTGTGCATATGTCATCATATACCACCCTGAAATTCACTTGCTTGCAGGTATTCAATGTACATGTGATAAATAAATCTAAATCTCACTTTACACCGCACGCTGTCAGAGCAGTGCTGCCAGGATAATCAAAGACACGACCCCCCAGCCAACACACTTTTCGTCCCTCTTCCCTCCAGGAGAAGGCTCAGGAGCTTGAAGACTCGTACAGCCAGATTTGGGAACAGCTTCTTTCCAACTGTGATGAGACTGCTGAACAGATCCTGACCCAGATCTGGGCCGTACCCTCCAAATATCTGGACCTGCCTCTCAGTTTTTTTTTGCACGACCTTACTTTCCCTTTTCTATTTTCTATTTATGATTTATAATTTAAATTTTAATATTTACTATCGATTTGTACTCCAGGGAGCACGAACAGCAGAATCAAATATCGCTGTGATGATTGTACGCTCTAGTATCAATTGTTTGACGACAATAAAGTATAAGTATAAATCTGAATCTGAAATGGGGCACTCGATGATAAGCATGGACTCGGTGGGTTGAATGGCCTGTTTCCAAAGTGCATCTCTCTGTGACTCCATGAGATTTATGAGTTCTGCTTATAGAACAGGAAAGATTATACAGAAATAGACATAGATGGTTATGTATGGGCAGCCTGACATCCTTAATCCCAAAAATCAAGATGCTGATTAAAGATAAAGATATCGATTTATTTCTCTGTAGTACATGCATTACAGAAAGGAAATTGAGCCAAGAGATATGAATAATGGAAATTTCTGTATTGAAATTAAAGTGACCTTGCTAATTGAAAAGTGGAGTCATGCGACCTGATTAATAAGAGTTTCTGCATCAGAACTAAAGGACCTGAACAGTGAAAATCTCTGAATTGAACGAAGGGGACCTGAACAGTAGGAATCTCTGAATTGAATAAAAGGCCCTGTATAATGAGATGATCTGGAATGGAGGTGGAGCTGATGTTGCTGAAATTGATCCCTTTAAAGATTTCAGAAGTCTGGAAGCCTTTGAATTAAATGTGGTTCACAAAATAAGCCTTTAATTCGTATTGGAGTAATCTTGGAGGAGAGGCTGGGGAATCAAAAAGGCAGTAGAAGGTGGGGAGGGAAGGGACAGGCAATTTTGCAAAAGGTATTTAAAGTTTATGCAAGGTTTTATTTACATTTTAAGTGGAACAAATTAAGGCTGTTATCAGTTCAGATTTGTGCGAATAGATGCTTTTTAACTGAGAAGTCCACACAAGCAAACAATAGAGACAGTTATTTCTAGCAATGCTGATCAGAAAATGTGATGAAATAGATTAGGAATACTCTTTGAAGTAACTGTGAAGGATTTTGCAGTTAAGTTCCTATTCTATTTTCCATTCTCTGAACTATTTTCTATCATATTCCCTGCACAACCAAAGGAGTGAATTTTACAGAAGTCAAAGAAGAACAAAGGAGTCAACAGTCTGAACTTGTCTCTGGAACATGTTGTGATCAAAACGGAAAAACTAAATCTTACTTTGACCAGGTCTGTGCCAGAAACCTACGCAAACCAAAATGTAGTTAATTTATCCATTAGGCCACAGAAGTGTATTTGGAAGTGCTGGAAAATTGAACTCCAATAATATTTGAGCAGAGAAACTCTAAGTTAAAAATAATTTATGTGCACCTCCATCAAACAGCCTGTTTCTTATTTTAAAGCATAGTTATTTCAATGGATTGAAACATTATTTACCCCAACACATACACAAATAAGTTTCCCTGTAGTTTCCAAACTCCACTACTAAGTAAACATGCCATCATTCATTCCTCATTTCCCAATTCCTTTCTGGAGATACTTCCGTGCAATTTAAACTTTGTGGATATTAAGACTTCTAAAATATTACACATTACAAATATTACACATTGGATTGAAAAGCACTTGGACATGTTTCATTGCCATGCATTAAATGCCAATATACATATAACTCACAAGCATTTAGCAGCAAAGAAAAATATTTTTAAATTTAGTATCAGACCTAATCTAGTACAAATTTGATGCAGTGCTGAGATTCTCTAATGGAAGTGTGAGGAAATTTCTTAAAGCTCCTGCTTAAGTTGGAAGCAATACTGAATTCATCAGATGAGAAATGGGATTGGAATGCAACCACTGGATTTGGGATTCTTACATTGGCTCAGGAGTCCCCAGCTTACTGCATTTTGTATTAGTAGATGTCAGTAGTTCTGCATGGGGTGTTGCAAAGTGTAGACCAAAGTATCCATGGAGCAGTGAAGAAAAATTGTATCATAATATTAGGAGGATGACATTCTGTGTTAATTAATTAATAATATAGAAAGAAAAATGGCCAGTTGAAGCCTGATCTATGCCAGGTAAACCATCCCTCCTTCCTATCCTTCCACTCTCTCCAAATCTATATGCTGAGATAGGAGGGAATGTTACAGAGCCCAGCAAGATGAAAAGTTCTATCATCTTAAAATACAGTTGTTCCAGTTGCCTGTTAGCCTACAGTTCCTCCAAAGAAAATGAAAAGCCATAGAGAATAATATTTTTTAAATGATGATTTCTGTACTAGATTATGTCTGGTACTATATTTTAAAATATTTTTATTGCTGCTAAATGCTTGTGAATTCACACAACAACAAGATAAACTTCAAAGCCTTTATAACTTACTAAGGCATAAAAGCTGGAAGCAGGCCTTTATTGTCAGGGGATTTCAGTGAGTGAGGGTCTGGGAACGTGAGTGGAGATGACCATTCTGATACAGGAAAAGCTTGGGCTCTTGTGTTGTTAATTCTATAGCCCCAACCATTCCTCACAATATGATGACCATAAATTTCTACTAGATTCCTTTGATAATTCATGATTTACATTTCAAAATTTCGTTTGGGCTGCTTTAACTTCTGTCATTAAGGATTTTAAAAATATTATTTACCTTTGGGCATTGTCAGAGAGACGGGCACTTCTTGGTCATGCCTTTGAATAAGTAGCTTGCTCAGAGAGTACTCAAAAAAAAATCTAACACACTGATAGATCTGGAGTCACAGTTAGGTCAGTTTGGTGTTCTCCCCGATGACATTAGTGAACGAGATGGGGTTTTATGACAATCCAGTAGCTTTCTCTGGTCTGGTAACTTAACTACTGCGCTATCTTCATACACTTAACAGTTATAATGTAAACAGGGATAAAAGCACATCTTTCTCTTCATAATGGCCATTTCCCCTCACATTTCATGGATATTGTTTTAAAGATCAGTAATAATTAAGCCCCAAGAATACAAGCAAAACTCAGACGATGAATGCTAATTAACCACACCATATAGAGTTTCCAAATAATTTGGGAAGTTGCTATATATAAGTGAATCAAACATAATTGCTGCCCTTGGGATAATATTACATTGTTTTTTTTAGTGTATTCTTAATTTTAGCTGTATCAGACGTTAAAATTGATTCACTTCAAATTCTATCAACTTTTCTTAAATTGAATAATTGAATATAGACAGAAGAGATTCTGCAGATGCAGGAAATCCAGAGTAACACACACAAAAATGCTGGAGGAACTCAACAGGTCAGGCAGCATCTATGAAAATGGATAAACAGTCAAGAGTTTTGAGCCAAGGAAATTCATCAGGATTGGAAAGGAAGGGGGATGACGCCAGAATAAAAAGGTGAGGGGAGAGGAAGGAGGTCAAACTAGAAGGTGTCAGGTGAAGCCAGGAGGGAAAGGCAAAGGGCTGGATAATAAGAAATCTGATTGAAGAGGAGAGGGGACCATGGGAGAAAGAGAAAGAGGAAGGGCACCAGGGGGAGGTGATAGGCAGGTAAAGAAAAGAGGTAAGAGGCCACAGTGGGGAAAAGAAGAGGGGGTGGGAGAAGAAAGAAAAAGAGAAAAGTACCGGAAGGATTATTTGATGTTAATGCCGTCAGTTTAGAGGCTACCTAGATGGAATACGAAGTGTTGCTCCTCCACCCCGAGAATGGCAGAAGAAGACTGACATTTCAGAACAGGTTTTGGGGATATGAATTAAAACGATTGGCCATTGGGAAATTCTGCTTTTAGCAGATGGAATAGAAGTGCTTGACAAAGCAATCCCCTAATTTACGTCAAATCTCACCAATGGAGAGGAGGCTGCATCGAGAGCACTGGATGCATTAGATAACCACAACTGATTCACAGGTGAAATGTTGTCTCATCTGGAAGGACTGTTTGGGGCCCTGAATGAAGGTGAGGAAGGAGGTGAATGGGCAAGTTTCTCTTGCTTGCAGGGATACGTACCAGGAGCGAGATTAGTAGGAAGTGGGGATGAACGGAAAGCAAAAAGTGGGTGGAAGTAAAGACGTGTTTGACAGTAGGATCCTGTTGAGATGGCAGAAGCTGCAGAGAATACGTTGAATGCGGAGGCTTATGGGTGCTAGGTGAGGACAAGAGACGTTCTTTCCCTGTTAACCGGTGGGAAGATAGGGTGATTGCGGATGTCTGGGAAATGGCAGAGATGCAGGTGAGAGCAGTGTCAGTGGTGGAGGAAGGGATACCCCATTCTTTGAAGAAGGACATTTCTGATATCTTTGGGAGGAAAAAAGGCTCATCCTGGAAACAGATGTGGTGGTGATGAAGGAACTTATAAAAGGGAATAGCATTTAAACAAGAGACAGGGTGGTAAAACGTATAATCAAGATATCCATGGGAATCGCTGGACTTATCAAAGATGTCAGTAGACAGTTTATTTCCAAAGGGGAAGACAGAGAGATTGAGAATGGGGAGCGAGGTGTCAGGAATGGACCAAGTGAATTTAAGGACAGGGTGGAAGTCAGAGGCAAAGTTGACGAAATTTACAAGCTCAACATGGGTGGATGAAGCAGGGCCAATGCAATCATCATTGTAGCACAGAAAGTGTTGGGGAGCATTATCAGGAAAAGCTTGGAACATGGATTGTTCTACATAGCCAACAAAATGGCAGGCATAGCTGCAACCCATGCGGGTGCACCTTGGCTTCCCCTCGAGTTTGGAGAAAATGGGAGGAGCCAAAAGAGAAACTGTTGATGTTGAGAGCCTCTTCTGCTAGATGGAGCAGGGTGGTGGTGGAGAGAAACTGCTTGTATCTTTTGTTGAGAAAAAGAATCGAGAGCTTTAAGGCCTTCTTGATAGGGGATAGAAGTCTTTACGGACTGGACATCCATAGTGAAAATGAGGTGGTCTGGGCTAAGGAATTGAAAGTTGTTGGGAAAATTGATGAAATTAAAGCCTAATTCTGTTCTTCATTAATCAATGATTGGCATCAAACATCAGAATTGATTTTTGGTGCTTTAATTAAAAACTCACCTGTTAATTCTGAGTTCAGTTATATAACACTATTTCAATAATTAGTACAATATATTTTGTCAGCATTCATATTATTGATTTTATCTCGATTATGTCTTATATTGATTAACATCAAATACTTTGTTCTCCTTAAACAATGAAAAAAGCTCAAGATATTAGTTAAGTTCCAGATACATTAAAAATCCTCTTCATGAAGCAAGTGCTAATGAAGAACTGCCTGCTAGATTCCTGAAAACATAACAATGTTACATCTTTAACTCACCGAAGTTCAAATACTGACCTACAAGTCTACCCATGTTATTGCAGCTTGGTGACTTCACAAATCACATTCTCCCTTCAAATGCTTCTGATTAAGAATGTGCAATACACAGTTGAGAATAGTTGGGGAAAATGTCTCATTGATCCTTTCTCAGCAGCATCATATGATTCTACAATTTTAGTTCCAGCTGATCCTCTAATCCTCTCCCCAAATCATTGTCCATGCCAATACTCAGCTGACAGCAGAAAGGAAATGAGAGGTGTTGAATTCCAGTGACTGGTTAAAAGGAACTGAAAACTAAATTTACAATTATTACTATAGCCTAGATAACAGGAAAGACAGAAAAGTCAAGATATCCAATTTTCACGTTTTAATACAAGCTCAGCATCATACAACAAATTTCTGACAGTGCCGAGCATCTAAAACAATCTATCCCACGCAGTCCAGTAGACACCATGATTGCAGGTCACCAGGAAGTGTTAGTGCTCTTTACCATCCACAATTGGTGCTAAGATGGTGCTTGACTGCTCTGAGTTGTGGCCGAGATGTTTTTTTCGAGTCTCACACATTTATAATAGAGTTTGCAAGTATACATTACATTGAGGCCACGCTCTACAACATATCATTGCAACCTGCTGTTATGAGGTGAAACAAATAAAATTTGTGTCAATGCTTTATGGCTGCTGTGGGATTCACTTGGCCTTGGCTTCATGATCAAAGTAGCTGAAATTGTGAATTCCGAAATAAGCCATCCCATATCTGGAGTCAAGTTGGAAATAGCACAGCTGAAATTCCAGGATGGAAATCAATTTTTACAAGTCCCAGCAGGAAGTGACTACTGGTTGCTTAGCCATAAAGAACTTTAACCAAGAGGTTTGAGGGATCTATTGTGTATTCCAAATCAAGAATGGGTTCATCCATGCGGCTGCTTTGTTATTTCTGCCTTTCCAAGCCACTTGTGTTCTTTAATCCAATGGAACAAGAGAAGGATAAAAAATATCACTGCAAACTCTCAAGGCAAGCTTCAGTTTGATAACCCCTTATCAGACCCAATAATAAGGATAATCCTCTCTTGCTTTCCATGACTGCTCTGTGCAAGAACTCTACACCCTTCAAGGGAAGCATTGGGTCACTAGAAAAAACAATTTGTAATTGCAACAAAGGGACACAACCCATTTTCTTTCAATAGGTTTCAGAAAATAGACATGTGAGATGGGCAGCTGAAGTAACTGTTCCTTATATTTGTTTTAATGTAAACCTGCCTAGAGAAAATATAAGCTATGTTTGATGTTCTCTCTCACATCCTTATAGTTTTCCATTTGGTGGGGTAATAAAGAACTTGTCATAGTACATATCCTGGAGTAAACTGGTTAGGTTAATGGAAAGATTAAACTGTCTAAGATCAGTGGAAAGATTTCATCAGGTTACAATATTTAATTTTTATTCTCTTCAGCATTCTCCGTCCTACGCTGTACTGCCAACCAAATTTCAGCAGATAATGGAAAATTTTGCAGCAAATTAGTAATTTCTTGTAGCTTCCCGGAAAGCTGCTCATGATATAACTGCTGGAAAAACATACTGGATATAAATCAGATACTCCCAAAAACAATGCAACTTCATCAAGCATCATGATTTTTAACTTGCAATATTAAAATCAGAATCAATCTTTATTGTATAATTTGAATCTGTCACTGTAAAGCAGGTTGACCAGAGGATTAAAGCTTCGCAAAAATTACACTGCTAAACACCTAGTGGTGGAACAACAAATAACCTGCAGGGTTTTGAGTTGAAAAGGAACAATTTCTTTCCTCCCCACGGATGCTGCTCAGTATGGAGAGTTCCCCCGGCAGACTCCAGTACCAGCTGTTTCCAATCTGCTGGCAGATATCTGGGGTGATCAGGAGGATGGGAATAACAATTTGAATAATTGAACTGCATCAAAGAATCAGAGTCATACAGCACTAAAATAGGCCTTTCAGCCTGAGTCCATACTGACCATCAAACCACCCAATTATGCAAATCCTACATTTATCCCATATATATTACTCTCACCACGTTTTCAACAACATCTCTTTTCAGATTCTGCCACTCACCAATATACTAGGGACAATTTACAGTGGCCAGTCAACCTACCAATATTGATACCTTGGCATGTGGGAACCAAGTGTAGCCACCCAGAGCAAATGTGTAGTTTTCGCACAGACACTTATACTTCATACTTTCTTGTCGCCAAACAATTGGTACTAGAACATACAATCATCACAGTGATATTTGATTCTGTGCTTCCCACTCTCTGGATTACAAATATTAAATATTAAAAATGGTAAAAATTAGTAAATATTAAAAATTTAAATTATAAATCATAAATAGAGAATAGAAAAATGGAAAGTAAGGTAGTGCAAAAAAACTGAGAGGCAGGTCCGGATATTTGGAGGGTATGGCCCAGATCCGGGTCAGGATCCGTTCAGCAGTCTTATCACAGTTGGAAAGAAGCTGTTCCCAAATCTGGCCGTACGAGTCTTCAAGCTCCTGAGCCTTCTCCCAGAGGGAAGAGGGACGAAAAGTGTGTTGGCTGGGTGGGTCATGTCCTTGATTATCCTGGCAGCACTGCTCCAACAGCGTGCGGTGTAAAGTGAGTCCACGGACGGAAGATTGGTTTGTGTGATGTGCTGCACCGTGTTCACGATCTTCTGCAGCTTCTTTCGATCTAGGACAGGACAACTTACATACCAGGTTGTGACGCACCCTAGAAGAATGCTTTCTACGGTGCATCTATAAAAATTAGTGAGGGTTTTAGGGGACAGGCCAAATTTCTTTAGTTTTCTCAGGAAGTAAAGGCGCTGGTGGGCCTTCTTGGCAGTGAACTCTGCTTGGTTGGACCAAGTCAGGTCATTTGTGATATTGACCCCGAGGAACCTAAAGCTTTTGACCTGTTCCACTTGCGCACCACCAATGTAAATTGGGTCGTGCGGTCTGCTACTCCTTCTGAAGTCAACAACCAATTCCTTCGTCTTGCTGACATCAACCAAAGCTCAGGACTAAGCCAAGGTCTCTGGCATGGGGAAGCAGCAGCTCTATGAGTTGCACTATTGTTTCAGATTGAATTTATTGTCTAATGCAATGTCCACAAATGGACAATTCTGCAGGTCAAATTTAACCTCAATCTTTTGGTGTTTTTTTTTAAATTAGTAAAATAAACACCAAAGCAAACCGTTATTAAAGTGATAAAGTGTTGAACTCCTCTCAGTGGTCCTGTAATGTACCAAGTAAATACTATCGCAAAGGAGCAAAAGAATAATAACCACCAATACGAGCAATGAACTGAGGTTGTTAATATTTGGATCAAAAGCATTTCACTGGAAAGAGACCATCTCAACCAAGCAAACCGTTTGATCCATTTTCAAGATTTAAAACTTTCTGCTTATTATGATTTATTTTACATTTCTACACCATGCAAGCAACTTTTAAAAGGGGACTTCTATTCTTTCCAGACACTTCACATAATTGAATCATGGAGACTTCCTCCATAATGTAATCCATGACACTGAAGATTTTAGTGTGAGCTCCTCACACTTCTTCAAATAAATGCATATTTAGGATATTTGTGTTTCTTACAGGATCCATTTATCATCCTGCAAAGCTGAAAGTTACAAATCAAAATCTAACCTTGCACATTCCAGCAACACACATCAAAGTTGCTGGTGAACGCAGCAGGCCAGGCAGCATCTCTAGGAAGAGGTACAGTCGACGTTTCAGGCCGAGACCCTTCGTCAGGACTAACTGAAGGAAGAGTGATCTCTTCCTCACTCTTCCTTCAGTTAGTCCTGACGAAGGGTCTCGGCCTGAAATGCCTTGGTCAGGGAAGGCATAGGCCTTTAAAAGCAACCTTCACCTAGCTGAAGCCAGGAAGTACCACTTCACCAGTTCCTCAGCAGCAAACTGTGCTTGAAACGGTAGGTAGTCAACCAGCCCCCAGTTTTCATCCTGAGGCCAATAACATTTATTCTTCCTTCAAAGACCAATTGCTCACCAGAGTTCAGAAGTGGTTCAAGATCAGTAAAACTTCCAAAGGCAAATGACATTAATTGCATCCTTAAACAGCTGTTGAAAAAGCAATAGTCCAAACCTATTTATATGGCAAAAGGATTCAGATGCCTGTTTTATTGAATTATGCTGCCTAGCTGTCACTCTTCACAAATGTCTTTTTTCCTCTTTTGTTTACTTTTTAATTCATATCATAGCAGAAACATGTCAAGACCCCACACACAACAGCATAAAGTGGAAAGGGAGAAGGACAGGGAATTAGAAGCTATCTTCTGCACTGCAGGCAGGGGAAAGAAAATACATTTGAACAGAAGATGCTTCCTGCCATTCATGCGGCTTTAAAGCATTTGGAGGAAAGTCCAAAGTATATTCCCATTGCTACTTGAATGCATTAGTGAGCACATTTACACATCATTTCACCAAAGGAGTAGACAGAAGGAAAGGTTATAAAGTGGAGGGAATTAATAAAGAGTAAATAAAGTGGAAGGTATATGGAGGAAGGGACAATACAAATAAGAGTAGGTAGGCAAAGGCCAAATGAAGTGCTATAGGAAAGAGAACAACCATAGTCCCAGTAAAGGTACATCTTTGATCAGTGAGATATTTAATTGGACCTGTTTGAAAGTGAGCCATTTGCAGCATCAACCACAGGTTGCAGAGAGATGCACTATTAATAAAAGCACCTGACATGTTATGGAAATAGTAAACTGCAGAAAAAAAATCACAGTACACGTGTGTTTCTGCGAGACCTGCCTTCATTATAATCCATAAAAATTCAGACGAAAGTGGAGAAAATGTACCAAGGTATTTTGTTCACAGCATGCTCAGAAATGAAAGCTCTTCACGTCAGCCTGCCATCCCCAAAGCAGGTGAAGCACAACGAGCAGAAGAGTGACCCAGCTGCAACCATGCAATTGTATGCAGCTCCTGTACTCACTCATTAAACGGTGTGTGAGTGGCTTCAAATACATCATCAGACTGGCTTGCTTCATTGGGCTGGCTGGTCATGTTGTGCTGAACTACATCGCTGCTGCACGCAGTGGCAATGACGTTAGAAACAAGAGTAAGAGAGATGAAATCAGACATTAACATGATACCAAGGGTTGGGTTTTGCATTTGGGTTGTCAGAATTTAGCAAGTATTTCCTACAGAATACAACTAAATTCCTTCTGAATTGTAACCACAGAACTTTAAGGTGTTAAAGATTTTGAAACATAACGGACATGACTTTCCATTCAGTCCCCTGTGTGGAGCAAGGAGAAATGGTTGCAGATGTAATCCAAGTATTTTCAATACTGAGCATGGTCATAATCTAGCCACTTTTAAAATGATATCTGAGTGAAATGAGAGGCTTCATTTTGACAGCCACATGATCTCATTAGCCATTATCATATCAGCCTAAATCGAAAAACTTCACATTGCTAAAAGATGGTTGTGGCTATCCAAAACATTTTGCAGTTTAATCTACTGTTTCCGTAATGGTGATCTTCATCACCATTATGGTGAGTGGAAATCAGAAAAATTACCCCAAGTCAGTGATTCCCAACCTTTTTTATGCCATGAACCCCTGCCATTAACCAAAGGATCTGTATTCCCCAGATTGGGAACCCCTGCCTAGACATAACTTCTATGTTTTCCTTTCCAGAAGTCAAATCAAAGAGATGACATTGTTCAAGACTTCATTCACAGCTTCAACAATTTCTTCCATGAATGATCATTTTCCAATTGCCCAAAACAAACTATTTGCAAACAAACTACCAGATTAATGCAAGCAAATCCATTAGTCTATTTCAGCACCTTGCACATCATATCACATTTCATAATTGGTAAAATTCCCAGGCTTTTTGAATGGATGATATTTTAAATTGTGCTTTTTCTTGTGAAGCAGATTCCTCAGCACCATTCAACAGAAGAGAATAATTAAACTGGATAGAATTCATGCAAATTCGGCAACAGAATAGGTCTGTGATCTTCTACAGTATCATTTAAAAGCTGAATGCTTTTCTCAAAACTCACTAAAAATAAACCCGTTTACCCTAAGTTACCTGTAATACAGTAAATAATAACAAGGTGAAACCCATTGCTCAATAATATAAATGAGAATTAATGTTGCAGGAAAGCATACTGCAAAGACCACTTCACGATTAAACCCAGAGTCACAAGGGCACACCTCAACGAAGTTTCAACACTTTAGTTTTTGAAGAAAACTTACTTTTCATTGAGTTCTTCAAGTCTCTGACCATTGGATGACATGAAGTGTGGACTTAAATGTCCAGGCAATGGACTGCTTGGACTGGCAGGGGCAGACAATGAACTTTTGATATTCTGGATAGAATGCCTCCGACTTCTCCGTCGTTCTAAGCCACGCCGTTCATTCGAACCAAGGCTTGACCTTCGCCTATCTTTCCGACCATTCATACTAACATCATCATCTCCATCTTCATGTTTCAGGCTCAACTGCAATACATCCATTCAGAAAAATGGTTATGTTAGATTGCAAATACTGTATTTGCATTCATTTTATGTGCTTGTAAAAATTTCATTATTTTTGTGTTTTTTTTTTAACTGATAATTACTTGCCACCCCAAATTCCAGAAGCGATTGGTAGTAGCACCTGAAAGTTGCCTTCCCAGCCTTTGAACAAGGTTTGGCCAAACTACTCCCACTTTGCTACATCACCCTAACTTACTAGGGCACTTCAGAGAGCAACAAGGTTTAATGTTGGTATGGGACTGGTTGTGAATGAGTTGATTCCCCTCCAAACCTGCCATTGTGCCATCCTGTCAGCCGTGACAGTAGGTTGGGGCTGAGAGGAAAAATAGATCAGCCATGTTGAAATGGATCAGCTTTTGACACGAAAATGTCTTTTTCTGTTGATCAGTGTGAAAAAAAAAGTCAAATTAAATCCACTGTGATTCAATATTGTAAAACAATCAAACATGAAAACTTCTGGGGGTGGGGAGTGAATACTTTTTATAGGCACTGTATATCTTTTTTTTTGGGTGACTGATGTTACAATTGCCAAACAAATACAGTTTGCATTTTACTGCCACTGGGATCCTAGTAATGGGGAGAGATGGGATAGGCTGGGCTTATTTACCCTGGAATAAAGCAGGCTGAGCCATAGGTAAGTGGGATTGTTCAAATCTTTTTGAACTTTTTGGAACTACATCTGATTCTGGAACATCGTTTTACTATTAAACACAAAAGCACATCAATTAAACAATAACTGTCATGTTTAAAAAGGGAAAATAATTCAAATGCATAACAACTGATTGGCAGAGGTAAAGAAAACAAAAATGAATGAAAACCCTTTTCACCACAACCCAATTTTTCTTTCTTTAAAAAGAATGTCAACTAAACTACTGTGCATTTCTAGAATCTGTATTTTTTTAAAATTATTTTTTCCCCACTTTCAATTGAAATTATATTCTCTTCATTTCCTATTCTGGTTTACTTTGTGACAAGAAGATACGTTTGCTTCATAACTCCTCCATAAGGTTAGCTGCAAACATCACCTGTCACCTTCCTTGTAGATAGAAAGATTAAAGTCTTTAGGATAACTTGCACTTCAATGGCTGCTTTATTAGGTAAACTGGATCACTAATGCCAATATCTAATCAGCCAATCATCTGGCAGCAGCTCAATGCATAAAAGCACGATGACATGGTCAAGAGGTTCAGTCATTGTTCAGACCAAACGTCCAAACTAGGAAGAAATGATGGCGGCGCGACACAGCGCGCAGCGGCCCCTCCGGAATGAATATCTGCTATCTGTCAAGTAGGATCTGTCACGATTTGATGGAGGCAGATGTGAGAGCACGGAGGAACATCTGGTGAAACTTCTGAAACTTCGCTGCCACTGCTACTATGTGATCCGGAATCTCCAGAAGGGAAGGCCCCGAGTCCTCGGCTTTGCCTGTTGCCTGGCGGCCGGGGCCAGGGACGAACCGCTCGGCAGAGATGGTGCTCAGTGTCGGAGGCTCGAAGTTTTCGGACGGACTCAGAGTCAGCTGTGGTCGGGTGCTTTCAGGGTGCTGCATCAGCAAGTTTGTGGCGCTGGAGGTTCATGGCAGGGAGAGTTTCTCTTCCTTCTACCGGCTGCGTGAGATGTTGGGGCTATCGGGACTTTGAGACTTTTTTTTCCACCGTGCTCATGGTCTGCTCTTCATCAAATTACAGTATTGCTTTGCACTGTTGTAACTATATGTTATAATTATGTGTTTTTTGTCAGTTT
Organism: Mobula hypostoma; assembly: GCF_963921235.1. Lineage (NCBI taxonomy): Eukaryota > Metazoa > Chordata > Chondrichthyes > Myliobatiformes > Myliobatidae > Mobula > Mobula hypostoma. The sequence continues at coordinate 35,557,944 of NC_086113.1, forward strand.
TAGTCTTGGTCTGTCTTGTGTTTCTGTGATATCACACTGGAAGAACATTGTATCATTTCTTAATGCATGCATTAAAAAATGACAATAAACGAGGACTCAGTGTCCTCATAATCTAATCTAAAAAAAAATGCGATCTAAGTGACTTTGACTGAGGAATGATATTTCGTACCAGATGTAGTGGTTTGAGCAACTCAAACTGCAGATCTTTTGGGATTTTCACACACAACAGTCTCTACAGGTTAGAGAATGATGCAAAAAAAACCAAGAAAAACATTCACTAAATAGCAGTCTGTGGGCAAAAACACCTCATTAATGAGAGTGCTCAGAGGAGAATGGCCAGACTTGTTCAAGCTGACTAGAAGGTGACAGTATCTCAAATAACCATGTGTAACAACAGTGGTGTGCAGAAGAGCATCTCAAAATGCGCAGCATGGTGAACCGTGAAATGGATGAGCTACAGCAGCTGAAGACCACACAGGGTTCCACTCCTGTACCGAATAAAGTGGCCACTGGGTGTATATCTATCAGCCACATGCCAAATGCACTTTCATAGTTGCAAAAATCTTGCTGTAACTTCATGTTACATTACATTAGAGCACCAAGTGACAAAGATGAAGGTTCTGAGCTATCAGTTTCCAGGGAAGTGAGGAAACCACCCAATATCCTTGTACTTGATTGCTGTTGAGTGGCACCTCCAGGCTATAACTATTTCTGGCTTCTTGCCTTCAACTATGGTTCTTTACTTTTTATTTTGACATTCTTAAGCTCATACTTCAGGAAAGATTCCTCGGGTGAGTGGTTGCCAACCTGGGTTATTCCAGTGCATAACAGTTTTTCTTCCCCCACATCTTTGGCACTGTTTATTTTCATGCCTCTGATCTGCCTGCATTTAGGCCTTGTGGAAAACACAATATCCCTATCCAGTGTTGCATTTCCCAGTTGGGATAATGAAATTTACCAACATATCAGCATTGAACAGGAAGGTCTGTCTGTCTGTATCTTGTTTTATGGCGGTTGGCATCCAGAACAGGAAGGTCTGTAAATTGTTCCATTTAAATAAGAATGATTAATCAACTAAATTGCTTAACGGAGACTGCAGCTCAATCATTCTACAATTCACCAATTTTGTTCTGAAGCAAGTGCTTTGTTTTAGCATCTGCAGGTTTCTGCTGGTTTAGCCACGAGTAACAGGCTGGCATGGGCCATACCTCAGGCTTCCTTTCATAATGACACACAGGCGCAAAGCTTTTCCTCTTGATCAGCTTTTTTTAAATTTAAAAACAATGTCAACGTGTTCACATTAATGTGGGAGTGTGAAATATTACCTCATAAATATTGAATTGTTCCACTAAGTCCAAGTCAGTTCCTTTTTTGTTCAAGTGTCTCTGTGAAATAGCTTCCATCCCTTGTTCTTCCAGACAGTCCACTACATCATAGAAGGAATCTTGATCAGGCAATCCTGCCAATGTCTGGGAATTCCAACAAAGCACATGAACACAATCATTCCATTAGGAGGGAGAGAATCTGTTATTTAAAAGAAACACTAAAAAATGCATCTGCAAAATTGCTTGTAAAAAGAACTAAACTGCCAACATCTTTCTTTGCCAGAAGTCACTGATTCAACCAAATTTAGACAATGAAAGGTTGTCACTTCTGTGGGCATTGCAATGAAAAAGACTGAACAGTTTACTTTAAATTTCATGCATATTTTAAACACATTAGTTGAGAAATTCAAATCCAAATTTCAATGTACATACACTGCAGTTAACTACTATTTCTTGTCAGATATTTGACAAGACACCATTCCCCACATTCTCAACGTGTTTGTGTGCACACTTAAAATAAAGAAAATTCAATTCAAGGAATGAAGTAGATTTAAAATTATATATGCATGCATATATACACATCTGCAAAAATTGTGAGATTCCACTTTTCTTAGTATTGACAGGGCCACCCACAGTTTAAACAGCCTGGATGGGGTGGAATTTGTGTGGTGTATCATAGACAGTTCCCTCAAGCAATTCAGAAAAGAGCAATACCAGATCTCTTCTTAGGGAGCAAGGCAGGCCAAGTAACCGAAGTGGAAGTTAGAGAGCATCTTGGGTCCAATTACTGCAATTCTACTAGTTTTAAAGTAGTTAGAACAGTCCACAGATTGAAGTCTTGAAGTGGTGCACAGTCATTAGGCAGGATCTAGCTGGGGTCAACAAGGTGACTATTTCAAGGCAAAGGAACTGTTGGCAGTTGGAAGGCTTTTAAAAGGGTCATATCATGAATCCTGGGGCAGCATGTTCCTGCTAGGGTGAAAGATAGACATAACAAGTTCAGTGAACCCTGGCGGGCGAGAAATATCGAGGCTCTGGTAAGGGAAAAGGAAACTTAGACAGCTGGGTACAAGTGACTCCCTTGACAAATATATAAAGTTTAAGATCAGAAGGGTGAAAGAAAGAGGTTCTTCAGTTATATTAAGAATAAACTGGGTCCCCTCAAAGACCATCAGGGTTGGCTATGGTATGTATGGAGCCACAGGAGATGGCGAAAATTTTTAATACCCATTTTTCCACTGTGTTTCCTCCAGCAAATGTAAGTAGTGAGTCTTGGATCATATGAATATTACAAGGAAGTAAGTATTTGTAGCCTTGAAGCCCATTAAGACAGGCAAATCCTCAAGCTTGACCAAGTGAACTCCTGGGACTTATGGGAGGCCAAGGAAGAAATCGGGGAGACCCTTCCAGAAATAGATATTTGCTTTGTTGTTAGCCACTGGTGAAGTTCCAAAAGACTAGAACGTGACTAATGTTCCATTGTTCAAGAAGGGTAGCAAGGACACTGCAGGGAACTATTGGCCAGTGAGCTGGATTTCAGTTGCGGGGATGTTACAGGAATGAATTCTGAGGAACAAGATCTATCATCACCTGGATAGTCAAGGACTGAGCAGGAATAGACATTGTGTGGGATGTCACACGACAGTGGCTATACTTTATTAGGAGTATGAAGAGATTTGGCATGTCAACAAATGCACTCAAAAACTTCTATAGTTGTACTGTACCATGGAGAGCATTCTGACAGGCTGTATCACTGTCCGGTATGGAGGGGCTACTGCACAGGACCAAAAGAAGCTGCAGAAGGTTGTAAATCTAGTCAGCACTATCTTGGGTTCTAGCCTACAATGTACCCAAAACATCTTTAGGGAGCATCCATTATTAAAGACCTCCAGCACCCAGGGCATGCCCTTTACTCATTGCTACCATCAGGTAGGAGGTACAGAAGCCTGAAGGCACACACTCAGCGATTCATGAACAGTTTTGTTCCCCTCTGCCATCCGATTCCTAAATGAACATTGAATCTTTGGACACTACCTCACTTTAAAAAAAAAATACAGTATTTCTGTTTTTGCACGTTTTTAAAATCTGTTCAAAATACATAATTGATTTACTTGTTTATTTTTTATATTATTTATTATTTTTTTTCTCTTCCCTGCTAGATTATATATTGCATTGAATTGCTGCTGCTAAGTTAATAAATTTCACGTCACGTGCCGTTGATAATAAACCTGATTCTGATTCTGACATCTGACAAATCTTTTGGAGTTTTTCCAAAGATGTGATGAGGGCTAGGAGTTAGAAGCAGGGACTTCATTTTGCAGTCACTGATGTGATCACACTTAGGGTATTTTGTACAGTTTTGATCAACCTGATACAAGAAAGAAATTGTCCAGCTGGAGAGGGTGCAGTAGAGATTTACAAGGCTGTGGCCTAGACTAGAGGGCCTGAGTTAAGTGGAGACATTGGCCTTACTGGGTCTTTATTCCCTTGAGCATAGGGGTGATCTCTATATAAATTTATAAAATCATGTGGGGTATAGATAAGTTGGTCACTATTTTTCTCAGGGTTAGTGTGCCCGATACTAGAGGCCGCAGACACAAAAGGGGAGAGATTTAAAGGAGATCTGATAGGTAACTTTTTTTGCACAAAGGGCGGTAAATATTTGGAACGAGCTACCTGAAAAAGTGGTTGAGGCAGATACAGTTGCAACACGAAAGAGGCATTTGGATAGGTATGTTGAGGGGAGGGGCTTAAAAGGTAATGGCCGAATGTGGGCAATTGGGACTAGAGGTTGGCATGGACCAGTTAGGTTAAAGACCTGTTTCTGTGCTGTATTGCTCTATGACTCATTAAACATGCTTATTCATCAAAATGGCAAACCAACAGCACTTCACCTGTTCTGCTTTTATACATCACAGTACTAGTATGACTCGATATATCTACCCACCAAACTCCTCCACATGTGAGCCATCAGCACCACTTCCTCCACCCCCATCCACTCAGCTTCCCCTTGATACCACTAATTGTTTCAAGAATAAAGTATGAATGGCAAATGATCCAGACAGGATGCCTTGATAAAGGAGAATAATTCACTGTTGACATTTAGATCACTCAGACATATGGTGTACTTCAGTATGAATAAAACATAGACTGCACTTTTAATTATATATAATAAAGACTTGCAAACAGAAAAGGTTTAAGCTTGCCAGTTTAGTATTATAACAGAATACCTTAATGAGCTAGACATGGGGTAGAGCAGACAGGCTCCACACCAATCATACTTTTGGTGGCAGGGAGCTCTGCAGCACAGAATAGGTTGATAGGTCAGTGTTAACTAGACAAGTAATGAGACCCAATGCAATCTTGCAATAATGATATGCTTACAGCCAGATGCTCAAGTGCTGTGGACACAGGTGTGAAGACTAGAAGGATCCAAGAATGTTTCTTGCAAATATTGTGTTGATTAAAGACCTTCAATGCTTTCAGCAGGATTTATGGTTATTTGTAAAGGCCATTCAAGATTCAAGATTGTTTAATGTCATTTCCAGTACATAAGTGTAGAGCAAAATAATTGTTACTCTGGATCTGATGTGATATAATAATATGAAGGACACAATAATAAAAAGCACAATAAATAAAAATACTTGAGATATCTTGCATACAAATTATATGTATTATATGTGATTGTATGTCCATAAAGTGATGCTAGTCACAGGAGTATCTGTACAAAAGGTGACTCTGACAGGAAACAATAAAGTAATGGTGATGGAGGCAGGGGAGGGGAGGGGTGGGTTAGTGGGTTGAGGTATTGATCAGCATTACCAATTGGGCAAGTAACTGCTATATGTTTTTGATGGTGTGTAGGCTGGTGCTGGTGATGCATTGGGCAGTTTTGACTACCCGTTGTACAGCCTTCTTCTCTGCTGCAGTGCTGTATAGTTCAGATGTTCTCTACTGTGCATCTGTAGAAGGACACGGGCATAGCACAGAAGTGTTGGTGATCTTTCCTGATTATGTAGGACACGTTCTGTGGCCATGAGAGCTTGTGCAAGATGGGCACTTGAGGAGTTTGAAACTGCTCACACTTTCCATTGCAATGATGTCCTGTAAAGAAGGGTGTGAGTTCTCCTGAAAGAACTGAACAACTGGTTACATTTCAGCAACAACTGCCAGAATCTGGGTTCAATCCTGAAATTGTGTGCAGTCTCTACAGTGTCTGCATCGTTTCCCTGAGACGACAATTGGATAGAGGGAAATCAGGATGGTAGGAAAGAGATTGGGCCATAGGAAAACAATATGGGAATAGGACTGATGGGATTTCTCTGAGGCTCACTTTCTATTATGTGATGAGAAAAATATAAAAGTATGAAATGCAAATGGAAGTATAAAGTTAAAAATAATACTGCGGAGTTTAATAAAAGCAAACTACTTGATCCAATGGGCACTGATTCAACCCAAACAAATTTATTTTGTTACCATTCTAAGATGTCATTATCCATTTGGTGAAGTATTGCATAATATTAGTACTCACTAAAGCACAATGATAAAGATATTAGAACCAAGGGGCTGTCAGTTATTTTTACTTGGCTATCAGACGGCTTGTGATATTTTGTTCATAATTCATTCTGGCTTCTCTGAAACTTTTAACCCAGTTGCCCACTAGCAGATGATTATTCTTGTGCCTCTGTTGGAAGTTCTTTGGCCACCAACTCATACACTGTTGCTACCTCCTGCTCACCACATACCCCTCCTTCCATCCCAAAGCTTTGTGAAGAGTTGTTCAAGTTACCATCTCGCCACTGGATGGCGCACCTATCAATGATCAATCGCCTTGTTGAATTTTGTGTTCCATTTTCAGGGTACAATTTTTCAGGATCAGTTTTAATATTACTGGCATATGTTGTGAAATTTGTTGTTTGTGGCAGGAGTATATTGCAATACAAAATAATACAGAAAACTAAATTACAATAAGAACTATAAATACACATATACATACTGTATGCATAATTAAATTAAATAAGCAGAGAAAGAGAGCAAATTAAGAAAGAAAGAAGAAAATTGTGAGGTAGTGTACATGGATACATCACCCATTCAGAAAGTTGATAGTGGAGGGGAAGACGCTTCTCCTAAAACATTGAGTATGCATCTTCAGGCTCCTATACCTATTCCTTGATTGTAGCTATGAGAAGAGGGCATTTACTGGGTGATGGGAGTCCTTCATGACAGATGCTACCTTTTTGAGGCATCGTCATCTGAAGATATCTTCAATACAGGGGAGACTAGTGCCCATGATGCAGCTGGTTTGGTTGCAACATTCTGCAGCTTTTTCTAATCCTGTGAGATGGCACTTCCATACCAGTTGGTGATGCAACCAGCTAGAATGCTCTCCACCGTACGGTTGTAGAAATTTGCTAAAGTCTTTGGTCACATAGCTAGTCTCCTCAAACACTTAATGAAATATAGCTGCTGTTATGCCTTCTTTGTAGTTGCATTAATATGTTGGGTCCAGAATGTTTTCAGAGATGTTGACATCCAGGAAATTGAAACTGCTTACCCTTTCCACTGCAGATCTCTTGAACAGGACTGGTGTGTGTTCCCTCGACCTACCCTTCCTGAAGTCAACAATCAATTCCTTCGTCTTACTGATATTGAGTGCAAGGTTGTTATTATGAGACACCAGTCAAACAGCTGATCTCTCTCATTCCGATACGCCTCTTCTTCACCATCTGACATTCTGCAAACAATAGTATCATTGGCAAAGTTGTAGATGACATATGAGTGGTGCTTAGCCACACAGTCATGGATGCAGAGAGAGTAGAGCAGTAGGCTAAGCACACACCCTTGAGATGCACCAGTGTTGATGGCCAGCGAGAAGTTATTTTTGCAATGACCATGGCCTTCTGATGGGAAGTCAAGGATCCAATTTCAGAGGGAGGTAGAAGCCTAGGTTTGGAGCCTGATGATTAGTACTGAGTGTATGACAGTGCCGAACACTTAGCTGTAATCAATACACACCTGCTACTGTCCATGGGATCCAAGGCCGAGTAGGGAGCTGGTAAGATTGCACCTGCTGTAGACCTACTGTAGCAATAGGCAAATTGCAGTGGGTCCAGGTCATTGCTTCGGCAGGAGTTGATTGTGACAATAACCAACCTCTCAAAGCACTTCATCACAGTAGATGTGAGTGCAACTGGGTGATAGTCAATGAGGCAGTTCACCCTGCTTTTCATGGGCACTGGTATTATTGTCACCCTTTTGAAACAGGTGGGAACCTTAGACTGTAGCAGTGAGAGATTGAAGGCACTCCTGCCCATTGCTTTGCACAGGTTTTCTGTGTCCTACCAGGTACGTTATTAGGTCCCGATGTCTTGCAAGGGTTCTCCCTCATGAAAGATGTTCTGACATTAGGCCTCGAGACGGAAATCACAGGGTCACTAGATACTGCATGGATTCATGCAGGTGTTGTTTTATTCTCCTTTTCAAAGCATGCATAAAAGGCATTGAGCTCAGTTGTGAGTGAACCATCACAGCCATTCATTTTGTCTTGTAGTGTGTTGGCTCCTCTAGTCCCACAAGTGATATGTTGGTGGTAATTGTTCAGAAACTTCAAGCTGGCCTGGTTGAAATCTCCTGCAATAATAGGGAAGGCATCATGGTGTGCTATTTTATGACTGCTAATCATGGTGCTCAGCTCCTTCAGTCCTGCATGACTTTGACCAGAGATGGAAAGTACACTGCAACCAGGATTACGGTGAAAAACTCCCTTGGCAGATAGAATCAGTGACATGACCACAAGATATTCCAGGTCGGGTGAGCAGGACTAGGACAGAACTACCACGTCGATGTACCAGGCTGAATTAATAATGAAGCATACTCCACTTTCTTTACCTTTAAAAGACACAACTGACCTATCTTTGCAGTGAATGATGAAGCCATTGGGCTGCAGCACTGCATCTGAAATGGCACAGGTGAGCCATGCTTCCGTGAGGCAAAGTACACAGCAGTTTTTAACAATAACCCTTCATTAAAATGGTAGCAGGAAATTGAAAGAGTAAATGGCTGTCACAAATCATGATGTTAAACTCATTATTGCAAATAGAGAAATGTGTACGGCAATTGCATTAATATGTTAAACCGCAACTCTTAAATTACATTAATCCTTATAAAATTGCAGTTATGGATCTCAGAGGCAAATTGCTGATTCAATAGCATCAGAACTAACCAATATCTATTGTGATGACAAACACAATGAATAATGGCAGACCCAATATCTGTCTAATTCACAACAGGCCAAAGGCTGTTTTGTTAGATATGCCCTACATGCTGACAATTAAATGGCCATCTAAATGAAACTAATACTGAGAAAGCATCCATTTAGAAACTACTCAACCGAGCACCAAGTTGTAACAGTTGGCAGAAACTTCACACAGTCTGACAGGCACAAGTTTAACTGGATGTCATACTGACCTTATTTATTAAAGTCATTGTGTAAACAAGAAGTTCCGTGTCAATACCATCCTTCTCATCCAGTACTTCCATGACATTTGACCATGGCCTCGCACCTAAGAAAAAGTTAGAACACTAATTAATGTCTGACCTCAGAATTTCACACAAGACAATTAAACAGCTAACAGCAGGAAGCAGTTTTAAGAAAACATCTGTATCTTCCATAACTGCAAAATCCAAGTTGAAACATTTGCCATCATATTCAGCTTGAAGTGCCAAGTGGCTTCCTCCTGAGATGCCAGAGCTGTTCGTTTCATTTTGTTTTATATCTGGAAACCACCGTGAGTATTGGATACTGCAAAGGCTTTGAGATCAGACAATATCCCAGGTGCAATACTGAAGACCTGCTCCTGAGAACATGCCACATATCTAGTCAAGCAATTCCTGTACAATTACAACACTGGCATTTTTCTGATGATGTGGAAAACTGCCCAGGAATACCTTGCACACATAGAGCAGTACAAATCCAGTTGGGCTAATTACTACACAACAAGTTCAGCCACAATCATCCGTAAAGTGATGGAAGGTGTTATCAGTAGTACAATAGTGTGAAACTTAGCAATAACTCATCCAACACTACTTAGTTTTGGGTTTCACCAAAGACTTGATCTAAAATTGAGACAAGAGCTGAATTCCTGATTCAACAGAGAGCAAAATCCCTCAATATATCAGCAGTATTTCACCATCTGCAGTAGCAAGGAGCTTTGATAAAAATGAAGTCAATGGCATTAAGGAGAATGCCAATAATTTCAGTCATATGTCATGAATATTAGTCATGTTACCGGACATCAAGGCGGGAGGAGAAGATGGCAGCGCGATGCAGCTCTCCGGTGAAAGGATATCGATTCTGTTAAATAGGGGCGTGGACAATTCTGATTTGATGGAGACCGACGTGAAAGCACAGAGGAACGTCTGGAGAAATTTCTGAAAGGCCTGGTTCGCTGCCGCTGTTACTGCGTGATCGAGAATCTCCAGAGGGAAGGCCCCAAAATCCCCAGCTATAGCCTGCTGCTAGCGACCGAGGCTGAGGTCGAAACATTTGGCAGAGATGGCGCTTGGTACTCGGTGTCAGAGGGCTGATCGGAGCTCCAAGTTTTCAGACGACTCAGAGTCAGACTGTGGTCGGGCATGGCAGGAAGAATTTTCTTCCTTCTCCCGTCTGCGTGAGATGTGGGACTTTTGAGAAACTTTGAACTTTTTTACTGTGCCATGGACTGTTCTTCATCAAGTTATGGTATTGTTGCACTGTTGTAACTATATGTTATAATTATATGGTTTTGTTAGTTTTTCAGTCTTGGTCTGTCCTGTGTTTTGTGATATCACACCGGAGGAATATTGTATCATTTCTTAATGCATGCATTACTAAATGACAATAAAAGAGGACTATGTGTCCTCATAATCTAATCTAATCTAATTTAATCTTACTCCCAGGTAGGGTTTCTCACTCCGAAGGACAAAAGTAGCAGTCAAATACGGGACACTTGTGCTTACCCCGAGAAAGACTAGCATGACCATGAAGCCTTGCGCGGGCACCTGTGTGGGCATGCGTGCCATGCACATGCGTGTACATGCCGATTTTTTTCCTACAAATCAGTTTTGCCTTAATCTTCCCGATTCTGCTTTTACTATATGTTAGTGTTATTTTAGGTTTTGTGTGTTATTTGGTATGATTTTGGTAGGTTACTTTTTGCCTGAAAACGCTCAAAAATTTTTCCCATATAAATTAATGGTAATTGCTTCTTTGCTTTACGCCATTTCGGTTTATGAACGGTTTCATAGGAACGCTCTACATTAGTGGGGGAAGTACGGGACAAGGGCGGTCCCATATGGGACAAACCAATTTAGCCCAATATACGGGATGTCCCGGCTAATACGGGACAGTTGGCAATCCTACCCCCAGGACACTACTGCACGTCAATATTGAAGATGCAACCATTTTCATCAACCACTTTCTTTCCTTCCCAAGATTGGAAATGAGAATGCATACTGCTGATTGCATAAAGTCCAATCCCATTCCCAATACCTTACTCAATGATGGAAGCCATGCTTGCATGCAGCAAGATCTGGAAAGCATTCGTGGACGAGCAGTCTAGTCTCAGTCATCGGCAAAGTGATGGGAGATGTTCTCCAAAATGGCTCCTACTCACCAATGGACAATGTTCATCCATGGACTGATAAATGGTAGGTAATATTTGTGCCATATTATTTCCAGAGAATGACCCTGTCAAACTTGATGTTTATATTGACATAACCTTGACTTTTAGAACCATCACCATTACAAACTTCCCCCATTACCCTTTGGAGGTACCATTGACTTAAAACTCAAAAGGAATAGCTATATGCACAATCTAAGCAAGTTTAGGGCTCGGGATCCTGTGGCAAGTGACACCCCTCCTGACGTCCCACTACTTATAAAACACAAGCTAGTAGCATGAAGGAACACGCTCAGCTTGATGAATCAGCGTAGCTCCAACTATTCTCAAGGGTCTTCCAGAACAACGTATTTCATTTGACTGCTTCTGCATCACTGCATGAACAATCCACTTTTCCATCTGGGGATCATACTGCCTGCTGTGTGAATATTCTACAAAGTTCTCTGCAATTACTTGCTTTCTCTAATTGCCTCAAGATGGACAATAATGCTGGCTTTACCAACAATGCTCAGAAATAAAAAAAAACACAATTAAAAAAGCATCAATTGAAAAGATGCTCAAAAAAATCCTATACAATTACCGGTATTTAGATCATCATATTCATTGGTTTGGTTGTTTCGTATATATTTTGGGAAAAAAAATCAATGCTGGAAATGCCAGAAGGCAAAAGTTAATTATTACAGACAAAAGCCATATCCTTGGATTGAGCTCCATACAATATTCTGCAGAATTAAGAGCTAGGTCATCAGTGACCTCTTACCAATTTGCAACAACCACAAATCGTTATTAAAGCTTGAGGAGAAATAGTGAAAACATTTAGAAAGCCGAATTTACATCTCAGTATCAAAGACATCAAAAGTTTCCAATCTAGAATTCTCATTCTACATTCCTTTGAAATGAATAGCAATTGAAGTTAATTACAGAAGGTGTTGGGAATATTTCCAAATTTCTTGTGTCTCCACATTAAAAAAGATATTCAAGCACTCAATTACAGATCACAAGTAGGGGATGTATTGAACAGGAATGTGGAACAGATTCTTCAGGTCCAAAGCAGGAGTTATAGAATGAGCTGAAACCATACATTGTATCTGTTTTCTTCTTGAAATTAGTCTGCAATAAACATATATATTAAACTGTGAGCAAAAGATTGCCTGATACAAAGCTAAGGATTGGATATAGATGAGGAGTGCTGTTTTGTGGTGAAGTATTCAGAAGTTAGTTCTGCAGTGCAACCTCCCTATGGTATTCAAGAAGGATCCTGTATCAGCTTTGGAATATGCAGTAGCCACTGTTGTTTTCCCATTGCAATGATAATACTCCATTATACAGCCAAGAAACAGACCATAAAAGACATCTTTAGTTTCTTCACACAGAAGAGATGAATCTGTTATTTAAAGATGCCCTTTAAAGCACTTTACAGAGCCATTAAAACAAAATAGATCACAAGCCAAAGGTGCTGAAATGATGATTTTACCACAAACTTTGTCAAACTGAAGGTTTGAGGAAACTTTTAAAATGAAGAGAGCAAATTAGAGTGATTTTGGAAGATCACTGTATTTATAAGATGTTTAGTGTAAATGGAGTTTCACAGACAAAAGCTTGAAACTGCCACTGTGTATGGTAGTTTATGATACACAGAGGGCTGAACGAGGATTTTCTGAGGATACAACGTGTTTATACATACCACTGGAGAGCTATTTAAAATGTGGCAGAAGGAGTAATTACTCTGACAGTTGTGAACTACCACTGGGAAGGATTCAAGTAGCTGAAATAATGCTGGGTGAGCAAGAGGTTCTGAGCAGGCCGCACTGCTGGTGGTGTCAAGGATACCTGCCGCTGTGGCCATTCCATTTTCCTTCTTCGACCTTCTGGGAGAATATCCAGCAGCCTGTAATCCAGACCGCCAACCTTAAGAAAGGCTTCTTCCCCACCAGTTACAGAGTACTGAACCAAATCACCTCTTTTACGTCTCTTCTTGCAGCTGCTGCCACTACTTTGGATTGTTTTTACCTTTCTCAGTTATTCCATTATTACCATTTTAAAAATAACCATGCATACAGTTTACTCTGTGAGCTTCAAGATTGCTCAATGTCATTTCCAGTACAAAAGTGTGAAGGAAACAAAACAACTATTAGTCTGGAACCAATGCAGCACACAAAAAAAACATAGTAAGATAAAGAACACAACAATAAGAGGAAAGTACAGAATAAATATGAATTAAAAATTATTGAATGCAAAATACTACAAAAAGTAGTGGATACAGCCCATATCATCACGGGCAGAACCCTCCCCACCATTGAACACATCAATACAGAGCACTATTGCAGGAAAGCAACATCCATCATCAAAGACCCCACCACACAGACAATGCTTTCCTTTCACTGCTGCCATCAGGAGGAAGGTAAAGGAGCCTCAGGACTCACACCACCAGGTTCAGGAACAGTTATTACCCCTCAAACATCAGGCTCTTGAACCAGTGGGGATAACTTACTCAACTTCATTTGCCACATCACTGAACTGTTCCCACAACCTATGGACTTCCTTTCAAGGACTCTTCATTCCTGTTCTCAGTGCTTATTGCTTATTTACTTATGCTTTTTTTAAAACTTACTGTACACAGTTTGTTGTCTTTTGCACACAGGTTGGTGCGGTATTTCATTAATTCTATTGTGTTTCTTCTATTTACTGAGTATGCCTGCAGCAAAATGAATCTTAGGGTTATATTTTCTAACATGTATTTACTTTGATAATAAATTTACCTTGAAACTTTGAAGTCTATGTATATAAACTATCCTATGAATGTACATAAGATAGCTTAAATACATGGACTGATTTTATGTCCATAAAATTATGTTAGGCACAGAAGTGTCCGTACGCAAGGTAACTGTCAGGAAATGATAAAGTAGAGGAGTTTGGGGGGTGGGGGGGTTACATGATGGAAGTGTTCATGAGCCTTGCTGCTTGGTGAAAGTAACTGTTTTTGAGTTCTGCTGTGGATACTTCAAGGCCTCCTCCTTTTGGGAGTGGGTCAAAGAGTCCATAAGCACTATGGGTGGGATCCTTCATGATGTTCTGGCCCATTACCAGCACTTTTCTGTATTATGTCCTTGATGTAGGAGTGTTAGCTGGTGCCAGTGGTGCATTGAGCAGCTCTGAATGTCCAAGAGCCTTCCTGCCTGCCTCAGTGCAGTTTCCGCAGTGCACATAAACAAGGATTTTCTTTGCATACTGCTGTGTGCAACAATAAACTTCAGGCATCTAAGAGCCATCCAAAATATCCAATTCTTTAGATAAACTTGAGATCTGAAAGCGTAGAAAACGCATTCCTACATAATGCCTTTAATTAATTTTCAACCTGACCCAAAACAATTTAATGCAATCAAATGCATTGAGTTGTACTCATTAATGAATGCATGAAGCAGAGCATCCAGTTTGGAAACAACAGCTACACATGGCAAAATGATACTGAATGGAAAACCTGTAATAAGACCATAAGATATAGGAGCAGAATTAGGCCATTTGGCCCATCGAGTCTGCTCTGCCATTTCATCATGGCTGATCCAATTTGCCTCTCAGCCCCAATCTCCTTACTTCTCCCCATATCCCTTCATGCCATGACCAATGAAGAATGTATCAACCTCTGCCTTAAATATACGTAAAGACTTGGCCTCCACAGCTGCCTGTGGCAGCAAGCTCCACAGATTCACCACTCTCTGGCTACAGAAATTCCTCCTTATCTCCGTGCTGAGGCAGTGTCCTCTGATCTTAAGACATTCCCACTACAGAAAACATTCATATCTACTCTATCAAGGCCTTTTACCATTCAATTGGTTTCAATGAGGCCACCACTCATTCTTCTGAATTCTGGTGAATACAGGCCTTCAAATGCCAAGCCATTCAATCCTTGAATAATTTTCATCATCCTCCTTTGAACCTTCTCCAATTTCAGCACATCCTTTCTACAAGGGGTCAAAAACTGCTCATAATACTCCAAATGAGGCCTCACCAGTGCTTTATGAAGTGTCAGTATACATTCTTACTCTTATAATCTAAACCTCTTGAAATGAATGCTAACATAGCATTTGGTTTACTCACCACAGACCCAATCTGCACATTAACCTTAAGGGCAACCTACGCAATGACTTCCAAGTCCCTTTGCACCTCAGTTTTTTGTATTATCTCTCCTTTTAGAAAAGTCTAGCCTTTCATTTCTTCTACTAAAGTGCATGACCAATAATTTCCAGACACTGTATTCCATCTGCCACTTCTTTGCCCATTCTCCTAATATGTCTAAGCCCTTATGTAGCCTCTCTACTTCCTCAAATCTATCTGCCCCTCCACCTATCTTGATATAATTTGCAAAGTTCACAATAAAGCCATCAATTCCATCATCCAAATCACTCACATATAATGCAAAAAGAATCGGTCTCAACACAGACCACTGTGGAACACCACTACTTGCCAACAGCCAACCGGAAAGGGCTCCTTTTATTCCCACTCTTTGCCTCCTGCCACTCAGCCACTACTTTATCCATGCTAGAATCTTTCCTGTAATACCATAGGCTTGTAGATTGTTAAGCAGCCTCATGTGTGGCATCTTGTCAAAGGCCTTCTAAAAATCCAAATGCATATCAACTTTGTCTATCCTGTTTGTTATTTCTTCAAAGAATACCAACAGATTTGTCAGGCAAGATTTTTCCCTGAAGAAACTATGCTGAACACAGCATAATTTATCACGTGCCTCCAAGTACCCTGAGACCTCATCCTTAATATTCGACTCCAACTTCTTCCCAACCACCAAGATCAGACTAACTGGCCAAGAGCTTCTTTTCTTCTGCCTCTCTCCCTTCTTGAAGAATGGAGTGGCATTTGTAATGTTCCAGTCTTCTAGAACCAATCCAGAATCTCTTTTAAACTTTATGTATGTGAAGAAACTTCTTACTTTATACTTTATTGTCGCCAAACAATTGATACTAGAACGTACAATCATCACAGTGATATTTGATTCTGTGCTTCCCACTCCCTAGATTACAAATCGATAGTAAATATTAAAAACTTAAATTATAAATCATAAATAGAAAATAGAAAAATGGAAAGAAAGGTAGTGCAAAAAAACCGAGAGGCAGGTCCGGATATTTGGAAGGTACGGCCCTCATCTTTACATTCTTAATTACTTTTTTTAGTTGGTTTTTAAAAGTTTCCCAATCCTCTAACTTCCCACTAATTTTTCATCTATTATATGCCTTCTCGTACGCTTTTATGTTGGCTTTGACCTCTCTCGTTAGTCACAGTTGTGTCATCTTGCCTTTAGAATATTTCTTCCTCTTGGAGATGCACATATCCTGTGCCTTCCAATTTGCTTCCACAAATTGCAGCCATTGCTGCTTTGCTGTCATCCTTGCCAGCGTTCTTTTCCAATCAACTCTGGCCAACTCCTCTCTCATGCCTCTGTAATTCACTTTACTTTACTGCAATACTGAAACATCTGACTTTTGCTTGTCCTTCCCAAATCTTCATGTGATCACTTTCCCCTCAAAGTTCTTTTTCATTAAGCTCTCTAATCATTTTTGGTTTATTACACAACGCCCAGTCCAGAATAGCTGATCCTCTAGTGTGCTCAACTATGAGCTGCTCTAAAAATCCATCTCATATGCATTCCGGAAATCCTCCCTCTTGGAATCCAGAACCAACTTGATTTCCCCCATCTCATTTTTTACCAACAGAGAAAAACGCTGCCCCCCTCTGCCTTCCTGCCTATCCTTTCAATACAATGTGTATCCTTGGACATTAAGCTATCGGCTATAATCTTTTTTCATCCATGATTCAGTGATGCCTACAACAAACGTGCCAATCTGCAATTGTGCTGGAAGTTCATCGACCTTATTCCGTATACTGTGCATTCAAATATAGCACCTTCATTCCAGTATTCACCCTTTCTGATTTTGCACCCCTTTAATATTGTAACTCATCCTGTTGACTGCAATTTTGCCCTATCAACAGCCTCTCCTCACTACACATAGCCTCTGTTTGTAAACCAGCTACCTCATCTTCAGCACTCTTCAGCCTTTCCTACAATACTTCTTGCATTGAAATATATACAGCTCAGGACACTAGTTTCGCCATTCTCAACCTTTTGACTTCTAACTTTGTCTGAGGTCTTACCATCAACTGCCTCCAAAACCACTCCACTAACTGTTCTGGATGGTTCCCATCCATTTGAACTCCAGTTTAAACACCACCGTGCAATATTAACAAACCTTCCTGCGAGGATATTAGTTCCCCTTTGTTCAGGTGCAAACTGGCCCATCCCTGCAGGTCTCACCTTCCCTGGTATTGTTAATAGTAATGGTACTGTCAAAATAAGCAATATTTTTAAGGATTACAGGTACAAATCTCATACTCTTTTTCAAAGTAACACTATTTTTATACCCACTTGGCAGAGGAAATAGATTCTTCTTTGAAGGCTTCATTTCAACAGTAAGGACTCCCTCAATAGAGTCTGAACCTTTAAGCAGAAGGCTTTGGGATCCTAGAAGGATCAGGTTCAGAGGCTTGCTTGCTACCAATTGATCTGCTGCTGTTAACAATGGCAAAGAGCTGCAGGGCTTAAATAAGACTCTGTTTTAACAAAAAAAAATTAGGCAGATGGTCCCTTTAGCAGAGGAAAATATTCCATTATGCTCCACAGGAGAATTAACAAACAAAATTGCCATGCCCACATTAGAATGGGAAAAAAAAACAGACTAGTGATATTTTTTGATTGTTCAGAGACAGGTTCGGGGGGGGGGGGCGTGGTGGGGGTTGGATTTCTAGATGAGAGACAATTGGACATAAAGCCCTGACTATTGAAGGAATTAAAACTGGTCAGAATTGGATGCTTTCAAATAACTTGGGAATATGTAATGCATAAAATTTCAACATATATGGTGTGCAAAGGATAAAATATATGTGAAAACTAAAGGTGAGAATTTTACAGCTGAAGCTCAAGATCATCCAGAACAAAGTAGCCCACTTAGCTGGTAACCATTCACCAACTTAAAGAAATCATTCTCTTCAACACTGGTACACAGTCCCCATCCATTTACAGAAGGAGTTTTAGTAACTTGTTAAAAAAGACGACACTATTTGGAAGGGATAGTCTGATCTGTAAATTAGTTTGTCAGCCTTTGCTGCCATCTTTGTTTACACCCAGTAGCCACTTCATTAGGTACAGTGGTAGAACCCGGTGTGGTCTTCTACGGCTGTAACCTGTCCACTTCAAGGATCAACGTGCTGTGCATTGAGATGCTCTTCTGCACATTATTGTTGTAACACATGGTTATTTGCGTTTTTGCTGCCTTTCTGTCAGCTTGATCTAGTCTGTCCATTCTCCTCTGACCTCTCATTTTGCCCACAGAGCTGCAGCTCACTGGTTGCTCTCTGTTTTTAAAACTGACTGTTACGTATGGAGATCAGCAGTTACAGAGATATTCAAACCACTCTGCCTCGCACCAGTCTTCTTTCCACAATCAGTCACTTCGATCACCATTCGTCCTCATTCAACTGTTTGGTCTGAACAACAAGTGAACCTCTTGACTATGCCTGCATGGTTGCATGCATTGACTTGCTGCCATATGATTGGTTGATAAGATATTTGCATTTAAAGGTGTACAGGTGTGCCTAAAAATGGTCATTCAATGTATATGCTGCTGCTATCCTGCATGTAATGCAGCTGTTTGAAATAAGAATCCATCGACTTCTTGACAAAGGCAGCTACATATGGCTGTACCATAGTGTTGCGAGAGTGAAGATAGCTGTTTCATTATTCCAACCATCCAGGTTAGGATGCAGGTACAGTATATAGTCCTTGAAAGTGGTGATACAGGTAGACGGGATAGTGAAGAAAGTGTTTGACATGCTTTGCCTTCAGTGATCAGAATGTTGTGCACACAAATCGTTTTATAGCTGTACAAGACAATGTACACATTTGAAGTGCTGCACATAGTTCTGGTCACCTTGCTAGAGAGCGGATATCATTGAACTGGACAGGGTGCCAGAACAATTTGCGGGTATTACTGGGACTGGAGAGTGTGGGTTATAGGGAGAGACTGGATGGGCTAGGACTTACTTCCCTGATGTTAAGAGGATGACAGGTGATCTTATCAAGACATAGAATCATAAGGGGCATTCAAAACTACAGGGAGAAGATTGAAAGTGAGAGGGGAAAGTTTAAAAAGGGACTTGAGAGACCACATTTTATACACAGAAGGCAGTGAGTATATGGATTGCCAGTGGTAGATTCAGGTGTATAAGATAATGAGAGGCATTAATTATGTGGAGAGTCAGAGGCTTTTTTCCCCAGGGTTGAAATGGATAACACGAGAGGGCACAGTTTATAGGTGCTTGTAAGAACATACAGAGGGGATGTCAGGGGTGTGTGCGTGGAATGGGCTGCCGGTGACTGTGGTGGAGGCAGAAACAATAGGGTCTTTTAAGAGACTCCTGGATAGGTACATGGAACTTAGAAAAATAGAGGGCTATGGGTAACCTTAGGTAATTCCTAAAGTAAGTACATGTTAGGCACAGCATTTTGGGCCAAAGGGCCTGTATCGTGCTGTAGGTTTTCTATGTTTCTAGGTACAGTAATGATATTTAAAAAGCATTTGGACAATTATAAAGATCAGAAAGGTAGAGATAGATACGGGGTAAGCATGGGGAAGTGAGACGAGCTCAGTAGGGCACCTTGGTCACCAGAAATGAATTGGGCTGAATGGCCTGTATCCT
Source organism: Mobula hypostoma (assembly GCF_963921235.1). Taxonomy (NCBI): domain Eukaryota; kingdom Metazoa; phylum Chordata; class Chondrichthyes; order Myliobatiformes; family Myliobatidae; genus Mobula; species Mobula hypostoma. Next base: position 35,577,691 of record NC_086113.1, read on the forward strand.
TATTGTTTAGCTCCATGACTAACATTTATACTGCTGATATGATTGCTTAATTCATAAGATATAGGAGCAGAGTTAGGCCATTTGGCCCATCAAGTCTGCTCTGCCATTTCATCATGGCTGATCCAATTTTGATAGTAATAAATTCTGTTATTTGTAGAATTTCTAAAGGGAGTTTGTGAACCATTTCCTATAGTGCAATGCTTAAATGGATGGAGCTTGCTGAGTAAAAAAGACTTTTCCATTTTGGCTCTTGCACAGGTTCCAAAGGCAATCTACTGAACATATATGACAAAGAATGGAACACTCCTCTGAATACTTCCTATGGCTTTGGGGCATGGAGGGAAGCTTTGAGCACAACAAGACTCACCTCTTTTCTGGTCAACTGTGAGGACTGCCTGGATGAATAGTGGTGCATTCGACTCTGTGTACTCCACAAAAACCAGCAGCAACTTCAGGGCTGTCTTCACCACCAGGCGGAACTGCTCAACAAACCAACAACACGTTACGTTAATGCAACTTGACGGGAAAAATATTAACAGTGTATACAAGAAACATCTTGGGAAATCAGCCTCATTAAGGATAGGCTGGTTTCCCAAAAGAAATTGGCAGCATCAAATAAGTGATATTATACAGGAAGTCCAAACTCTACATGAAGTCAGGGTCTCTACTTCATTAGGAGTTTGAGGAGATTTGGGTATGTCCTGAAATACTTTTGCAAATTTCTACAGATATTCAGCGAAGAGCATTCTGACTGGCTGCATCACCTGGCATGGACACTCTAATATACAAGATTGTAGAGGATTGTAGACTCAACTTGCTCCATCGTGGACATAACCCTCCCTGCTATTGAGAACATCTTCGAGAGGAGTTGCCTCAAGCAGCAACATCTATCGTTAAGGACCCACACCATCCAGGACATACCCTCTTCTCATTACTGCCATTGGGGAGGAGGTAAAGGAGCTTGAAGACCTATACTCAACATCTTAAAAACAGTTTCCTCCCTTCCACTATCAAATTTCTGAACTGTTGATAAACCCTTGAACACTACCTTGTCATTTGTCTTTGGCACTATTTTGTAACATAGTCATTTTTATGTCTTGCACTGTGCTGCTGCCACAAAACAATAAATTTCATGACATAATTCAGTGATAATAAACCTGATTGTGACAGGGCCAGGCAGAAATAAAGGATGATCTTATTCTAAAACTTAAGTACAATTTCACATCGAAAAATTGAGATCCCAACATCCCTTCCCTTTTCTCCTTCATTAGCAGTGTTCCCTCCCATGGATATTAAAGCTTTTGAGACTCTTTCATTACCAACAGGGCAGAAGGGCCATCACTGATGTTGTGTTGGCCTTATGGGAGTGAGATGGATAGGAATGAAATTCAGAGTGGAGGCTTTACAATGAATGTGCTTCGCTTCCAGGTGAGGGGAAAATTCTCTGATCAGGTGAATTTGAAATCAGTTCTGCTATCTTAAGGAGAATAACAATCTACCTAAAACTCCAATAATTGGCTATCCAATCATTTGAAATTTATCTGGTTCACTAGAAATATTGGCTATGCTCCCTTGTATGTCAGGGGTACTCCAGTTGCTGCACTCCTCTTGCTGTCCCTGGTTTATACTCTCCCTTTCAGATTCACTGGGACTCATAATTGAATGTTCCCCTTTTAACTCTATAGGGCTCTGCATCCCACAATCTGTCAATTGTCAAGAGTCCCAGTTCCCCTACTCTCTTTAAACATATCTAGTTCACTGGGAAGTTTATTTCACTGTATAACCTTTTTTTTTAAAAAAGAGAGCATTGCAAATGTGTTGAGGATATTAATAGGGGATAACATTCACTTGCCTGGAGAATGCAGCACCACCAAGTGAGTGATAGTGGTGGATTATCAGCTATATTGGTGCTCCCTATCAATTCCAAATTCACACTGAATTAGACTTCTAGGCCCAAACATCACCTGAGATTATTTATACACATTATTAGCCTCCTCAGGAACGGTGGTGTCAGTTTGACATGAGTATTCAACAACAGCTGCATTTTGCTTTTGGAATACAAAACCACATCACACCATTTGCTCTGTGTTTTCATCAGCAGCATGTCCCTTTAGAATGTTAGTCAGACTTTCATTTGTGAATTGCTTAATATCCGATATAATTCTTTCTCTTTTTAACAAAAGGAAATAACAACTTCTCCTTAATTTCCAACAGGACAACTACAAAGAAAGTCATCATGGAATTGGTTTTGATTTTGCATCAAAGGACATCACAACTCACAAATTATGGCAGTGTATCTGGTAAAAATCCTATGACATTGGGAGGGTCAAGCTCCTCAGCTCCCACTGCCAAAGTATTTTGTCAAGGTTTGTCACAATCTCTGCTGTAAGTGTTTTTTAAAAAATTGTCATTAGCTAGAGGCAAAGTTGGACCTTGTTGATAAACACACAAGGCCCCAGTACAACTTTCAGTTCAAAAAAGGTTTCTTTGTTGACCTCCATTCCATTTTCATCAAGCTCCACATCTTTACCACTATTCACTGCCCATACTGATAAAGGACAGGGAAGCACTATATTTACTCAAAGTATAAATAATGGTGCATGCAAGAATGCAAATTGCATACCTCAACTGGAGAATTGTTCAACAATGACAAGCCCAGTGCACACGTTAACGGGCTTGGAAAATGTGCTCCCCATTCATCAGGAGTCACTTGCTGACAGGAGCTTTTAAAAAAGAATGGCACTTGTAGGAAAAACAAACATTCCTTTGTCCCACTGATCTCATCAAGAGGGGAAACGATGGCTAGGAGGCGCAACTGTGTCTGTATTACCCCAAGTAATCAAAACTAGTGAAGTATCTGGAGTTACACACATTCTTACCATCAAGTTTCCTTGGAGACATCGTCAACTGAATGTTAAATGGGCCTAGTTGACACAGGCCTAGTAAATCTAACTGCAGTGCATTTGTGTTCAAGGGGATGAATGAAGCCACAAAAGAATATAACAATGTTTTTCTTTATGCCGCACATAATGCAAAATGTGCCCGAGTTACTGAAAATATAGGCTCTGAAGTCAGTGACTTGGATTATTTTAACATTACATGATCTTCAGCTCATTGCCTGTGATGAGTCCCTTGCAACAGCAGATGGCAATCACTTATACAGAATTGTGTCCGAGTAATATAGACTTGTAGAGTAAGTGTGGAATTCTTTGATCCTTCCCAGTTGCTCACCTTCTGTCTTAATATCCTTTTCCTCACACATTATTTTAATTACAAATGTGTGTGCACATGTTGGTCATTAAGAGTGTGAAAGAGTGAAAAGGAGTAGGTCAACAAAATGAGTTGCTTTATTAAGTTTGATGTTGCAGAGAGGAGGAACATAATAACTGATCATGGCCTGTGCTCCCTAGAACTAAGAAACCGAAGAACAAGACAATAAAGTTTGAAGCATAAAATAAATAATGCAGGAGTATTATTTTGAGAAAAGATTGGACTAAAGCTCAGTGAGCTCTTACTTCAAAGTGCATCTTTCAGCACAGCATCAGGAAGTGAAAAGGTAGGCGTGTTCCTTTGCTCTCAGGTCATTATATCTGAGGTAGTGTAGTTCAATAAATCAAACTAAAAATGAGCATTCATGGGCCTATAAACAGAGGAAATTCAAAAGGAAACTGATATAGGGAGCAATAGTTAGCACCCTATCAGCACCCTAGTTATTAAGAACAGTACAATGTTTGTTTCAAGGGGTATTTGAGTTTCTCACATAACCTCCCTGCTAGTAAGTGCCATTTCCTCCCTCCACCACTCTCCCTGTGGCTCAATGGACACCAGGGTTCAACAACAATTAGGCTCTCCCTCCCCACTTTTATCCTCCAATCTTTTGAAATAAAAGAAACACTTGAATAGCTTTTTTTTTAATAGTGTGCTAGGTTTCTGTGTTTCATAGATGAAGAACCCAAATCCTTCAAATTTTCTCCATTTAAGTAATAATCTATTTTTTTAAATCATTTTTCCTTCCAAAGTGAACTGTTTCCTATCTTTTCATATTATTCTCCATTTATCATTAGCCCATTCATTTCATCCCCCAATATCTCTCAACAAACTGCTATCCTCCTCACAGCTTACTGTCCCCCCATTAAATAATTTGCTTATTTAATTAAAGTACATCAACCATTTGGCTACAGTAGTTTTTCCCCATCTCCTGTCTCCCACAGATTGGGCTGCCCCTCTCTCACACTCCACCCTGACAGCACAGTGGCTGTGCTCTCCTGCATGTCACCTTTCCACATCAGTGAATCCATGATGACTGGTCTGCCTTGCCCAACCTTGGATCTAACTTTTCTGGTCTCCCCCTCCTCACATGGATCCACAGAGGACCGAGTATGAGCCAACCTGAATGTATAATGTTTGGAATGGGCTGAATCTGGGCCAGAATTACTTTATAAAGAGTGAAAGAAATAAATGTGTGCCAGGTCAAGTTTATAATGTGCAAGTATAGGTTTCAAAGGGAGCATTAATATTTTCAAGCTGATTCTGCTCGTTGTGAAGTTAGAATTTTGTTGGTCTCAACTGAAATGATGCATGTAACTAAAATATAAATATATGTAATAGAGTTCAATAGTTCAGTTTCTTACTTGCTCTTTTTCCATATTTCTTTACCTTTGCTTACAAATTTCAAGGCTTTGCTATTTAGATTCTAGGATTAATAATGATAATAGTCTAGCTTTACACATTGAGAGTAATTACTGCTTCCAGTATGAATGAAGTGGCATTTTAAAAGAAATGTTGGTTTCATTTGGTTTGTTATATGTGAGTTTGAACTGATCTCAAACTTACAGTAAGTTTACAGCAAGAATTGTCAGGAGTTATCCTGAACAATATTGGGAAGGGGGGAGATTTGACTCCGACCCCAAGGAACTACTACATGGAGTACACCAATAGAATTCTCCCCTGGACACACAGCACTAAATGCATATATACCCAAGCATAGCTCGCAAACACATGGGTCAATTTGAAACAAAATTTCCATAAAGGATTTTCATGTTTTGAGCATCAATTTGTAAGTGTATTAAATAAAATCTACATGTTTTGTAAATTAAAACTAAACTATTTGAGATTGAATAGTTGGAAGATAATCTGAAGCAAATATTCAATGTTGTTGTGCCTTCTTTTACAAAGGGGTAATGTCCTTCAAATCATGCCACAAGGGTATCTAATATACACTCAATTGCCACTTAATTAGGCATCTCTTGTATCAAATAAAGTGACCACAGAGTGTAAATTACTGTTCTACCCAGTCACCTCAACGATCGACATGTGCATTCAATGGCGCGCTTCTGCACACCACTGTGGTAACACATGGTTACTTGAGTTACTAACGCCTTCCTTGAACGAGTCTGTCCATTCTCCTCTGAACTCTCACGTTAACAAGGCTTTTTTGCCCACAGCATTGACACTTGTTGGATGTTTTGTTTTTCACAGCATTCTCTGTAAATTCTAGAGATTGTTGTGCATGAAAATCCCGGATAATCGGCAGTTTCTGAGATACTCCGGTCACCCTGTCTGGCACCAACATTTATTCCATGGTCAAAGTCACTTAGAACACATTTTTTCCCCATTCTAAGTTTGGTCTGACCTTACAGCTGAACTGCTTGATCAAGTCTGCATGCTTTTACGCATTGGGTTGCTGCCATGTGAACGGCTGATTGGACATTTGCATTAACAAGCAGGTGTACTGAATAAAGTGGTCAGTGAGTATATGCCAATTCTTGTTTTTATTGGGGATAATATCCAGGCATCCCTGTGGCTGGCTAAATCAAACATTAGAACCTGAACCATAGGGCTCATTTTGGGAGCTTTGTTCTTGAAAATGATGCCTCTGAAAAGAGCAAACATAATTACCAGTGAGCAAGGAGAAATCCTGTGGTGATTTTTTTCCATCTACAGCTTCTGGGATGTTTGATTGGAGTATCGATAATGTTTGGTAAATCTATAAAGATTTTCCAAACATTATAAAGAGCATCTTCACTCTGTCTGCACAAGCACCATTTCCCGGTGGTCAACCATTTCAATTCCAATCCCTATTCCCATTCACAACCTCTCTATTGCCATGATGAGGTCACTCTGAGGTTTGAGGAGCAGTATCTCATATTCTGTCTGGGCAGCTCCTACCTGATGGGATGAACATCAAAGTCTCTAACTTCTGTTAATTTCTCCCACCTCCCCCTCCTCTCTTTTTCCATTCCCTATTCTAACTCCCCTTTTACCCCATCACTTCTTTTCACCTATCACTACTTTCTCAGCCCCTCCTCCTTTCCTTTCTCCCATGGTCCATTCTCCTCTCCTATCAGATGCCTCGTTCTTCCGCCCTTTTACACCTATCACCTGCTAGGTTCTCTCTTCAAATGCCTCCTCCAACCACCTATCTTCCCCCTCTAAACTTGACCTTCTAAACTTGTACTCCTATCCCTTCACCCACCTTCTTATTCTGGCTTCACCTTCTAAACTTGTACTCCTATCCCTTCACCCACCTTCTTATTCTGGCTTGTTCCTCCTTCCTTTCCAGTCCTGATGAAGGGTCTTGACCAAAACGTCGACACTTTATTCCTTTCCATTGACGCTGCCTGACATGCTGAGCTCTTCCAGCATTTTGTGTGTGTTACTGTGGCTTTCCAGCATCCATAGAATTTCTTATGTTTATTATTAAATGATCTGTACTGTGTTAGCAGGATGGCCAACAAAAATTGAATCTGTTTATCATGGGACTGTGGGTTACCAGCTTGTTTTCATAATCCACCTTTTTTTTATATAGGTTAGATGAAGACAGACATGAATGAGGCTGATGTCACCAACTCTTTCAGATTTTGGCCGTTAATATCACCAAGTTCACACATCACTCTTAGATGAGGTTTACAATATAAATCCTCATCAGCTGATAGAGCCTCTGCCATCAGCACTGGGAAAAACATTCGATTTGATAGTTCTTAAAGTGCAAGAAGAAATTAAGTGTTGCTCCACAATGGATACCACATTGATTCAGTACTCCCATGGACTGATAAATGCCAGTAAATATGAAAGTTCTGGGATTAGTTAAGCACAAAGCAACAGAGTGAGGATTTTTAAAAAAGTCAAGATATGAATTGTGCGTGTCAAGGTTCAAGTAGCTGAGCAAAATCTTTCAAGTCTCGGATAACGATCACACACGTTTTGTGTAACATATATTAAGGCCAAAAGGCTGCAGCCCTCCAGCACTGTGTCATGCCTCTAGCAATGATATATGAACAAGACCTGCTTTCATTCTGAATTTTCTAATCTGCTATGCGTGAATTCTCCCCACCTCCAGTCAATCCCCCACTTCACTGCTTGAAAACACCTGGGTCAACACAAGAGATAGCCCTTGGCAGACTACTGCATCAAATGTATTACACGGATATACTGTCATCGAGACATGCAGGTCACTCAGAAATACAACCATCAAAATAAATCTCACTGAGCAATCAGTTAGAACGTTGCAGCAAGGGCTAATCGTGGATTTGCTTCCTACAATTAACATAACCTTCTCTTAATGACAGCTCACAGGATAGCATTGAACATACTCTGTCTAATGAGCCTTGGGCAGTGTAACAAATGCAGAAAATATGTCTAGCTAGTCCCTTTCATTCTAAAAAGTTAACCAGGGCTGACCATAACCAGCAAAACAAGGGGACTGTTCTTCTGTCTCATTTCCTTAGGGTTAATTTGGAACAAGGCGAGTCAAGTTGAATTGGCCCAAAGGATTTGCAAACATTTGGGACAGTTACCCCAGCATGCACAGGTTTTGTCTGGTTTGAATTTAAGAATGGGAAATATTTAATGCATATGATAATGTGGAATGTGAAATCAGAGATTTTATTAATGTCAGATTAATATCGCAAGCTGCTTTGTGAATATAAAATAAGGCGTAAAAGCATTGGAACTGATGCTGAGCAGTTTTAGTCCAGTGACAAATAAACAGCACAAAATTGGGTTTATTCCATATGGAATGCCCACTTTTCAGCCAAGCTCTAACTTCTGCCCAATTCAGTTACAAGTTTATTGATGCCTGGAAATGGAGCTGGGAAGCTGCTTGGAACTGAAATTATTTATTGCTGAACCTCATCTGAAAGCAGAGATTCTACAAAATGTGCACCAGTATTTTCTTGTTGCTTTGTACTCACTAAGATGAGGCAAGTCATCAGATGGTCCTTAAAGTTTCCATGTCATCTGTTATTGTTTCTGTCTAGAAGTTTCACTGTCAAAATTGGGCTGCTTAGGATGGTACCAGTAATTAAAATGTGCAAAGTCTTTAACAATGGTCAAGCACATCTTGAACCTGTCAACCTTGGCTTTTAACAGTCAGAAAAAACAAAAGAAGGAACCAAGCTAAAAGTTTAAAGGAGCCCTGCACCCATATGTTGCAGGATATATTGAAGAATATCCATTTCTCCACGTTTTTTGACCTTCAGCACAACACACCTGCCTATGCTTGTCTAAAATCCTGGCCAATGTTCAGGAGAGAATAAAACTTGCATTGTATTTGGCTACTACCCAATGTCAAAATCATGCCAATGGTGAACTGCTCTTCATCGTGCCATCCACAGAACATTGGCAATTTCAGCAACATTCCTGCCTTGTATTTTGGCTGGTCTGTCAAACGACAATGCATCCTCATACCAAAAAAACAGAACTACTAATACTAAGTTCTTTTCCCTTTGAAGAAAGGTATTTTTTCTTGGAACTCTTGAAGCTGGCACATGTTGGAACATTAGCTTAACTCACTGATGTAAAGATTTCCTCACTTCCACTCCCCCCCCCCCAAAACTGTTTAAAATTAACTTCAAAAAGACTCATGTTTTCATCAGCTCAGGAGGCACATGCCACAAGTTTAGTGATATACAGCATGGGAGCACGGTTATCAAGCAACTAAAAATTAAATGTTAATTTTTGTTTTAATTACACTGTGAAAAAGTTCAATGGCAATGTTGGAGTGTATTAGGCTCCAGAAAATCACCAGGCAACAACGCGGGGCTTCTGTACCACAGAACTATGGCAGCCAAAACTTATTCTACAGGAAGCATAAATTTAATTTCTTTGAAGCCTCATTTACTCTCCCATTAGATGCCCACTCCATGAGTATCTGATACGAAATATTAAAAGATTAAGTGGGGGTTGGTGGTACTCGGGGGGGAGTCAGTGTCAAAATAGCAGGCTAGTGTGTGAGTCTCACATTAAGTGGGGCTTTGAAGAAATGTCACCTCCTGGATTTGACTGGTGGAAGATCTTATTCAAATTCTTCACTTTTTTAACCTGCATTTTTCTTGAGATGAGCAACTATTATACCACTATTTTGAAACTGCATTAAATTGCGTGGATTATCAGTCATTAACGTACAATCCTCACTTGTGACATATTTTCCACTTTTTTTTGCTCTTGAAACATCAGGTCACCCACAACATTTATTCCTCACTACAGAGGAGAGCAGTAAAGTGTGTAGATTTATTGGTTAGTGTAGGAAGTGTTATTAACTCCATGTCCCAGCTGAATCACAAGGCAGAGACACTTCACACCAACCCATTCCCACTGTTACGGTGTCTGGCAGCGAGGAGCTAAGGGACCCAAGGAAGGAAGCAGTAGAACCTTACGTGGAGACACAGTATAGCAGTGTCGAGCTAAGCTGCGAGACACGTGTATTATCTGTTCTGCACGAGATGTTACAGCTTTCCACACTTTTTTTTAAAAAAAGAACTCTGCTGCATGAATGACATTTAGGACCCTGTGGAAAAATGATAAAACCAGAACAGCATGGGACCACCAAGAGGAAGCTGGTTATTGCAACACAATATGAAAGATTTTCCAAATCGAATTAATCATAATTTCAGCAGCAACTTTTTTTTTTAAAGATAAATATGTTTTACAAGAGATCCTTTAAATGTAATTCTAGCATTAAAGTGGGCATGCACTGGGTTGATGACGGAGGTCTCAGTCAAGCTTAGAAACCACTTCTGAGACAAATAATGTCAATTTATCTCAGGATGCATATATAAACTGAGATTCCACTCTTCATATTATTTGACCCATTCCAGACCTGTACAGTATTATGTTTTGACTTAACTCACCGGTGAGGTACATCAGTAATGGAAACTGAAACTGCTTTCACTGCAGACATTCAATGTCAAACCCTCCCTAGTCAAGAACAGAACTATTAGACCACTCTCTGCATTATGCTGGTGTTCGATGACTATAGCAAAATTATGAGTGGTGGATTGAGATCATTTAAGCTGAATTCACGTAGGATTCTTCCAGCAAAAAGCCAAACCTTTACTCCAAATTATTGTACTTCGAAGTTCAAGGGGAAAAAAAAATATTGGAATATGGGGCAACAAATGCTCTACTGTAGGAATCAGTAGGTCAAGCATATACAAGGACAGAATTGTTCAGGTCGAAACCTCGCATCAGCACTGAGAGTGGAGGGGGAGTAGTGAGATGGGAGCCATAAGATAATTGGTGGACCAAAGAGCAGTAACAAGATCTCAGGCAGATGGTGCCAGGTAAAGGAGGGATAGGGTAGAGTCAAGTGGATGATTGTGGCCACAAAGAAATCTGCAGATGCTGGAATTTCAAGCAACACACATAAAAGTTGCTGGTGAACACAGCAGGACAGGCAGCATCTCTAGGAAGAGGTACAGTCGACATTTTGGGCTGAGACCTCAACTGTACCTCTTCCTAGCAACTTTTTTGTGTGTTGGATGATAGTGGAGGCAGGCTTAGAACCTTAACTCTTAACCAAATTTGGTTGGATTTTTCCACCTTCCCTCCAACCTCACGTTTTTTTGCTAATAATCTATTACATGGTATTTTATTAAATGCTCTGATGCACATCAGTTGTGTTCATCATCAATCCTCCCTACTCTCCTGCAATGAAGATTAAATTATTCCAGTATGATTTTCCTTTAACAGTTACAGAAAACAAGCTACAGATACTGGGCAGATGTGCTTGGGATCACCATGCTTAGCTATCCCCTTACTCACTAAAAGAATTTCAACATTTGTAACTTTCCTCTTATCTGGCATTATTTCCTTATCAAAGGATTGGATGCACTGCAGCTAAAGCTATTGTGATTTTCACTATGGTTCATTCCGAAGTCGCTAATGAACTCCAGCTGGATCTGGTTATTTCAATCGTTTAATTTCATCTGATCTCTGAAGTGCCACCTCTTTCTCCATTTACATTTGACACTATTTCTGAAATACCTCCTTCTCTAACGAGACATTGCCAAGTACTCAATGTGTACATATCTTGCATTTATTTCTGTTTCATTGCTCCTTCCTACTCAACCTTTCCTCCATTACAATAATTCTCAAAAGAAAAAGACAGGCCATACTAGTTTCATGACACGAACTAAAATAATTTTCTACACCTCGCCCCTCATGAGCTATGCTGTATCATTAGCTGCAATGTAAGAAACAAAGGTAACATTTCAAACCACAATGACATTTCCAATTATTTCTGCAATAAATCTAATATGTACTCTTGATCCAGAAGAAGAAAGTGTAACAAGCCTAACTTCTTTCTAAAAAGTAGAATTTTTGCTTGACGGTTCACTCTTGGGTAGCATAGTGGTAAATCGAGAAAGGCTTCTGGTAGATGGTGCCAAAGACTCAAGTTCATCTTTGAATTTGGTTGCCATCTATGTGAAGTTTGCATGTTCTCCGTGAAGTCTGCATGTTCTCCGTGAAGTCTGCATGTTCTTTGTGAAGTCTGCGTGTTCTCTGTGAAGTCTGCGTGTTCTCTGTGAAGTCTGCGTGTTCTCTGTGATCCTCCAGCTGCTCTGATTCCCTCCCATGTCACAAAGATGTATGAATTGATAGTTTAATTGGCCACTATAAATTATCCTTAGTGCATGGGTGAGTTGATTAAAATTTGGGAATAATAAAACAAAAATAGAATTAGTGTAGGATCAAGTGTAAGTATGGATAAACCGATAAAACAACAAATGGTGGAACCTGAAACAAAAACAAATAGTGAAAGAACTCGGCCAGTCAGGCAGTACCCATGGAAAGAAAAAATATCAATCAAATTTTTGTGTCAGGGCCCTTTCTCAGAATCAGGGGGTGGAGGTGTGGAAGAGGGTAGGGTTTAGAATTTTCAAAACAGACTTTAGGGAGATGTAAGTTAAAAGACTGTAGAGATGAGCTGAGACAGATCAGGTGAGAAGCAGCTTCAGCGTTAACTATTATCAAGACAGTTTAAAGAAACAGGGTATGAAAGTATGATAATGCGTGTTTGATGCTTGGTGCAGACCCGGTGGGATGAAAGACCTGTTTCCATGTTCTAGGTCTCTGAATTATGGTAATACTAGATTTATCTCTGGAAGAATTATTATTCTGTATTCTATATCCAAAACTCATGCTGGTCAGTTCATTGTTATATAGAACATAGAACAGTACAGCACTGGACAGGCAACCTGGCGTACGATCTTGTACCAAACTTGTTGTCAATTTATACTAAATGTCCTGTTTTGCTGTATCATCCATACCTCTGCAATCCATTCATACTCATGTGCCTATCTAAAAACTTCTTAAACTCCACCAAACTACCTGATTCCACTACTACAACTGATAATCTATTCCAGGCACCTACCTTTCGGCATATGCTGAATGGTAGAAAAAACCTTGTGCCTCACGTTGACTTTAAACATCTCCACTCCAACCTTAAAAGCATGTCTTCTTTTAAGGTTGGAGTGGAGATGTTTAAAGTCAATGTGAGGCACAAGTTGATGTTTCCACCCTGAGGAAAAGATTGTGACTGTCTGCTCATCCATGACTCTCATCATCTTAAAACCCTCTTTCAGATCTCCTGTCAGTCTCAAGCACTCAAAGGAAAACCACCCAAATTTATCCAGCCTTTCCTTACAGCCTTCAGGGATGAATTTTCTAGGTATATATTAGTGTTCAGAACTAAACTCGGATGATAAGATGAAGATTTGCATACGTGAGGTTACTGGTGTATAACAAATACATATTCCTCAGGAATGTGAATTCAGATGGTCACTTACTGACATTCAGTGGGTGAACTAACTGAAACATAAGTACTTCTCCATTTAATAAATTGAATGCCAAACATGTGCTTCTCGGTGGAAAATTAAGGTGGCATTATGGACAGCATACCAAGCTAGACTACTGTTTAAAAGCTCATTAAAAACCCTGTATAACATGACTCATTACTCCATCCCCAAGGCACCACAGGAACCACTACAAAGGGTTTCTGGAAACAATTTCCAATGAATGATTTCCTTAGTTAATTTTTTTTAATCCAAGAATATCATTCATAACTGGATTACTGCCTTGATGTCTACACCCATGTACGTTTCTAGTATGCCACATAGCGCCAGCTGGTTACTAAATAAAGCTCAAAGAGCACTCTGAAGGAGAAAAATGCTTTGCATGGAAGCAATCTTAGAACAGTGGAACAGTGCTAAGTACTGTAAGTGAATGAAATAGCAATAAAATTGCATGCATTGTTGGAGTGAGTTCACTGAATAAAAAAGCAAAGATGATCAAGATAGGGAGGTCGGTCCAATTTCCAAGCCTCCCCAAACCATTTCTCGCAAGATACAGAAGTCTATTCTTGCTCATACCTGAAATGCTGCCTCTTCTGGTCTCGTGACAAATGTTACCTGATATGCCCAGAGCTTCTGGGAGCTGTGTTAAGGAATTTAGGAGAGAGGGGAGGATATCACCCAACTTTTAGTTTTCCTCCTTGATCTAAAAGCATTCAAATAAATAACTGTGCCAAGCACTTCCAAATAATTGTTGGGGACAGCATATTACTTCTTTATTCTGCAAAGCACCAATGTCAGAATTGGGTTTAATATCACTGGCAGAGGTCATGAAATCTGTTGTTTTGTGGCTGCAGAACACTGCAATACATAATAGTAAAAAACAATGAATTTCAGTAAGAAATATCCAAAAATAATTTAAAAAGTAGTGTAAAAAGAGAGGAAGAAAAAAGAAAAAATAGTGAGGTCACATACTTGAGTGCATTGTCTATTCATAAGTCTGATTGTGGAGGAGGAGAAGCTGTTTATGAAATGTGTCTTCGGGCTCCTCTATCCCCTCCTTGATGGTAGCAATGAAAAAAGGGCATGTCCTATATAAATGAGGTCCTTAATGATGGATGCTGCCTTTCTGAGTCATCGCCTTTTGAAAGTGTCCTGGACGCTGGGGAGATTAGGACCCACGATGAAGTTGGCTGAGCTGGCAACTTTCTGCTGCCTTTTCTGAGTGTAAGCAGTCACCCCTCCATATCAGACACTGCTGCAACCACTTTGAATGTTCTTTGCAGTACATCTGTAGACATTTGCGAATCTTTGGTGGCGTAGCAAATCTCCTCAAACTCACAATGGTCACGCCTTCTTTGTAATTGTATCAATATGTTGGGCCCAGGGCAGATCCTCAGAGGTGTTAACACCCAGGAACTTGAAACTGCTCACCCTTTTCACTGTTGATCCCTCTGATCCCTCAATGAGGACTGGTGTGTTTTCCCTTGACTTCCCCTCACTGAAGTCCACAATATTTTTTTAAGATTATGAAGACACGCAGTCCTCTTTTATTGTCATTTAGTAATGCATGCATTAAGAAATGATACAATATTTCCTCTGGTGTGATATCACAAAACACAGGACAGACCAAGACTGAAAAAACTAACAAAACCACATAATTATAACATATAGTTACAACAGTACAACAATACCATAACTTGATGAAGAACAGTCCATGGCACAGTAAGAAGTTCAAAGTCTCTCAAATGTCTCACATCTCACACAGATGGGAGAAGGAGGAAAAACCCTCCCTGCCATGCCCAACCACAGTCCGATTCTGAGTCGTCCGCAGACTTCGAGCCTCCGATCAGCTCTCCGACACCGAGTACTGAGCACCATCTCTATCCGAACGATTCGACCTCAATCTTGGTCACCAACAGCAGGCAAAGCCGGAGATTTTGAGGCCTTCCCTCCTGAAGATTCTCGATCGTGCAGTAACAAGAGCTGTGTTTCAGAAATTTCTCCAGATGTTCCTCTGTGCTTTCACGTCTGTCTCCATCAAATCAGAATTGTCCATGGCCCCTATTTAACAGATATGATACCATTTTCCCCGGAGGGCTGCGCATGCACAGCGCGCTGCTATCTCTCCCCCCCGCCTGTACTTGATTGCAAGATCATTATTGTGACACCATTCAACCTGCTAATCTATCTTACTCTATATGCCTCCTCATCACTACCTGAAATTCCATCAACAATCGTTGTGTCATCAGCAAATTCATAGATGCTGTTTGAGCTGTACCTAACCACAAAGTTGTGGTGTAGAGAGAGTAAAGCAGTAGGATAAGCGCACATTCTTGAGGTGCACCGGTGTTTAGTGTCAGCGAGGAGATGATGTTATTTCCTAGCCACATTGACTGTGGTCTTTTGGTAGGGAAGTCAGGGATCCAGGTACAGAGGCCCAGGTGTCAGAGCTTGTTGATTAGAATTGAGGGTATGATTGTGTTGAACTCTGAACTGTAATAAACAAACAGCAGCTGACGTAGGTATTATCCAGGTGATCCAAGGCCGATTAGAGAGCCAGTGAGACTGCATCCTCATTGTGGCGAAAGGCTGCAGGTACTTGCTTAGCCAGAAGTTGATTCTGGCTGTGACCAACTTCTCAAAGCACTTTATCACAGTAGATACGAGTGTAACTGGATGACAGTCCTTGAGGCATCACCTTGCTCCTCTTGGGTACTAGCGTGATTGTTGGCTTTTTCAAGCAGGTGGGAACCACTGACTGCAGCAGTGAGAGATTAAGCATTTTCTTGAACACGCCCACCTGCTGCTTGGCACAGGTTTTCATTGTCCTACCAGGTGCACCATCAGGACCTGATGCCTTGCAAGGGTTCACCCTCTTAAAAGATGTTCTGACATCGGCCTCCAGGACAAAGATTACAGGATCACCAGATCCTGCGGGGATTTGCACAGGTGTAGTTTTATTCTCCCTTTCAAAGCATGCATAAAAGACGATGAGCTCACCCGGGAGTGAACTATCACAGCCACTAATGATGTTAGGTTTTGCCTTGTAGGACGCAATGGCTTGCAAACCCTGCCAGAGCTGACGTGCATCTGATTCAGTCTCTAACTTCAATTGGAACTGTTTTTTCACTTTTAAAATAGCCTTCCATAGCTTGTAACTGGACTTCTTGTATAGTTCTGAATCACAGGTCTGGCCCTCAGCAGACTATGAATCCAGGTTCGTCCACGGCTTTTGGTTTGAGTATGTATGTTATGTCCTCAAAGGCTCACATTCACCCCCACAGACATCCTGATATGATTAAAAATTATCATGTCATGGGGATCAAAGAAAAAAGTCACAATATAGAAGGAGAGCATTCAGTATATGAAGCCCCCGATTCTTCTCTGCAAGAGAAAACACAACTCATCCTATTTTCTCAGACTGTCTTCATTACTCTTCCTTTTTTAGTCTTTCAAGCATTTCTTCAGCTCCCTTTTTTAATGCCAAATTTAAATCTTCCTCAACAGCTCCTCCTGGAACTGTATGCCAGGTAGTTACAACCCCCTTGGCCAAAACTTTCTTCCTGTCACTTATTGCTCATATACAGTATAAATCATGTTCATTTCATGTCTTTGTGGAAGCAGTCTATCTATACTCTTTCCAGGTTCTTAAAAGCTGTTTAAAAAATATCATTATTGGATGCTCTCTCAACTTTCATTGAACCAAACCTGCAACCTTAGATTCTCCAACCTATCCACATAACTCAAGTTGCTAATACCCAGGAATGTTCTAACAATCTCTTCTACTCTCCCTATAGAACATCATAACACAAAAAAAACTGAGTTGGAGTTGGTCACCAGGCATCTCAAGCTTACCCCAACATTCATGGCAGTTCTACCCCAGGTCTCACTTTCTCTTCTATACCAATTCTCTGCAGCCCTCAATTTCTTCACCTTTGAAGAAGTATTTATATCTTTTTAAAATAGCTGTAATGAACTAGCTTTCACAAACCTCCAGGCTAAAGAATTCCAGATATTCATTGCCCTCTGTGAAAAGTTCTTAAGCACATCAGTTTTAAATGATCACCCCTAGTTTTGTAACTGTGTCTCCTTGTTTGAGATTCACTACCCTTTGGAAATATCTTAACATCAACCATGTCCTTATCCTTTTAGGGTACTTTGTGTTCGAATCAGATCACCCCACATACTTTTAAACTTCAAAGGACACATATTTAATTTATTTGGCTGCCAGACATGAATGGACAATCCTTTTATCTCAGAAATTAGCCTAGTGAATACCACTTGGACCGTCTTTAAAGTCTGCACATTCTTTCTTAAAGGAGGTGACCAAAACTGAATAATTCTCCACATCTGCTCTCATCAATACCCTGCACAATTATAAAAATAATTCCAAATTTCTAAACTCCATACCACTTGCAATAAAGACCAAATGTGCCTTTTGATTTCTTCACCATTTGAAGCATGTTTGCCAACTTTTTTTTTCCATTTGTGCACAGAAAACCTATGTCTCTCTACTTGGCTTATCTCTCTAACGTCTTTACATCTGTTCCAGTGCCTAGTATCTTGTGCATTTTTGGAAATAAAGATACAGCGTCATTGTAAGAGAGCTGTGCAGCACAGAATGGGGGCCTTCAGCCAAAAGTTATGCCCAATCTACGCTAATCCCATCTATCTGCATTAGACCTGGAACCCTCTATGCTGTTCTTAGCAAAGTACCTATCCAAATGTCTTTTAAACATTGTATATGTATCTGCCTCTACCACCTCCTCTGGCACTTCATTCTATATAACAACACCCTCTGCGGAAAATTGAATTGACTGTATTACTTACATCCCTCACATACAATTGGAAGCAAATATTTGAGGTCCTATCGAAGGTACTGAAGGTTCAGATAATACCAGACCCCATTTTAATAATTTTTGGAACTTCTGCGAGGTCAAATAAATTCCAGGCTACCCAGCAACAACTCCTGACCTATGGCATACTTAATTGAAAGAAACTCATACTGATGTTCTGGAAAAAGGAGGAAACTCCATCACTCAGACAATGGCTGGCTGCATTAATGGATACTCTGCATCTAGAGAGGATAAGATACGTTATCAAGGACAGACTCAAGGAATTTGAAAAAATCTGGTAACCATCACTGTTGTATTTAGAAGAGACCGGCAGCTGACCTAAGGGGGGCAGTAGCACCTAAACAGCACATACAGGAGGGGCGAGGGGAGGGGAGGGCTGGAAAAGGGAAAGGAGATGGGGTGGTAGGGTTTCCTTTGCTTTTTGCTTGTTTACTATACATACAGTCATTTGACTTTCATTATGTTGTTATAAGAAAGAAAAGAAAAAAGAAACATTGTACTTTAGGTTCATCCTCCGTCGGATCCACGCCTGCAATCGCCGTTTTTTTGACTTTGTCATGTTAGGCAAAGATCGCAAGATCTTACATCTACGGACTCCAGAGCCTGCCGGCCCCGACGCTAGCAGGCATGAACTTTCAATTGCGGCCCCTGCTATTGATCTTGGCGGCTCCAACACCTCAGGATATATTCAAAACCCGGACTCCAGCAACGACCATGGACACATTCACAGCGATTACGCAACCACCAACTGCGACTCCAGCCTTGAACTCCGGGCCGGGTCTTTATGTGCTGCTGTTGTGACTCCCGTCTCCCCTTCCCCAACCACCACTCCGCAGCCCCGTCTTCCTCAGATCCCACCGTCAGCTCCTGGGCCCTCAGAGGCTCCATCTTCCTCTCACCCCAACCCTCCCCTCTCCATTGACAACCCCAGCCTCCCCCCTCCCTCCTCTGATCCCAGCTCTCATCCGTGCCGGGTCTTTACCATCCCCTCCAACCTTCAACTGTCGGAGGCAGAACGCTCTGTTCTCAGTAAGGGCCTCACGTTTGTCCCCCTTCGCCCACACCTCAGCGAGTTCCGTGTTCGCCATGATGCGGAACTTTTCTTCCGCCGTCTCCGTCTCCGAGCCTACTTCTTCGGCAAGGACTCTTCCACCCCCACCGATGACCCCTTCTCCCGTCTTCAACCCTCATCTTCTTCATGGACACCCCGCTCTGGTCTTCTGCCTGCTCTGGATCTCTTTATTGCCAACTGCCGACGGGACATCAACTGTCTCGACTTCACCGCACCTTGTCCCCATTCCAACCTCACTCCTTCGGAACGCTCTGCTCTCCACTCCCTCCGCACTAATCCTAACATTATTATTAAACCCGCCGATAAGGGGGGTGCTGTTGTAGTCTGGCGTACTGACCTCTACCTTGCCGAGGCACAGCGACAACTCGCGGATACCTCCTCTTATTTACCCCTCGATCGTGACCCCACTAAGGAGCACCAGGCCATTGTCTCCCACACCATCACCGACTTTATCCGCTCGGGGATCTCCCATCCACTGCTACCAACCTTATAGTTCCCACACCCCGCACTTCCCGTTTCTACCTCCTACCCAAGATCCAAAAACCTGCCTGTCCTGGCCGACCTATTGTCTCAGCTTGCTCCTGCCCCACCGAACTCGTTTCTGCATACCTCGACACTGTTTTATCACCCTTTGTTCAATCCCTTCCGACCTATGTTCGTGACACTTCTCACGCTCTTAAACTTTTCGATGATTTTAAGTTCCCTGGCCCCCACCGCTTTATTTTCACCATGGATGTCCAGTCCCTATATACTTCCATCCCCCATCAGGAAGGTCTCAAAGCTCTACGCTTCTTTTTGGATTCCAGACCTAATCAGTTCCCCTCTACCACCACTCTGCTCCGTCTAGCAGAATTAGTCCTTACTCTTAATAATTTCTCCTTTTGCTCCTCCCATTTCCTCCAAACTAAAGGTGTAGCTATGGGCACCCGTATGGGTCCTAGCTATGCCTGCCTTTTTGTTGGGTTTGTGGAACAATCTATGTTCCGTGCCTATTCTGGTATCTGTCCCCCACTTTTCCTTCGCTACATCGACGACTGCATTGGCGCTGCTTCCTGCACGCATGCAGAACTCGTTGACTTTATTAACTTTGCCTCCAACTTTCACCCTGCCCTCAAGTTTACCTGGTCCATTTCCGACACCTCCCTCCCCTTTCTAGATCTTTCTGTCTCTGTCTCTGGAGACAGCTTATCCACTGATGTCTACTATAAGCCTACTGACTCTCACAGCTATCTGGACTATTCCTCTTCTCACCCTGTCTCTTGCAAAAACGCCATCCCCTTCTCGCAATTCCTCCGTCTCCGTCGCATCTGCTCTCAGGATGAGGCTTTTCATTCTAGGACGAGGGAGATGTCTTCATTTTTTAAAGAAAGGGGCTTCCCTTCCTCCACTATCAACTCTGCTCTTAAACGCATCTCCCCCATTTCACGTACATCTGCTCTCACTCCATCCTCCCACCACCCAACTAGGAATAGGGTTCCCCTGGTCCTCACCTACCACCCCACCAGCCTCCGGGTCCAACATATTATTGTCCGTAACTTCCGCCACCTCCAACGGGACCCCACCACTAAGCGCATCTTTCCCTTTCCCCCTCTCTCTGCATTCCGCAGGGATCGCTCCCTGCACAACTCCCTTGTCCATTCGTCCCCCCCATCCCTCCCCACTGATCTCCCTCCTGGCACTTATCCGTGTAAGCGGAACAAGTGCTACACATGCCCTTACACTTCCTCCCTTACCACCATTCAGGGCCCCAAACAGTCCTTCCAGGTGAGGCATCACTTCACCTGTGAGTCGACTGGGGTGATATACTGCGTCCGGTGCTCCCGATGTGGCCTTTTATATATTGGTGAGACCCGACGCAGACTGGGAGACCGCTTTGCTGAACATCTACGCTCTGTCCGCCAGAAAAAGCAGGATCTCCCAGTGGCCACACATTTTAATTCCACATCCCATTCCCATTCTGACATGTCTATCCACGGCCTCCTCTACTGTAAAGATGAAGCCACACTCAGGTTGGAGGAACAACACCTTATATTCCGTCTGGGTAGCCTCCAACCTGATGGCATGAACATTGACTTCTCTAACTTCCGCTAGGCCCCACCTCCCCCTCGTACCCCATCTGTTACTCATTTTTATGCACACATTCTTTCTCTCACTCTCCTTTTTCTCCCTCTGTCCCTCTGAATATACCTCTTGCCCATCCTCTGGGTCACCCCCCCCCCGTCTTTCTTCCCGGACCTCCTGTCCCATGATCCTCTCGTATCCCCTTTTGCCTATCACCTGTCCAGCTCTCGGCTCTATCCCTCCCCCTCCTGTCTTCTCCTATCATTTTGCATTTCCCCCTCCCCCTCCAGCTTTCAAATCCCTTACTCACTCTTCCTTCAGTTAGTCCTGACGAAGGGTCTCGGCCTGAAACGGCGACTGCGCCTCTTCCTATAGATGCTGCTTGGCCTGCTGCGTTCACCAGCAACTTTGTTGTGTGTTGCTTGAATTTCCAGCATCTGCAGAATTCCTGTTGTTTGTACTTTAGGACATTGTCGGTTGTGGTTAAGCTGCTGTTGCTTCACAATAAGAACATTTGAAGACATCCTTCACATACATGAGGAGTAAAAATCTTTACGTTATGTCTCCGTCTAAATGTGTAATGTGCAATTTATAGCAATTTATAATAAATAGTATGTACAACAGGACAGTCAATATAATATAGAAATACAGTTGTGTCAGCATGAATTAATCAGTCTGATGGCCTGGTGGAAGAATCTATCCTGGAGCCTGTAGGATCTGGCTTTTATGCTGCGGTACCGTTTCCCGGATGGTAGCAGCTGGAACAGTTTGTGACTGGGGTGACTTGGGTCCCCAATGAATCTTCGGGCCCTTTTTACACACCTGCCTTTGTAGGTGTCCTGAATAGTGGGAAGTTCACATTGACAGAGGCACTGGGCCTCCCATATCTCTCTTAAGCAGCCCTTCTTTCAGTTTAAACCTATGTCTCTTGAATTTAACATTTCCATTCAGAAGGAAGACAACTACTTCCTCCATCCCATAATTTTTGCATATTTCTATCAGGTCACCCTCCTCCTCTGATACCTGAGAGAAAACAGTCCAAGTTTGGTCAACCTTTCCTCATAGTCAAGACATTCCTTAATCAATTCAATATCCTGGTGAACCTTTTTTGATGCCTTTCCAAACTCTCCACATCCTTCCTGTAGTGTGGCAACCAGAAATAACAGTTTTATACAGCTGCAGTATGATTTCCTCAACTTTTATAATCAAATGAAGACAAGAAAGCGATTCACCACCCTAACCACTTGCATTGCAATTTTCAGGGAGCTATGAATTTGTGCCCCAAGATTCCTCTGTATATCAAGTTCCTAAGAGTTCTGCCATTTACTTTCCTCTTATATTTGACCTTCCAAAATGCATTTCTTCACACTTATCTGGATAAAACACCATCTGCCATTTCTCTATCCAAATTTCCAATTGATCTATACCCTGCTGAATCCTTTAAACACTTTCCTTACTACCGACAATTCCACCAGTCTTTGTTACATCTGCAAAATAATAAGTCTATTGACATTTTCATCCAGATGATTAACATATTACGAACAACTGGGGATCTAGCAGTGGTCCACGAAGAACTGGTGAGGGAATTCCAATTCTCTGTCTTCTATGGCAAAGCCAATTTTGGATCCAGTTTACCAATTCACCATGGCTTCAATATGCCTTAACCGTCAAGACCAGCCTTATGAGGGACCTTATCAAATGCTTTACTACAGTCCATACAAACAACGTCTACTGCTTTTCCCCTCATGTTCATGTTCCCCTCATCTTCAGCATCTCCTCAACTGTTTTTTCAATTTGCCCTCTGGCCTCAATGTAACCACATGGATTTATTTGTCCCTTTTGCATCAGCACCCCTAATTGATATACCTTTCTTATCCTTCCTACCAAAATTGGACACTACTCAGTAACATGTCATCCTTTCACACGTTGACCAGTCTAATGAGATGAAGTCATGCATATCCCAAGCCATAAACTAGCACTCTGCTTGGCACGAGAGTAGTTTGGAAAATGTGTTAATAGTATTGTGATCTTCAAAGACAGTCTTTACTAAGTGGTGTTACCTGGTGCTGTAGTATAATTTCAGTTTAAATTTTGTTTCGTGTAAAGTGCCTCAATATCACAGGGCTGCAGACAATTAGCTAACAGCTGCAATCTGGGAAGCCTTTAAAAGGGGCACCATAATACCTATACAGATGGAGAATGTTAAGAATGACTGCAGCGGAGCTGGGAGGGGAGTGTGTACTCCAAGGTTCAATGGAATGAACGTAGAGACACTGGTGGACAAGACAACATGACCTTGATATATAACCTGTGTAAAAATGCCTCGGAGACTCAGGTAAAGATTGCACCAGAGCCTGAGTGAAATTCCTACCTTTGCGTTGTCTGTAAGAGACTGTACTTTGGGCAAGCCTGCAGCGTTGGCAAATCCTCAACCCTAAGTTGCTTGATCATATGGGATGAAGGAAAAGTTTATAAAGTTTTGATTCCTTGAGTGCAGAGCTTATGTAAACTCCCTAATGGAACAGCAAACTGTGAGGTCTGGCATAAATCAACGCCAGTTGCCTGGAACGCTGCTGAAACTTGGCAGTTCAGAGTGAGGGTCACTGACTTCTTTTGTGAACTTAGTCTAGGGCATATCTGAGCTTTTGCTTGAGGTGTACGCAGCTCCCAGTCTCAGTGATGACTATTGTGATGGATGTAAAGCTCTTCCAAGAGGTTTACATTTAAGGGTGACTCCCTGTGATGTTTCTGGGTGGTTGAGCTCTTGGGTGACGAGTCCTTCCTGGCTCTTTTCCACTTATTTCCTGTGCCTGTCTAGAATGCCTCTTGATGAGTGTACCACGTTTCCAGGTCACCTTGCAAGAGGAGAGTTAGGTGCAGACAACTATTCATTGATATTAAATCTGGAGTGCAGAAACATCACTGAGAGTGCAGGGAAGTCTCTGTGCCAAGTGTGAGCAGAGAGGATGCGGAATGCTGTGGAGCATCCTGGCAAAGCAGGCAGTTTGAATTTGACCAGTCCTTTAAACAGCATGGTTCCAGGTACAATAGCACTGTCAAAATCTGAATGTTCTGCAAATGTCAAGAGTTGATTTTTAGGTCAGGAGGATTGAAAAATCAAAATGAAGAGCGTCTTTTACAGGATTGAACTTCACAATAGGATTATATCTCTCTGACAAATGAAAATCTCAAAGTCAGGAGTCTCCTCTGGAAGCTAGGAGGCCTGGAAATCATGCTTTCTATTGGGTTAAATGTAGCGTCAATTGTATAACACTTTATTTTTAAACCCTTGTGTTATGAGAACAAACTTCTCGGTCCCTCACTCGCCAGAAGTTAACTTCAACGTGAAGACCAAAGAATCGGAATAGACGAAGTTAAAAACAAATAGTAAATCCTTTGCCAAATCCCCTATCCCAACAGCAGTGTATGCCCAAGAGATAAACTTAATTGCTTGGCCAGATAGGTAGCAGTCCCAATGGTGGAAATCCATCCATAATCTTTGGAAGGCAGTTGCAAAGCACTGAGATCTGGAAAAGCGGAACATTTTCCAGATTTACACAAGCTGTTTTAGACACAGTAATGTCAAAGAGGTAAAACTTTCTGTATGTTGCTTTGTCAAGGACAGTATCACAGTCGTGGCAATTAACTCATATATCATAATTAAGTAACTTGACTGTAAGCAGCGCATCACATATTATCCCAAATCACAAAGTTAATGTCAAAATTACCAGCCGGTTAATGTGCATTAATGAGGTGGGAGCAAACTGGACCACACCACACTATATGGAGCTAAGCTTTTTGAATATCTGAGCAGGAATAGCACTGATGCATTTGAACAGAAACCAGAGGAACAAGGGAATAGAGACAACAGAGTCAACCAGGCAGAATTTATTTAAAGGAACATCGAAGATGATTCATATGCAGTATTAGATAGTATGCATCAGTTGGGCCAAATAGCCCACTTCTGTGCAATAAGTTCTATGTTTTCAACCGAAACTTCTAAACATTTGCCCAACTGTCTTCACTTAATCACTCACAACTATGAAAGCTTGAAGCATTGGGAACACTATTCACTTGTTGTATACTCTGGTGCCAGATTAGGGTCACACTTTCTTGGAAATGGATTGAACAGACAGATGAGACTTCATGGTCTTGTCAGCTTTGGCCGAATCTGGTTCTAGAAGAGTAAAGGTCCGAATGCACTGCTCCACCCAATGGGTTCAGTAACAATAACAGAGGTGCAACACTCAATATGGTTGAAACAAACATGATGTGCACCTCTATATGTTGAAATGATACGTACTAACCTGGATTTACATTCACCCAATTCTTTTATTAAAGGTTAAGAGCTTATACATATCTTAAGACCTACCTTAAATAACTGCATCACAATAATGGTGAAATGGTAATCAAGGATATTCAGGAAACTGAACTCTGCTTGATCATCTGGTTAGATTGCCACACTTGAAATTATGATCAAGAAAAACATTACCTGCTCAGCGACAGCAGTAATGAAGTGTGGCGTTGATTAACAACAAATATCCTCACTGGAATCTTAGCAGTTACAAGGGAAAATACTACTTGCCTATAAAAATCAAGCACTGGAATGAACATGCATCAGTAACAAGAAAAAACACCTGCTTTTCTTGAGGGCATTTGACAAGCTCACGACATCTTAAAGTCTGTCGGGTACTATGAAGTAATACTTTTGAGGTGCAGGCATACACCAATGGACACGAGCTTGCACAAGCACATGTGAAGATAACTACAATTTTAGTGGTGTTAGCCAAGAGAGAAACTGAGCTCCTTCTGTGTTATAAGTTTTTCAGATACTTTGGGAATTTTCTCATTCAAAATTGCAAGTTTCAGTATCCTTCCAGGCCAGAGGAAGCACCAGAGGCTGCTGTTTACTGTCTGAAATGAAAGCTGCATTACTCCCTCCTTATTGTGTCTAGACTGACAGTCTTGATTTTGTAGTTAAGTCACTAAATTGGAGCTAAATTCATCACCTTTTAGCAAAGATGAGAATTTGACCAAATGATCCACAGCATGCTAACAACTTGGTAGGATGAAAGAAGTGTTTAAGAACAAGTTCTAATTGATTTTTTGCATAAATAACACAGAAAATACACTCAGTGGAGCCTTATTATAGAGTCAGAGAGAAACACATCAAAAATACATGATATTTGGCTCAACAAGTCCATGCCAGTCATGGTGCCCACCCATCTAGCTCCAATTTCCTGTGATTGGCCCACATCCATCTGACCCCACCCCTGCATGTACCTATCCAAGGATTTCTTAAATGATGCTATTGTAACTGACTCAACTACCTCCTCAGGCAGCTTGTTCCATATACTTGTTGTGTCTGTGAACAACTACATGTCAATTAAATAAAAGCACACATGTGGGAGATGGCTTTAACTGGTGTATTCACATTGCAATGAGAGAGGGAGAAACAACAGTGCATGCGTAGACAACAGATCAATATGTAGTGCTGGGGGGGGTGGGTCATTGCTGTAAAAGAAATGGATCCATACATTACACTTTCCCCCCCTTTAGATTAATGCACCATAAAACTACGTGTACAAAACATTCAATTTCCCTTTCAAAAATCCATATTCCAAATAAACATGCTTTCTCAGTAACAGTCCATAAATAACTTCACAGTTCTAAAGGTTCAGTCTTTTGGGTGGCACTCTGTTTCTTTCAGGATAGCATCTCAGGACCTGTACAGTGGCATCGGGTTTGGCAGGTATCTTGTTCTCAGTTTCCGCTGTCACATTGCTGTCAGTAACATGATCATCACTGAGAGGCAAGTCTGGTGACCATCATGTGCCCGTCTTGTTGGATGCAATTGACTCAGGTGTGCTTTTCAGTTGAGCATTCAGTATCTGGTCTACATGACATCTCCATGTTTGATCTTCAACACCCACTGTGTGTATCAGTAGTCCAGTTCTTGTAGCTATCTTACCGGGTGTCCACTTATCTTCTTGGTAATCATGCGCTACAACTTCCTGTTCAACTCAAAGCTCCTGCTGCTTCACTTGACGACTAGCTGAACTATTAGTTCCTCGCTTCCCTACATAGATCTGGTTTCAGGAGGTCAATGCGAGATCTCAGATTCCTGTTCATGAACAGCATTGCAGGTGTTTGATTGATTTGTTGTAGCATGAACAGAGGTCTGATATACAATAAGGAAATTGTCCACCTTGTGCTGTAGAGAAACGTCCTCCTTGTCCATCGCTTTAATGGATTTCTTGAATGTTTGGATAAACCTTTCAGCTAACACATTCATTGCTGGGTGGTGCGGAGTTGACTTGAGACATCTGATGCCATTTTTCTTCATGAATAGTCGGATTTCTTCTGGTGTATTGTGGTCTGTTGTCACTCACAATTTGTTTGGGTAAGCCATTTCTGATGAAGATTGTCCTCAAGGCGGAGACAGTCTTTGCTGAGGTGGTTGACTTTATTGATATAACCTTCGGCTACTTTGAATGAGTTGTCACAGCAATCAGAAACATGGAGTCCATGAATGGCCCAGCCAAGTCAATATGTACTCTTCGCCATGGTGAAAACGGCCACTCTCACGGGTGTAATGCTGCCTGTGGGGGGTGTATTTTGAACTTTATGACATCCCGAACAGCTTTTGGTCAAATATTCGATTTGTTTATCCATACCCTTCTCATGCATCTTCTCATTAGCATTAAGCAGCTGCCCCAGTCTCTGGTTATTGCTGTCATTTGGGCTGCTGTTGCCTGTTGATGTCACACTGAGAGCTCTGATTGAATGCCAGTCTAGTTGGATTTTTCTCAACCATCCACGTCTGAAAAGTATTGGCCCTCTACTTTTCAAGGCGTAAAGCTCTAACTGTTGTGTTTGGTCTCCATGTCACATTTACTTTCAGTCTGCCTTTGGGAGACACTTTCTCGCTTGTGTAAGTCTTCAATATCATTGAGATCTTCTCTAATGGTGGCTTAGAAAACAGTCTGTTGTAGATAACCTCTGGAATAATGAATAATGTATCCAGCACCATTTTCAGTTTTACACCGGAAGCATCCAGATGATTTTGTGATCCGTTTCAGTTATACTATGCGGTTCTAGGCATGACAGCTCATCTTTGTCAGACTCTTATGTTGTTTGATTCTGTTCGAGATTTGGTAACTTTACGCATTTGTTTAGTTTTTGTGTTTCACTCAGATGTGCTTTTTGTTTGCCTTGCCCATTCTCTCTCTGTAACCTTGACTGTGACACTTAATGCAGACATTTTCGTTGAACCAACAGCCATTTGCATCATAGGAGGATTTGCCACATTGATAACATCTACGGCTTTTTGCACCATTCAGGGACATTTTGTGCATTTCACATTCTAATCTCATTTTCTGTGGTTTTGCTGTCTCCTTTGCTACAGTCTCTAACAATATTACAATGGTCAATATCCGTTCTAAGGTTAGGTCTCTTTCAGACAGTAGCCTCTTTTGAGTGCTTTGCCTATGCATGCCACATACAAGCCTGTTCTTTAATGCATCAGGAAATCCATCTCTAAAGTCACACTACTGGGAAAGTTTGCATAGTTCTGCACTGTATTCAGAAAGGCAGAAATCTTTTGACTGGTTCCTTTTGTAAAATCTAAATCCCTCAGCTATTACCAATGGTTTAGAGCACAAGTGATTTTGTAAAATTTTAATAATTTCATCAAATGTCTTCCTTGCTGACTTTGCAGGGATTACTAAGTTGCATAAGAGATTGTACGTTCTTGAACCCATTAAGCTAAGAAGTGTAGGGGCTTTCTGCTGCTCCTCCACGTTGTTCACTTTACAAAACAGTTCAGCCTTCTTGATACATGTCTGAAGATGTGGACAATTTGTCTACCAATGGTGCTTGGCAGTGCTGTAGGAGACGTAGCCTAAGCATGAGCAGCAATCTCTCCCAGAATGGCAACAGGTCCGCACGCCAGATGGCACCTGCAGGCATATTCTCCATTCTGGGCCACATTCCTGAAATGCACGTCCATTAAAAAAAAACAAACACTTGGATAAAAAGATCTTGCAAAATATTGTTGAACCAGTTGTTTTTGATCTGCAGCAGATTGCACTGCCCCCTCCACAATCTGCTCTCCCCGAAAAGATGACAGAGACTGCACTGGTAAACCGTATCAATTCATTCTGATAGTTAGTTCCAAACAAACTGCTGGTTAATGTGTAGTGGTGAGGTGAAGGCCAGTGGGAGAGAGAAACAGACGTTCCGGTTGGGACGCCTCTTGCCGATCTCTTTGAGAGCTAGCTGAACCAAAATGAACTACTGTATAAAGAGTTGAGCTCTGAATACTTGAGGGGAAATGGCTTTGATGCATTAAAGCAGAAGCAAGATAAAGGAAAAGGTAAGGGAGCTAAACTGCCAGAATTATTGGCAGGAGTGTTGAAGATGACTCACACAAAATATTAGATAGTATAGTTGGGCTGAATGGCCTACTTCTGCTCAATAATTCTCAGCATTGAACCCAAACGTTTGCAAATTTGCTCAACTACTTGAATATATTGGGAACCCTATTCACTTGCTGAATATGTCACGTTGGTGCTTAATTGGGGTCCTATTCCCTTGGAAATGGATTGAAGCTCCTTTCATTTGCACACACATTCAATAAGCAGATCATATATAGCAATCTGGATTTTATAGTACTCTATTTGTTCCATTGCAAATTATAAGCTCAAATAAATCTTAACAACTGCCTCAAATAAATACATCACTAAGACAGTAAGATGGCAATCAGAGATATTCATGAGACCCAAAATAGCTCAGGATTGATCTTCCAACTCACAGTCACTTCCCTGTATAAGCCACCTTGTCCAAACCTCATTAGCCTTAGAATCCAAGAATCCAGCAATCTCTGTACAGAATGTATAGGAATTTAAAGATCTATCAAGAATGTAGACATTATTCAAAATTGAACAATATATTTAAAAACTCCATAGAAAATGAAGGGCATGGGGTTAACAATTGGGAAGTTACAGTCCAGGTCATTTAAGGCATCATCTACACAAATATTTATATATTGTAGAAATTAAAATCATCTGTGCATGCTACATTTCTCTGAAATAAAAATTCTTTTGATGTGTTCAGCATCAGTAGCAGGGAGTCATCTTATGGGCAGTTAACTAAGCTTAGTTAAGTACACATTCCATTTTAGCATATTTTGCAGAAGTCTGCCCTTGTACATATGCAATCATTTACCACAACCTAATCAGAAGCCTAGTTAACCTATTGAGTTGTTGCTAGCTCTTTGTGTGATCAATTTGGAGTAATAAAATTTACTCCAATCTTTTCTTTTATAAAAAGAATTTATCAACTCTTTTCCCATAACTCTGCAATTTTTTTTCCTGATCCTTTACGTACTTATCTAATTTAATTTTGAAGGCAGTTATTGAGATAGCACCAACAAACTCATTTCTAATGAGTGCACTCAGTGCAGTATAAACAGAAACAAGAAATGTTAGGAAAACTTTTGTAGAAGGCTTGTAAATATTTCATTTTTACATATCTTACAGCAGATGCCATCTGATCTGTACTTTCCTATCATTTTCTGTTTTTATTTCAGATTTCCATCATTTTCATTGTTTTAATGTATTTTTCATTGTAGAATACAAGTTCATCATTGGCTTTTTATCAGTAGCATTAACATTGCTCCTTCCAGTTACATACAGATCAAGCACAGCAAACATGAGAAGGTGCATTGTTTTAGTCCTTATTAGCAGTTGTCCATTTATTTGCTCAAACTTCTATGCTGATTAGGCAGATAAACACTTTCAATGTGTACTTTTAGTTTGCATCTCCAGATTCTTTGGTATGGCATACAGGTCTCCATTTTAGTACATTAACAGCAGAAAGCTCACCAGGATTTACATACTGGACCCCATCTAGTGTTTAACTGACCGAGCAAGCTAACAGCGTTATGAGCAGCAGACTAGTCAAAACATACAGCCCTTAAACCACAAGTTCAAAGGAAGGAATTCTCCGTAAATATCTGATTAAAGACCAGGCATGACATTTTATCCATAATCAGTAGCAGAATAAAGCCTCCAGGTGCACTTTATTTCAGTCAGATGGAATTCCAATGTAATGACGACACAGGGCTTGAAACACTCTGAGCTGCATTCTAAGGCACGCAGAGCCACTGCCCTTTGTCACGTTACAGGCCTGAAATTGGAGACAGTGCCATAGCAACAGGCCACAACCAACCTGACACAAGGTATCACCACAACATCTTTCATATCTGATTAGTTCAACTTTAACAGAGTAACAGAGCAACATCAGCAGATGCGATAGTGGAAAATGTACAGAGGAAGATAAGGAAGGGGAAGTACAAGGTTAATGTGAGGAGTGGTTTTCGAACGTGGGAAAAAATACAGCTATGTGGAGAGTGCTGAGGAGTGCTAAGGATCTCGGTGCTGGGAGGGGAGATGAACTGAAAGAACATTGGAATCACTATCTTAAAGATTCAGGTGGAGAGAATGATAAAATTTACTCCAATTATCACGGTGAGGTTTAACACCACACAAATCAGACCACTTGACAGGCACCTGTGCCTCTAGTTTTACAGGCTACCCCATTCACCTGCAATGAACTGTGGCTCTAGTATACACTAGCAAAAAATGCATTGCAGCAACTTGCCAAAACTTTTTCCAAAGCCTTCCCGACACATCTGACTTCCACCACCAAGGAGGGAAAGGGCAGCAGGCTCACGGGAACACAAATTTCCTCTGAGTCACAGATCACCGATTTCAGTTTTTGCTATTTTAAATAACAGAA
Organism: Mobula hypostoma; assembly: GCF_963921235.1. Taxonomy (NCBI): domain Eukaryota; kingdom Metazoa; phylum Chordata; class Chondrichthyes; order Myliobatiformes; family Myliobatidae; genus Mobula; species Mobula hypostoma. The sequence continues at coordinate 35,609,559 of NC_086113.1, forward strand.
CTCCCTATTGTAACCCTCTGTTCGGCTAGTGGCTTAATCTAGGGGATGATAGCCCCCAGCCCGGCCAAACTTAAGAAATCTCGTTTGGGTGGATGTTGCACGATGTGTCCCTTGTTACAAATCAGTACCACGAAATAACAAATAGTACACGATATGCAATTAAACGATTGAGCTTTATAATTCTTAATTTGATAAGATGGTTAGTAAAGAAACAAAAAGGGCCCATTCTCATGAAACAGTCTAATGCGCAAATGTTGGAGCTCATGGTTTCATCCATTTGTTCCTGTCGTCCTCCTTCAAGCGTAGCTGACCCTTGAACCCTCGCTCCTCAGTCCACTCCATCCGGTGGTCTACCAACTCTCTCCATTCGCATCCTCTCTCATCATCTCTCCCTGACAAAAGACCGCAAAAATCCCTCTTCCAGATCCACAAGAAAGAACAACACCCCTCTCATTGGCTAACATACATTCCAAAAACCCCGTTATCGCTTGTCATAACCCAAACATTGCTGCCACAGAGAAACCATTACCTTAGCCTTAGCAGTGAAACATTACAGAGAGGCCATTACATTAGCAGTGAAAACTTATAGCATGTTACACTATTTTTTAAAAACGTTATTTATTTATTGAGATACAGTGTAGAAAAGGCCTTTCTAGCCCTTCGAACTGTGCCATCAAGCATTCCCCGATTTAACCCTAGCCTAATCACAGGACAATTTACAATGACTAATTAATCTACCAACTGGTACACCTTTGGACTGTGGAAGGAAACAGCAGCACCCGGAGGAAACCCATTTGGTCACGTGGAGAACGTACAAATTCGTTACAGACAGCAGTGGGAATCAAATCCAGGTTGCCGGTACTGTAAAGTGTTGTGCTAACCACTATGTTACTGTGCCATCCTGTGTAACAATATGACGGGACTCTGATCATCTCATGGACAGCAGCAGTTCTATGAGGGAGCTCACTATCTCATATTCAAGAACTATTTGGTTTAATATTGTCACGTGCAATGAGGTACAGTGAAAAAAATTGTTTACATGCTATCCATACAGATTATTTCATTACAACTGTGAATTACGATAGTACAAGGAGAAAACAATAAAGTACAAGATCATAACAAGATGATAGTGAGCTTAAGAACCCATCTTATCACACGAGAGGACTACTCAAAAGTCTTACAATAACAAGATAGAACCTGTCCTTGCGCCAGTTAGCATGGGCAATAAATAATGGTGTTATCTGTCGAAAAAAAACAGTCGAGGGCAGAGATAACCAGAAACAGGCAAGTGGAAGAGGGAGTTGCTGTTAAGAATAGATTTTAAATTATTCTTTCACAAGCCAAATTTTAACATTGATTTTGTTGAACAACTTGGCATTAAATTCCTTTCTGTGCTATTTTAACTCCTGCGTACTACCTTCCATCTATTATTTGACTGGGGCAATGTGCAGCGACCAGTTTTTTCTCTATTAGCCGGTTCCGGACATTTGAAGGTGGTAATAAACCTGAAATATTATTGTTTACTGGCTGAACAATCAGGTGTCATTTCCTTATTGAAGTCTGAAGTAATCAGATCAATTGCAGAAGTCAAAATGAGTGTTAAATGAATAAAAATACTCACAGCACTGGTTGCAACAAGAAAGAGAGTGAACTAGATGACGGCAGCATCTTAGACATTTTCTCCTTCGGGCTGCCACTGTATATAAATTCCATTTATGTACAAAAATCTGCTATTTGTGTGGGTGAGGATGGAGGGGGAGCCAGGCTTGTCAGAAATTGAATTACTGTTCCAGGTGACTGACTCTAGCAGTAAAAGGAACATCTAAGTTTAAAAGACTAGAGGGCAGCTTTTACAAATCCATACTATTTGCTCTGATTTCCAATTCCTGTGTCACTAGGCTGCCAATTCATGTTTAAAGGTCATGGGCCCTGCAGGATCTCCCTTCTCTCTACTTTATGGATGAGTAATGGAGCAGGACTTGCTATCCTCTACACCGACATTTGCAGACATCTGTGTACCTCCCAGCTGTGGAGTGCACATTCATTAAAATCTACTCTCAATAGGACATCCCTCTTGGGGAAAGCAGCCATTTTTGCGTTGAACCCAGAAGGTGAAAAAAAAATCTATGCAGCATCTTTGTCTACAGCAAGGTGGTGTAAGGGGAGCTATGCTACAACGTTTACATCTGAACACTTAATAGCTTATTAATGCTAAGAACAGTTTAAGCAGGGGGACTTGGCCAGATCAAGCACTACTGAACAACTGCACTAGTGAAGTTCATTACAGTAAAACCTTGATAACCCGGCATGCTTAGAACTTAAATTGTGCTGGACTACTGTATACAACTACTTCTAATAACCAAATAGTTATTTCATTTCACTTTTTTTCAATTTTACACTTGTAAAATCAATTGCCCTGGAAAGCAACACTCTGGACTGCAGCTCTGGCCAGAGACCTACTCATGTTCCATATCCCAACCATGAGCTCTAGCTACACACCCTGCTTACATCCAGCTAGTTCATATTCAGGAGTAATTCTTGAGTCAGGAGTCAAAATTATCAGGATCTCTGAAACAGTGGACCCCTGGGTTTTACTGCATCTAGTCAAACTTCTAAATGGGGAGGAATTTACAGACCATATGTTGGGCTGAGACCCTTCATCGGTACTAAAGGAGTGTTCCGGCCCAAAATGTCGACTGTTTATTCCTCCCTGTAGATGCTGCCTGACCTGGTGAGTTCCTCCAGTATTTTGTGTGGTTACTCTAAATTTCCAGCATCTGCAGAATTTTGTGTATTTAAAATTTAAACATGTCACTTTTTAAACCTCATCCATCTGCAAAATCATGATGTGTATCGAAAGCCAAACAACAAGAATGACATCTATTTCTCTGTAAAATAGAAACAGGACTTTAATAATCTTAATGAATATCTTAGGGAAGATTAGATGAAAAGACAGTATTTGAATAATCATCTGGAAGTTTGAAAATTTGAGTGCTGGAGCTCGTCCACCCACAGTTCAATCCTCTCCATATTCCTCCAGTGCTGGGCATGTCTGCCTGGCATGGGAATGTTCTGCCCACACAAACATCATCAATTTAGTGCTGAATAACAGCTGCAGAACAACACTGGTGCCCTTGATCATCAGACATATAAAGGGCAGTAGACAGCTGAGGAACCAGCTATCCCCGCCAATGGCCTAGCTGTTGCAGAACAATGCTCTCTTTAATGTTTTCATTATAACAACCAGCTGTGAGGAGGTGAGAATGGATACAATTCTCAAACCTCTACCAAGAGGTTAATGTGGGCATTACAGTGAGTGAACAGGTTCTGTGGGAGCAGACTAGAAATGAATCACCAAGATGACCCCAATCAGCCCCGGTATAAATATCGGCTAGTCATGACCTGACATAGCTAACGCGAACAATGGAACAATATCCAGGAGTTGAGAGGCAGACATGTGACATATTTTAGTGTGCCCTTTACTCAAGGACAGCCTATGGGCAGGTTGAAGTCTTGCCAAGGCAAACTTTCAAGCTTTGTATTGCTGGATGGACATGAGAAAACAAAAGCATATCTGCTAATTCATGAGATCATCACTTTTAATAACAATGCTGACCTTGTGTGCTGTCTGTGTAGAGTTCAATCCTGACCTTGGGTACAGTCTGTGTGGAGCTTGTGTATTCTCCCACATCAAAGACAGGCAGATTGATAGTTTAGTTGATCACAAAAATTGTCCTGAAGTAATTGTTAGAATCTGGTGGTATGGTTAAGAACTCGGTGAGGATATAAAAATGAGATTAATGTAGGATTAGTGTAAATGGATGCCTGACAGCTGGTGCTGTCTTGGGGGTGGAGGGGAGCTTTGAACGTTGTGCTTCTGAGCTGTAATCCCTCTGCTTTTGAGTGCACAGAGTGGCCAAGGTAGCTGGGATCAAGTCATTGGATACTCATTGATTAGGAGACGGGATACAAATCCCAACATTTTCAATTGAGGGGGCTATAATTCAAGTAATGAAACCAATCTGAGATTAGAAATGCCAATCTTTGTAATTCTTATGATGTAATCAATCAATCTGCTGTCATTGAATTTGGTGACATTCTTCATTGATGGAGATCTGCCACACTTATCCGGTATGGGTTTTTATCCAGCTCAAAACTGATCCTGAAATGGCCCAACAATCCACTAAATTAAGGGATGAACCATAAATGTGAACTAGCCAGTAGGAGCATCCTTCCTTGAAGGGATAAAGGAGTACTAAGCTCTGCGAATATGATCACCAGCATAACATAGTCAAGGTCAAGAGCAAGTGATTCCAATGTTTCCAAGCTGACTATTAGGCAGGAATTTGGAAACCAGAGAGATATTACATATTGTCACCCAAACTGAGAAATAAGTGACATAATGGAGGAGATACAAGAGCCTGAAGACAAAGATTCAACATTTTAGGGGCAGTGTCTACTCCTCTGCCGTTGGATTTCTGAACAGTTCATGGACACTACCTCACTCTTCTGTTCTCATTTTACGTTACTTATTTTTTATGTTTCTTCTTTTAACTTAAAATAATTTGTACATATTGCACTGCATGGCTGCCACAAATCAACAAATTTCATAACAAATGTCAGTGAAAATAAACCTGATTCTGATAAGAAACCAAAGGAGCCCAATGTTTACAAAATGTGGTGGTGGAAAGGATGGGCTATAAGGACCGATTAAGATACCAAAGTAATAAAAGTACTTCTATAAAATTCTTCTTTCCCTATACACACCAGTGTTGCCAGTAACATGTTAATCTGAGAGAGGCGCCAAAAAACTATTGTCAGGAAAATGAAATACAGATTATCTACACTATATTTGAGATTTCTGTGGAGCTTGTTTATAAACCCCAAGGCAGTGTAATAAAAAGAAATAAAACTTTTAGCAAATGTTACCAGGCATAGTTAAAGACTTTGGGCTAGACATTTTCTTGTGCAAAATAACATTAAAATATGTTGACTGAACTTTATCTTCTACCACAATAATTTAAATGTACAGTTTCTCTATGTGATTGTAGAAAGCTTCTGGAAATTAGTTTCAGTCCTTCATGGACATGCACAGAGGTCTTGGGATATATGACTTATTATTGATGTCATTTGCTCAAAATTTTGAAAGTCTCCAGCTGAAATTCATAAAAACTGTGGTCATTGATACTGGAAAAGGTCCTAATCTGAGGGTAGACATCTGTTTTTGGGGGGAGGGTCCATTGTCACTGAAGCCACTGATCGGGAATCACCAGATACCGATGATCACCCTTTTCTTTAACATTCTCATCTGTAGTGATCACCTCAACTTTGATGCTCTTGAGGCCAAATAAAATCAGATTCAGATTCACTTATTTATCACATATACATCAAAACATACAGTGGAGTGTATCATTTGCATTAACAACCAACACACCCTTAGGCTGTGCTGGGGGCAGTCCAGAAGTGTCGCCACACATTCTAGCATCAATGCAGCATGTCTACAATGCTTAGCAGAACAACACAAACAACAACAACAGAAACACAAACAACAGCAAAACCAGCCAATTTCCACTCTCCAACGCACTCACCCAAACACACAAACAGTGCTCCAACCCCAGAACAAGCTGACTTGGAGCTCCAGCAGATTTACGAGCTCACAGACATCGAGCCTCCGACTTCCCCATTTTCTTTAATGCTCACAACAGATTTCCTCATATTGTCTCTTCCAATTATTTACTCCATCTTTCCTATTTCATCCACTTTCTGGCTACCTTCCCAGCCTTCTCCATTGACTTTTCCATGAAGCCACCATCTTGCCATCTGTCACTTTACTACACTGCACAACCTTGCACACCCCAACCAAAATCTGCTCAGTATCACCCTCTCCAAGAATGTTATGCTACATAATGATAGGTAAAGTATTTTATAGCTCCTGTAGGTTTAAGACTCATCTTAAAACTTCTGTTGCCTTGGGCCTCCTGCACATGCAAATCAAATGAGCCTCAGTACCTTTGCCCCCATCATATAATACCTCTACAGATCTTGTGAACACAGGTGTCAAGAGTTTCTCATTCAAATGTTTATTAAAAATCAGCTCAAACTGAGTCCTATAATTCTAATATTATTTGGGAATTTAACCACCAGTTTCTCCAAATACTCTTATTTCATTAACACAGGTGGAGATGACCTAAATCTTGCAAGGTTTCTTAAGCAAATTCTAAAAGTACAATACTGTGATTCCTCCCCCATGGTAAAGTAGTTAAATTCATTTCCAACCACCTCCAATTACTGTTTTCTGCTTTGCAGTGTTAGATTTTAATGCACAACTCGTCACCATGGTGTACAGAAGATGCATTTGAACTTCTTAAACGTAGATTCTGCAATCCTCTCTGTGGTTATGCTATCTTTTTACAAAAGACTACAGAGTACCAAAGAAACCTGATAATTTTCCCCATTCAAATCAAACTCTGAGCTGATTTTAAACTGCACAAATGCAGTATATAGAGCCACTCTGCACATGAAGATTTCTCAGTGGCATATAGCTTAGGGCAGAAAGAAGACCCAAAATACTAAGACTTTGCTATTTATGTTATTATACAAAATTATTTAATGGGCATTTAAAAAATTCAATTCGATCTTAAACATATAATTGATATGGTGTTTACAATGCATAAAGTGTTGGATAAAAAGTACATTGCATAAACCTATTCCCATATTTTCCTCTAACTTTCAGGGACCTTAAATGATGTGGATTAAACTGATTAGTTGTCATTCTTTGGTTTAATTATGAGATGCACCTCCACGGATTCAACACCATTAACAGATTTCAGCTTTTTGCTTGATCTCCGGCTTTCACTTCAATGATGTTGTGCAACAGCTTCCAGCAAGATGTGAACCTGGAGCCTGCAAGTACAGGAGGTCAGGAGGGCAGGCTCCATGCTTATCCCTGTAGTGCTAGACTCAGACAGGGGCTAAGAAATTGAAATTAAAACAATATGTGCGATATAAATCTTTAATCAACCTTGTTGTATCAACCTCATCCTGACATTCCACTCAGTCTTTGGAGATTAGTCAACAGTACTTTGAAAATGGATTACTTTCCCCTAAAAGTGCTGCCTTTTGGGAACCAAACACAGGTTGAGGTCTCAGAGGAGAAAGTTTTACAGTTAGCAAAAGATTATAGACATGGAAATACAGGGACCTTGGTCTTTCTACTTTATAGTTTTTGGCCAAACTTATATTGACTCTGTGTATTTTAATCGCAGTTACTAATCCCATTAGAAAACAAGCAGCAGCAATGAAAAAGGCATACTGACAGATACTTGTCACTGAAGCTGTGCAGACTAACTTAAGAATGACTCCTCCTCCACAAAGGTCTCCAGTTTACTGAGTGCAGGAGGAGGACTGTCTAAACTCTGGCCGCTGAGCAGTTGCTGAAAAGCATTTTAAGTTTCTCAGGTAATTTGCTGCATGATGACTGACTAACTGCAGGCAGGCAGCTCAAAGCAAAGGCTGGCATGTGTAAAAACAAGAGCAAATTAGAATCATATAGTACAGAAACAGGCCCTTCAGCCCAAAAAGTTCATGCTGACTGTCCAACAATGCATCACCATCCACCTCAATATAATCTTGCACTTTATCATTATCCTGTACTGCTCTTTTTCCAGTAGGTTTTACACTTTATTCTGCATTATTACTGTTTTACCTTATTCTAGCTCAATGCACTATGTAATGATTTGGTCTGTATTAACAGTATGCATGGTAAACTTCTCACTGTATCTTGGTCCATGTGACAATAATGAATCAAAACCAAATGACTGTTGCATAGCGAGCTAGTCTGATATGCCTAGAGTTGCCCAATACACCTCCCTTGTTCAATTATTTATCAAAATATCTTTTAAATATTACTAAAGTGCCTGTCTCATACATTGTTACTGGCATCTCATTCCAAATACGCACCACCCTTTTCATGAAGTTGCCCCGATGCCCTTTTTAAATCTCTTGTCTCCTATCATAAACCTATGCGATCTTGTTTTTAGCACCATCCCCTACCTGGGATAAAGACTACATAGTCTATGCTCCTAATACATCTTATATACCTCTATCAGATCACCCCTCAATCTTCTGTTCCAGGGAATAATGTCCAAATTTATGCAACCTCTTCTTGTAATTCAGGGAACATACTGATAAATCTTATCTGTAAGCTTTCTAGTTTAGTAACATCTTTCTTCTAATTGGGGGGGGGGGGTGACTAAATCTGTACACAATACTCCAAGTGCAACTTCAACCATTTCTTGTACAACTGCAACATAACATCCTGACTCCTATACTCATTGCCCTGACTGATGACGGCCAATGTGACAAACACCTTCCTCACTACTTGACCTACTTGTGACGTTACTTTCAGCAAACAATGCACCTGCATCCTTAGATTGGTCTGTTCCATAGTTCTCCCCAGGGTCCCATTATTGACAGTATAAGTCCTACCCTGGTTTGATTTTCCATACATCATATTCAAAAATCGGTAACCATTTGCCAATCATCTTCCCACATGCCCAGTTGATCAAAACACCCCTAATATTTTTCATAAACTTTTGCACTATCTACACCACCATCTATTTTAGTATCATCTGCAGACTTACTAACTACGCCTTATACATTCAAATTGTTTTTTTTTAAGTAAACTACAAATAAGATCCCAACACACCAACAGTCACAAGTTTCCAGTCTGAGAAATATTCCTCAATCATCTCTCTCTGCTTTCTACCACTCAGCTAATTATAAATCCAATCTGTTATCTCCCCTGGACCTCATGCACTCAAACCTTTCAAAGTAGCTTACCATGATGGACCTTGTCAAAGGTCTTGCTAAAGGCAAAATGGATAACATCCACTGCCCTATCCTCATCTATCCTCTTAGCTATCTTTTCAAAGACCTCCAAGAGACTTGTCTGGCATGATTTCTCATGACTGCTCCAGATGAGAACCTAACTTTCCAAATGGTGATTGATCCTGCCCCTCAGATGCCCTATAGCAATACAAGACTCACTGGCCTGTAGTCTCCCGGCTTATTTTTGCTATTCTTTTTAAACAATGATACCACATTGTATTGTAAGAGCATTGTATTGCTCTTTCGAGTTCTCCAGAACCTCACCTGTGGCCAGAGATGAAAGTATTGCAAAGGCCTCTGCAGTTTCTTCTCTTGCTTCCCACTAGGACTGAGAATACACTAGGTCAGGCCCTGGGGATTTATCCATCTTAATTCTTGGATTGTCTCCCATTGTGGCAAATGCTTATTCATTCCACCACAGGCGAACAGTAGCTACAGAAGGCACTGAATTTACTCGCTGGGACTCTAACAGCACCTACCAAAATTATGCCTTGACCACTAAGGAAGGCAAAGGCAGCAAAACATCAGAGCACCACCAACTGCATATTCCCCACAAAGATGCACAACATCATGACTGGGAAAAATCATATGTAATTAAGGTATATAGTTTAATTAGTGCTATATTTTTTAAATAGTGAGGTAGTGTTCATGTGTTCAATGTCCATTCAGAAATCAGATGACAGAGGGAAGAAACTGTTCCTGAATCGCTAAGTGTGCACCTTCAGACTCATGTACCACCTCCTTGATGAGAACATCTGGATGAGAACACCTCCAATGAGAACAGGGTAATAGGGATCTTTACTGACAGATGCTGCCTTTTCGAGGCATCGTTCTCTGAGGATGTCCTGAATACCATGGAGAGTATGATGCCCATGATGGAGCTGTCTAAGCTTACATCTTTCTGCCGCTTACTTCAATCCTGTGCGGTAGCTCCCCTGCTCCCGCAATACCAGATGGTGATGCAGCAAGTTAGAATGGTCTCCATGGTACATCTATTTGGAATCATACAAAATCTCTCAAACTCAAAGAAATAGAGCAAATGTCATGCCTTCTTTATCGCTGCATCAAGATGTTTGGCTCAGGATAGATCATCAGAAGTACTGACACACAGGAACTTCAAATTGCTCACTCTTTCCACTTCTGATCCTACTATGAGGACTGGTGCGCGTTCCCTCGCCATACCCTTTCCTAAGTCCACAATCCGTTCTTTGGTCTTACTGATGTTGAGTGCAAGGTTGGTGCTGTAACACCACTCAACTATCTGATTCATCTTGCACCGGCACCTCATCATCATCGGAAGTTCTACCAACAATAGTTGTGTCATCAGTAAATTTAAAGACGGCATTTGAGCTGTGCTGAGCCACACAGTCATGGGCATCGAGAGAGTACAGCAGCGGGCTAAGCACACATCCCTAAGATGCACCAGTGTTCATTGTCAGCAAGGTAAACTGTTACTTCTGATCTGCACAGATTGAAAATACTTCAGTTCACTTTTTGGTGTTTCAAACTAGTTGGACTTCATGCATGGTAACTGTGTGAACTGGTTTCAACTTGTGTCAATATGCAACTGCAGATCAAATGGAAAAACAAAGTCTATGTCTGCACTGAACAGCAAAGTCACAGAAGAACAATGAAACACTAATTTACCAAGCTCCAGCTTCACAAATCTGTAGCACTATTGCAATTTCAGAAAACTGGGCAAAGGGGATCAGAGATATTTCTGAATTTAAGAAAAGTTTAGCTTATATTGTTGCACCTTTGCCAACAGTGAGCCTGTAGCTGTCATTGAACAGAAGTCAGTGGATCTAGTGGTAAGAGCTTGGCATATTTAGAAAGTGCGCAGAATAGACCATTTTACAGCATTAAGCTTGGGCTAAGAGTATAACAGTTTTCCGTTATTAACTTTCCACTCAAACAAAGGGCATGCAACTGATTTACATGTTATGTTGTATCAATTTTTAAAGGAAAGTGCAAATAACCTGACTAATTAAGCACTTTTTTTTCCATTGAATCAAGGGAAGAAATTTACTGCTTAGCTCTTTCTACCAAAACAGTTTGTTCTGGGATTAATTTATGCTATTATAAATGTACATAAAACAGAATGCAATGATGTATAGTGAGCAGTGAAATTCCCCCACTGTTAGGAAACAGTAAGGGTAAATGCACATCCTATGTACCATTAGTATAACACCACGGAGTAACAGCACTCCACTATTTGGGGAAATGATTTATCATTCAGATTGCTAACAATTTGACATTTTCACCACCTCAAGGGATTCTACTTTACATAAAACTACAGCATTCCAGCAGAGAAATAAGGCTATAAGTAACACAAGTAAAATACATACCATATCCTGCCAAACACTTGCCCGGAATGTATTAACTTGGATGGTAGAATGTGCACATATAATACTGTTTTATGTACATCTATATAACATAAATTAAATCTTGAACAAACTTTCATCCCTAGTTACCAACCATATCCTTCTCTCCCAGGCCACTCAACTTAAATCAGATCATTTATGGCCTCCCTTTGTTATTTGGCCTAGGGTTGAGTTAAAACCTCGAGCAAACAAATTCAGTCTCGATAAAATATAAAATTCTTGGAAGAACTGAAAACTATGATCATCATTTGCAAAACTCTTTGATTAGAACTCATTTGGTGCTGTGTTCAGTTTTGGGCATTGTACATTGAAAGGAATATACATATAGAATAAAATGACTTGACTTAGGTGTTCCAGACAATTGAATAATTTGATATTGGAGGGTAACAAACAATTTCCTCTGATAGACATGAATCCACAAGATGTAAGATTTAGACCAGGGGTCAGCAACCTTTTTGCCTCTGTGGGCCGGATCGCGTATTAATGAGTGGACGGTGGGCCAGATAAATGCCATATAAAACTTGAAATATGGGAATATTTAAATACATGTAGTTCTGTTTTGCCTCAGATTAATGAATAACACAAGCTAGAAAACCATTCGTGCTTAAGGTTGCCTAACCCTGATTTAGATCTTTGTCATGTAAGGGAACATAGAGGGTAGGGAAAATAAGGACCATCTATCGCCTCAAAAATCCTGTACAGTCTAGGACTAAAAAAATGATAACTAAGATAAGTGAATGTTGGCTAGATACAAGGAGTAAGTATTACAAACTAAGGCAAGTAAATGGTTCAAGACACAGATCAGCCATGACCAGTGGTGTGCAACACATAACCTACAAGTTACATCTGAACCATCCAATGCGCCGAGAGTGAATAGTACAAAATGGGTTCTAAACAGAGTTTTGCATTTGACTAACACAAGTTCCATACTTTCAGCTTGTGAAGATTCTACTTGCATTCATCATCCCCTAGCAACATTTAACAGGCACACCTACAAGTTATTCTGAGAAGAGTGCTCCTGATTGGCAAGACCCTTCTAACCAAAACAATGAAATCCCCGCTTCCAGAAATACTTTGACTCAAATCAATTAAATACATTTTGTCTGTAGATGCAATTAAGCTGGAAGAGTGCTGAGGAAATTCATAGGAATGGTGCCAAGGGCATGAGGGCCTGAGGCATTGAAAGAGCTTGAATAGGTTGGATGCAGTCTGACCCGCGGAGTTCCTCCAGCATTTTGCGTGTGTTCCTTTGGACCTTTTAACACTGGAGTGTAAGTGATCAAATGATGACTTTCTGTATAAAATTATGAAGCGCATAGATAGGGTGAATGCACACAGTCTTTGGGGAATCAAAAACTGGGAGACATAGTTCTAAGGTGAGAGCAGAGAGTTTTGAAAAGAATCAGAGATGCAACTTTATCATCTGGAGAGTGGGTCAGTATATGCAATGAGTTGCCAGAGAAAGAGGTTGAAGTAGGTACATAACCCACATTTAAAAAGTACTTCGACAGGCTGAAGGATAGGAAAAATTTAGTGTGATATGGGCGAGCTGCAGTCAAATTGGACCAACTTAGATTGGAATTTTCAACAGCATGAATCAGTTGGGCCGAAGGGTTTGTTTCTGTTCTGTATGACTTCAAGACTCCATGACACTTCAGTCAACCTATGTCAGTCAAAGTATTTTCATCATCTGAAATATGCTCAATGCCTTCATCACACTGTGTTCTCTACTCAGAAAGCACACTTGACAAATGCGTCAGACAAATGATTTATCATAGCTGGTTAGAAACATAGAAAACCTACAGCACAATACAGGCCCTTCGGCCCACAAAGTTGTGCTGAACATGTCCTTACCTTAGAACTACCGAGGCTAACCCCTAGCCCTCTATTTTTCTAAGTTCCTTGTAGCCATCCAGGAGCCTCTTAAAAGACCCTATCATTTCTGCCTCCACCACCGCCGCCGGCAGCCCATTCCACGCACTCATCACTCTCTGTGTAAAAAACTTACCCCTGCTATCTCCTCTGTACCTACTTCCAGGCACCTTAAAACTATGTCCTCTCGTGCTAGCCATTTCAGACCTGGGAAAAAGCCTCTGACTATTCGTATGATCGATGCCTCTCATCAGCTTGTACACCTCTATCAGGTCACCTCTCATCCTCCGTCGCTCCAAGGAAAAATGGCTGAGTTCACTCAATCTATTCTCATAAGGCATGCTCCCCAATCCAGGCAACATTCTTGTAAATCTTCTCTGCACCGTTTCTATGGTTTCCACGTCCTTCCTGTAGTGAGGCGACCAGAATTGAGCACAGTACTCCAAGTGGGGTCTGACCAGGGTCCTATATAGCTGCAACATTACTTCTCGGCTCTTAAACTCAATCCCACGGTTGATCAAGGCCAATGCACCGTATGCCATCTTAACCACAGAGTCAACCTGTGTAGCAGCTTTGAGTGTCCTATGGACTCGGACCCCAAGATCCCTCTGATCTTCCACACTGCCAAGAGTCTTACCATTAATGCTATGTTCTGCCATCATATTTAACCTACCAAAATGAACCTCCTCACACTTATCTGCCACTTCTCAGCCCAGTTTTGCATCCTATCAATGTCCCGCTGTAACCTCTGACGGTCCTCCACACTATCCACTACACCCCCAACCTTTGTGCCATCAGCAAATTTACTAACCCATCCCTCTACTTCTTCATCCCGGTCATTTATAAAAATCATGAAGAGTAGGGGTCCCAAAATAGATCACTGAAACACACCACTGGTCACCGACCTCAATGCAGAATTTGACCCATCTACAACCACTCTTTGCCTTCTGTGGGCAAACCAGTTCTGGATCCACAAAGCAGTGTCTCCTTGGATCCCATGCCTCCTTACTTTCTCAATAAGCCTTGCATGGGGTAACTTATCATGCCTTGCTTAAATCTATATACACTACATCTACGGCTCTACTTTCATCAATCTGTTTAGTCACATCCTCAAAAAATTCAATCAGGCTCGTAAAGCATGACCTATCTTTGATAAAGCCATGCTGACTATTCCTAATCATATTATGTCTTTCCAAATGTTCATAGATCCTGCCTCTCAGGATCTTCTCCATCAACTTACCAACCACTGAAGTAAGACTCAATGGCGTATAATTTCCTGGACCATCTCTACTTCCGTTCTTGAATAAGGGAACAACATCTGCAATCTGCCAATCCTGCGGAACCTCTCCCGTCCTCATTGATGATGCAAAGATCATCACCAGAGACTCAGCAATCTCCTCCCTCGCTTCCCACAGTAGCCTGGAATACATCCTGCCGGCCCCAGTGACTTATCCAACTTGCTTTACAAAAGTTTTAGCACATCCTCTTCCTTGATATCTACATGCTCAAGCTTTTCAGTCCACTACAAGTCGTCCCTACAATCCCCAAGATCCTCTTCTGTAGTGAATACTGAAACGGAGTATTCGTTAAGTACCTCTGCTATCTCCTCTGGTTCCATACACACTTTTCCACTGTCACACTTGATTGGTCCTATTCTCTGGTTGTTGACTACGGGAGGAATGCAGACAGGTTAACCCCAAGAGGTTCGGGACTTCTGTGTGTGTGAGGGCCTTCATAACTGATTCTGATTGCCAAAGTGACACCCTGTATGAAAACACGAAGCAGAATAGTGGAACAGCTCCAAGAAACTGAATACTCCATTGCTACCGCCACTTGGAAGAGTAGATTCTGAACAAAATCCAGGATGTGAAAGAAAGGTTCTAGTTAAAAAGAAAAGAACTAGGCAGAAAGAATTTACTAACCCTTGGAATGAGAATCCTGTTTCAAATATCCCCATTCAGTACTAATGAAGCTGAGGATCACTGCTGGAACACAAATCTCCTCATTAATAAGGCACTTGTGCTGTCAAGTAGATGCCATGACCTGTTAAAGTGAAGTTTAATTGGCAGAGCAAGCAATGCCATTATTTACCTTTCTGGGGGACATGCAATACAGCTGGCCAGAGTAGAAATTGGTTCAAAGTGATATTAGATTGATATCCAATCACATTTATTCTATCTATCTATGTAAGCCAACTTGAAGCTATTATTTCAGAAAATTCACTAACCATATCATTGTTGATTAAAATTGGTGTGTTAGTGAGAGCTCGCGTCTGCTAATTGCTTATTAGATACAACATATTAGCAAAGTAAATGTCTGAAATGAAACATTTCAGACATTTACTGAGGGAAGCAGGGACTAAACGTGCAAGAATTGGAGATTAACTGAAGTTGTGTCTGTAGGCCAGATTCCAATGTTTTACTTGTCCTTTAATTACTCTACACTTTTCAGCAGTCAAGCTTGTGCCTTTAAGGTTCTACATCCCTTTTTGATTAGTTTTACCACCAAAACAATTCAGATCACAGGAAAAGTGACCGCCTTAGGCAATGACATCAGTAAGCAGAGTATTTTTTTTTATTTTACCAATGCTGAAAAATCAAAAAATAGCAGGCTTATTTGTACACAGCACAAATGAATGCTTAATTAAACTCAAACAACAGGAATTCTGCAGATGCTGGAAATTCAAGCAACACACATAAAAGTTGCTGGGTCAGGCAGCATCTCTAGGAAGAGGTGCTGCCTGGCCTGCTGCGTTCACCAGCAACTTTTATGTGTGTTGCTTAATTAAACTGTTACCTGACCTCCTAAATGAGAACAACCTTTTCTTTTCCCCTTACCCTAAATGTCCCTTTCCCATTTAATTTGATGTAAGGACATGTTTTGTAATATCAGAAAATACCAGGGATCATATAAGCTTCTTTCTAGATTATCTCCTGTCTGTATCATTGCAGTTATTTTCAAACATTTTCTAAATTTATCCTGTTTGTTAAATACCTTTTTAAGCCTGGACAAGCTTTCAATTTCAAAGCTTTGTTGGGAATTTAATGTCTATTTTCTTAAATATATATATATATATATATATATATATATATATATATATATATACACTTGTTAATAAATACCAGGCTGTAAATTCTTTCACAGATCTTCATAGCGTATGAAATTCAGATTGAACAAGGGTAGCCCATTTGGCTCCATGAGTGTGTTTACAATTCAATGATAATAATTACTGATCCATTCTAACAGATCAAGCTCTCAGTCCTGAAATACACGCAACTCGAATACTCTCAAAGTACATGGCCTGAGAATATAGAACATGAATGTGCCCTTTAGTCTACAATGTCTGTATTGACAACAATGGCAATCTACACTGCATGTCTGCCTTAAGTGGTTCATACCCATCAATCCTCTGCCTGAGTATCTCTTAAACTTTGCTATCATATCTGCTTGCACAATTTCTGCTAAAATATTCAGGGCAACCACCACTCTCTGTGGATAAAAACTTGCCTCAAACATCCTTTCAACTTTCTCACTTTCATCTTAAAGCTATTGTCCCTAATAATTGATAATTCCTCTCTGAGAACAAGGATGGTCTATCTACCCTATCTGCGCCCCTCATGACTTTATATAGTCCACTTATTAAATATCCCTTCAGCATTTGAAACTCCAGAGGAAAAAAAATGCAAGTTTGTCAAATACCCTTGAATCCAGGTAACATCCTAGTGAAACTCTTTTGCACCCTCTCCAAGCTCTCCACGTTTTCCTGCAATGTGGTGACTGGAGCTGCACCCGATATTCCAAGTACGATCTAACTGAAGTATTGTACAGCTGCAACATGACTTCCTGACTTTTAAACTCATTGCCTGAGCCAATGAAGACAAACATACCAAACACCTTTTTTTAATACCCTCTACACTTGGGTTGCAACTTTAGTGGTGCTATGGATTTGCACCCCAAAAAATCTCTCTGTATGTTACTGTTCCCACAGTTCCTGCCCGTTACCCCATACTTTCATCTTATAATTGACCTTCCAACAAGTAACACATTATACATCCAGATTAAATTGTGCCATTCCTTGAGTTCTCTGCAAACTTGCTAATCAGGCTATTTACATTTTTGGTAAAATAGGTTGAACACGTGAATGTTGCCTGTTTGGGGCCTTGAACAGTGGTGAGGGAGGAAATGCAGAATATTGCTTTCCTTTCTTTTACTGGTCACAGATGGAGTAGGGGTAGAAGAAAACCAAAGATCTTGTGAACCAAACATAGAACTAGTGATACCTTCCACTCAATTGGCTTCACCTTTCACCGTCCAGTTTGTACTCCTTCTCCTCCACCCTCCCCCCCTTCTTATTCCAGCTTCTTCTCCCTTCCTTTCCAGTCCTGAAGAAGGGTTTTGGCCCAAAACAGAGAGTGTTTTTCATGAACGCTGCCTGACTTGCTGAGTTCTTCCAGCATTGCGTGCGTGTGTGTGGTGCTCTGGATTTTCAGCATCTGTAGAATTCCTCGTGTTTTTATTTTCTATTGTTGTGTTGCTTTTTGTGTGCTGTGTTGTTCTGCTGAACGTCTTCGGCATACTACATTGGCAGAGGAATGTGCAACGACACTTGCAGACTTCCCCCAGCACATCCTTGGGTGTGTTGGTTGTTGTATTTGTTTCACATTAAAAATGGCATATTTGGGTGTAGATGAGGCCGTGATAGTTGACAATTTCTCCATTGCTGAAACATTAATTGTAAAATCGTATGTGATAAAAAAATTTAAATGTGTGTCAAGGCTCCAGAAATCTCTTCTCATCTCACACAATAATCTCAGAGATCAATCCTCTCAGACTCTGAGGATTTATCCAAGACCTCCTACAGCTTGATATCAATATACCTTAAAGTACCACCTAACCACTGCCTGATCTTGCTGTCATCAGTGCCCTTCCCCTTGGTGAATACCAATGTTAAGTACTTATTTAGTATATTGTCCGTATCTTGCCTCCTTAGTACTGAAGTAGTCCTATCTTCTCTCTAGTTATCCTTTTGCTTTTGGTTTCTCTTTCCTATTTTCCTATTTAGCCCTCCCAAATCCCTGCTTATTTTTCCCTTTTCCTATATATTTCTGAAGGACCCTCGTTGAGTTCAGCTTCCTAAACCTTGTATTGGGTGGCGGAGTGAGATGTGTCTCTACCAAAGGAGGTGTAAGGCGTTCCTTCCCATCTGCTAGCCTGTAGATTACCCTTGAGCAAGGTGTAATACCTGCTTAGCCACACTATCAATGTCACGTGAAGCCATAGGAGCAGGTGATGGACAGTTGTATGAGCAGCTGGTGCATAACACTAGTCCTGGTTACTTGACCACTGATGCCAGGCAGACAATCACTGAAGAGAATTGATAACAGCTGGCGTAACTCACCTTGTAAAGACACTGCCCAGAAGGTGGCAATGGCAAGCCACTTCTGTACAAATATTTTCCAAGAACACGCATGGTCAAAGGCCATGATGGCACATATCATATGACAAGGCACACAATGATGATGCTGCTGAAACCTCATATCTGGTTCTTTCTACTGTGTGACTAAATTGCAACCTCTCTCATGAATCCAGCCAACCTTTTTTTTTTAAAAAGACATTTTGCTGCCTCTAAGATCAAAATGGAGAAGAAGGCTCTTGAAGTGCTCAAAGATAGAATTGATATAGATGGGTACTTAGCAGGCAGTATAGATGTAATGGTCCAAAGGGCTTATCTTTGTATTATCTAATGGTTCTGTCACCTCTTAATCTTCTAAACACTAGTAAATGCAGACCAAGTTGATACAATCTTTCCATATAGGTCTGTTTTAAGGCACACATTCATCCAAGCTTATCAGCCAAGCTTATAACTGAATACCGTGGTCTTAATTTTGTCAAACTTGTTGTGTACCTTGAACACACACTCAACATTTACACTGTCAATTTAGTATTTTTGTTGATCCGGTTTCTGACGGTAAACATGTACTAAACAAATATTCCAAGTTGTCTGCTGTGCAATCTAGCAGCTGATATCCAAGTATCCTGTCATTGTGCTACTACCACTGAATAAGAGATGCAAGTTGACATTTAATGCTGTTTAATACAAGTGATCTAATCTAACCTGTGATTTTTGACTGGTACTTACCTGGCACAGATTTCTGCAGACCACTATTTACTTAGTTAAACAGCTTTCACTTATCCTAATGGAAGATTGGTTGCTTTAGTTCTTGTTTGGAGTTAGGGAAAGGGAACTGGATTTTCCAGTATAAACACAAGGTACCAACTCACACACCCACATCTCCTGGAATTTAAGTTTGGTAAACATCAGCATGGTCTTAAGACACTTTCCGAAATCACCTCAGTTTCAACTATAAAAGACCCAACTGTTCACTGTTCTGAGAAAGTATCATATTGGCTGAAGAGTTCTGGATATTTAACCACAATAGATATGGTCGTTTGATCCCATTTTTAACCACAGTATTCCGGTATTTATTTATGTGGGAGAGCTTCTTTAGAAAGTTAATAGAATTATCACCATTTCATAGAGAAATATCAAAGCTCAATGTCTAAATATCAAGGATGGGAACAAGAAGCAACATCTTGTGAAGAATGAGTTCTCACAGAAGACTTCTGGGCTTAAGGGAAGAAAATCTTTCACACAGTGTTACAGGTCTGGAGGCGTTCCACACAGTTGAAGCTTGCATTAATTTTATCTATTTTTTTCTGGTTTATGTGCCTGCTTGTTGATCCTAGGATTGTGGTCTGGCCAAAGCGTTTTATCCCACAATAAATCTTACTCTATTTAAAAGCCGTCTTGCTAGATTTGACCCCAGGCCCTAATACACAAGAACCTTTCATTATACAATCTTTGTTCAAATCTGGCTGCATCAAATGGAAGCTCTAAGGCAACATCCACACCAGAGTAGTTCCTCAGAGAGGGAAGGTTAAGATGGCTATTTTTAGGTGTTGCTTTAATTGCAGTTGGATGTGCAAGATAATTCCTGCAGCTTTATAATTCAATGTCTTCCATCTATAAGAACCAGTTAAGATTGCTGACACTATATAAAAATCTTCTTCAGCAAATAACATGTTCCCTTACCACGGGTGGAACTAATACACTGATATCCAGGTATCCTGCAAAAGATGTTATGTTCATAGTAGCAGTTTCGGCGCAAGTATGCAATATGTTGGTAGATTTCTGATATTTATATTTCTCACTGCTTTGTTTCTTACCTTTGAGCCAATGAGTGTGTACAGCCATTGGATACTCTCATTGTGGCCTATCACCCCATTCATTCCATCCACATAGAGCATAATCTGGCCAAGGGCTGCAGAAACAAAATGCATCACACTTATTTAAAACTCTAGGGAAATCATAGTGGGGCACAAAGAAATAATTTGAAAAAGAAACAGCCTTTTTAAAATCAACTATTTAAACAAAACAAGCACTATTGATTCTCATAAAGTCAGTAATTCCATGCAATTTAGACCAGTATTATGATATATCTTCCAATAATAATTAACAAATGGCATTAACAAGTATTAAGATTGCATAAGCCTCACAAACATATCAGTTTAACATACAGAAGTCCTTTGTCCTAGTTTGATTGATCTATGGTTTTAACCACTCTTATACAGACCATAAATATTTCAACTACGACCCATGGGCTTTGCTGCAAAAGATGAAGTCAATAGCCTCAGTTCATTAGCCAGCAGCAGAATTATGGTTTATTCTAAGAATTGAACTAAACTGAAGGCCACCAAGTGCCTGTTGGTGCAGTTCAGTTTCTGGACCGAGCTTTAGGAGTTGCGCGAAATCAAGCAGCCTCCAAAATGAGCTGTAGATCTAGCATCCAGATGATACACTTTATCACGGGGGGATGGGGGGAATCCTCACAACATTCTTTCTACTTCTTTCCAACAATATATCTTGATTACCTTGTAACTATGGGTACTGGTTACGGGTGAAAGTAAGGTGACATCATGCATTGGTATTAAAGTGCCAAAAGCAATTGACAAAGATGGGCTAATAGGTTGTCTTTACCATTACTTTCGCCCTGATTTTTTTTCAAAAGTTCCCCTTTTTGGAAGAAGTATAGTAAAAGGTTGTGGGGATGTGGGAGGAGATAGAAAGAGTGAAGAGAGTAAAAGCTAACTAATGCAATCATAAAAGTGGCAATGTCTATCCTCATTAGGTGAAGAACAGTGATCGTTGGTAAGGAACTTCTGACAAAAAGGCATAAAATACAGTGTTGCTCTTTCATTCTCTCCTCCCATTCACTGCAGTCAGGCAAAGAGAAATCTAGTTCTGATAAAGATCAGCCTACGTGTGAAAAATCACCCAGAGAGCGGTGGATATATGGAATGCTCTGCCCCAGAAGGCTGTGGAGGCCAAGTCTCTGAATACTTTCAAGAAAGAGATGGATAGAGCTCTTAAAGGTAGCGGAATCAAAGGTTATGGGGATAAGGTAGGAACTGGATACTGATTGTGGATGATCAGCCATGATCACAGTGAATGGCGGTGCTGGCTCGAAGGGCCGAATGGCCTACTCCTGCACCTATTGTCTATTGTGTAGGTGTGTCTTTAAATTGAGATCAAAGCATGCTAATTTGTTTTGTGATAATCATGAAAATAAACAAAGCCATGAACAGTTGTGGAGAAAAATCTGCAAAAATAATTTTTTGGAAAAAGCTTTATAAAGTTAGAGTAGAGCTAAGCTGTTTGCTGTAATAAGGTTAAGAATCAACTTTCATTTTATAATTTCCTTATTATCCTTGAGGAACACAGTGCCTAGAAAGCATATCAGGAACTTCAATGGAATAAGTGAAAAAAATTGGGAAAAAAATGACCTTTTCTGTTTCAAGGACTAGTTTTAGACAAGGAAATTTTATTTCCTATAGCCAAGACCCCAATTGCTAGAGGAGAAAACGTGGCCATCAGTTTAGGATCCAGTGATCCTTCACAGAAATCTTCAGTTGACCATAAACTTCAGAATATGAGCACTTGGGAATGAAAGCTTGATAATTTAATTTTGTCATGTGCTACAGAACACTGGAGGAAAAAAAGTCTGAAATGAAACCTTTCTTTCTTATTTTTTTTCTGTTTTTTTTAGGTAGGGGTATGTTACGGGGGAAGGGTTAAGGGGAGGGGAGAGTAGATATTATTCTATGTAATTAAATTTGAAAATTGAATAACATTTTTAAATTAATAAAATAATTCAAAAGGTTGATAAAATTTTCTAAAACACATTAGAAATTGGTTTTAGGTGCAACAAGAGGCATCTTTAAATTCACTCCTGTTCACCAAACCACGCGTAAATTATAGTCACATTGGAGTGATTAAAATAAATAAAGGTGTTTAATTAAATACTGTTTTATTAGTTCAAGTAGTTTCTGCCTAATTCAGTGGGTGTTTATGTCAATCCTTTATGGGTAAATGTTTGATTCTAATCATTTCAGTGTGGCATTAATTTCAAACATTCCCTTCCCCATTTTCAGTTTATCACCTTGTCATATACTTAGCATCTACTTCGTCATTATGTTCCCCTTTGGCGCAAGTTCACACATTTTCTGTCTTTAAAGCCCTCCTCTTCTTAAATATCTTTCTATTCAACACCATTCATGCATAAGTATCTATCAGTTAAATTCATGTTCCCACATGGTACACTTTGCATTGACCACCTATGGCACTCATGGCTGTAACAAAGAAATAATTTGATAATTATACAAAGCCTGGTGACAAAAAGCAGTTGTTATTTACTGGTACACTGCCTTTCAAACTATCCTCCACACTTGTGTAGTATTGACAATAGATGCTCATTCTCTAGGCAAATACAAGACTGGAGTTGCTCTGAAGGAAGCAGGATTTAGTTATGCATCTTCACAGTTTTGTTCCTTCTATTCCACATCTTTTCTTGCTCAGATTAGATAAGAAATGTGTATCACAAGGTAAGACTTTGGTGTACGTTTATACTTTTCTGGCCCTGCTCTCAATAGCACCGCTATAGAAACTGTGTGAGATCTAACAGGCCCCACTAAGAAACGTTGACAGCTCATAAAATAATGATGAATATATACAGAATGTGCCTCAGTGGTTGGTCATATTAAGGCTTCATTTCTTTGTTTGTACAAATCCTCCCAGTATGAACTGGCCTTGTATCCTTAATCTAAATATTAAATCTACTGTGATTAGTATGTGCCTGGCAAACAATTGTCATCTTTCAGCTGTTGTCATGTCAGTACTCATGACAGCTATGAGCTGAAGATAACAAATAGGTTAAAGTACAGTATGTATTCCACTATTGAAGAAAATCAGGGTAACAAGCATTGGCAGATTTCAGCCTTCTAACAGGCTTCAAGACAAACCACTTCAAGCAAAGTTACACAATAACTCAGAGATACAAATTCCTCTAATTCCAAGGTTTCTTAAATTTGTCAAACCCCAATTACATATTTGTATCTTTTGCCAGCTTTATTCCCATATCCTCTGGCACTATGCAAAATAATCTTATTAGTGCAACCGAAGTACATCTGGTGCCCAACCAATAAATCTTTTTAGTCTATGCATTAACCATGAATGTGATATCTAGTACATTATGAAATATCTCTGAATCTACATGGATGGCTGGATATTTTAATAATAATAATAATAATAAGTACCTTATTGATCCTGAGTGGGAAATTATTTTAGTGGGGTATTTGTCACTCAAGTGCACAGAGATCCCAAATGTCAACCATGAACCCTGTAATCCACATGGCATTGTTCATGATTTACTTATTTATTGCGATACAGTGTGGAATAGGCCTTTCCAGCTCTTAGAGTCTCTCTGCCCAGCAATCTCCAGATTTAATCTTAGCCTAATTATAGGATAATTCACAATGACCAAATAACTTGCCAACCAGTATGTCTGTGGGAAGAAACCGGAGCACCTGGAGGAAACCCATGCGGTCACAGGGAGAATGTACAAACTCCTCACATGCAGCAGCAGGAATTGAACCTGAGTTGCTGGAACTGTAAAGCATTGTGCTAACCACTATGCTGCCCTGCCGCCATATTAATTTCTTTCATTAAATTGTAGTCACTGACATTAAGTTGTGTAATGCATATTAAACAACTGAATTTCAGTGACTAGGCACGGCACTAGTTAATCTAAGACTTTACAGCGCCTGCGTTCACGGTTCAAATAACGCCACTGTAATGTCTGTACGTTCTCCCTGTGACCTTGTGGGTTTCTCCTGGTCCTATGGTTTCCTTCCACATTTGAAAGACATAAGGATGAAGTAAGATGTGGGCATGCTATATTGGCATTTGAAACATGATGACACTTGCTTCTTCTTCATGATGCACATCTTCAGACTGTAACGGTCACCGACTCAAATGACCTATTTCACTGTGTTTTGATGACTTGATGTACATTTTGACAAATAATGCTAATCTTTTACATAAACATGCAGCACAACAGAATTTCTATACTACTAATTTTATTTTTATTTAGAGATACAGCACGGTAACAGGTCTTTTCGGCTCAACAAGCCCGCATGGACCAATTACACACATGCGACCAATTAACCTACTAATCCATGTGTCTTAGACACAAGAAATTCTGCAGACTCTGGAAATCCATATTAACATACAAAACATACTTGAGGAACTCAGCAGACCAAGCAGCATCTATCGAAAGGAATAAGGAGTCGATGTTTCAGGCTGAGACTTTTCATCAGGACTAAAAAGGTAGGGGGGAGAAAGCTAGAGCAGGTATGTGGGGGGAGGGGGGGTGATAAACCAATACATCTTTGGAAATTGGGAGCATGACACTAACCACTACGTTACTGAGCTGCCCCAATCTTGCAGGCCTTGAGTTAAGATTAATGGGCATCGTCCAACAATTTGAGAGACACCTTTCTAGAGTGAGCTTACGAACTATTCCAAACAGTGTGGAAGAAATTCTGTAATTCTCTTCTACAAACACCTTTTTAGGTCAGTTATTAGTTTCAAACCTGAGAACTTGCAAGTGTTGTATACTCTTTCCAGCAAATATTAATTAAAAAAAGACATTTTAAACTATTGAATGAACATTTGCAACTTTAGGAGTAAGCTGGGGTGGGGGAACTTGTGCACAATTTTGATAAGTGATTAAGAACTTGAGATGTTCCATCCTTCTTGAAGTCTGCAGTTTAACCACAAGATCTATTTTAGGCAACACCCTCCCAATTGCCATCCACTATAATAGCTTGAATGCACATATCTACAATTTTAAAGCATAGACAAACTATGTATAGGTGCCAATGAGCATAATGAACACCTGGGCACCATTATTGTCATTTGGAGCCTCCCAGATATTGTAGAGCATTGTGCACAGATATGTTGAGCAGACATATACAGCATGTGAAGTAGACCTTACCGTGATAGACATTAAAGATCACTTAAATCACAGAAACCTCAGTAAGGTGAGTGATAGGATTTAACCCTCTTAAGGATTGCTCCCTACAAATCACAAGGCCATGGCTCAACGCAGTCTCCAAAGACAACTGCCAAGACAATACTGACTAGGAACTTGCTTTAGCGAACATCTATCTCTTGAATAGTTAGCACTTGTACTAAAGACATAATGCATGAACTGTTGCCCAAAATCTGATGGTAAAAATTGACTGGGTTTCTGCCTACATTTTCATGGCTTTGCACCTTTCTCTCTAGTCATCCAGATCTACTTCCATTTATTCCAATCTACCGATGGCTCAATAAAGAATCAGCAAAACAGTCCAATGAACCTCCCTTTAAACATGATAATAATTAACAAATAAACATTGAACATAAAACTATAACCTATAATAACCAATAAGCAAAGTTTAAAATAAAAGATAGAACATTAGGAAATACTCAGCAAATAAGGCAATGTTTGTGGAAAGAGAAACCAAGTTAATCATCAGGTTGTTGAGCTCCATCGCATTTGGCAATATTTGAGTGTTACCACACTTTGATTGGGCACTGAAAATCAATGCATTAACAAAAGAGATTCAGAAAGGATTAAATGCCACTATGTTTGAGATCAAAGCTGCAATGCGAGAAATTAGGTGGTCTCATAAACCATTTGAGAAACTCTCCCATAACTTTAATTTGTCCAAATCAGATAGTTGTCCTGGAAACACTCCCAGTCTTCAATTCTTTCTACATTACGAAGGAAGTTTTAACATTCAATGCTATTTCTTCAACTTACAATAAAAACAAGATTTGGAATCTACCTATTTATCTCCAGATGTCCTTGTCCACTGATCATCACCAGACTGAAGGACATTAAGGGCCAAGTAAAGTAAAGTAAGAATTACTTTTCTTCACTTCTCACTTGTCCGTAAGCAGAACTTTTAAGAACTTTGAAGTAGAGTCAGGGCACACCTCAGATAACTCTGCTACTGCCTCAACACGTGTTCATACTTTAACATAGCACTGGCAGAATATTGCTTTTGATCAGCCCATGCAAATTAAAACTAGGTGCAAGTAGAATGTCAAATGTCTTTTAAGCTTTAAAAATAAGTCAAAATTATCAAATATATTTTGTGTATATTAATTCTTATTAGATATTTTATGGTCTTGTGTTTCTTGCTTGTAAAAGCTGTTTTTAAAAAAAATTGACATTTGAAGCCAGAGGCTATTCTTCAAAAGGGATAATATGTAATAAAATACAAACACATTATTTTTAGCAGGTTGGTTTATTACTCAATGGTGCCTGAAGACAAATTGTGTTCTATAACATGCATACCGATATACAGGAGGCTACACCGGGAGCACCGAACACAATATATGACTCCAACAGACTCACAGGTGAAGTGTCGCCTCACCTGGAAGGACTGTTTGGGGCCCTGAATGGTAGTACAGGAGGAAATGTAGGGCCTCCTGTATATCAGTGAGACTCGACATAGAATAGGATACCGCTTCGCTGAGCACCTACGCTCCGTCCGCCAAAACAAGCGGGATCTCCCAGTGGCCACCCATTTTAATTCCACTTCCCATCCATGGCCTCCTTCATTGTCGTGATAAGGCCACACTTACGTTGGGCGAACAACACCTTATATTCCATTTGGGTAGCTTCCAACCTAATGGCATAGATTTCTCAATCTTCCAGTAATGCCTCCCCTCCGCCTTTACCATTTCCTATCCCCTTTTCCCTCTCTCACGTTATCTCCTTGTCTGTCCATCGCCTCCCTCGTTGCTTCATCCCTCCCCCTCTAAGTTTCACCTATCACCTGGCGTTTCTCTCTCCCCTCCCCACACCTTTCAAATCTGCTCAACTTTTTTGCTCCAGTCCTGCCGAAGGGTTTCAGCTTGGTGCGTCGACTGTACTTGTCTTCCTTATAGATGCTGCCTGGCCTGCTGAGTTCCTCCAGCATTTTATGTGTTGCTCATATTTCCAGCATCTGCAGATTTTCTCTTGTTTGTGATTTTTTTTTCTTTGTTTTATGTGCCACAGGGATCAGTGCAGGGTCCATTGTTATTTGTCATCTATATCAATGATCTGGATGATAATGTGGTAAATTGGATCAGCAAGTTTGCTGATGATACAAAGATTGGAGGTGTAGTAGACAGTGAGGAAGGTTTTCAGAGCCTGCAGAGAGACTTGGACCAGCTGGAAAAATGGGCTAAAAAATGGCAGATGGAGTTTAATACTGACAAGTGTGAGGTATTACACGTTGGAAGGACAAACCAACGTAGAACATACAGGGTTAATGGTAAGGCACTGAGGAGTGCAGTGGAACAGAGGGATCTGGGAATACAGATACAAAATTCCCTAAAAGTGGCGTCACAGGTAGATAGGGTCGTAAAGAGAGCTTTTGGTACATTGGCCTTTATTAATCAAAGTATTGAGTATAAGAGCTGGAATGTTATGATGAGGTTGTATAAGGCATTGGTGAGGCCGAATCTGGAGTATTGTGTTCAGTTTTGGTCACCAAATTACAGGAAGGATATAAATAAGGTTGAAAGAGTGCAGAGAAGGTTTACAAGGATGTTGCTGGGACTTGAGAAACTCAGTTACAGAGGAAGGTTGAATAGGTTGGGACTTTATTCCCTGGAGCGTAGAAGAATGAGGGGAGATTTGATAGAGGTATATAAAATTATGATGGGTATAGATAGAATGAATGCAAGCAGGCTTTTTCCACTGAGGCAAGGGGAGAAAAAAACCAGAGGACATGGATTCAGGGTGAGGGGGGAAAAGTTTAAAGGGAACATTAGGGGAGGCTCCTTCACACAGAGAGTGGTGGGAGTATGGAATGAGCTGCCAGACGAGGTGGTAAATGCGGGTTCTTTTTTAACATTTAAGAATAAATTGGACAGATACATGGATGGGAGGTGTATGGAGGGATATGGTCCGTGTGCAGGTCAGTGGGACTAGGCAGAAAATAGTTCGGCCCAGCCAAGAAGGGCCAAAAGGCCTGTTTCTGTGCTGTAGTTTCTATGGTTTCTATTGTCTCTGATCCAGTGTTCAGTATTTCTCACAAAAATAATTAAGCAAATAATCTGATTTATGCTGTGTAAGGCTATGTAAAGAACTATTCCTTATCATCTTTAAATGCCCCATAATGCTTTGTAATCAAGTACTTTTAAATCACAGTCACCAAGGCACAGCAAGGAATCTATTAGCCATTTGAGCACAAATTCCTGTAACTAATAATAGTGAGCGAACAATTTACTTTTAGATTTTGCCTCTAGACAGTGGACATAACTCTCCTTCTCTTTTCCACAATTTCGCAAGATATATCCAACTAAAAGCTTAATAGATTATGATACAGAAAAGTGTTTCGAGGGATATCTGCTAGACAGCTGGATGCTGAGAACTGTGAAGCAAAGCATTTGGTGAGAGCAAATAATACAGAAATTACACAGCACTAAAAAAAAAAGAACAACAAAGAGACTTTAGAATGCTTGTCCACAGTTCCATAAAGTTAGCAAGGGTATGTCAAAAAGATGATTAAGATGTTTGTGATATTTGTCTTATCTGGACAAGATATGGAACAAATGCAGGAAAGTCATGCTAGAAATGTATAAAAGCATTAACTAAGCCACTATGTAAAGGGATCTCACAAGAAGGATAAGATATTCATTATTTTCACCTCATCAGGAGAAAGGCTGTACCAATCTGGTCAATAAAGTGAAATTGATTATAATTGGCACCTTATTTATTTATTGAGATACAGCATGGAGTAATCCCTTCCGGCCCTTTGAGTCACACCGCCCACCAAACCCTTGATTTAATCCTAGCCGTCACAGCCATTATAATGACCAACTAAACTACCAACCGATAGCTCTTTGGACTGTGGGAGGAAACCGGATCATCCGGAGGAAACCCATGTGGTCACGGGGAGAACATACAAACTCCTTACAGGCAGTGGCAGAAATTGAATCTGGGTCTCCTGTATTGTAAAGCATCATGCTAACCACTAGGCCATTGTGCTGCCCTATATACTCATCACTATTGAATGAGACAACTTAATGATTTAAATGAAACCCACTCATGCCTATTATTTATTTGAACTTGGCTTCAGAGAAAAATAAAGGAGAAGAAACACATGTCCAAAATATGTTTCACAGATGTGGAAGTTGAGGAGAAGCAGCGAGGAAAAATGCAATGTAACAATAATGATAAACGTGCTTTTCTTTTGCAAGGGACCAGTGTATGATGCCCCTAAATCAGAGTAGTTGTACAGCAACGTTCCAATATGTGAACTCCACAGAGATATTTTCTTATTTTAGGAAGCTTCCCCATCCTGTATTGAATGGTCTTTGATTGGCATCTACCCACAACAGTACCATGCTGACCTGAAAAACCTCAACACTACCTCAAAGTATATTTCCTTTTTTTTTTGTAGAACTTGAACTTTTTATGATTATTTAGTTTAGTTTTTGTGCACACACATGTATGCAATTTATGTTAATTTACAATTGTCATGTTTGTTATGTACTGTGCTGATGCAAAAATCTAATTTTCTTTGCCCATGCATGCCTATTACAATAGAGTTGAATGACACATCACCCCACTTCAGCACTAGTCTAGCTCTATAGAACTCGGATATGCTGTGTTGAGTTGGGATAGTAACTGGGAATTGTTTTAAAATTAATATTTAGTGTTAACTGCTGAGTTAAGTGAAAGAACATAATGGGAAACAATTACGCGCAGGCAACTTCATCTCGAAGATACAGAAAATTTCAGAATCTGCCTTAGATACGGAATGTACAGTAATTTCTGCCAGCTTCTGGCAATTGCACAGAACACGCAGATAGCGCTTCTCACTCACACACAAAAAAACAAGTCTGGAAAATCAATCCATCCCACCCCTACTTCACACCCCACCCCATGTACAGAATTATCAATACTGAACAAATATCAGAAGTGTTTGAGATAAGGAAAAAAGGAAGCCATGCATGCCCACTTAAACAAATGAAGTGGTGTTTACTTAATCTTAGAGAGATAAGTTAAATAGGCTGACTCATGGCCAAAATGGTTAACAGGTAACTGAGCCCCTCGCATTAATATACAGCCAGGAATTCTGAACGATCACAAATTTGCAGCAATTATTTATCCATCAATGGAAAACGTTCAGAGCAGAAATAAGTAATGGAAAAACTCAGAAAAAAAATAATTTATCATTGCAAGCAAGGAAACATGATAATTCTCCAACTACCCACTTTAGAATCTTAAAAAAATACTTGTAGTATTACAATGGACATCAATACAAGTAACATATGGATGGCACAAATTGTTCAAGTTCAGTACAGCATGTATTTTCTTCAATGCATTATTAACCTGCTTCTAAAGACTGATTGCCACAGCTACCTTAACTATACGTCTTCACACCTGTCTCAAAGTTCAAGTTTAATTGTCATTCAATCATACACGAAAACCCATGAATATAGCCCATCACAGCAGCATTATTCCTGTAAAAATCCTATTCCCTTTTCTCAGTTCCTTCATCTCTGTGCCCAGGATGAGGCTTTCTTTTCCAGGGACAGTGCTTCCCTTCCTCCACCATTGATGCAGCCTTCACCTGAATCGCCTCCATCCCCAACTTCTGCATTCACCCCATATTCCCGCCACCTTAGAGCTCTTCTTGTCCTAACCTACCACCCCATGAGCCTTTGCATCCAACACATCACTCTCCGCATCTTTCGTCACCTCCAAAGGGATCCTACCACCAAACACATCTTTACTTCCCCCCACTCTCTGCTTTCCACAAAGATTCCCTCCGTGACTCCTTTTGCCCATTTGTCCCGCTGTGCTAACCTCCCTCCTGGCACTTAACCCTGCAAGTGGCCAAAGTGCACCACCTGCCCATTCACCTCCTCCCTCTCCTCCATTCAGGGCCCCAAACTGTCCTTCCAGGTGTGGAAACACTTCATCTGTGAATCTTTTGGGGTCATCTATTAAATCTGGTGTTCCCAATACTGGTGAGACCTACTGTAAGTTGGGGGATCACTTTGTTGTGCACCTCCACTCCATTCTCCAAAAGTGGAATTTCCCGGTGGCCAACCGCTTTAATTCCAATTCCCATTGCTGTCCTGACATATCAGCCCGTGGCCTCCTCTTGAACCACTCTCAGGGTGGAGAGGCAATACCTCATATTCGATCTGGATAGCCTCTAACATGATGGAATGAACATTCATTTCTCCTTCTGGAATGTTTTTCCCCCCTCTTCCTCTAATCCCCACACCTGCCTCTTACCTCTTCTCACCTGCTTTTCCCCTCCCCATAGAGGCCATCCTTCTTCCCCTTCTCCCATGGTCCAGTCTCCTTTCCTATCAGATTCCTTCCTCTCCAGCCCTTTAACTTTTACCTTTTGCACCAACATGGCTTCACTTGTTACCTTCCCCTCTCCCCTCATTTTTATTCTGGCGTGCTCGCCATTCCTCTCCCGTCCAGAAGAAGAGTCGCAGCCCAAAATGTCGACTGTTTATTCATTTCCATGTATGCTGCATGACCTGCTGAGTTCCTCCAGCATTCCATGCGTGTTGCTATGGACTTCCAGCATCTGAAGAATTCCAGTGTCTAAACATATTTTCAATCTTTAATGGCAAGTAGCAGATCAATATCCTAAAAACAGATCTGTTTTCTGTGTGATTGTTGAGAGAATGATCCTGATTTGGAACCACGCCACACCCAGTATCCTTACATCTTGCAATCTTGTATATCCACTTCAAAAGGCAAATTTAGTGCCAAAGAGTAGGAATATTCTGACATCAGCACCTTCCAAATACTGCTAAAAATGCCAGCTCTCTTCAATTGGAACTTAACCCAGAACTGGTTGCATACTCAGAGTCTGGAAAGAATTGTACACAATAGGTAAAAGCTGTTTTAGTATCATCTTTCAAGGGGGAATTTGAGAAAATATTAAAAATGAAAAAGTAGAACAATCATGGCCAAGATAGGTTTTGCATGGCCCTAAGACCAATACGTATTGCCCTTAGCAGCCATGTTCTGGTACTCTCTTTGACAACAAATTTGGATAGAGTGTACAAGGACTCAGAACTAGCAATATGGCAAAGTTAGGAAGGTGTGCAACATGAAAAGTACTCTCATGTACCTGATACCAGAGTCCATCCTGATGGGAGAGGTTGTGGGTTTGTGAGGAGCTGTCAGGTGACTCTGCACATGTATTGCAGATGGCATACACTGCTACCGCTGTGCATTAATGGTGGAAGGTGCACTCCCAGGGAGTTTGAAACTGTTCAGTTTCCACCACTGTGGCTTCGCTGTAAAGAAGGGTTCCAGTGCTGCAATTTCTTCTTTCATTGGTAACCATCTCCTTTGTCTTGTTGACATGGAGGAAGAAGTTATTTGCCTAGCACCAGACCTCGCGCTCTTCCACTTCCTCTCAGTAGGCCGTCTCATCATTGTTGGTGATGAGCCCCACCTCTGTTGTGTCATCGTCAAACTTGACAATGTGATGACTTGGCTGTTCGGCCGTGCCGTCGTGTCTGGGCAGAGTGTACAGCAGGAGATGGAGGAGCTGTTGTGCATCTTAACTATCCGAAGTCTGTTCAATTTGAAATCCAAGTTGCATAGTGGTGTAGTTAGACTGAAGAGGAGGAGTTTGTTCACCAAAGTCTGTGGGACAGTGGTGTTGAATGCTGAACTGAACCAACTAAACTCCCTACATGCAACATTCAAACAACTGAACTCACTACTACAGTCGATACATCGTAGATCGTAAGAGTGTATGAACAATGCTCACCAGGATGCTGTCTAAAAAGGGAAAGTACAATGAAAAACTTAATAAACTGCAAATAACAAAGCAATGTAACGCATTACCAAACCAGAGCAAAAGAGATGAAACACCTTGTTTCCAGTGGTTCATGACAAGTGGCAAAAGGCACAAAAGTAAATGTAAAAAATCTTCACAAGGGCAGAAGGAATTCCTCACTGCGCAGGTCAAGCAGCATTGGGGGGTTGGAATGGGATGGGGGGGGTGGTTAGAATTATTGACATTTCAGGTTAAAACCCCACAGGGCACAAGTACAAATGCCACTCAATATGAACAAAATATAATTTGACAAAACAATGGCAACCCAGGAATTGTAGTAACAATTATTTGTAAAAAGGAAAAGTTAAAAAATGATTCCCTGCCAAGTGTAAGCACCTTAGACCTCAGTAACTTCAATGCAGTTACCAAAACTTCACTGTCTGTGGTAAATGGCATCCAGGTTGATTTGCACTCCATGAGAGAAAAATAGCAAAATAAACATTTCAGCACCGTGTTTTTGTATGAAACCTACAAACTTTACAGCAGGAACAGAAAGTAAGGCTGCATCATACTTCCCCTTAAAAATGTGACATCTTCTGGAATTTGCAAAAAAATAGTTGATCAAACGCATTATACAAGCATAATACATCCTCTCTCACTTAGTGTCGTGAATTCACAGATCACTTTCACACCTAATCCCATCTCTATGGTGAGAACAAATAATTTACAAACCATAAAATAAAACCAGGAATACCAGAGGATCATACTTTCCAACCTTTCCTTGTTTGTCCAAAGAGAACCTGTTCATATCTGAGGTGTTAGTCCAGTTACAATCAGACAGACGTTAAACGGGAACCTTGGCCATAACTAAACATCTAAGCTTTGTGACGAATAACATTCTAGTATCTCAGTACTTTAATCCACCAGAATGGCATTCTCATCTCTCAGTCAAGCAATCAGCCTGCAATTTGTAACGGGAGCACAGCACAGATATCTGCCAGGTCAGTCTTCAAAAGAATCAGTCAATGAAAAGAAATACAGATCCTTTCAGTGATTTTGAAAGGCATATTTGTGCACACTGGGATTAATACCCAAATGGTTTTATTGACTATTTTATCAAAAAAGTACCAGTAATCTGCCCAAGCTGTGCAAGAGGATTAAAATTATTGACCAGGTCATGCATGAGTGCATTTGATCACAAGTTGCTTAACTGTCTACTGCCTCACATCAAACAACCTCTTTATCATCAGTACTGGGCAAGTTGAGACAACTTCTCACTGCCTTGCCTTGATTTTGTTGTATGCATCTTTGATCTCTCACAGGTGATCTGTTCCATACTCCCCAGACAAATCACCCATACTATGCGGAGCTAAAGCATTTTCATTCAACACTGTTGCCCAACTGATTGTCTGGAGTGGCAAAAGAAAGTGACAATATTATGGGCAAAGCCTACTTATTTGTCCCAGTAACAGCATACAACTTGCAACATAAATCAAGTAGCTCTTCAGAAGATACAATGAAACTGGAAATTAAACATTGTTCAAGGTTTAAGAAACTGGTACATTTTCTTTAACACAGTGCTGTTAAGAATATTTCCTTTAACTTGTGTTCAAGAAAAAGAACCGAATTATGTTACGGACAAAATGCTGGTGACAGAATTTATTTTCTGCTTCTCAAATGTGAGGAATCAGAATCACCTGCTGATGTCATGAAATTAGTTGACCCTGCGGTAGCAGTACAATGCGTTACATAATAGAGAAAAGGCTGAATTACAGTGTGTATGTGTGTGTGCGTGCGCGCGCACACATACACACACACACACACACGCACACGCACACACACACACACGTAAAAAGATTAAATTAAATAGGTATAGCAAAAACAGAAATAAAAAAGTAGGGAGGTAGTGTTCATGGGTTCAATGTCCGTTCAGGAATTGGATGGCAGAAGGAAAGAAGCTGTTCCTGAATCATCGAGTGCATGCCTTCACACTTCTGTACCTCCCTCCTGATGGTAGCAATGAGAACAAGAAATGACCTGGGAGTCTGGGGTCCTCAATGATGGACACCACCTTTTTGCGGCATTGATCCTTGATGATGTCCTGGATACTACGGAGGCTGATGCTCATGATGGAGCTCTGTAAGTTTACAACTCTCTGCAGCTTATTTCAATCCTATACAGTAGCTCCCCCACCACCCCTGCCCCCGATACCAGATGGTGATGCAGCCAGTTAGAATGCTCTCACAGAATATCAGTAGAAATTTTTGAGCGTTTTTGTTGCGATACCAAACCCTCTCAAGCTCCTAATGAAATATCACAGCCTTCTTTGTAACTGCATCGATATGTTGGATGCTGGTTTGATCCTCAGAGATATTGACACCCAGAAATTTGAAATAGCTCACTTTCTCCACTTCTGATCCCTCTATGAGATTGGTGTGTGTTCCCTCATCTCACCCTTTCTAAGATCCACAATCAGTTCTTTGGTCTTACTGACACTGGGTGCAAGGTTGCTGCTACGACACCACTCAACCAGCTGATACACCTCACTACTATACGCCCCCTTGCCACCATCTGAAATTCTACCAAGGATGGTTGTATCACCAGCAAATGTATAGACAGCATTTGAGCTACGCCTAGTCACAAAGTCATGGGTGTAGAGAGTAGAGCAGTGGGCTGAGCACATATGCCCGAGGTGCGTCACTGTTGATTGTCAGTGAGGTGGAGATGCTGTTTCCGATCTATACAGATTGTGGTCTATTAGTTAAGATGTTGAGAATGCAGTTGCAGAGCGAGGTACAGAGGCCCAGGTTTTGGAGCTTTTCGATCAGAACTATAGGAATGGTTGTGTTAAGTGTTGAGCTGTGGTCAATAAACAGCATCCTGGTATAGGTATAGGTATAGGTATAGGTATTTGTATTGTGCAGGATATTGTCCAATTTATCACCCTTGAAGATTATGGAATTGAAAAACTTACTGATTTAATCAATGACATTTATGAGACTGGAATAATACCAGAAGAGATGAAAAAAAAAATCAGTATTTATCACTCTTTCTAAGAAACCTGAAGCAATAGAATGTGAATTACATAGGACCAAAAGTTTAATGAGTCATATCACTAAGATACCTCTAAGAATTTTGATGACAAGAGCTAAAAGTAAGATACAAGCTGAAATAGGTAAAGAACAATGTGGTTTTGTGAAAGACAAAGGTACAAGAAACGCAATATTGATGTTAAGGATACTATCAGAACGAGCTATTCAAGTGCAAAAAGATTTGTTTGTTTGTTTTATCGACTAACACAAAAGCATTTGATAAAGTGAAGCACAATAAGTTATTCAAAATATTACAGGAGACTCTAGATCTAGATTCGAAAGACCTCCGCCTAATCAGAAATCTGTACCGGGAACAAAATGCCACTGTAAAAATAGATGGAGAAGTGAGTCAGTTTATCAAAATCAAGAGAGGCGTTAGACATGGGTGTGTTTTCTCCCCTGATTTATTTAATGTGTACAGTCAAACAATATTACAAAAAATAAGAGGCATCTTGGGAATCAAAGTTGGCAGTGAAAATATCAATAATTTTAGATATGCAGCTGACAGTGTTAATTGCAAGTACGGAGGAAGAACTACAAAACTTAATTGATATAGTTGTTGAAGAAAGTGCAAAAATGGATCTATCTATCAATTGCAAAAAAAAAACAGAATGTATGGTGATATCTAAAAAGAAGGAGAATCCTATCTGCAGTTTGAGAATAAATGGGGTAGAGATAAAACAGGTACAGAACTTTTGCTACTTAGGAAGCTGGGAGACATCAGATGGCAGGTGCGACATCGACATCAATAGAAGAATAGGGACGGCAAAAGACACCTTTACGAGAATGAAGAGTATACAGACCAACACTAAACTAGGCCTGCCTCAGAGTACTGAAGTGTTACGTTTATCCAGTTATGTTATATGACTCAGAATGTTGGACAATATTTAGTAACATGAGGAAACGAATTGAAGCAACAGAGATGTGGTTTTTGAGGAGGGTGCAAAGAATATCATCATGGACAAAACGACTATCTAATGAGGATGTCATGAACAGAGCAAGCACGAAAAGAGAAATAATGTACGAGATCATGAAAAGGCAATGTGACTTCATTGGACATGTGATTAGTAAAGAGGAGTTAGAATGCACGGTAATTATGGTAAAGATTGAAGGGAAGAAAGTAAGAGGAAGGCAAAGATGATGGAGACAGCAGCCAGAGAACTGGAAATGAATACCAATGATTGATCCACTTGACATGAAACAGGAGTGTGTGGGCCATGGCAGTCAAAGCTCAAACTGGGCATGGTACCCGATGATGATGATTGTCCAGGTGATCCAAGGCGAAGATGTAATTGATGATGTGATCATATTGGAACTGATAGAAACAGTTAAATATAATATTTTAAAAGCAAAATCTGGAGGGATGGAAGGTAAGTACCATGTGAACTCTAGCTTTGTTCTGTATCAATATTGGGCTGGTGGGGATACTAGTGGCAGATGAGAGCAGACATGCAGGACAACGAAACAGCTGTTTGGAACTCCACGCACTGTGGTGGAGATGTCATGTTTTAGGATGGAGGGAGTTATTTCAGAAGGACCAGAGTGGAAGACAGACTAAATGAATGTAAGTATATACATTCCACGAAATCAAATGCAGTCAGAATCAGAATCAGGTTTATTGGCACATGAAATGTGTTGCTTTGGGGCAGTACTGCAGTGTAGGCATAACAAATTATTATAAGTTACAATAAAGTATAAACCTGCAAAAGAAGAATATCAATGTAATATTCGTGGACCATTCAGAAATCGGATGGTAGGGGGAAAAAGTTGTTCCTAACATGTTAATTGGGTCTTCAGGTTCATGTATCTCCTCCCTGATGGCAGCTGTGAGAAGAGGGGTACGTCCTGTTTAATGGTTTTATTCAAGTATCATCGATTTGCAGTGCGGGTTGTTTAGGAGTTTGACAGCACAGGTTGGACATGTTTACTTCTCTGCATCTCTTGCATCACCATAACAAACAAATGCAAGACTGAAAGTGTTCAGATTTAGAATTATTTATCACATATGCATAGAAACATGTGTTGTCTGAATGAGTAGTCAACACACGCAAGGATATGCTGGGACCAATGCATAAGTCACAACACATTCCAGCACCAATGTAGCATGCCCACAATGTTCAGCAGAACAACAACAAAACAAGCCATTTTCCCACCCTCCCCCTCACATAGACACAGACCAGGCCTCCAACACCAGGACAGACTGCCTCCAGGCCACCAGCACTTGTAATGAAAGTGTTCATTATAGAAGCACCTGCAGAAGCCTATGCAGGAAAGAGAAGCAGATGTTCAAAGTAAAGTTACAAACTGTGTTTACATCATGATTGGGGTGAGGTGTAGCAGAAGGAAAGATGTTTGGAGCCTGGAGCGATTGAAAGATGGCCCAAAATAAGCAGTCAAAGTCCAAGGTGAACAATGGGACTATTTATAAACTTTGAAGGCAAACAGTGCACAGAAAAAGTCTGTACTCTCTTAAATATTAACTGAGAATGTATCATATTACCTATTCTAAAAAACTTAACACTAACAACAGTAATTACAATTATACAAAATTGTTGAAGTGAGATAGTTCACAAGATTTCAAGCCCAGGGAACCATATACAAAATGAGAAGCAATAAATTCCATAAAAGTGGCTGCAGTGAAGTAACATCATCAGAGGCTGGAAGAAATAATAGAAGAGTCCACACAGGCTTTGGAAAAGAACTCAATACCTACAAGCTATTTGCCCTTACAGAATTCCTAAATTGGATACCTTGAGAGGACTGTATCAGAGTGGTTCAAAACATCTGAAGGACTGATGACAGATATTACAGCTGGTATGGACTTCCTAATGTCAGCTCAGTACAGCAGAGTCAGGATGAAACAAAAACTGAAAACTTTCAGGGCACTACTGAAAGCCCTGAAGATCCAACAGAGAAACAGAATGATATTGTACCTTCAAAATGGGCAGCTGGTATGAAGAAAGGCCAGGTATCCACTCAAAAGTCAAAGTGACAGTCAAGAAGCAAGACAATTTGAAAGTAGAGGTATGATGTTGGATACTGTTGTTTGTGGCATCAATTAATATACCAAGAACTTTGCATAATTGTAATTACTATCGTGATTAATAAGAGCAAATAGTCCTGTGTTAAGTTTTGTCTAAGTACTTGGCATTTATAATTTGTAAAATGATCCATTCGCAGTTTAGATGATAATTTTGTTGAAACAACAAATGCAGAACATGATGCAAGACAGGATGATATGAAACCTATCTGGATAAGTGAGCCAATTAAATTATTGGTACTTAAAGCAGATACTTCAGAGTTATTTAGTACAGCTAATAGTGACGTGTTCTACAGGGGGAAATACTAAGGAATACTAATACAGGGAAAGTTCTACAGGGAAATGTCCTGACAGACATTTTCAACATCTCCCTTAGTCAAGCTATTGTCTCCAGGTGCTTCAAAACCTCGACAATCATCCCTGTAGCAAAGAAATTAGTTGTAGCCTGTCTGAATGATTACCGTCCCGTTGCCCTGACCCCCATAGTGATGAAATGTTTTGAACGGCTTGTCAAGCCTCATATCACAGCCAGCCTCCCCTCATCACTGGATCCTCTACAGTTTGCTTATCGTCCGAATCGCTCTACAGAGGACGCAATATCCACCACACTGCACAGCGTTCTCTCTCACTTGGACAACAAAGACACTTATGCCAGAATCCTGTACATTGATTTCAGTTCAACGTTCAATACCATTATCCCGCAGAGACTGGTGGAGAAATTGTTGCTGCTTGGCCTTAGCACTGCCATGTACCACTGGATTCTGGATTTCTTGACAGAGAGACCACAGTCAGTCCGTGTTGGCAGGAACATCTGTGACTCCATCACACTGACCACTGGATCCCCACAAGGCTGTGTGCTTAGCCCATTGCTGTTTACACTGCTAACACATGACTGTGCAGCCAGATTCAAGGAGAACCTGATCATTAAATTTGCAAACGATACCATAGTGGTGGGGCTCATCAGCAAAAATGATGAAACTACGTATAGGTAGGAGGTCAAACACCTAGAGAGCTGGTGCAGGGATAACAACTTGATGCTTAATGTCACCAAAACCAAGGAGATGATCGTCGATTTCAGACGGTCTCAGCCTGAGCACACACCCCTCTGCATCAGCGGCTCCACAGTGGAGAGAGTGGAAAACATCAAGTTCCTTGGGGTGCAGACCTCAGACAATCTCACCTGGTCCAGGAACACCACTGGGATTGTGAAACAGGCCCAGCAGAGATTGCACTTTCTGAGGAAACTTAAACAAGCATCACTCCTCACTAACATCTTAACTACATTCTACAGAGTGTGGTTGAGAGTGTGCTGACCTCTTGCATCACAACCTGGTACTCCAGCTGCAGTGCTGTCGACAAAAAGCCTGGCAGAGGGTGGTTAGGGGAGCAGAGAAGGTTACTGGGGTCTCCCTACCCTCTGTCCAAGACCTCTTTCAGAGTCGATACCTCCAGAAGACACGGTACATCATTAACGACCCCTCACACCCTCTCCATGAACTGTTTGTTCTTCTGCCATCAGGCGAACGTTACAGGAGCATCAAAACTACGAAAGGCTACGAATGGCTTCCTCCCACAGGCAGTCAGACTGCTAAATAGCTGCTCCACCTGATTCTGCTTTGGACCACTTTTAACTTGCACTGGACACTTATAACTGATTTAACTGACATGTGGCTGTTGTGTTTTACTATTTATTGTTATGTTTATTATTTAGTGTTGCATTTGTTATGTTATGATTGCACTGCCCCTGAGAAACGCTGTCTATTCTGCCCTGCAGAGCTGATGTATGGTTAGAATGACAATGAAGTTTTTTGAATCTTTTGAATTTTGAATCTTTGAATCTAAGATCAGGTGAATTTACAACTGATCAAATTTTATTTATATATATTCATGTATGTATATCTCAACTATAAAAAAATTTTAAAAATCTGTCAAACATTTGACAGATATCCTTTCCTGATAAACATTCTTTCTTGGGCTAAGAGCTATATGCATCAACTAGTCTGATCTGTTGAGAATATGACAGCAGGTTGCACCCAATCAGATAACTGGAGTTACAGATGTTAAAGTAGTACACCTGGTCTCAGAGGTTAGATACTATCAAAATGTAGCTGAACAAATTCAAAGTTCCAAACAGATTGAGATTTCATGATAGAGATATCATCTTATGTTATGACTTATTTTTTAGATCATTTGGCAACAAGGACTTCTGAAAATTCTGATGGCCACGACTACAACTTCCAGAGGTGTGGGATTTTAAAAAAAGAAAGAGGGCCTGGAATGCAGGCCTGCTAACAAAGCGCTCACAAAAATGCAATAAGACCAGAGTTAGCATTCACCCGATATTAATCCTTGACAGTAACTTCCAGCTTCATGAGCTTAGATTTTAAAATTATTTGAAGCGCACAGCAGGACAAATGGTATTCATAAGAGAAAAGTCAACAGGTAAATGCCTGGTTCTTTGGTGTTATTCCAACAAAGGGCTTCATTCCTCTTGATGTCAGAAGATTCTGAGTGTGTAATTCTGTCATCATCCCCCCCGCTCCCCCCCCCCACCCTGTCAGGGTAACTTGAAGACAGTCTGCCATAGGACAGTAACAATTAGAATAGCATGTTGAGCTTTGCCTTATTAATGTGGAATGTTTGCCTGGCTGAGGTTATTGCAGGTGCATGCTGTGAAAGAAGTCAGTTCATAAATTAGTAATATGTTCCTGGAGTTATATTCCCAATGAAAGGAATTGACCCTGCACACTTGTTATGAAGTTCCTAACATTCAACCATATTAAAATGATTTGTAACTCCTCAAGGTGAAATTTTGAAATGCAGAATTGCAGTCGTTGACAATATATTGGAAAATGCAGCAGGACTGTGTTCTCCGAGTCCCTGAGTTAGTCAATCTTCTCCATTAACTCTCATGATCACTCCAGAAATTCTCCAGTCCCCATCCTTTGTCAATCCTAAATGACTAAAGACGCTGCAATACAAGCACAAGGTTGGTAGATGGGAGGACCTCCAGATCCACACTGAAGTTCAGAGTGTGCTGTTCATTAGGACAATGGTTCAGAGCGATCCCATTCAGCATTGTTTACCAAATCCAGAACGCAAGCTGCAATGAACATTTAAGCCTTATGACTCTATTGCTATCAAAAAGGTAAATCCTCAGTGATGAAATGCCACAGCAAGTTATTTCCAGAAACTCGCCTTCCAGGAATCAGCTGATGAGTGATACAGAAGGAATATCACACATCAAAGAAGATTACTCAGTGGCAATTGCCCAAGTGCTACACCTGCCCATACACCTCCTCCCTCACCTCCAATCAGTCCCCCATGTGGGGCAACACTTCACCTTCAAAACTGCTGAGGTCACCAGCTGGGTCCAGTGCTCCCGCTGCAGCCTCCTCTACATTGAT
This sequence comes from Mobula hypostoma, assembly GCF_963921235.1. NCBI lineage: Eukaryota > Metazoa > Chordata > Chondrichthyes > Myliobatiformes > Myliobatidae > Mobula > Mobula hypostoma. The sequence continues at coordinate 35,652,463 of NC_086113.1, forward strand.
GAGACACGTTGTAAACTGGAGGGCTGCTTTATTAAGTGCATCTGCTCCGGAACTGCCTGGTGGCCAAACATTTTAATTCCATTTCCCATTCTGACAAGTTGGTCCATGGCTTCCTCTTGTGCCAATATGAGGCCGCCCTCAGGGTGGAGGAGCATCACCTTATATTCTGTCTGGGTAGCTTCCAACCTGATGGCATGAATTCACCTTCCAGTTTAAAAAAACCCTTTCCCTATTCCCCACTCTACCTTTTACCTCTTCTCACCCACCTATTATTTCCCCCTGGAACTCCTCCTCATTCCCTTTCTCCTCAGGTCCACACTCCACTCCTGTCAGACTCTTTCTTCTCTGGCCCTTGACCTTTCCCACCCACCTGGCTTCACCTATCACCTTCCAGTTAAGTCTCCTTCCCCTCCGCTCACGTTTCATTCTGGCATCATCCCCCTTCCTTCTCAGTCCTGAAGGAGGGTCTCGGCCTGAAACGTCGACTGTTTATTCATTTCCATAGTTGCAGCCTGACCTGCTGAGTTCCTCCAGCATTTTATGTGTGTATTGCTTTGGATTTCCAGCATCAGCAGACGTTCTCGTGTTTAAAAAAGAAAGGCTTCAATGTTTTAGTGATAACACAAGGGATTTTGCAGATGCTAGAAATCTTGAGCAACGCCCAGAAAATGCTGGAGGAAACTCAGCCAGTCAGATAGCATCCTTGGAGTGGGGTCGACATTTCAGGCTTAGTCCCTTCATCAGAATTGGGAAGGAATGGGCATAAGACAGAACGTCACAGTGAGCTATGTTTGATCAGGGTTACTGATTTATCACATAATTCACAACCTTTCAATCGGGTAGATGGAGCTCGTCAGCCTGGGAAGGCAGTCCATCTAAGAGAGGGAAAACTCTGATTTCAAACCTCCGCTGCCTTACGGCCATACCCACTCATGAGAAAGGCTTTGGGAGTAAACCCTGAGGACAAATCCAGAGCTGGAGTCCCTACGGCAGTCCAACATTGCCTTCAACCTCGTTGGCATCTCCTGCGACGACACTGGTACCAAGCTGCATCAGCCCTTGCCCTTCCCTTGGACAACATCGGTGGCATGGAGAGGGGAGACTTGCTGCCTGAGCAACTGCCGGTCTTCCATACAACCTTGCTCAGGCCTGCGCCCTGGAGAGACTGAAGCAAGACTTTCCAGGCACAGATCCATAGTCTCGCAAGACTAATGGATGCCATCCACAACCTTTGAAAGACTTAAAAATAAAATCCAATGTGCTGACAATACTCAGGTCAGGTAGCATCTAAACAGGGGAAGGAGTGAGGGGGAAGGGGGAGGTAAATGGATGAAGCAACCATTTCATATAAATCCATTGGAAGAATTATTAATTCTACCAAAGATTGTCATTTATATTGCATTCAGTAACTGAAGAATGTATTCAGCAATTAAGCAACATTATTCCTTCAAAAAAATGTCAAGGCAGATGATCGGAGAAGGGGATGAGTATACAATTGTTACAGAGAGGATACTCTGAAGAAATCTCTGCAGCATCAATGAAATGTAGCTCCTTAGAATGTCAGAGAAATGGATGAAGAATAATTAATGTAAGCACCCTCTACTGTTGGTAATAAGACTACACCAAGACCTTTTGAAGTATGAACATTTCAAGATGGAGGTGGTGATACAGAGTGACATTTTATGGGCAGGTATTTTGCACATGAGTTGTTTGTCAGTCTTTGGATTGGAGGAAGCTGAGAGGAGACATGATTAAAGGTATACAAAATGAATGGCATCAATAGGGTAAATAGTGAGAAATGTCCCCATTCCCCCCACCCACCCATAACAGAGGAATTACAAACCAGAGGACAAAGACTTCTAACAAATATTAGGACTTCTATCTGAAGAATTGTATTTTCACCCAGGGGTTGGTTAGAATCAGGAATACACAAGCTAACAAGGTACAGAAGGCAGGTACTGTTAGATTTAAAATGAATCTGGATGAGTATTTGCAATGTCAAGACCTGGAAAGACTTGTTAATAGGATTAGCATAGATGAATGTTGGCACTGACATAGCATGGACAAGGCCTATTTTCTGTGCTGTATGACTCTATGAGTACAAGTTCATACTACCCTTCTCAGAACATATGCTGTATTCTCAATTAGTGTCCTTAAAAAAAAACAGCTTCCTTTTTAAATACCACCAATAATTGAACATCCACAACCCTACATGAAAGAGGATTCCAGAGATCCAGCATGGTCTGCAACAAAATTTCTACAACCTTAACTGGAGGAAGAACGATTCAGCAAGATGGCCGGCATGTACAAACAAGGCGGCTGGACAAGATGCGAGCATGCAGAACCTTGCAAGTTCACCTGGACAGAGCTCTGGAGAGTTGAACCATTGCGCGTCAAGTTTCTCATCCAATCAGTCTATGACGTTCTCCCAAGCTCGGCCAACCGGACAGGTGGGGCATGGCAAATATGCTGACTGTGCCAGAGGAGGGGCACCTTGGAGCATATCCTAAGTTGCTGCTTGAAGGCATTGGGGGAAGGGTGATACCACTGGCACCATGACCAAGTCCTAAGGTCTATGGCAGAAGCAATCAGCACAGCGATTCAAGACAGCAAAAATCAACACGCTCCCAAGCAGTCCATGACCTTTATTAGAGCAGGGGAACTAGGCTTAACATTGGCCTAGCTCCTCAGGATGGCTTCTTGCCACTGCTCGAGACTGGCAGCTCCAAGTCCACGTAGGGAGGCAGCTCAGGTTCCCAGAGAACATCACAGCCACTCCGCTCTGCCCGGACATGGTGTTACTATCGGAGTCTACAAAGCAAGTGGTCCTGCTGGAACTTACTGTCCCCTGGGAAGACCAGATTGAAGAGGCCAAAGAGCGCAAGAGGGCTAGATACACAGATCTTATTGCAGAATGCTGGAGCAATGGCTGGAGAGCTCGCTGTGAGCCAGTCGAAGTTGTGTGCTGGGCCTTCGCTGGCCATTCATTACAGCGGACTCTAAAACTCCTTGGAGTTGAAGGACTGCAGTGCAGAAGAGCCACCAAGAACATTCTGGAGACTGCTGAGAAGGCCTCGCGGTGGCTGTGGATCCGGAGGTGGGATCCATGGATTAGTGCGCCACTTGGACACAATTCGGGGGCAGATCACCCCCTGCTGGGTCAACTGAATGAGGGTGTCTGCTGATTAAAGACCCAACCCACCCTAAGACCCCGGGTTCATCACTAAAGATGCGTCCAAGTAGGCCCAGAAGGTGTATTCTACAATTAAATGACCACTCCCTAAACTTGTCACTATGTCCCCTTTTTTGAGTGCATCCAACTTGCCGAAAATTTTTGATATCTGTCCTTATGTCCCTTAAGGATCGTATAGTTTTAAGTAAGATTACTCCTCATTCTTGTAAACTGTAAAGAATATACGTCTAATTTCTTTAACTATGCAAGTAAAACTACAACAGGCAAATGGGTTGCTCCAACATAAAATTGGCAGTTGAAAAGATAATCACAAAACAGGCAACAAAATAACAGCTCTGAAAATTGATTTTCTTTTTAACTACGATCAGCCAAACATTTGCCTATCTCCAGGCAAAATAAGATTTCATAGAATTGAAACCATAAGCATTTATTCTACTTGGTACAAGCAGCAATTCAAACCAACTTAAATGAGGTGACAATCAATCTTTAGCTGGATCTAAAGATGCAAAACAGATTTAATATACATCTGGAGACTCTGTTGGCAGAAACTTTCCTTCTACCAGCTGTAATTTTACTTTCCTGTAGAAATGATTTATCTCATGAGAAGCTAAATCAACTCTAACTGACAGCCCTCCAGTACGCTGTATCATTTCTCAATCACTCAAAGCAGAGTCCATAAAAAATATTTTGTTTCAATTATCAAATCAGTCACTGAACCAAGAAACTTCAATGCCTAAATACTTATTTACTAAGAACTACGTCACCAAAATGCTTGATAGTAAACAATTAGATGTACAACAAAAATGTGACAGATAAAAAAGTCAAATAGTTCAGGAATAATTCGTATTTGGATCAGAAATACAAAACGATGTGAATGAATGAGAAATCACTTGGTACTTCTGAATTCTTTATTCAGAGGAATCATGTGCATGTTTATCCAGAGTCAATGGTGTCTCCAACAAATGTAAGTAAATCTTTGAGGGATATCGGATGGAAATTATACTCTCCATTCCACAAACAAGCTACAGTAGTACTTCCATTGTGCAACCATCATATTGATGCCAAGATTTAATTTCCCCAAGCATCTCAGCAGGTTAAAATGCAGGCACTCCACTTTTTCATGCTAACGGACTAAAACATTATTTCAGCTGAACTGTATTCAAGATAACTTCACTATCATTCCTATTATTATTATTATAACTGAAGATTTTTTCCACTGAATCATTTTACTTCTTTTGCTTTATCTTTTTGCTCAGCCTTCCAAGCCCATGCAAAGTTGAAAGTGTCTAGAATGTAAAATATTCTCTCTCTGCTTCCTCACACTCCATTCTGCAGCTTTCAAAAGTACATCAGGACCTTACCAACAAACCTTAAGTATCTGCTCAATCTGAAAGCTATACGATTAGCAGTGACCAGAAATATTTTATCCCCAATATGTGTTGTGTTAGTTGGTATTACTGGAAGATAAAAGGACCAACCTTCAGATCTCTGTTATGGACAGAGGAAAGAACTACTACATAATATGACCACTGTTTATATCCATATTTATTCATCTTTACTGGGCTGTAGGTGCGAAAATGAGCTGGCTTTGGGAGATCAAACTGGGTAGGATGTACTTGCACATTAACAAGCCATTTGTGTTAAAGATCCTCCCATTTCAATTGGTTCTTCTCTCATTTCCTCCATTGGCCAACACTCACCTCTTGGTCATCCAAATAGCAACCTTACTCTGAAAGTATGAATGCTATAATCTTAAGTCAATTAGTGTGGGAGCAAAATACAACTTCTCAAAAGCCTTGAGTAAAGAAGATGCTTCAAACTCCCATCTGATGTCCAGCTGACCATCATATCTACTCCTCTTCCAAGAATCACTCTCAAGTGACAAATATTTCTCCATATTCTGTTCAACATTTCACAATTATATAAAACAAACTTCTTTTTATTTCTAATCATTTAGCAATTCTTTTTCCAGAAAATATCTTTAAGTTTTCTTAAACCTTTCTTGATGGCTTGATTTTCCCCAATTTTGGGAAACTTTTTCTGCACACCTTCAATGCTTCAGTACCCTAAATGTAATATAGAGACCAGAAGTTCACATAGCTTCCAGGGTCATCACAACCAAAGTCAGCATTAAAGCCTGCATATGCATTTTGCAGTGAAGCACAACACTTTCTTGGCCTTGTCAGATTGCTATGCTGCAGAAATTTTTTGATTAATATTTGCAGATCACATTTCACCCTATTCCACTTAGTTACTTGCCTTCCAAGGATTATGTACCCACTGATTGCCTACTACCAAAATAAGCACTTCAAGCTAACACTTTATTCAGTGGCTTAGCTTTTGTCCAGTGCTACTGGCCTTTTATCACCCTAACCTGTCAGCCTGTTTACATTTTCCTGTATTTTATGGTCCTCCACTTTATTAGCTCAGTCATTCCAATTGTCAACCTACAGATCACAGTATCACACCTCAAACGTCCCAAATTTCTTCTGTACCAATTAATGATTCCAGCAGAGTAGATGTCGACAACCTGTTTCCACTTAGTGGGAAGCCCAGAGTTGGAGACTTTTCCTTGGGATAAAAGAGCTGTGTACTTAGGACAATTTAATTTCAAAATCTCTGCTACAGGGGATGCTTCAGTCACCGTGAGGCGGAGTCAAGAGACAGCTGAATAGAAGTTTTGGATGCAAGGGAGATGATGAGAAAAAGATATCAATCAGGAGAATGGACAAGGCACAAAATCAGTTATGACATTATTGATAGCAATTATATTTACTTTCTTATGCCCTGGTTTCTATTACACTGCAACCCTTGCTCCAGCTGCTATCATCTGGGAAACGGTACCACAGCATAAAAGCCAGGACCAATAGGCTCCGGAACAACTGCTTCCATCAGGCCATCAGACTGAATAATTCATGCTGACACAACTGTATTTCTATGTTATATTGACTGTCCTGTTGTACATACTATTTATTATAAATGACTATAAATTGCACATTGCACAATTAGACAGAGATGTAACGTAAAGATTTTTAGACGTTTGTGAAAGACAGAAGTAATAAAGTCAATTCAATTCAATTTCTCCTAATCCTACAATTAGCTCATCCATTCTACTTAGCAACTCATTGGTAATTGATCTAGTACTTGTGAGCCTGACACACTAGTGCTTGTTGACTATGAGCAATAAACTCATCAATTGATGCAGTAATTATACCGGCCTCAGGGTAGAAGTGAATAGTGATTTTCCCTTGGCCCTCTTGGGCATGGAGTGCTGGAGGCTGAACATGTCAAAAACATGTATGCAACATCTGAGGTATTTGGAAGCTTGGGGTGGCGGGGGGGAAATGCCCACTTATACAACACAGTTAATATGTCATATCCACCACTCCCATCCAAAGCGGAGAGCAAAAGATGGTGGCGCGACGCAACATGCGCGGCCACTCCAGTGATGAATATCTGCTATCTGTCAAGTAGGGTACCATGCACAATCCTGATTTGATGGAGGCAGACGTGCGAGCATGGAGGAACATGTGGTGAAACCTCTGAAATGCCTATTTCGCTGCCGCTGCTACTGTGTGATCCGAAATCTCCGGAGGGGAAGGCCCCGAGTCCTCGGCTTTGCCTGTTCCTCGGCGGCCGGGGTGGGGTTGAAGCACTCAGCAGAGATGGTGCTCGGTGTCAGAGGGCTGGTCAGAGGCTCAAAGTTTTCGGACGAACTCAGAGTCGGCTGTGGTCGGGTGCTTCCAGGGTACTGCATCGGCAAGTTTGCAGCGCTGGAGGCTCATGGCAGGGATAGTTTCTCCCTTCTATCTACCGTCTGCGTGAGATGTTGGGGCTATCGGGACTTTGAGACTTTTTTTTTTACCGTGCCCATGGTCTGCTCTTATCAAATTACGGTATTGCTTTGCACTGTTTTAACTATATGTTATAATCATGTGGTTTTGTCAGTTTTAGTCTTGGTCTGTCCTGTGTTTCTGTGATATCATACTAGAGGAACATTTTATCATTTCTTAATGCATGCATTTCAAAATGACAATAAACGAGGACTGAGTGTCCTCATAATCTAATCTAAAAAAAGCACGCCCCACCACCACCACCACCACCCAGTTGTTTCTGGAAGCTTCCTTTCCTTGCATTTCAAATGGATAATAAGACAAAGCAGCCTGAAATCTATTGTTGTAAACAATCATTGAAACAGTTCTGGGTCAAATCTGGAAACTCGTGCACAAAATGGGAAAAAGTGTTGCAGGATAAAACCTGATAGAACCTTTGATCAGAAGGAAATATTATAGGTCGTGGCTGTGATTTCCTTAATGCAAGCTCTGTTGAATAAATCCTTAACCCAACCAAACTAGTTAAACAAATAAGCCCACTAAACTTTGCCTTAATAATTTATATGTTCCTTAAATATACATTAACCTAGTGCTGCAACAAAATAAACATTCACAATTAAAGCACTACAATTGTGAGACAAACTCTGGCCAACAGGCAACATTAGCATTCAGTCACTCTCTTAGAGCACAAGCCCTGACCAACTTCACTGGTACTAGAAATAACTGATTGAGAAACTAGATCTTATTAACCCAAATGTTAACAACTTGCCACCCTTACACTCGGGTGATGCCTTGCTCAGGAAAGGCTGCAGTCTATTTGTTATGGCTAGTCTGGTATATGTAGCTCAATTTCACTCCTTTGAGAAAATAACCACAGCTAGCAGACACTGTCTACTGGAGATGAGCGACACTTAGAATCCAAAGGCAAATAAACCAGTGTTACACAAGGTTGTTTTAATTTCCTAAAATTCACATCTTTACAAGGCAAATACCTCTGGGCTCTCATGAGATATGCTCCAAAGCATAACCTTTCCAGTTATTTCTAGATCTAAAGTGATAGTCCTACAAAACTATTAACTGTAGATCGCCTTCAATTAATACAAAGCAGCAGCAAAATAAAAGTCTACCACAGCCTGAAGCTTTAGGGAAATGTCTGTTGCTCTAAGCACAAGTTTAACCGATGACTCTAAAAGCCTGCACATCCTCTCATCCACCGTATTATTTTGAAGACCTTCTGAATCCATTTGTTTCTTTGTGCCTTTTAAAATGTCCAAACCCCTCTTAAAAACCCCATTTTAAAGTACAACTGCTTGAACTGTTTCGTATAGTAATCCTTCTCTTCCTGTTGGAAGCCCAAAATGTCATAAGGAACTTATCTATGCAATCCTCCAGCCTTCCCCAAAAGATACCCATTCTTGTTGAGCACCAGGCTACAAATGGCAAATGATGAATATCACAAAATTTAACCACTAGTGTTTTGCGATTGGCTTCACCTTGCCTGTATAATCTTTCCCAAGTAATTACATTTACCAGCTGGAGTCACTGACTGGGTGTGATTAAGACCAGGAGACCAGGCAGATACTTTCCTTTCCCAAAGGCAGTTATATCATACTTTGTTTCCCTATTTTGCCTGCTCTATAGACTACTGGAGTAGGTGCTGAGTGATGCACTGAAGCTCAGTGCAGAAAATGCTAAGATGCTGTGGAGGATCATAATCTAGGGTCCTTTCACTACTGGACATGGAGGGGTAGCATTTGTTACAGAAGCACCCTGAACAATATAAATCACCTCAGGGGCCACAAAGTGGCATTGTGATATTGTTGTTTTTCTCTTTACAAGTAGTTTATACCTCAATGTGTTGACTACAAACGTAAAAGTTGCTTTGCACTGTTTTTGTCCTGTGTATACTTTTTATTTGAAATGGGGTCAATTTTGAAATAAAAAGTTCTAATGAATAGTTTTTGACACAAAACATTAAGTGTTTCTCTTCCTACAGATGTTGCCTGATCTACTGAGCATTCAAAGTCTTATAGGTTTATTTTTCCATTTTAGATTTCCAAAATCCACTGTCTTTTTGCCATCTTCTTCCAGGACAATGGTTACCCCTACTGAAACCCAGCTGACAGGAGTTACCTTTGCCCAGACTGGCGATTAATGTGGACCTCACTTTCCTCATGCCCAACCCAAAGCTAATTATATATTTTCTCAGTGAAGATGGCGACTCAGGCCTAGGGGGCCAGCGTCGGGCACGATGATGGACTCTCCACTTCTCCCTCTCCCTCTTTAGTATATTCAGTTCATATACATTAGTCACGCTACTGTCTTCTAGGAGCATGTTGACCATAGTCTTGGGAAGGGCGCCCAGGGTTCATTCTCCCATGCTTGGGCTCCCATATGATGACTAGGCTGGCAGGTAGCTCGAAGTGGCGTACACAGTGCCCCACTAGTTGCAGTCTTCTCGCCTCGATTTTAGTGGTGAGCATCGGTAGGTCATCAGAGAGTTCGATGTTTGCCATGTGCTGTTGCCAACTCACAGCCAGAGCCATCCGCAGCATTCGTGTATAGCAACCATCTGGAGACTTTCGCATCCGTACGTGAGAATGGACTCTATGGCTGCTATGAAGATCCTCTTTTTAAGCCCTCTGGTCAGATTCGACTTCCAGATTTCTTTCATGTCGTTCATAGCCTTCCACGCCAACGCCTTCCATATCTTCATGTCCTTCTCCGAACTCATCATTCTTGACCCGAGGTACTTGAAGTCAAAGACTTTCTTAATGGTATCATTTTTTACGGTCTTGAGACTACCTTCTCAGTGAAACATCAGAATAACTAATTTTTTTAAAACCAAAAATAGAATTGTAAAAACGAACAAGCGTGGAGGGATATCACAAAATAATTCTACAAACAGAATTTAAATGCTTCTCGCCTAGTAAATTGACCCTAAGGGACTCTATAGTAGCGTTCATGATTTTATTTCCCATTTATTAATAATAAATTCAGCATTGATAGATTATCTTACTAAATGGAATTTTTTTCTGCGAAGGATATAATTGGTTGTATCTTATTTCTCTATAAAAGAATAAAATGAGTTTTGAGCCCTTACTCCCTAAGCAGCAAGGTATAGAAATTGCTGTGTAGCTTACACAGGTGTACTGAAGGTTTACTGCTCCTTGTGGCAATGATTACATTAGTCATGGACTTGTCACTCCAAGTTTCAGTAACAGCCAAGGCATCTATTGACGTTCAAGTTCATTAACACTTTATGGCACAATGCCTCACTTTGGGAGGTGGTTCTAAGGACTGAGAGTTGGGAGAGCAGGAAGAGAAAGGACTTTATTTTGTGCAATTAACTATTTAAGTGCTAGAGACACCTTCTCTTTGTGTGCTGCATACCAGGTGGGGGAAAAATGTTTGGGTCCAAAGCCCATTGCCATTATTCAAGTATATGGGGACCATGTTCGTTGCCTATAATGGGGCTAGATTCTGACTGTAAACTTGATATGGGTGCTGAAGGTCACTACCCTTTTTGTGGTAGCGGAGGTGTTGGGAGTTTAAGAAAATAAAATTGGGTCCGTGTTGGGAGAGGTACAAGGATGGGAAGAGTAAATATAATTCAAGTAGTAATGAGACTCACACAAGTGATGTCCAAGACGTACATGAGCAAATATTAAAACCTGCTGATATGGCAGTACCAGTAATTCATTTTGCCAGAAATCCTCCAAAAGAAATGCTGCATCAGAAATTGTTATCTGCAATGGTCGACACTTCTTTGGAAATTGTTGGTCCTTGCCCAACATTCTAGTATATAAACCATAGACATAAATCGAAGACATCCTATCAATGCGACCAAAAACAGGTATGTATGCCACAAACACACAAAAAAAAATCTGCAGATGCCAGAAATCCAAAGCAACACACATAATGCTGGATATTTTTAGCAAGCCAGGTAGCATCTATAGAAAAGAGTAAACGGCCATTTTGGGCTGACACCCTTCATGAGGTCATAAATTTGTCAAACTTCCAGTCATTGCACCCTCCCCTTCACCATTCCTCTTTCCTTCTCTTCTTACCTGACCATTACCTCCTTCTGGAGCTCCTCCGCTTCCCGTTCTTCCATGTGTTCTGTCCTCTCCTCTCAGATTTCTCCTTCTCCAGCCTTTTATCTCTTTCACCAACTTTCCAGCTCTTTACCTCACCCCCTCCCCTTGTTTCACCTATCACCTGCCACCTTGTACTTTTTCCTCCCCTACCCCCACCTACTTAGCCTGACTCCTTCCCCCTTCCTTTCCAGTGCCGGCGAAGGGTCTCGGCCTGAACGTTGGCTGTTTACTCTTTTCCAGAGATGCCTGCTGAATTCTTCCAGCATTTTGTGTGTATTGCTGAAGCTAAGTATCCACTTCTTTAGTTTCCATGTACTTATAACTATTAAATATTGCTACATAGACATGGCTTTTTGATTCAAGACTGAACATGTTTTGCGTGAGGTTGACTTTATCAGATGTGCCCCATCACTGCTGAAATTTTCTTTACGATTGGGTCCAAAACCAGCTGCCACTGTTCAACAGGTCAGAGCCAGCTACTTGAAGCTCCATGGCCAACCTCTCAATTGCACTATTTTTAAAAGTAGCCCCACAAAGATAACAATGAAGTGAGATGTCAGGAATTGTTGAGAACATGCAGGGAAAGGGGTTTATGCTCACAGCTGCCCCTCACACAGAGTCGACAGGTAAGGAGTCTCTAATCAGCTGCCACATGCTGACTCCAAGCAAAGTGCCTCGCACCACAGCAGATAGCCACTGATGCATTACCACTAGTTCATCACAATATGGCCTTAAAAAAAGAGTCACTGTTCTCTCCATGCTTCGTCATCTCTGGGACACAAGTTACACACAGGAGCCAGCACACAGCTATGAAATATGGACAAGACAGGACCTAAAAGGGATTGATATATTGCTTTGAGATGGAGGCAGCATGGAAATCAATAAATAAAAGTCTGCTTGATTAGTGACCAAACTATAAATAACTGCAGTTACATTAATCTAGCTGTTCAAATTATGACCTGTGAGCCAGAGATAGCTCAATGGTTCTGTCTGCCTGGCCACCTGTTGATATTTCTTGCTGCACCGTTTGCCTGTTCGAGTTTCACTTATCTGGCAGTTCTATTTTGAAGTGTATTCTCAGTGCTGCAAGCTGACTGAAGAACACATTCCAAATTCACCAATGACTTAATCTTTTTGGGGAATATTTTTTAAAGTAAACAAAATACCAAAGATTATACATATTAAACTACAATTAGGAGACCTATATTTTGCCATTAGGAGACCTACATTTGCTTATAATATCTTATTAAGTACTTCAAAAAGTGGAAAACTATTCACACACTGATACTAAAATGAGAGGCAATGTTTATCAGGATCTTTTTTTTCCTATGATTGTTAGCCAGAGGGAATAGTATTTGTAGAAGGAAAGATGATCAAGTGATAGGTTCTGCAACCGCACAAGATTGTTGCAGGAGTAAGGAACTTATTTCACAAGTAAATTTTGATGGCAGATTTTCGTAATAATCAAATAGTCACCAAGTCATCTTAATTTAACTTAATTTGTCACAATACAAATCAATACAGACAATAATGACTTGTCATTAAGAAGGGTCCTGAAGTAGGGTCTCAGCCCAAAGCAGAGATTGTTTACTCATTTCCATAGATACCGATCTGTTGAGTTCCTCCAGCACTTTATGTACATTGCATTACACACAATAAAACTGGTTGTTACCTTATTATATTTAGCTTTAAAAACAAGAAACTTTCAATAACCCCATTCTGGCAAATCACTCCATTAACAGTTTTCCAAAGCTTTACTTTCCAAAGCACAGTCTCACTTCCTTCCTTCCGCTATTCTGATGAAATATAGGTTTGAGACTCCCTTTTTTGCCAATTCTAAATCTCTTCAGAAATTGTACTAGATGAATTATAAACAACATCTTTAATCATAAGTTAATAATACTGGACAACTAACTTAATGAAGGTCTTCCTCCAGATGCACTCAAAGCCTGACCCAGTTTACAGGACACACTGCAAGTTGCCATGGAGACTGATTACTGCTTGCTATTTCACCTGAAACTTTACATAAATTCTTTTGGCATTTCGAGATGAACGGATTAGTTTTTTTTTCTCCCCGATCATGCCAGATGCTGGCCTACATAACTGTAATCAGTGATACATAAACCATGATCTAGAACCCACATAGTAGCAAGCTGTCACACTTTTCCAAAGCACCAGCACATTTAACGTTCGACATGCCATCGTATAATCAGATGTTTGATAAGGATGTCTGATCCAAAGCAGTACTCTGGCAAACACAGCATCCTTGTCATTTCTGACATTCCTGTTGCTGATGCCATAAAACCATAGCTAAACATAATCAGAGGCGCATGAAATATAAAACCTGAATATTAAGCGATGAGAAATCAACAGACTCTGATAAAACTGCACCTGATCTCCAAGGAAGTCGTAGTTGTAAAGTTACTATCTCTCTACTATGTCTGGAATTTAAGAACACTTATTTGAAGTGTTTTTTTTAATTTATTGAGATACAACGTGGAGTAGCCCCTTTCGGCCTCACTGCCCAGCAACCACTGTTCTAACCTTAACCTAATCACGGGCCAATTTATAATGACCAATTAACCTACCAACCGGTAGTCTCTGGACTGCTGGAGGAAACCCATGCGGTCACAGGGAGAATGTGCAAACTGCTCACAGCAGCAGGAAGTCTTAGAACACTTTGCTATGATAAAAACTAGCTAGAAATACAAATTACTGTAATTTAATGCCTAGGTGGCATAATGATGAATGCTGTGGGGTAGGTGGCATATTATTTGAGATAAAATGTCCACTCCAATTAAGGTGTGACTAAAACATCTATTTAAAATAACTTTTTGTTGATTAGAATTCTCAGGGAGAATTGTGATATTAAATATTCTTTCATTAACAATATTGAAAGATTGCATGCATCTCTGAGCTTTAACAGGTAGATTAGGAAAAAATATAAAGTAGGTATGCAACAATAACATAGTTACAAGGTTCTCTGAGATCATTCAACAGTTGGATAAAAGTGTGCTGAATGTTTCCAAAACCTGTCTCCAGCTTGTAAACATTTGGTTGGAGGGAAGAATCAACTGACAAGCAACAGCTTGCACCATTAATGGGAGAATAGTGGAAAGTTAGTCATTTTAAAATTTAGGCACTGTTTCACAGGGAGCCATCAAATATCAGACTGAGATGTGAAATGGATGATGATAGCTAGGACAGAAGCTGACCACATTTAGATGACTTCAAGCTTAAATGGAATAGAACTAGGAACACTAGCAGGAGTGTAATGGAATAGTCAACTCTAAAGGTAACAAAGGCACAAGGATGGTTACTTTATCAAATACACTGAAGCAGGAGGAGTGTCATATGATGGTGCATTAAAGTGAAGATAAGATTGTCTTGGTGCTCAAAATTTGTGGTCCCAAAAGGAAACCAGGGCTGTAAACAACCTGGCTCATTTTCTAAAAGACACCAAAGATGGATGGAATTTAAATTAAGGAGAAGATTTCACTAAAACACGAGTTTACTTTGCCCGCCAGAGAAAGCGGGATCTCCCAGTGGCCACACATTCCACGTCCCATTCCCATTCTGATATGTCAATCCATGGCCTCCTCTACCATAAAGATGAAGCCACATTCAGGTTGGAGGAACAACACCATATATTCCGTCTGGGTAGCCTCCAACCTGATGGCATGAACATTGATTTCTCTAACTTCTGTTAATGTCCCTCCTCCCCTTCTTACTCCGTCCTTTATTTATTATTTTTCCCCTTTCTTTTTTCTCTCTCTGTCCCTCTCACAATAACTCCTTGCCTGCTCTCCATCTTCCTCTGGTTCTCCCCTCCCCCTTTCTTTCTCCCTAGGCCTCCCATCCCATGATCCTCTCCCTTATCCAGCCTTGTATCCCTTTTGCCAATCAACTTTCCAGCTCTTAGCTTTATCCCTGCCCCTCCTGTCTTCTCCTATCATTTCGGATCTCCCCCTCCCACTTTCAAATCTCTTACTATCTCTTCTTTCTGTTAGTCCTGACAAAGGGTCTCGGCCCGAAACGTCGACGGTACTTCTTCCTATAGTTGCTGCCTGGGCTGCTGCGTTCCACCAGTATTCTGTGTGTGTTGTTTTACTTTTATAGGTTGAGTTGACCAAAATTCCTACTCACTGGAGATGTTCATAAAAGAAAATCTACAACTCAGAAAACAGATGTTATTTGGCTGATCTGCTCAAATCTATACAAGACAACAAAGGGAAACACAAAAAATGGAGGAACTCAGCACCTATGGAGGGAAATAAACAATCCACATTTCAGTCCGAGACCATCCACGAGGAGTCCCAAACTATTCCCCCCCAAGAAAAAAGAACAAATCTTGAGCATATAAATAGCTACACAGTTATATTTCTACTGATCTCAGTAGTCCAAGCGCACACAGTTTGCAATAACATCAGAACCAGAGACATCCTCTCCAGACAAACTCATTGCCCTCCTGAGTACTGAAATGCTGAACAAAACATTGATTATAAATCCAATGACATGTTGTTAATGAAAATTTAAACTAGTGTGTTCTCTCCCAGGGCTGAAAGCCTGTTTCTGTGTTGTCATGCCCCATGGCTCTATGATGAACGTTCTTTCATCTGAAATGTTAATATTTCACTTTCTAGAAATGCTGCCTAACTTGCTGTGCACTTCCAACATTTTCATTTGAACTAAAGAACTTGTTTTTTTATTTGGAAAGGTATCCTTTCTGCTCTTAAAAACAGTCATTTTTTTTAAACAAAGACTACAAGAAATCACTACTTGATGACTGTCATTTTGGATGCGCATGCGAGATAGTGTGGTAGAGAGAAAGCAAAGAGGGGAATGACGCGAAAAAGAAAACGAGACCTATGTAAGATAACTTCAATTGACAGCATCTGCAGTGTCTGAGAATGTTATGGCTTTGTTTTACAAACCTCATAGCGGAACCAAATGATCATTATTTGTACTGTTGGAATTTCAATGGAAAAGGCAACAGCCCCTTGGGAATTGATAATAAGACAGGTAGAAGGCAACTTAATGTAGGGGATTACTTCACATTTCCTAACTGTGCCATTAACTGGATCTCAATATTACAGAGTTGATGATCAAACTACTACAATAGCTTCAAAGGTTGATATTGAAATCATGTTATGGAACCTTTTCACCAAATTTGACAATTTTTTCCTTATAAACAAAGATGAAGATGTGGTTAAAATATTTAAAATGATATCAGCAGATGCTGAAATGTTTTTCCTGCAAGACATTCTAAGAGGTAAGAGAGATTATAGTAGCGAAGCTCACGAGTATAGCTCTTTCATGGTGTGTGAAACACAATGACAAAGGTCTCTTGCCAAAGCTATCAGGCCAGATGGATAACTTAAGCTACCACTCAGTGAGAGCTGCAAAACTTCCAATATAGGATGTGTTTAGAAATAAACTGTGTATTTCCTTTGAAGAGCACTAAGATAGTGGGAATACATTGCATTGCTATGCTTACCTCTCAAGATGTAATTCTGGTAGTTCTGGTCTGCTTCTGCCCCAACTTTTATCAAACATGTCAGACCCTCAGCAACGACAAACTCGTGAACCAAATCTTTGTCGTCCTAATGGAATTAGAAGGCAACGAGATTAAAATGGTAGCTAAACACATTATTTGTGTAAACACAATCAGAAATAAGTGTATTTTTTCCTTCTGCCAAATAATGAAACTACTTTCTCCAGCAGAACCAATGAGAATTACTCCCTATATTGCCACAATATTTTTTCCTTAGACACTCGCTCTGGACTCAGTCTCTCAATCGTATTTTAAACTCACTCGGCTTTTAAATTAGATGATAAGAACTCATTACTTTTTCTCTCTGTCACTCTGTGTATGTCGGGGGAAAGAGGGTGAAGATCTGTGTACAAGATCAGCCCAGGGAAGCTCAGTGTGAAAAATTCTTCCCTCGTCTGGATTGACTCTAAGCATCCAAACCTGGGACTGTAGAAACATCAAATATATTTTGCCATAAGAATTCGGGGAAAAGTTTTCTACCTCATTGAATCAAGTTACTCATAATGTGAAATTTCACTGGTCTATATCCAATCTAATACGTATGCACCTTCAAGAAAATACCAAAAGCAAAGAATCAAAATTAGAGATTAAAAAGAAAACAGCTATTGTGGGCATAAGAGCCATGTGTACCTAAATTCAGGTGTTAATGGTTGAATTTGTAATTAGTAGTAATTAGTGCTGATCTGTAATGTTTTCCCAATGAAAGTTCAAAATAAACTTCTGATCAAAGTACATACATTTCATTATATACTACCCCGAGGTCTGTTTTCTTGCAGACATTCACAGTAAATACAAAGAAATACAATACAATCAATGAAAAAAAATGCACACAGCAAAGACAGGTAAACAACCCATGCACAAAAGACAGCAAATTGTGCATATACAAAAAAGAGGGAATAATAATAAATTATAATTATTAAATAGATAAAAAAAATACTGGGTACGCGAGTTGTAGAGTTCTTGAAAGTAAGTCCGTAGGTTGTGGAATCAGCTCAGTGTTGGGGGGGGTGGGGGGTCTGACGTTATCCACTCTGGTCCGAGAGCCTGGTGGCTGAGGGGTAGTAACTGCTCCTGAACCTGCTGATACAGGACCCAAGGCTCCTGTATCTCCTTCCTGGTGCCAGCAGTGAGAAGAGAGCATGGTGGGGGTCCTTGATGATGAATTAACTCCAATTTCAACAATTTCCCATTAAAGGAGCATCCAAGGCAATCAATTGTGTCCTACTGTCAAGTGAAATTAGCATTCACATTCTATATTATTCCTCTCGTATTTGGGAAACTTTTCTATTCCTTTTAATTTTTTTAATCTGACGCCCTTCATTTTCTTCTCTTGGAGATATCTTTCTGGTCTTTTCAGTACTATGGCATGGAACATCAGACGGAATGTTACACACGTATTACATTTACGTCACGCAGACTATCCATCACATCCCACTCTAAATATAGATAATCATACAGCCTACACAACAGAGTTGAAACAAAATTCTGTTCTTAACTCGTACCTCACTGCAAAATTTTTTAACTTGCCCAGAATTGATTAGAGTGGCAATTTTATGCCAAAGGATTATTAAAATATCAACTAGCAACCAACTCGAAGGGGTCCAGAATGTAAGCAATGCAGGCTTTCAGCATTCAATCCTATTCTCAGATTGAACTGATACACCCTAATAAGCTTTTATTTACATGAGCTTTTCCAAGTGTGGTAACTCAGCTCTGCTTAACGACTCAGCTCAAACTCCATTCAATCACCTGTGCCATAATACTCATAAATAATTGAGCAGTTAAACTGTTGCAAAATACATCCTTGTAATTTTGATTTTGAAATGATCAGAACATTAATATTCTAGGAAAGTATTGACCTATTTTTAAACTGCATATAGGTTGATAACAAGCGTACAAATATCTAATCCATTCCTGGACATTAGGAATAGTAAGATATATAATGACAAATTGCACCAACTTATGAAGCAAATTTGAAAATCTTAATTTTTTGATTTCTTTTTACTTCATTAGCAAGACTCTTGCATTGCTCATGTTGGATAAACCACAGAGATGGGCAACTGATATACGCTCAGCTATGTACCCTGAGGCAGCTGGACAAGCAGGCCAGAGACAAACTCAATGCATGCTTCCTTTCCCTCTCAGATCAAGGCATTGGCCTCCAAAGTCACAAAATGTGTACAAGTTATAAGACTTCCAAATTAGTTTGCTGTTTATTTGAAGATAAATAGGAGGGCAGGTAGTGTTGAGGAAACAGGGAGGCTGTATAAAGACAGACAGATAGGCAAAGTGGCAGATGGAATACAGAGTTGGGAAGTACATGATGTTGCACTTTGGAAGAAGGGACAAAAGCATAGACCATTTTCTAAATGGGCATAAAATTCAAATATCAGAGGTGCAAAGGGACTTGGGAGTCCTTATGCAATGTCCCATAAAGGTTAGTGGGATCCAGCCAAGAACCACCTTCCTGATAATATTTGTACATCTTTGTGTTAAGTAATTAATAGCTTGACATAAATGAATACCATTTCAGTCTTTAACCCTAAATATTATAGTTTATTTAATGTTTTAGTTCAAATGCAAGTTCTCCAATTCAAAGAATTGATAAGGGAGAACGCAGTTGCACTGGAAAATTACCATCATCAATGTTCATGGACAAATGCACACAACTTTCTTCAATAGGAAAGAGTCCTGATGAAGCGTCTCCGCCCTAAACATTGACTACAAATTTTTCTTCATAAATCCTGCCTGACCTGCTGAGTGTCTCTAGCATTTTGCTCTAGATTTCCAGCATATGCATACTATAATCTCATGTTTACTGCTTTCTTCAATTTGGTTTAGAATAAACTTTCAGAAGGAAATACATCTTCGAGGGATTATAAACTATGTACTCAACCACTGCGTCATAAACCACATGATAAATAAGTGAGACGTACTGATTTTTATTACTATTTGGATGCATCTAGGGGGAAAAAAGTGCTGTCAGAACCCCAGCAAGCTGAAACATTAATCTTGCTGTGCTGGGGATCTCCAGGCATTCACTCATATATTAATGGCTCCCAGTAGTTACATTAAAAAAAAATTATGTAGCACTGGTCTCACCTAAACTCTGAAAATAATTGCATGTAGCTTCAAAGATCCCAGGTAGTCAAAAAGAAAACTGCACTACCACCAAAAGCTATTCTCTACCTGGAATAGGGACACATTTTAGTTCAACACCAAATATCAAGCCTCATGCTGGTCTTTGCTGGTGAAGGCATCAGTTATTGCCCGTCATTAGTTGTGTACAAAACGGCATTAATAAATCTGCTTGAATTGTTCACTCCCTCAAACCCTTCACTGTCACTGATTCTAACACAGCTTGACCAACTACCAGAACTAAATAAATATAAATAGAAAAATAAATGTACTCTAGCTACATTTTTAAGAGGCACAAAATTATCTTCCCTTCCTATCACAAAATTTATTCCCCAACCACTGATGGCGGAGATTGATCCAAACTACTCATAACCTCACCATCCCACCTGAACAAAAGATGTGCCTTTCACTACACATCCACGCCATCACCAAAATCTACAAGTTATTTCCATCCCCCAACCCAAATTCTGCTCATCTGCAGTTTTATTCAGGCCCCTACGCTTTCCTGCTCAACATCTCACCCACCAATTGACAAAAAAGTTAGACACATCCAAAATCCTGCTGCCCATATCCCAAGTTGAATCATCCTGTTCAACCTTTTAAAAAGTTAAAGTCATATTTACTATCAAAGCACACATTACCACCTACTACATTAAGATTCATTTTCTTGCAAGCATTTATAGGAAAAGAAACAAATACATCAGAATTTATTAAAATCCATGTGCCAAATTCAAACTGACTAAAGTTAACAGTTTCCATGAGAAAATGCATAAAAATAATTTGGCATCCTCTCAATTTCTTTACTAAGTTTTTCTTTTATATGTGGTATTTCAAAAAAACTCTTACAAAATTTATCTGAAACTTTAGAAGAATTTAGAACCTTATTTGGAGAGAGAGTTATATAGGTTAAGAAAAGTAATTAGTACAACTTGATATTTATTGAATGTCCCTGTGCTGGCGGTTTGAATAAAGGGGAAAATACTGTAGGTAAATAAAACTGGCAGATATCAATGTTAATTTTCACTTGGGGATAATTAAAAAACCCAGCTGGAAATGCCGTCGCTAGATAGTTAAAACAGATAATGACATCAAACTTCTCCAGACCTGTGGTATCTCAAGTTGTGGAAAGGCAGGTAGTTTATTGTCTTCTTTGACCTTTGACTGTATTGGTCTCTTAGAGCATTGAAAAAAAATCAGCTCTTTAAATCTGATTTTAAGCTTTTAAACATCTGTCAGACATGTTTGGATTAATCAAACTCCCTTAAGATCTTTTTTAAAACAAGCCTAGAATTATTGATTAATCCCTGATGAGAAAAATAATATGGTTTTGTATTGCATTATTAGCAATAGAGGCTCTGAGTATTTGCCCATTAACATTGCCAATCATTTCCAGGTTTTATTCCATAAATAAATACTGATTTGATGGATGGATGGATCCCAGCACCCATTTGTCTGATGGAATGAAGAGGAACTGAGTAAATTTTCATGGATTCTACAGGTCCCAATAAATCTTTTGACATGGTTACATAATACAAATTTGTTCAAAATTTTTTAATTATCTGGAGTACATATATGTCACCACATACATCCCTGAAATTCAGTTTCCTGCAGGCATACTCAGAATAGTAACTATGAATCAATGAAAGCTCAAGTAGAACGCAGAAGACAACCAAACTGAGCAAATGCAAGTACAAGTTAATAGCAATAAATAATGAGAACATGAAATAAACAAGATAGAGAGTCCTTAAAGTCAGATCATTGGTTGTGGAAACTTCTCAATGGATGGGCAAGTGATTGTAATTATCCCCTTTTGTTCAACAGCCTGATGGATGAGGGGTAGTAACTGTTCTTGAACCTGGTGGTGTGAGTCTTGCGGCCATTGTACCTTCTACCTGATGGCAGCAGCAAGAAAAGTGCATGGCCAGGGTGGTGGGGATCTCTGATGACGGATGCTGCTTTCCTATGACAGCATTTCATGAAAATGTGCTCAATGGTTGGGAGAGCTTTACCCATGATGTACTGGCTTGAATCCACCACCTTTTGTCAGATTTTCCATTCAAAGGCATTTGCGTTTCTATACCAAGCTGTGATGCAGTTAGTCAATACACACATCTATAGAAGTTTCTCAAGAGCTTTTGACGTCATGTTGAATATCTGCAGACACCAAAGTAGAGATGCTGTTGTGCTTTCTTCGCAATTACATTTACATTCCGGGTCCAGGGCAGGTCCTCTGAAATTTCAAGTTGCTGACCATTTCCACCTCTGGTCCTCTGATAAGAACTGGCTCATAGAACTTTGGTTTAGAGGATTAAATGCAGTTGAGGGTAAAAACTGGACCTGGTCCCCTGCAGTTACATAACAAGTTTCCAGAGGGCAGTAACATCTGTTATTTAAGCCCATCTGCCACATGGAACTGAGACCCCAGCAACCTAACTTCAATTATTTAATGTTTGCTTATTACAACAGAGCTGGAGGCCATACTAGGTCTGAGCAGAGGAATTCCATTAATTCCATTCCCCTTTGCTTTTTTTGCCACTCGCGTCAAGGGGTACTTTACAATGGTCAATTACCCAACCAGAATTTCTTTGGGATGTGACAGGAAAATGAAGCAGCTGACAGAATAGCCATAACAGAGTCTGGGTTCTGGGAGTTGTGAATGAAGCAGCAACAATGACTGCTGTGTCACTATGCTACCCATTTCATTACCAACAGCATACAAAGTTCAATGCAAAATGAGGGAACCTACCATGACACAAATAATTTATTTTGAGCAACGTATGATTTGCAATTCGAGACATGGGGCCATTGGCCCATCAAGCCTGCACTGGCCACCAGTCACCCATTTACTTACCCAATTCCAACTCACTCCCCATATTCTATGACCTCACCTGTCACTGAAAATTTCACCCTTGCCTTTGTCCTCGAGCTTACCATTGCACCGCATCCATCTAACTGACCTCCCTCTATTCTGTGTAAATTTACCAGTTTCCAAAATTCTGTTGCCCGTGAACTGCCTAACACGAAGTTCTATCTAGTCTGTGTCTGCATGTCTCTGTGCCCGCCTGCATCTGCCTGCATGTCTGTGTCTGTCTGTCTCACCGTCTTCCTGTTTGTGTATGAAGCTGCACTCTAGCAATATACATACTGTAGCAAACTGCAAGTTGCTGAAAGCTGCAAAAATCGTGTTTGTATTTCCGTGAAATTGTCATGAATGGGAGATATACATTATATACCCCCCCCCCACCTTCATCGACCACCAAGACAATGAATATACAAATTTCTACTGTATTCACAGCTCTTCTTCACTTAGATAAGACTGTTCATCAGAAGGGAAAGGAAGAGGTCAGGAATTCTAGTTCTGATAAAGGGTCCCAGCCTGAAATGTTAACTGTTAATTTTCCTCCCTGGATGCTCCCTGAACTGCTGAGTTCCTCCAGCATTTTTGCAGAATCTTCTTTGAAGATCCTTCATGCAACTCAGTAGTTTGCTCCATCTTCACCCCAAAAACTCTCAACTCTGTGTTTGCTTTCCCAACACCTCTGAAGTAGGTTTGGCAATGGTGCTACATAAAAAATGCATGTTAATATTACTCAAATCTGACCTGAGTGATTTAGTTTTACTAATAATATATTGCTCCTGTTTCATAGCTTTGTGAGAAACTCTCAGAATATTTGTTGGCATCATTACATGGAACATGTTTACATCACACAAATCATTTTGATAGAAGTTGATAACCTCTGTTAACAATTTCAATTCTATCCAACAAAAGGAATATACACTTTATCTTAATCACAGCATTGGCTTATCTTTCATTCAGCCCTCGGCCCAACTTGTCTGGACAAGAGTACCCTGTGTTTCCAGGGAACTTATAACATGCTATTCTGTGGGTAGGGCTTGAAACAAAAAATGAGCAGCTAACCTCAAGGGGAACGAATTGTTCAACAGTTGCAAACTCAAAGCATAGTTGTATGAAGTAAATCCAGCCAACTCTTGACAAGTTAATTTGACTGAATAATAAATAACTCAAATCCTGTTATGGTGTGTGATCAAATTAGGCCAGTTTTCCTTTCTGGACGTTGCAGTAATCACATAACCAGACTGAATGATGACATCACACAGTATTTAGATACGCTGTGAATTTTGTTGTTTTGCAGCAGCAGTACATGCAGAACATTAACTTTACTAAAAATTACAAAACTAACTAAAATAATGCATAGAGGAATAACAAGATAATGCTCATGAGATAATGCTCATAACCTCATGGGGAAAGGAAGAAGCTGGTTCTAAAATGTTCAGTGCAAGTCTTCAGACTCCTTTACCTCTTCCCTGATGGCAGTACCAAGAAGAGGGTACATCTCAGATGGCGAGAGTCATAAATGAAGGTGTTGGAGACACCATCTCTTGACGATGTCCTCAATTTTCTGCAAGTGTATGGAGCATCTGCATGAAAGTCGGTGTGATGCTGGCTATACACTACAAAACTGGTACATTTCAAGATGTCTGACCTCTAGATTATACATCACACATGCAGAGCCTCACCAAGACTCCTTAGACAACACCTTCCAAATCCACACCTCTACCAGCTAGACTTCCAATTTTTTTTTAATACACTGGACCGATATCATTAATAACGGTTGTGTGGACGCCAGGTTGGGAACCCCTGAGCCAGAGTGTAGGGACAGCAAAAGCATCAAAACATCACCACTTGGTAGTTGCCTTCCAAGCCACACACCACCCTGATGTAGGAATATATTGCTGATCCTCCACTGTTGCTGGATCAAAATCCTGGAGGGTTTTTCCTTAACAGCAGAATGGGTATACTGACACCTCACGTATGAGAACAATTGAAAGGGTATGCTCATCAGCACTTTTTCAAGGGCATCCAGCGAAGGGTAATTAAATGCTGGCTCAGCATGTGAATCCCACATCCCTTAAATGATTTTTCTTTAAATAAGCATTGTTGGACTGAGATGCAGGAACATGGAGGTTGTAAAGCTTGGCTGCCATTAAACATGTTATTCAATGCTGGTCTTTGACATCAACAGTAATGTTATTGATTGTGGAAGAAACACTCATATACACATAGGTACCATTCATTTTAACATCAGATTAACCTAATTAAGGCTTGCCTTAAGCAACTTAATCGTTTTGATTTTAAACACAAAGTTTGATAAGCTAATAAAAAAATCCTTATTTCAAAAAAAAGCTACAGCAAGAAAGCAGCATCCATCATCAAGGACCCCCGCCAGCCAGGGCAAGCTCTCTTCTCAGTGCTGCCATCAGGAAGGAGCTACAGAAATCTCAAGACTTGCACCACCATGTTCAGGAACAGTTATTAACCCTCAACCATAAGGCTCTTGAACCAGATGGGACAACTTCACTCGCTCCATCATTGAAAAGTTCCCACAACCAATGGATTCACTTTCAAGGTCTATTCCTTTTATGTTCTCAATATTTGCTTTTTTTTTCTTTCAGTATTTGCAAAGGACAAATTATTTTATTTTATTTTGCATATTGGTTGTCCATCTTATTGTATGATATTTTTATCTGATTTACGAATTTCTTTGTATTTACTGTGAATGCCCTCAAGAAAATAAATCTCATGGGTGTATAATGTGACATACAGTATATGTACTTCAATAATAAATTTACTTTGAACTTTTAACTTTAAAAAAAAATCTACTGAGGTCTATCAAGCACACCTTAAACCTGTGAATGAAAATCTTGGGCTGAGGTACATATATTACACCTGGGATAGTTTTTCCTGGAAGAGATCAACATGTACAAATGTACATTGGAACACTGGAAATTTGCAGGCTTTCTGTTCACCCTATTCTTTTGTGGACTTGAATGGATCAAAACGTTCTGAGCTCAGAAATTCTATTACAAACTGTTCCTCTGTAGATTCAATTTCATCAAGTTATGAGATCCAATTTCCAATAAGTTTCAAACATTGTGACCATCCACTTCTGACTCATGTTCAAAAAAGATCATTGATGAAGGAGCTGTCCCATCATGAAGTGACTGTTCTCCAACACCCGCAACCATCAGCCTTTGTTCTAGAAAAGCTCCGGTCAGAAGAACTCTCCCTCCCCACCTCCACTCCCATCCTGTTTTCAGTTGCCTTCAAGTTTACTAGAGCACCTCAGTCCCACATTGTCAAAAGGTTCAATAATGTGATTCTTGACTTTGTTCTTTCATTCCTTGTTAATGAAGAGATGAAGCAAAGAGCCTTGATCCATTCAAACAAAATCTCTTTTGAGCCGATTAATTACTTCTACCCACTCAGTTTTGGGAACATTTGTTTATGTTTCCTTGCTCTGTTTGTTACAGCACTGAATCCACTCTAGATCTGTGACTGTCACAAATGCATCAATTCCTTCCCCAGGGGACAGTAATTGTCTCTAGCAGTAACCTCATCAGGACATCTTTGCACTCCATTATTTGATAGAAATTGCTATTTTAACTTAACATTATTTCTCTCAAACATGGACTCCAACTGCACTACCATCCATATTCTCTCCAAACTATAAGCTTTTATCCATTTCATATCACTACTTAAAGTACACAAGCCAAAATATTAATTATCCAGTTCTGTCTAAGGTCATGTCACCATCACATATGTTGGACAGTATCCTTTCATTGACAATCAATGCCATGTCTTCTCTATTTTTATGAGATTGATTACAAACAAAAATCAATCCTGACTATCATTTTTTTTCCAAATATTATGTTTCATTCGATTGCAGCAATATTTTTCTCTTTTGGGTCTCTTTAACTTGATTTTTCTTCTACTTTAAATTCAACTTTTATTAATATTGTTCTTCAAATAAAGATATACTCCTTTAATATTGTCAAAATGCTCCACCATATTCCCCTACAAAAGGCATCGTATTTAGTCCAAGTGCATAACAGGTCTCCTGCACATCCTTTGTTCCAGCTCCCAGTCCAGCTTAAGAACATTATTCTATTATTTTTGCACTAGACCTGCAACCCAATCCAAGACCCTTCTTCCTTCTGCTGTTTCTGGGAACACCAACAAAGACTTTTATCTCAGTTTCACGTCTACCGTCATTATGATAACCACAGAGAAATAAGAGGCAATGAGTGACAAAGTGGTTGTGGGGACTACTGAATTTGAAAATGGAACAGCTTCTACAGGCAAAGCACTCTGCAGTATGTGGATCTGCGCAAAATTGATGGGATGTATACAAGGAGTTGTGCCTGACTACTGATTACGTCTAAATGGGTAAGACAAGCAGAGCCAGTCTGGGGGCATTCAACCTAGAACGTGACTCATTTTGAAAACCAGACTTGGAACAGCTTTAATGTAACAAACTGTCATCAAATAAGATATTACAGAAAGTACCCCTTCCAGATAAATAGTTCAACAGCAGCTGAATGTCAGAACTTCGAGATATCAGGCAATAATTTCTGCTTGTTCTTTATTCTGAGCTCTGCTGGGTTAACAGTTCATTGTACTACTTACAACTACAATTGCCTTCATTATCTGCAAACCTGCATTATAATTTAAATTCTACAAAGAAAATTCAGGTTCCTGTAATCTTCATCTTGGTTTCTTTTGTTATTGTTGGATGCAAAGGAAAAATACACTAGAAAATTACATGAATAAGCATAGAGGATAGCTGCTCAAATGATTTATCACTATTAAGTGAGTGAAGACCATTCAAAGGGCCAAGGAAAACTTGCATAATTTAAAGCTCCTATAGGTAATACCTGAATGAAGACACTACGGTTAAATATTTATGCCAGGAATATTCTACTGACACAAACACACGTCAGCAAGTTTGCAGCACAGGCAGTAAAAGGTTATTCAAGATATTTTAACAATTCTTGTAATGCAAAAACAAATGAACTGATACCAGCAATTAATAGATTTTTAAAAAAATATTAAGGGAATCAAGATGTGAGTGCACCACAAAATGTAATGCTGAGGGAAAATAAAAGCCATGAGGTTACTGAATGATAAAATAGGCCACAAATGGGTTATTGCAGATGAGGTTCTTCAACAAACACAGCATTATATTCCAATTACTATAGTTGATGGGGTAGGAAAGAAGTGAATAAAGTATGATGGGCTGACTGGACTTTCTAATCTCTAAGTATCATAATCTTATGTCTGTGAGAGATGCCGAGCTGTGCATCATAGATCAGGAACTCCCTTCCTGATAATAAAACTCATAAAATAGACATTGAAAAGTATCTCACTGCATAGAATACCACACGACTGCCAGCATCCATTAAATACAGTATTTACTGGGGAAAAGTCATCACATTCTAAATTAGGAGGTAAACTGCCCTGGTTTGGAGCAGAAATCAAACACTAATCTCTGGTATAATAGCTTTTCTTTCAAGACCATCTCTCATTTGTCTGTACAGGCTCCTTTACTAGTTAATCACAAGTCTCACTCAACCACTAATTACATGACACTGATACTTCCTGGATATTAGCTACGTTCATCTTAAGAATCAGCTTTCCTTTCACTGCCATGCGGCTGTCATTACTGCTCCCAGAAGTAAATTAGGAAGGAATTTTTCTGTTAGTCAGATTTTGGTGTCTTATCTACATTGCAGATGCTCATGATCTTCCCCAAATAAATTCCCTCCTGTTCTGAAAGCACCAGTCCTCTCCAGGGAACAGCACTAGTCACCAATAATTTTTCAGTGTTTCTTCTAAGGAGCCACCTGCAACCATAAACATTGAGCAGCAATACAATATTCAACACAGAAAACAGCACAACTTAGACTGAAGTTCACAAATGCTGGAAATACTGGAGGTTCTATGGTAGTAAAAGTAAACATTTCAGGCTGATGACTTAATTACAGTAGCAGTGATGAAAAGTCATCAATCTGAGACATTACTGTCTCTCCTCAGCTGCTGCCTAACCTGCTAAGTAGTTTGCTTTTCAATTTAACCTAAACTTACTCTTGTCCACCATGAGTTTGTGTGCATTTTTGAGTGGCTTCTCTGACTTTCTGCAAACCAAATGTATGGTCATGGTCACTTGCATGGGCCCCAGCTGTACCTGCCTTTCAGTCAGCTATTTGAAACAGTCTGTGTTTCAAGCCGCTCTGGTAATGCTACCTAACTCTCTTCACTGCGACATTGACAACTGCATTGGTACTGCTTCCTTCACCAAAGTTGAGCTCATCAATTTCATTGATCCTGCAGCCAATTTTCAGCCTGCCCTCAAATTTACTTGGTCCATCTCAGACACCTCTTTCCTCTTTCTTGATCTGACTCCATCTCCAAAAGCAAATCACCTACGGCAGTGGTCCCCAAGCTCCGGGCCACGAAGCATGCAGGGGTGCAGCGGTAAATGTCGGCCACATTTACGTGTCGGGCAGCATCTAATTAATTAGCTTGTTTATTTCGGCTTTTTTCTTAAAGATGTGCTGGGTGTGTTCCAGCTACTGCTGCACCCCTGCATGCTTCGCAGCCCGGTATCGGTCCGCAGCCCGGAGGTTGGGGACCACTGACTGCGGATATATTTCACAAACCCACTGACAGCTTTCTTGACTATAACTCTTCCCACCATGTCACTTGCAAAAATGCCATTCCTTTCTCTCACTTCTTCCACCTCTGCTGCATTTGTTATCAGAATGAGGCTTTTCATTTGAGGACATCTGAGATGGTTTCTTTATTCAAAAAAAATGGTTTCCTTTCAACGATTAACAATTCTGCCCTCACCTGCACCTTCACACTGACCATTTCCACAGACCCTCCCACCTCCCCTTGTCCTCACCTACCACCTCATGAGACTCAATATCCAGCACATCATTCAGCGCAACTTCCACCCTCATCTACAGGATACTTTTACCAGGCATCACATCCCTGCTCATATACTCTATTCCTCTAGAAATGAATGCCAACATTGCATTCGCCTTCTTCACTACTGACTCAACCTGGAGGTTAACTTTAAGGGTATCCTGTACGAGGACTCCTAAGTCCCGTTGCATCTCAGAACTTTGAATTCTTTCTCCATTTAAATAATAGTCTGCCTGTTTATTTTTTCTGCCAAAGTGCATAACCATACACTTTCCAACATTGTACTTCATTTGCCACTTCTCTGCTCATTTTTCCAATCTACCCAAATCTCTTTGCAGACTCTGTTTCCTCAGCACTACCAGCCCCTCCACCTATCTTCGTATCGTCAGAAAACTTAGCCACAAAGCCATCTATTCCATAATCCAAATCGTTGATGTACAATGTAAAAAGAAGTGGCCCCAACACGGACCCCTGTGGAACACCACTGGTAACCAGCAGCCAACCAGAATAGGATCCCTTTATTCCCACTCTCTGTTTCCTGCCAATCAGCCAACGCTCTATCTACGTATGTAACTTTCCCGTAATTCCATGGGCTCTCATCTTGTTAAGTAGCCTCATGTGTGGCACCTTGTCAAAGGCCTTCTGAAAATCCAAATATACAACATCCACTGCATCTCCCTTGTCTAGCCTACTGGTAATTTCCTCAAAAAATTGTAATAGGTTTGTCAGGCAGGATTTTCCTTTAAGGAGTCCATGCTGAGTTCTGTCTATCTTGTCATATGCCTCCAGGTACTCTGTAACCTCATCCTTGACAATCGACTCCAACAACTTCCCAACTACCGATGTCAAGCTAACAGGTCTTTAATTTCCTTTTTGCTTCCTTGCCCCCTTCTTAAATAGCGGAGTGACGTTTGCAATCTTCCAGTCCTCCGGAACCATGCCGGAATCTATCGACTTTTGAAAGATCATCGTTAATGCCTCCGCAATCTCCACAGCTTCTTCCTTCAGAACACGAGGGTGCATTTCATCTGGTCCGGGAGATTTATCTACCTTTAGACTATTCAGCTTCCTGAGTACTTTCTCTGTCGTAATTGTGACTGCGCACACTTCTCCTCCCTGCCACCCGTGAGTGTCCGGTATACTGCTGATGTCTTCCTCAGTGAAGACTGATGCAAAATACTTATTCAGTTCCTCTGCCATCTCCTTATCTTCCATTACAATTTCTCCAGCATCATTTTCAATCGGTCCTATATCTACTCTCACCTGTCTTTTACTCTTTATATACTTGAAAAGGCTTTTAGTAGTCCTCCTCCCCCTCCCCCCACCATCTTCTTGCACTGGATCACCTCCCTTCCTTTCCAGTCCTGATGAAGGGTCTCAGGCTGAAATATCAACTGTTATTTCCCTCCATAGATGCTGCCTGACCTGCTGAGTTACTCCAGCAGTTTGTGTGTGCTGCTTTAAATTTCTAGCACATGCAGAATCTCATGTCAATGAGGAGCAGTAACCTTGAACTTTTTAGCTTTCGTTAATCTAGAGATACAATAGTCTGATTACTGCCCAGATTGAGATCAGCTCACCCTACACAGGCTAGTAAGGATAGGATACCTCAGATACACAACA
Source organism: Mobula hypostoma (assembly GCF_963921235.1). Lineage (NCBI taxonomy): Eukaryota > Metazoa > Chordata > Chondrichthyes > Myliobatiformes > Myliobatidae > Mobula > Mobula hypostoma. Next base: position 35,683,694 of record NC_086113.1, read on the forward strand.
CACTATTGCAAAACACAAATGACGACCAACCTAGACTACTTTCCTTTCTTAGTCAGTCCGATTCTTCTCCAGTTTAGTGTGGACAGATGTGACTGCTGAGACCATTGCAGGACTTGCAGGTGAGAGCAGGGGACTGCAATGAGGAAAGCAGGCTAGCTGTTTGGGATATAGTTGTTCTCTTTTCCCCCATTTGTTCTGGTAAAGAAACTGGAGGTTCTCAATGCCGTTCCAAAATCTCCATTTCCATTTTGAACAGTTGGTGGCTAGGATTTCCCAAGAATTGGCAAGGACATTACACTTTATTCAGCTGGCTTTGGGGACATAAATTCATTTTCCTGCCCACCAGACAATCTCTTCTTGTAGCATAGAGACCATGAGCTTTATGCCGCATTTGAGGTAGTGACGTTAATATTTTTCCTCAAACAATCAAGGGCTGAGCTGACATACTGAATGAAGTTAAAAATTTCAACAATAATATCTGCTTTCAATGACATGAGGGAGAAGAAACCAAACATGCATTTCAGGATTTTGTTATGGAAGTTCATTCTCAGAGAATAAGCATATGTTTTTTTTCCCCAAGACCATTTTCTTAAGCACTTCAATAGATGAACCCACAAGTTTCTAACCTTGCACAATCATGATCTCAATGGCTAACATTCGGGTGATCTCTACTCTACCACAGGGTTATGTAAGTTTAAATGTTTCCATTTAAATTAGCTCCAGTCCAGCAGAAAGCTTGTTGAAAGGGAGGTGTGCGACTGTGGTGAGAATGTCTGAGGAAACTGTTAGGATGATAATGCAGCTTGCTTGACACAACTTTGCACTGAGAACGGGTCCATACTGAATCTTTTCCTCAATAATACGAGTTGTGTACCATCACATTAGAGTAAAACAATTTGAACTTTTGGAAGCAGCTAAATACCAGGGTGGGTGGTCCACAATTCCTCTCAATTGAGTCAACAACTTTATACAAGCAGTGAATGAAGACCATGATGATGTTGTCACCTGTATTTCTCTTGACACCAACATGAACATCACAGTCATTGTGCCTCTGGATGGATGGGATTATGCCACGACTTGGGGAAAGAGTCCTTCAGACCCTGGGAGGAAGCAGTTGAGGAGGACCAATGTGATGACTTTCCTATTGCAGGCAGCGGGGAGATCCTTCTGTATTTCTTACATTACAATCTCTTAATTCTTGAATTATAAAAAAAAAAGCATCTCAGAAGTTGCCTGGCATATTGTCCTCTTTCCTTTTGTCCAGTGCAGGAGACGAATTTGTGAAATTCCCCTCTACCAAGTTTCTAAATTTTAGTAGGGGGAACCATCTGCCTCTGAGCCCTTCTTATTTTTCAGTTGGCTGGTGAACTTTTTATCTTTGTTGATCCAAGGAAATGATAAGGCTCAATGCAACTGCTTGCCATGGGATAGACTCAAGCGTGCTCACAGGAAGGAAACAGTCACAACTGATGAGCTCTTTAAAATGATCCTTACAGGGGTCTCTGCCTGTCTTTTTAATCCTTGATAGGTTTGCTCCCGTTCTTGGATCCTGGTGATGTCCACAGATGGTTTGGGTGATATAAAAAATCTGTGAATGTGAGCACATATCTGTATCTCCTACATTTTTTTCACCTATCTGTTTTTTTGGTCAAGATTTTACCACTGGACCTCAGCCTTCAAGTTTCTTATCCATTGAGGCGTAGATTTTCTCACCAGTGAGTTTTTAAATTAGATGCTCGTTAGCTCTTGCATCTCTTGGTGATTTTAATCAAACTAATTCTGATATTTTTATTTTGGTAAAAAAAAGGCAAGAATCTCTTCACAGGTGCCAACAGTGGAGGATTCTAGAAGCTGTAAACAATTTTTAGCTCTCAATGTTTGGTGGTTTCTTAGCCACTAAAAACTGTCTTTTTAAGGTCCAGTGGGGACCCCTTGAGACCTCCAACATTGATTTCATCACATCACCGATATAAAGCAAGAGGCAGGACATAATGATGTATTTAGTTGGTATTCTTTTGACACGTGTCTTTTAGTGTATAACATACTTGTGGTCTTCTGGTCAGATGATAACCATATCATAGATGCCAGGGCTTGGATTTGTTCATTTGTGGTTTTAATCCATTGATTACATGTCTGAATATATGCATTTATCATCAAAACATGATAATTTTACATCATAGTGAACCATTTGATCCCAAGGTGTTCTCATATCGAGGGAAAAACCCACCTATGAAGACACTTCTCCTTACTTGGCTTGCAGTTGTTTATTCACCCCCATGCTCCTTTCAGCTGCTCACATAAAACACCAAATGTCAACATCAAATTGACAACATTTCTGAACTTCTCAGGCAATACAAGCCATGACTGCGCATCAACGTCAGCTCTGAGTTACTGATCAGCACCAAACTGGATTATCTGCCTCAGCGGGATTTGTCAGAACTAGCCAGTCCACTCTGCCTTTGAGCGTGACATCAATTAGTACAAAACTGTACTATATGCATCTCAGTGAAGTGTCAATCAGCACTAACCTGGAATATCTGCTTGAGAGAAAAAAGGGCTCTTCTGAGTTCCCGGCCACACGAATTGTAGAGTTTTTCTGCAAAACAGGAAAGAAAAGCAATTTTTTTTATTGCTGGAAAGTAAACAAGGAGATTAATATCATAGTCTGAGAAAGTGAGTTGTGGTGACAAACAGAAGGGCAGAACAGTTGAGTTTAACTGATTGACATTTTCCCAGATGCATGGTCCTCAAGGACTGCATTCCTCACAAAGGCATCAACACAAAGCTTGGCACAGTATACCGCCGTCCTCATACACAAAAATATTTGTCTTAGTCTGTGCCTGGCTAGATGGCTACATACTAACTGAAAGCTAATATCCCTTATCTTTGGAATTTGTCAGCTGTCATTTGTTTTATAAATCTATCACACATGTGAGGCATTTTTTCCTTCCACTGATCTTAGTCCATAAACACAATACTATAATTAGCCTCAACAAAGAGAAGCCAAAAATACTTCATCTGAGGTTGAAAGCCTTAAATGTTTAATTGGAAAATGCTCATAAAGATCCAAGAGATCGCAACAAGCTAAGATGCACCTACACACAACAGCAGTCACTCTATGCCTTTTTACAAGGCCTCAGCCACTTCATATTATTTAAGCTGTGGCAAAAGTTAAATACTGAAGATGCTAGAAATTAGAAAATGGTGGAATTTGTCAATGGGTCAGGCAGCCTTTGCAGAGAGACACATATCCCACTTTTAAAGAAAGATCCTGAAAGGTTAGCACCCTCTTTTCTTAGAGGCTAACTGATCAGCTAAGCTTGCAACAGGATCTGTTTTCATTTTTAACTAAATAAATGGGAATGCTTCAAGTAACTAACCACGTAGCAATTCTTTCCAAACAGGGAAGAAAGCCAAATTTCCAAAAAGAAATGCGATTTCCTCCATTAATGTCATAATATGTCTCCACAAAATCAACTGCTTCTATTTAGAGATAATTTGGGAAAGAATCCCCCAATTTAGTCTGACAGACTTTTGTTACCTCTCAGTGAAAATGAGTTGGTCATATTTTCTTTAAATAAAGGATCCTAAATCACTTGTTTTAGCCTCCATGTAAAATTATGTAATTTACTGTTGAATTAAATCTGATTTCAGGCAGTTAATGTGATGTACTCACTGTAAAAACCTCATCTCAAGTTACCTTAGATTCTGTAACATTAAATGCACTGCCTAAAGGTATTTGCAATCTTGTAGTAATCGTATTAGCGTCGCGAGACTCCAAGTCATAAAAGCCAGTGATGCTAATTGAAGCAAGCAGTTGTAACTTTCAATTGAACCCAGTCCTGTCTGGCACCCCATTATTTACTTCATAAGATGAGGCAGATGACCTCATTGTTGAAAATCTTTTCTAGAGTTAGTTTCACTGTTAAGCTGAAAAAAATGTGAACAGATACTTATAGTTACACCGAAGGGAACCTGTCACAAGCACCAAACCCTCCAAAATTAAAAAAAAATCAGCTGATCTATGACATAGTAATGAATGTATATTCTGCCACTGGACCACCAAAGACGGACCTCCTTTCAAGCAGAAAAGTTATGACTGGATTTTACCAAAAGATCATACTACAGCTAGCAACCAGTCATCTACAGTCCATTACAGCACTCAGAAACTACAAGCTGCATGTGCACAAGGGGAACCACAGAACTTGATGTTTGACTCTCTAAAAACATTCCAGTTTATTAAGACCTTTCCATACAAACAAAATAGGTAACAATCAATAGAAAAGAGTAAACAATTGACGTTTGCGGACAAGACCTTGAACAGGACTGGGAAAAAGAGATGAGAAGTCAGAGGAAGAATGTGGGAAGGAGGACGTAGTACAAGGTAGTAGGTGATAGGTGAAACCGGGAGAGGGGTAGGGTGAAGTAAAGAGTCAGAAAGTCGATTGGTGAAAGAGATAAAGGGCTGGAGAAGGGGGAAATCTGATAAAGACAGAAGGCCATGGGAGAAAGGGAAGGAGGAGGAGCACCAGAGGGAGGTGATGGGCAGGAAAGGGGATAAGTTGAGGGAGGGAAATGGGAATGGGGAATGGGGAATGGTGAAGGAGAGGGGGCAGGCATTTCTGGAAGTTTGAGAAATCGATGTTCATGTCATCAGGTTTGAAGCTACAGAAGGACAGAATACAAGGTGTTGCTCCTCCAACCGGGGTGTGGCCTCATCGTGGCATTTATGACCTTCTCGTAATTCTTTTGCACACTACTTCAGTGAACTCCACTGAACCCTGAGAGGCAGTAAAATCAGGGCCAACTAAAATGACAGGTTGCAATGAACCTGGCATGAATTACAAACCCAGAGTGTACTTAAGTTTACAATGCATTCTTTTCGTATAGAATTAAAAGAAATATGGCAGAATAATCAACTATCATCTTGAAGGAAAATTAGGAATGATGAATACACAGATCATTGAAAGTGAACAAAAACAAGGACCATTCCAAAGAATCATATCTGAGGTGCACTTAGTTGCTCTAAATTAGATGCAACTTCAGCACCTTCATAAAAAATGCCGAGTGTATGCGTTAATATATAAGCAACGCCAGCATTTCTTGTGGAACTTTTAAAGACTTTAAACAAATTATATATTTTTGAAGTATAACCAGACTGCTGTAATGCATGTAAGTATTCTGCAGGGACACCAACAATGAAAAGCTTTAAAAGTGAGATTCTACACTAATTGCTGACAATAGATTTCAATCGACAAAGTCTACATAAAAGTTGAATGGTCAGGAAAGTGAGATCTTAACCTTAGGTTTTCAACAATCAAAAGGGGAAACTTCAAAACTTATAAAAATGTGACATTCTGGGAAACATTTAGAACCACAGACCTCAAGATCTGTTTATAACCAGGATTGTAAATGTAGCATTGCTCTGCAATTACATGAAGAACTTTGAATTCATTGTATTGTGCACTAAAAATAGCAGACATCTAGAAATAGAAATGTCAAATCTGTCCCAATGCAATGTCCTTTCACGAGGTACTGAATTAACACAATCCATTCATTTCACTGTAATGGTCTTGGAAATATATGGAGATTTTGGAAACGGTTACAGTTTACATCTTTCTGGAAAGCAGGATTATGAAGCAATGTGAACTGACCTTGACCTATCAGTAATTTCCATAGCGCATCTCATGACACTGAACACATCACAGCCAGAGTAATCGCATCCCTTTCTGCCTCTTTTTTTAAATTCACATACCTTGAGGTGAATTTTAACCTACACATGTCTAGGCTGGGGGTAGGAGGAAGCAAGGTTTTACAGGTGCAGGTGAGGGCTGAAATTCAGTAAGAGCATAATTTAAATTATATGAAATTTGAGCTCACCACGTTGAAAAAGTACCATAAAGTTATAGAACACTACAACACAGCCCTTTGGTACATCTAGTCCATGCCAAATTATTAATCTGCCATTGACTTATCCAGACCATAGATATCACATCCAAGTACCTATCCAAATTTCTCTTAAATCTTGAAATCAAACATGAATCCACTACTTCCACTGGCAGCTCATTCCACACACCTACCACATTGAGTGAAGAAATTTCCCCTCATTTCCCCTTAAACAGCTCACCATTCACTCGTAACCCATGAACTCTAGTTCTAGTCTCACTCAACCTCATTGAAAAAAGCCTGCTTGTATTTTACCCATTTGTACCCCTCATAATTTTGTATACCTCTATCAAATATCTCATCTTTCTCCTATGCTCTGGGGAATAAAGTATGAACCTATTAAACTCTTCCCTATAACTCAGGTCCTCAAGTCCTGGCAACATCCTCATAAATTTTATCTGCTATCTTTCAATCTTACTGCTAACGTTTCTATGGCTAGGTGACCAGAACTATATACAATATTCTAAATTAGGCCTCACCAACACCTTATACAACTTCAAAATAACATCCCATCTCTGCCTTCAGTATTTTCATTTATGAAGGCCAATATGCCAGAAGTCTTTTTTTGCGATCTTATCTATTTGTGATGCCACTTTCACTTTGTAGAAGCCAACTTGCTCTAGGTCCCAGAAGGTAGGTTAACCACTTAAAACCTAATAACGTTCCTCATGACCAAGGTGCACAACATGACATATAACTCACACATAGCAAAGTTCAAAGTTACTATCAAAGTATGTATGAGTCACCATATACAACCCAGAGATTAATTTTCTTTAGGCATACTCAATAAATCTAGAGAATAATAACCACAACAGAATCACTGAAAGACTACTCAATTTAGGTGCTCAGACCTGCAGAAGACAACAAACTATGCAAGTACAAAAAGGAAGAAAGAATATATAAGAAATAAAAAAATAATGATAAATGTCAGTTAAAGAGCCATTAAGAATGAGCCCATTGGTTGTGGGAAATTTCAATGATGGGGTGAGTGAAGTTTAGTGAACTTATCCCTTTTGATTCATGTGTGTGATGGTTGATGGGTAGTAACTGTTCCTCAACCTGGTGCTGCAAGTACTGAGGCTCTTGTAACTTATTCCTGATAGAAGCAATTAGAACAGAGCATGTCCTGAGTGGTGGGGGGTCCCTGATGAAGGATGCTGTTTTCCTGCAGCAGCATTTTATGTAGATGTGCTCAATGGTTAGCAGGGTTTTACCCATGGTGCACTGGCCACATCCGCTACTTTTTGTATCATTTTACATTCAAGGGTGTTGGTGTTTCCATTTCAGGATATGATGCAGCCACTTAATATCATCTCTACTACACACCTATAGAGGTTTGTCCAAGTTTTAGATGTCATTCCAAATCTCTGCACTCCTAAGGAAATAGAGTCACTGCTGTGCTTTCTTCGTAATTGCACTTGCTTGCTGGGCCCAGGACTGGATCGACAAAATATTAACATCAAAAGGAACTTAAATTTACTGACCCTCCTCACCTCTGATGTGAACTAGCTCATGGATCTCTGGCTTTCTTTGCCTGAAGTCAATAATCTGCTTCTTGGTTTTGCTAACATTGAGTAAGAGGTTGTTGTTATCGCACCACTCAGCCAGATTTTCAATCTCTCTCGTAAATGCTGATTCATCACCACCTTTGATTCAGCCTAAGGCACTGGCTTTGTTAACAAACTTGAATATGGTATTGGAGCTGTGCGTAGCCAGACAGTCATAAGTATAAAGCAATCAGAGCAGGGGCTTTAGGCTTACAGCTGTGTGGTGCACCTATGCTAATGGGAATCATGGGGGAGATATTGTTGCCAATCCGATCTTACTGGGGTCTGCAAGTGAGGAAATCAAAGACCAAATTGCACAAGGAGGTATTGAGGTCAAGATTTTGGAGCTGATTGATTAGTTCTGAGGGGATGCTGGTCAATAAAGATCACCCTGATGTATGCATCTTTGCTGTCCAGATATTCCAGGGTTGAGTGAAGAGTTGGTGAGATATGCCAAAGTAATATTACTACAAATAAATTAACAAATAATGTGTATTTATGATGTAAGTTTAAAAAGTAATAGAGTTTAAGGCTACTGGCAAAGGAGTCATTGTCCAACCAAGTTTGGATGGTGTTTTAAATTATACTTGATCAAACCTCTCCTTCACATGTCCCAAATTCTATGCCCAGGGTCATTTTTTTTTAAGACATCAGATGCACCAAATTGTTAGCTTCCTTGAATGAAACACATGGATCTGGTGTGCAGGACTACATTGCATCATTACATTAAATTCCCCTGTGTAACTTCTTCTAATTATGTCACATTTGCAGGAATGATGTGCTGCCTATTAGCTGAAAAGTGGTGTGTTGCCTTAAGGAATAGAAGCTCAGAAACCTTTTCCATTAATGATAAGACGAGAACCAGCAACGTGCAGGTTGTTATTCAAATGGTTAATATATTTTTCTCAGTTGTTGCCAGTTGGCAAGTAAAATAAAGCCTCAAGGTAATATTAATGCTTCCTTTTTGCAATTAGATCTTTTTGCAGCACTTTCCACATTAACTGCACCTGATGCAGATGGAAACCTTTAAAGCAATTGCAATCAAATAAGGAACAGTCAAAGTGAAACAAGACCACAAACATCTGGAAGAAAATTTAGTCTTCGCACAAGAATGTCAGGTCAATAACTAGCATCATAAAGTTTTGTGTTACAGAACATGAATATGTGTTAGCAGATCTACTGTGTCTCAAAACTCCAAATTAATAGATGGAATTCCACTTCCACTTATTTCTCTTTTAAAAAAATCAAAATTAATTTTATCTACAGTTAATTATGTTCCCACTGCCATTGCCCAAATGTATAAATAGGGTTACACCAGGCTTGTCTTCTGACTTTGAATAAAGTCAGACATAGGAGAACACATGAAGAGAAGTTATCAGAGTGTTGGTTCAGCCCAAAAGCTTTGCTATTTACCGAAAAAAATACAAATAAGTGTTTTATCACGAGACTCTAAAACCAATGGAGTATATGCCATTACTCACCGCCACACACAAAAAAATTGAATTTTCATTTCAAATATTGTGCCATGCTTTACAGAAAACTGGATTATCAGCAAAATGGTGACAAAGGACTAACAGGAGAAACATTCACCTTCATTGTGAAAACAAAATCTTTCCAACAGAACCATTTAGATTTTGTATAGCTCAGGTATAGAGGTTTTACTTGAACATAAAGCAGATGGAAAAGAAACTAGTGCTTCCCTTTTTTCCTGATGTATATGACGAATAAACTCTCCTCGCTTCTCATCGATTTTAATTGATGTCTCGATGAGAAACTCTAACATCTTCATCAGGGATGATACCGAGGCATGTCGGGTCCAGTGGTATTTATATATGGAGGGACAGATGACAGGGGTATATATACCACTGTACTAGGCATACCCAGGCATCATCCCTGATGAAGATGGCAGTTTATCATTGCAACACTGGTTAAAATCAATACCTGTACCCAGCTGGAAGCCCAAGAACAGCTTATTCATAAAGTAGGTGGTCTTATCGGAAGACAGGAAGAGTGCAAGACTGAAAATTATATTGTTTTATTTTATTATACTACTCTTGCTTATACAGTATTACAAGTCAGATCTTGATTCATGGAAGCACTCATTAAATGATACAATGGCACAGATGGATTTGCTTGCTACAATAAGTGTTGCAGGAATGACAAAGTAGGACTGCTACTTCAAAAAAGCAAAGCACTGAGTTATTGCTTACACACATAGCATTGAGATAACCTAATGAAAAAAAATATCAGCCAGTTTCAATTGTGTTGCTCTTAAAACCCTGCAGGGACTTTTGTTCTCAGAACAGAAGGAACCTTGCTAGCCTTATTTAAAAATGAACAGAATGGAAAATATTTCTGGGCAACAGTGTTCTAACTTGTGTAACTCGCTCAGTTCAACTTCTGGTTAAATGTGATCTCCCAAATGCAGCTGAATATCAAGGAAGTTACACAACTTTACTCATAAATAATGCAAGAATAAACAGTCCTATTACCAAACAACAGGAATTCTGCAGATGCTGGAAATTCAAGCAACATACATCAAAGTTGCTGGTGAACGCAGCAGGCCAAGCAGCATCTATAGGAAGAGGCGCAGTCGACGTTTCAGGCCGAGACCCTTCGTCAGGACTAACTGAAGGAAGAGTGAGTAAGGGATTTGAAAGCTGGAGGGGGAGGGGGAGATGCAAAATGATAGGAGAAGACAGGAGGGGGAGGGATAGAGCCGAGAGCTGGACAGGTGATAGGCAAAAGGGGATACGAGAGGATCATGGGACAGGAGGTCCGGGAAGAAAGACGGAGGGGGGGGTGACCCAGAGGATGGGCAAGAGGTATATTCAGAGGGACAGAGGGAGAAAAAGGAGAGTGAGAGAAAGAATGTGTGCATAAAAATGAGTAACAGCTGGGGTACGAGGGGGAGGTGGGGCCTAGCGGAAGTTAGAGAAGTCAATGTTCATGCCATCAGGTTGGAGGCTACCCAGACGGAATATAAGGTGTTGTTCCTCCAACCTGAGTGTGGCTTCATCTTTACAGTAGAGGAGGCAGTGGATAGACATGTCAGAATGGGAATGGGATGTGGAATTAAAATGTGTGGCCACTGGGAGATCCTGCTTTCTCTGGCGGACAGAGCGTAGATGTTCAGCAAAGCGGTCTCCCAGTCTGCGTCGGGTCTCACCAATATATAAAAGGCCACATCGGGAGCACCGGACGCAGTATATTACCCCAGTCGACTCACAGGTGAAGTGATGCCTCACCTGGAAGGACTGTTTGGGGCCCTGAATAGTGGTAAGGGAGGAAGTGTAAGGGCATGTGTAGCACTTGTTCCGCTTACACGGATAAGTGCCAGGAGGGAGATCAGTGGGGAGGGATGGGGGGGGACGAATGGACAAGGGAGTTGTGTAGGGAGCGATCCCTGCGGAATGCAGAGAGAGGGGGGGAGGGAAAGATGTGCTTAGTGGTGGGATCCCGTTGGAGGTGGCGGAAGTTACGGAGAATAATATGTTGGACCCGGAGGCTGGTGGGGTGGTAGGTGAGGACCAGGGGAACCCTATTCCTAGTGGGGTGGTGGGAGGATGGAGTGAGAGCAGATGTACGTGAAATGGAGGAGATGCGTTTAAGAGCAGAGTTGATAGTGGAGGAAGGGAAGCCCCTTTCTTTAAAAAATGAAGACATCTCCCTCGTCCTAGAATGAAAAGCCTCATCCTGAGAGCAGATGCGACGGAGACGGAGGAATTGCGAGAAGGGGATGGTGTTTTTGCAAGAGACAGGGTGAGAAGAGGAATAGTCCAGATAGCTGTGAGAGTCAGTAGGCTTATAGTAGACATCAGTGGATAAGCTGTCTCCAGAGACAGAGACAGAAAGATCTAGAAAGGGGAGGGAGGTGTCGGAAATGGACCAGGTAAACTTGAGGGCAGGGTGAAAGTTGGAGGCAAAGTTAATAAAGTCAACGAGTTCTGCATGCGTGCAGGAAGCAGCGCCAATGCAGTCGTCGATATAGCGAAGGAAAAGTGGGGGACAGATGGATGGCACACTACTGTAGTAATTGAGTGGCTTCATCACCTAACCCAGCTCTCTTTCCAGTAGCGTAAGAACTCTACACAGTGGTCCATCTTCACTGAGCCCTTGCAGTCACTGCACTAAGCTTCAGTACGTCTCTCAGCACATAAGCAGTCGGAGCAGGAGTAGGCCATCTGGCCCATCGAGCCTGATCCACCATTCAATAAGATTGTGGCTGATCTAATCATGGACTCATCTCTCCTTACCTAGCTTTTCCCCATAATCCTCAATTCCCCTACTATGCAAACATCTATCCAACCTTGTCTTAAATATATTTACTGAGATAGCCTCCACTGGTTCATTGGGCAAAGAATTCCAGATTCCTTGGGAAAAGCAGTTTCTCCTCATATCCATCCTAAATTTACTCCCTGAATCTTGAGGCTATGTCCCCTAGTTCTAGTCTCACCTACCAGTAGAAACAACTTTCCTGTCTCTATCTCATCTATCCCTTTCATAATTTTATGTTTCTGTAAGATCTCCTCTCATCCTTCTGAATTCCAGCAAGTAACAGGCGACTCAATCTCTCCTCGTAGTCTAACACCCTCATCTCCGGAATTAACCTGGCGAACCTCCTCTGCACCACCTCCAAAGCCAGTATATCCTCCTTCAAGGAGACCGGAACCGCACACAGTATTCCAGACGCAGCAGCACAAGTAACGGAGAGCATTCCTCTGTGGACATCTTGCTGCACTGACAGACCAACAAATTTTCAGGTAGACAAAAAGGCGGAAAATGGCCATTGCATGACACTTGATCTGCATGAATTTTCACAATATATCATGCTTTTAAACTGAAACTTGTGAAGAAACAGCTTCATCTCTAATTTAAGATGTCCAACAAAATAAATGGAAACTTGTCAAAACCTTCCTTTTATCACTTAAGGATACTCAATATAATTAAATGATATAAAATTCCACATTCAAATTTCAGCCCATGACTTATTCCTTTGCCTTAAATTTATACCTATATCTAGATGGCTTTGCTACTTGTGGTGCAGAGTGAGGCAGCCTCTTATGTTGTTAAAACCATCTTTTGATGGAGCTTTATTCCAAGCTTGCTGGAAATAATCCAGCTGAGAAGTATTGTGCACACAGGATTAGAGGTTTCAAACAAGCAGACTGGTTGAAAGCAGCCATCATAATCTACTAACACTGATAAAAAAAAATACTTGAGCATTGCAGAGAGAGTTTCTGTCAGAAATGCAGCAAGCCACGTTTGTGCTTTAAATTACTGCAGTTAAGTAAGTGGACAAAATAAAAAAAAAATCCTAAATTTTGCTAAGCAGCATCATCTAAAATGCAATTATTCAAATTAAAATTCAGTCAGGTTAACGATTTAACTATCTGACCATCAAGAACCAACTTCTTTAAAGAGTGCTGAAGTTCCTTATTGCTGCTGGGAAGCTGACATAATCAATTCTGAAAACACATCTCGGTACTCCTTCCCTATTCCAAGGATACAGCATTACACAAAAAAAAATTTTGTTTGAATAAGCACTCTTGCAACACCGCACGCTGAAAAGTATTTTGCTAAAATGCTACTGTGGTCAAGATCTTCAACTTCTCAGCAGGAGTGAGGGTGAAATGACACACCTCTGAAGAAAAAGGCTGAAGCTTTCATGCAGGATGAGGGGTCAAACACTGTTGTCAAATACTGACCTTTTGCAAAACAACATAGCCAACATTCTTCGAGATTTCATCCATTCTGATTCAAGACTATCCAATTCTGCCAGATGCCCTAGAATTTCATGACTACTCGGTCATGGAAAATTAAATTCTTGAACTTACTTTCTGTTAGAGAGGCAGAGTAAAAACTATATTTTGCTGCAATTGCCATTGAGGATTCGAAACACCAGATTTGCTGGCAGTGAGGCAATTTCTTTTCATCTTATTCATAGCTGCTAATTTTCCTTCGGGTTGCTTTTTGAATTGTGTATGTCAATCAACTGGGCGTATTTCCTTTAATTTGGCATTGAGGTTCCGCCTAGTGACTGTAACTTGGATGTGAACAGAAAACTGATGTTAAGAATAAAGAAAATATGTCTCAAACATTTCTCCTAAATTATGCTTAGATTTCATTGGGTGGAAATATTGCCAAAGCATTTCTCAATCTAAAGCAATTACGAAACACCTAACTGAGCAATGTGGTCAAAAATTTAATCATACCTACACTTCATCATGAGTCAAGACAAATACTGTTTGTTGTTATCAATTCTGTATTGTCATTTGTTTTATTCACCAGATATAAGTTTCAGTCAAATTCATACAAAATGCCTTTTTGTTTTTATACAATTACTATATGAAGAAGAGAAATATAGTAGTTTTGATAACATTATCTATTTGGAAACATAGAAAGCCTACAGCACAACACAGTCCCTGCGGCCCACAAAGCTGTGCCGAACAGGTCCATTTATCCTGCCTCAGCTCAGACTTAAAAGCTGGAATATTGTAAAAGGCAATGGAGGTAGAAAATATACCTGACAATTACAATAATAATTGGACATTCACTGGACATTAACTGGCTAAAAGTTCCTGCTTCACAAACCCCTTTATAAAGTGGGCATTTTTCTGGGATATTTTTACTTTATTTTTACCAACACCACACACATCCTGAGCTTCATCTTAAATGGATCAACAGAACACAATTTTTGCAACACTTGCCAGAGATCGATCACATCTCTGAGCCTTGGCTTATCCACAATAATAGGTGTAACAAAGGAACATCAAAGTTCATTAGTTGTTTATATGGCTACTCTAGGTGTTTCTTGGCCCCTTGGTCTCTACCAGCAAGCATAAGGTAGTTAGCACATGCTTGGAAACACTACACACCTGCAGGTTGCCCTTCAAGTTACATAACCATTCTGACTTGGAAGCATTTTCTCTGGGTCTACATCCTGGAGATCCCCAAGCAATAACACAGCACAAGTTCCTGCACAAAAGTACAAAAATTCAAGGTGGCAGTGCATCACCATCTCAAGAGAAATTAGAGATGACAATACATCCAAAGCAATCCCCAAAACTAACACCAGATCAATGAGCTGGGCTTTGCTAAATGTAGCAATATTCTAAAATGCTGTCATTCCTATTTCTAGAACTATATATCAACAATAAAATTATCCGCTCTGGAGGACAAGAACTTAGACCTTTATTGAGATTTTAGATCTTGTTGTGGAAATACTATAATAGACATCAAGGTCGGGAAATTCAACCACCTGGCACTTCACAGTTGCAAACTAGCTTTTTCCAAAATGCAGGTATAATAAACTACCATTTTTGGAAGCAGTTTGGAAATACAATTTACACTTATTGACATGAGTCACAGCTCTTTTGTTGGCATGGTCAAGTTAGAATGCAGGGTCTGCTTAGCATGCAGTTTACCTCAATGATAGTACACGTATATATATATACACACACACACACACACACACACGTTAATTAACCACCACTTCTGCAATAGGTGAATGTCAAATAACATCACGCTTGCTGTTAGGGAAATTGGACTAAGGTTTTAATGGCTGAAATTAGTCTTTAGTAAGATTGTACTGCATTGGAGCATCACTAAGTGTTTATTAACTTTTA
This sequence comes from Mobula hypostoma, assembly GCF_963921235.1. Lineage (NCBI taxonomy): Eukaryota > Metazoa > Chordata > Chondrichthyes > Myliobatiformes > Myliobatidae > Mobula > Mobula hypostoma. Next base: position 35,698,815 of record NC_086113.1, read on the forward strand.
ATTATTGGGTTCCCTTTTGTAAGTCCACCTCTTCCACTCAAATCCCTCCCCAAATCACTGACAGAACTGAAGTCATATTTCACAAATTTATGCACTACCTGATAGCTAGTCCTTTACGACAGTGGTCCCCAACCACCGGGCCGCAAAGCACGTGCTACCGGGCCGCGAGGAAACGATATGATTTGGCGATATGAGTCAGATGCACCTTTCCTCATTCTCTGTCACGCCCACTGTTGAGCTTGAACGCACGCGATGTCATTATCCACGCGTCATCCATGTCAGTGCGGGAAGAAGATCAACTCCTTGAGCTTGCAAATGACAATGGGCTGAAAAGTATGTTTGACATAACATCTCTGCCGGCATTCCGGATAAAAGTCAAGGCTGAATATCCTGAGATAGCCACGGAAGCACTGAAAACGTTGCTTCCATTTCCAACATAGGAATAGACTGGACATAAGGAACCCTCTTCCGAGTATCGCTGTCTCCCATCACCCCTCGATAGGACCGTGTTGTTGCAGGGAAACAAGCCCAGGGCTCCCATTGATTCAGCGATATTGGTGTGTTGCAATGATTTTATATGTTCATACGGGGAAAATATGTGCTGTGTGTTTAATATCCAAACATTACTTAAAATGTTATGATGCTATTGACTTATAAGTGACTCATATAACCATATAACAATTACAGCATTGAAACGGGTTATCTCTGCCCTTCTGGTCTGTGCCGAACTCTTACTCTCACCTAGTCCCACCGACCTGTACTCAGCCCATAACCCTCCATTCCTTTCCTGTCCATATAACTATACAATTTTTTCTTTAAATGATAATATTGAACCTGCCTCTACCACTTCTACTGGAAGTTTGTTCAACACTTACTTCAAGCTCCCCTGATAATTGACTTATCACTATATCCATGCGAGGAAAATATGAGCTGTGTGTTTAATATTAAATTCATTAGATAAGCCCTTTTAGAAACGAAATTGAATGTATTAGCCACCTATCACCTATATTCCGGTCGTGATTAACATCCACCCCACCCCATGAACAGAGTCGCCAAAAACGATTTGTAGAAAAAAATCGGCACGTACACGCGTGCGCAAGTCACACATGGACACTGGTGCCCACACAAGGCTTCATGGTCATTGTAGTCTTTCTAGGGGTAAACACAACGTACTTGACTGCTACTCTTGTCCGTTGTTATTATGTGTTAATTTGTTTGTGGTAATATAGCTTATATGTTGTGTGTGAATTACAGTACATGCATTGTGTCGTGCACCTTGGTCCAGAGGAACGTTGCTTCATTCGGTGGTGTACATGTATATGGCTGAATGACAGTAAGCTTGAACTTTATATGACATGGACCATCGCTGTGGAAATAGCTAAAATGACCTTCAGGTAGACAAAGGTTTCAGGAAAATGAAGAGACACTAGCTCGCATTAACAAGTACAATTTCAGATGATTGAATTAGAGTTATAAAACAGCATGAAGCAAGTGAAACTGAAATGGGCAGCTCCACAGATTGTTGGTAGACTGACTCAAAATAGTTCACCAGCATGGTAGCAGGATTGAGACTGGAGGCAAAGTAATCATTTCCATTTGGACAGACAACTGAAGAATGCTGTGTTCTTGGCAAATCCTTCATTAAATAAAATAAGAATACTGTTAAACTACACTGCAAAAGCCTCCAGGCATGAGGAGACTGAAGGAACTGAAAAAATTATATTGCAAATTAACAAAAATCTGAAATGTCTGCCAAATAGAATATCTATGTTTCTAAATGCGTGGTGGTTAACAATATTCTGATCACTCATGGCAAACTGTTTGGTATAGCAATGTTATAGAAGGAGAAATGTCCCATTTTATGCCAATTCAGAATACTGTTAACCCAAAGTGTTTATTGTTTCAAGGAAAACAATAAAAACTGCACATTTAGATTCACAATTAATATTAATTTCAGGAATTCAGAAGAAACGCCTTGAACCCATATTTAGTGAAGGGAGAGCTGTACGGAGCTAGCAATCTTCTGCAGACTTCAGTGTAATGGAATCAGATGATGTCATCTGGATTTCTGCGCATCTAGAATATAGCATTTGATAGGGCAATTGTCCACAATACAGAAGAACATCTGAATTTCTTTTCCCTGTTCTCATCATGAAAATATAAGGTTTGCCAATACTGGAAACAGTGAAATAAACAATATGGAAGAAGCTGTTTCAGTGCTGCATCCGGAAGGAAAAATAAAGGCAAGCTGAAAGTTGGATTAGGAAGGTTGCACATCACCAGAAGTAGGCCATAAACAGTTTTGGACTGGTCAGGGTAAGTGGCTCATTCTACGTTCTATATCTTGTGAAAAATCAATGAACTCACTAAAAGGGCTTGAAAAAGATAATCTTCCACTGCCCTTTACAATGTGAGTCAGTGGTACGGAAGGCAAATGCAATGTTAACATTCATCTTGAGATGACTAGAATATAAAGGCAAGAATGTAATGCTGAAGCTTTAAAAGGAGTTTGTCAGCCCACACTTGGGAGAATTGTGAGCAGTTTTGGGTCACTTATCTAAGAAAAGATGTGCTGGCATTGGAGAGGGTCCTGAGGAGGTTCACGCGATTGATCCCAGGAACTAAAGGGTCAACCTACGAGGAGAATTTGATGGTTCTGGGTCGCTGGAGTTTAGAAGTATGAAGGGGGATCTGATTGAAACCTTGATTATTAAAAAGTAGAGATAGAATGAATGCGAAGAGAACGTTTCCTTTTGTGGGGGAGTCGACGAACACAAGGCACAGCCTCAGAATATAGGCACATCCATTTAGAACAGATTGCTGGCCGGTGGTGTAATGGCATTGGCACTGGACTTCATGGGGAGTGGTCCCAGGTTCGAATGCAGCCGGCTCCTTGCACGCTTTCCATCCATGCTGAGTTCAGCATTGAGCTGGCGACTTGGCCTCATCAAAAAAAAACAGACACACATGCTAAAGAAATGGCAAAGTTACTGCCCAAAGCACCACAAGATGCAGAAAGGGACAAAATCTAATATTCAGAACAGAGGTGAAAACCTTACATTGCCAGAGAGTGGTGAATCTGTAGAATTCATTGACACAGACAGTTGTGTGGGCTAAGTTTTTGGATATATTTAAAGTGTAGGTTGCTAAGTTCTTGATTAATCAGGGCACCAAAGGTTACTGGGAGAAAGCAGAAGATTGGGGTTGAGGGGGATAATAAATCAGCCATGATGGAATAGCGATGTAGACTTGGGCTGAATCACTCAATTCTATTCCTATGTATTAAGGTCTTATGGCCTATTCCAATGTGGGTTACTTATCTCTTGAGGGGATGTGACTCTGTGCTCCCATTCCAGAGTCAAGTAAATAAATGCAGTTTAAAATAATCATTGCAGCATTGAAGGAGTGGTGCACAACCTTGTTCCAAATGTTCCTGGTTTCCAAAAGTGAAGAGAGGGCAATTGCCCTCACCATCATATGATTTTGTGTGACATCAGGAGTTCTGGTAGTCAATGGGTATCAAGCAGGAAGCAGCCCACTTGTTGGACTCAGACCCTGAAATAAAGAGAGATAGAGCACTGGTCTTCACAACTAGGATACTGTTTAGTGATCCTTCCATTAATTGTCTAGTGGGAGCACTTCTCATGAGCAAATTTTGTGGTATTGAAAATCTTCAGGTTCTTCTGTAGCCCGAGACTTGCACTAAATCTTTCTCTGTGCATGATGCAAGTCCAACAATTGTGTTGTTCCCTGCTTGAAGTGTTAAAGAAATTAACCCTAGTTAACTGTTGAGTACTTGAAGACATACTGGAACAGCAGCACACTTACGTGAAGTTGCAATATCAGGCTAGATACACCTTAAACACAGCAAAACTCACACACCCAATTTTTCTTCTTCCTCAGTTATCACTTCAACCAGTTCTTTCTGCATGATCCAGCTTGTCAGAACCTTATTTCTAGCCCTTTCAGGTAGTCATTCTTGATAGAGAAAGAATCTTAATCGTCAGGTCAGTTGTCAAAGAATATTCTGTGATTAATTTTGGCATCTACATCCAGTTCAAACAGTCACAAAGAAGAAGAAGAATAGCCCTTAACTCGACAGTGGAGTTATCAGGGCACTGTCAAGACGGTGTTTCGTAGCAAGCTATTCTTGTTCTTACGAGGCCGAGTTGCTAGCTCGACGCTCAACCCGACTTGGATTCGAACTCGGGAACCTTCACTCCGGAATCCGGCTCTAATATTATTGCGCCACCAAGTGAGACTTCAAACAGTCACAAATGATGATTAATTTGTAGACTGACTTTAGATAAAAGCAGAAGACAGCATCCATAAACAGAGAGGCTTTGATCTGTGCTCCAACTATCTGACATTGATCTTTTTATTGTCTGTGTTCCTTCTGCTGGATTTGGCAAAAGGTTCACAAATAAGACAGAAAAGAGTGGGCAACTTGGCTCACTCAAGATTTGATGGGGAAGATATCTGTTTCCCATTCAATTGCACTACTGGCATCTGTGGAGAGCAGTTGTATCCAGTTGCTGATATCCTCCCAAAACCCTGCTTTGGCAAATATTCCATCACGTGTGTGATATTGCATCAAAGGCCACATCCTGGTTCAAGCTGATAAGGCCAAGTACCTGTCCCTGCCCCACACATAGGCAATGGCATTTCTCACCAACACAATGCTGTAAGAGAGTTTTCCGTTGGGATTGGAGCAAGTGAATCATCTGTCCAGGAACAGACTTGGCTCAACTGTTGACAATGCTGCATTACGATCATGTAAGCCACATTCAACAGCAGAGAATTTAACTGATGAGTTTGCCAAGATGAAAATCTAACATCAGTACTTATATGTGATGAACAAGTGTAAGAGTGCTTACCAGTCACATAATTTAAATTCAGAGTCAGAAATTATGTCAATCTCTAATTATCACATTATATATTCCAAAGTCCAAAAATATCCAAAATCTGAAACACTTCTAGTCCCAAGCATTTCGGATAAGGGGTATTCACACTTGTGTACAGAATTCTACAATGAAATAAGTATTGCAAATCCACTTTAATCAGGATTATTGAGATGGTCCAATTCATTTAACATGTACGACAACAGGAATTCTGCAGATGCTGGAAATTCAAGCAACACACATCAAAGTTGCTGGTGAATGCAGCAGGCCAGGCAGCGTCTGTAGGAAGAGGTGCAGTCGACGTTTCAGGCCGAGACCCTTCGTCAGGACTAACTGAAGGAAGGTGAGTAAGGGATTTGAAAGTTGGAGGGGGAGGGGGAGATCCAAAATGATAGGAGAAGACAGGAGCGGGAGGGATAGAGCCAAGAGCTGGACAGGTGATAGGCAAAAGGGGATACGAGAGGATCATGGGACAGAAGGTCCGGAAAGAAAGACGGGGGGGGGGAGGGTGAATATACCTCTTGCCCATCCTCTGGGTACCCCCCCACCTTGTCTTTCTTCCCAGACCTCCTGTCCCATGATCCTCTCGTATCCCCTTTTACCTATCACCTGTCCAGCTCTTGGCTCCATCCCTCCCCCTCCTGTCTTCTCCTATCATTTTGGATCTCCCCCTCCCCCTCCAACTTTCAAATCCCTTACTCACTCTTCCTTCAGTTAGTCCTGACGAAGGGTCTCGGCCTGAAACGTCGACTGCACCTCTTCCTACAGACGCTGCCTGGCCTGCTGCGTTCACCAGCAACTTTGATGTGTGTCATTTAACATGTAGTTGACTGTATTGCTCCTTAAACAATAATTAAATTTACTTGAAACAGGAAGTAATGCCTTTGATTTTTTTTTAAATTTTTCAGGCTAGGAATTTTTTCACCAATGTGTTGCTTCCAATTACAAGGATTTCAAATTGATTATTCAAATTGCATACTGACTAATTCTATTGGACTTTACAAAGGTCTACAACTGAAAATACTCACTTTCTGCATTATCATCATCTTAGTAAGCACATACCATTTATGAAAAAGGAAAAAATTAAAGCTAAGAAAGATTTTTTAAATCTACCTTTAATTAGAAGCAATTTCTGAATTACTTCTAAACAAGATAATGGTTTGCTGTAATTTAATGCAACGGAATCTAGCCTCTACCATGATCAGCTGGGTCCCAATGCAACCAGCTATTTTTAAAATAAAGCTTGCAGCAAACATGGTCAACTACTACAACAAATTTACTTTGAATTATTAAAATACCTCACAAGAGAGTTAATTATATTATGGAAACAGGCACTACAAATTATTTTCAAACATTTATTCTGGCTGAGTGGTTCCATGCTTTCATTCACAAGGCAAAATGTCCTGAGGTGGAGTAATGTTTTTCTTCATCTTGCGCATTACAATTGATGAAATGTGCTTAGAAAAATCTTGGAAATCATCCCCAGGATTCTGTTGGGAATCTTTACAGAAATTCCCCTATCTGGATAAATGCCTAAGGCCATAGCACATTAGCTAGCAAATTAATGACTTAAAACTCAAGGCCATGAGTTTTCAGAGAACCCTGGAGCAATGTAACTTATTAAAACAGGGCCTAGACTCAAAAAAAGGCTTCATTAGCCATTAAGTGTTCGATCAGTAAAGCCTAGAGACTGAAAATTTCTGAAAAATTCAAGGCATCTTCCTGCAAAAATTTTTAAAAATCTAGATAAAGTTGAAAACCACACATCATATTAACAGAAAATTAGCTTCAAGATTAAACTACCAAAATTCTTACATACTCCATACAGAGGCCAAAATGTAATGCTGCTATTCCCTATAGGATTACACTTTTTAACTGAACTCTGATGGGCTGAAAGCCAACCAAGTCTGGTAGCTACAAGGCAAAAACAAGAAAGTTACCTTGAAGGTTTCACTCATCTTCTTCCAAACTCAGACCCAAAGTAAAATATTACTCCAGCTATCAGAAGCCACAAAGGGTACAGAAGTATGCAGAAGAACATGAATTTAGAAGCTTTGAGGGGGTAGGGAATGGTTGGATTTTCTCAATCCTTCATGCTATGGGGGAAGAGTGTTCATTTCCAGCCATAAACTTCGGTTACACATTTTGCTTTGGCTGAATGCGCAGGGCTTGCCTCTGCTTTTCTTTCCCCATCTTCTCACAGGCACCCCCCTGCAATGGGGGAAACTGCCAATATACTGACGACCATATAATGCTTTAATTGAAGAACAGAAAAAAGTTGATTCTCTACACAATTTGAACACAAAATTGCTGGCGCCAAAATGAAATACATCTTATTTTCCTTTGACATCTATTTTAATACACTCTCCTCCAACAGCTATTAAAAATTGCTAAAGTCAGGGTTTTATAGACCATTGTTCAAAGGTAGGTTTCTCTAACTTTTTTGCCGGATTTCGAATTACTGCAATCTTAATATTACCTGCACCTGACTAAACAATTGGGAGAGGAGAAAGGTTATTTTCAGTGTAGAAATGAGACATGATGTGATGCATAACATGGTAATTTGGGCTGCAAGCCGTTTGAACACGTCATGCAATCAGAGTTTTTAAATAAAGAATTGGGTTCACTTAAAAGGAATTTATAGATTTGCCCATACAGTTTCATGAATGATGAGAATATACCCCCTTATAGAAAATTCTCCTCTTTCAGTTCATACAACTTGTATTCAATTAACAAAATAGTCATGGTACTCATTTATGTTAAGAGTATCCTTTTATCGCCTGGGGCACTTATATTGGAAGTTTATTCAGAGGGCAAACAATGAGAAACATTGGATTGACAGTTACAAAATGAGCTTGGAAAGCCCTGAAGCTTTGAAAAGGAAATGTTCGGGATTTAAGGTATACTGGGCTAATGGGTAAATTAGGAAAAGGTCTCATTGTTCCAACAGGTATTGGAGAAAGGAAATATCTCAAAGAACCATACCCTTCCCTATACACTTGTGCAAGGTGAAATAAATAGAATATCTTACTGGGCCCCTCCATAGGTAAAACAAAAACAAGTACATTTGAACAGCCCACCCCCGCACACCACTGTAGCAAATATAATGGCCCAGCATCTTCCAGCAACAGCAAATTGCATTAAGTGCCCCACTAATACTTCACAGATTAATAAACACATCTGAGTACTAACTTCGTTTTCCACTGCATGGGTAACAGAAGGGTACATGTCATTCCAGGGATATGGATGCCAAACATATAGACACCTCTACATATGACTGAACTCCTATATAATACTCCTATATTTAGAAGTCTTGGGACAGAAGATGACATCCATCATTAAAAATCCTTACTATCTGGTACATGCCCTCTTCTCATTACTACTGTCAAGAAGGCGGCATAGGACCCTTAAGACCCACACTCAAAGTTTTAGGAAAGCTTTCTAAATGGTCCATGAATAATATATTGTTCATATACCGTCATATACCTCATAACACCTCATATACCGTCTAGGTGGTCTCTAGCCCCTTGGTATGAACATTGAATTCTCCAAATTCCGGTAATTCCCTCCCCCTGTCCCTATTTCACTCAGCCTCCTCCCCCAGCTGCCTATCACCTCCCTCATGGTTCTGCCTCCTTAATCCCTTTTCCCTGATCCTTCTTCACCTTTCCTGCCTATCACCTCCCTGCCTCCCCTCCCCCACCCCTTTACCTTTCCCCTTACTGGTTTTTTACCTGGAGCCTACCTACCATCTCCTTCCCACCCTCCCCCCGCCTTCTTTATAGGGCTTCTGCCCCTTCCCTCTTCAGCCCTGACAAAGGGTTCCGGCCCGAAACGTTGACTGATCGTTTCCACGGATGCTGCCCGACCTGCTGATTTCCTCCAGTGTGTTGTGAGTGTTGATTTGACCCCAGCATCTGCAGAGTATTTTGTGTTAATAATATATTGTTATTTTTTGCATGATTTATTGTACTGTATAGTAATTTTTATGCCTTGTATTGTACTTCTGCTGCAAAATAACAAATTTCATGCCATGTCAGTAATAAAACCTGATTCTGCAGAGTCCAAGGAATTTATATGCATTCATTCCTACGTACAGAAGAACTGTATCCTCTCTCTCCAATTTTAGTAATTGCTCTTTTCATGTTTATGTACCTTGGATGCTATCCATTACTATACTGTGGAGGGATGGTTACTACATAGTGATTTTTTGACTTGCAGACAAAGATCAACTTAAGAGCATCTTAAGGACAAACTGAACCAGCTCATTGTCCAGGGATGACTTTTAATGTCTCACTACATTGTCATATTGGAAGAGCAAAAGAAACTTCATCTGTCACCCAGCCTCTAAAAGCACAAGATAGAGAGAATATCTTACTGGACGCATGTCATTTATTCAAACTTACAATTGTGTACTTATTTACCACTCACTATTGTACACTCAATGTGTAGGGCTAAATCCTGGTTAAAACTTTTATCAGCGTTTTAAACAATAATGCAATGTGTGTGAATACTTATTAATCAGAACTCAAGTGGTTAAACACAAAATGCTGGAGGAGGGTCTCAACGTGAAAAGGCAAGGGTTTAATTCATGTCCATAGATGCTGCCTGACCTGCAGAGTTCTTGCAGCATTTTGCATGTGTTGCTTTGCAATTCCAGCATTTGCAGAATTTCTCCTGTTTATCAAGTGGTTAAGGGGCTAGCTGTCACTGTACGAGGGGACATTGATGCTTTGTGAGGTATTTCCTTTATATTATATATGGCTTGGGCTCAGCAAGGCCACTTCTCAACAATCTTACTCAAAGGAAGGAATGCATACTACCACCAACTTATACTGTTAGCATGGCTCTAGTATTATGGCTGGAAACATTTAACCCAGAAGGAACTATTTTTGGTAGATTCGAATTCTGAGTGGGAGCCTCTCAAAATATTTGTATCTTATATGCATCATGTAAGTGACATTTAAAATAAACCATTAGTAGTCTAAACAAGCTTTCTGACTTTGTTTCTTGTCATGTAATCAGTCATAGAGCTAGTATTTACTCATTCCTCTCTCCAGTAAATAGAGTAATCAAATTTTGGATAATTTGTGCCTTTATTATTCAAACAATTTGCTTCATTTGTCTCCAACATTTCTGTGCAATGTATTGTCTCCCTTCAATTGTCCATTGATAGTGCTATCACAATGAACAGTTTAGAGTTTAAGTTATCGATTTCAGTTTGTACAAGTTTGAATATTGCTGCCGATTACACCTGGACCAGGATTCTGCCTTTCGGGCCTCTAAATAAATCTGGACAAGTGGTCTTCAGTCTGCAAACAAGTGTCTGGCAAGGAGATTTTGTTTCACTTGCTGACGCAAATGAAACGGTCTGCCAAGTAGAAAATAACAGTTCCAAATTAAATGCCTGTTGGCAGCTTGGCTAAACTGCACCAGGTTGTGCTTTGAGACTTGGCGAACAAGTATTCCTATTCTACTAAAAGATCAAGGGTGATGGAGCAAGATTGTGGCTCTCAAAATGAATATTCATCAATAACTTTATAGATCATCAATAGTACTGCAAGGACAACGTTGCGATAATCATAGGGGATTTCCATATACAGGTAGATTGGGAAAATCATGTTGGTGCTGGATCCCAAGAGAGGGAATTTGTAGAATGCCTCGAGATCGCTTTTTAGAGCAGCTTGTGGTTGAGTCCACTACGCGAACAGCAATTCTGGATTGGGTGGTGTAATGAACCAGATTTGATTAAAGAGCTTAAGGTACAGGAACCATTAGGAGACAATGATCATATGATTAAAATTCACCCTGCAATTTGAGAGAGAGAAGCTAAAATTGAATGTATCAGTATTACAGTGAAATAAAGGGAATTACACAGGCACAGGAGAGGATCTGGCAAAAGTTGATTGGAAGGGGACACTAGCAGGAATGCCAGAAGAACAGCAATGGCTGGTATTTCTGGGGTCACAGGAGAGATGTGTCCCAAAAGTGAAGTATTCCAAAGGGAGGATGAGGCAATCATGGCTGACAAGGGAAGTCAAAGACAGCATAAAAGAAAAAGAGGGGGCATATAACACAGCAAAATTTAGCAGGAAGGTAGAAGATTGGGAAGCTTTTTAAAAAAATAACAGAAACCAACTGAAAAAAGCCATAAGGAGACAAAAGATGCAATATGAGGGTAATCTAATCAATAATATTAAAGAGGATACAATTATTTTTCAGAAATATAAAGAGTAAAAGAGGGACTAGAGTAGATATCGGATGCTAGAAAATGATGCTGGAGAGGTAGTAATAGGGGACAACAAAATGAAGGGTCTTGGCCCAAAACGTTGACTGTACCTCTTCCTAGAGATGCTGCCTGCGTTCACCAGCAACTTTGATGTGTGTAGACAAATTAATAAGTATTTTGCATCAGTCTTCATTGTAGAAGACATTAGTAGAATACCAGAAATGAGAGTGTGTCAGGGGTAGAAGTGTGCCTTTGTTATTACTAAGGAGAAAGTGCCTGAGAAGCTTAAAAGTCTGAAGGTTGATAAATTACCTGGACCAGATTGACTACACCCCATGTTTCTGAAAGAAGTAGCTGAAGAAGTTATATATCTTTCAAGAATCACTGGATTCTTGAGTGGTTCCTGAGGACTGGAAAATTGCAAATGTCACTCCACTCTTTAAGAAGGGAGATTATAAGCTACTTAGTCTGATTTCAATGTTTGGAAAGATGCTGGAATCTTATTGAAGATGAGGTTTTGGGGCACTTGGAGGCACAGAATAAAGTAGGCCAAAGTCCCTTTTCTAAAAGGAAAATCTTGCCTGACGAATCTGTTGGAATTCTTTGAGGAAATAATAGGCATGATAGGCAAAGAAATGTCTGTGGATATTGTTAATTTGGATTTTCAGAAGTCATCTGACAAGGTAAACACAAAATAATCTGCAGATGCTGGGATCAAAGCAACACTCACAACATGCTGGAGGAACTCAACAGGTTGGGCAGCATCAGTGGAAATGATGAGTCAACGTTTCGGGCCAGAACCCTTCGTCAGGACTGAAGAAAGAAGGTGGGGAAGGGTTGCAAGAAGGCTTGTAGTTTCAGCTGAAAAACCAGTAATTTGAAAGACAAAGGGGTAGGGGAGGGGAAGCAGGGACATCATAGGCAGGAAAACAATGGGTAGTACAAGGAGGAGGCGGAACCATGAGGGAGGTGATAGGCAGCTGGGGGAGGGGGCAGAGTGAAATAGGGATAGAGGAAGGGAGGGGGAGGGAATTGCCAGAAGTTGGAGAATTCTATGTTCATACCAAGGGTCTGGAGACTACCTAGACGGTATATGAGGTGTTGCTCCTTCAACCTGAGTTTAGCCTCATCATGGCAGTACAGGAGGCCACGTATGGACATCTGAATGGGAATGGGAAGCAGAGTCGAAGAGGGTGGCTACCGGGAGATCCTGTCTGTTGTGGCAGACGGAGCGGAGGAGCAGACAAGGTGCCTGCTGTACATGAGGCTGCTTTATAAGGTAAGAGCCCATGGTACTACAGAAAAGATACCGCTATGGACAGAAGATTGGTTGATTGGCAGGAGGCAAAGAGTGGGAATAAGGGGGACCTGATCTTGTTGACAGTAACTAGTGTTATGTCACAGGGGTTGGTGTTAGGACGCTTCTTTTCATGGTATATGTCAATGATTTGGATGAAGGAATTCATGACTTTGTGGCCAGGTTTGCAGATGATACGAAGGTAGGTGGAGAACAGGCAATGTTGATGACGCAGGGTGTCTGCAGAAGCATTTAAGACAGATTGGGAGAATGAGCAATGAAGTGGCAGATGGAAAATAGTGTGGGGAAGTGTACAGTCACGCTTTTTGGCAGAAGAAATGAAGGTGTAGATTATTTTGTAAATGAGGAGAAAATTCAAAAATCAGGAGGTGCAAAGGGACTGGGCAGTCCTTGTGCAGGATTCTCTACAGGTTAACTTGCAGATTAAGTCAGTGGTAAGGAAGGCAAATACAATGTTGCATTCATTTTGAGGGAACTGTAATACAAAAGGATGTAATGCTGAGGCTACACAAGGCATGGTTCAGACTTCACTTGAAGAATTGCAAATAGTTTTGGGCCCCTTATCTAAGAAAAATATTCTGGCATTGGACAGGATTCAAGGGAGGTTCATGAGAATTATCCCAGGAATGAAAAGGTTAACCTGAGGAGCGTTTGATGGCTCGGGCCTATACTCCAAGCTTAGAATGAGGGGTGATCTTATTGAAATTAAAATCTATCAAATATTGAAAGGTTGCGACAGAGTGGATGTGGAAAGGATGTTCCTATATTGGGGGAGTCTAAGACCAGAGGATACAGCCTCAGAATTGAGGGATGTCCATTTAGAACAGAGATGAGGAAAATTTTCTTTAGTCACAGGATGGTGAATCTGTGGAATTCATTGGCATGGATGGATGTGCAGGCCAAGTCATTGGATATATTTAAGGCAAACGTTGATCAGAGCAAATATTACAGGGAGAAGGCAGGAGAATGTGGGCTGACAAGGAAAATAAATCAGCCGTGATGGAATAGCAGAGCAGACTCAATGGACCGAATGACCTAATTCAGCTCCCATGTCTCATGGTCTTATTTTCACTTTGAAAGTAAATTTCATATTAACAGGTGAGGAAAATTACACAAATGCAAGCAAGTGTATTTTTTTGGTATAAATTGTACAAGTGTGATATTGAAAACAGAGTGGTAGGGAATGAGAAAACATAACTGATACCTACAGATGCATCTTGGTTCATTGCAACTGAATTTCCTTCTGCTTTCAGAAGGGGGTAGGTGTGTAAGAGGGATTAGTTTTTGGGGGTTTTTGGTTTACTTTTTAGCTGGTTCAGCACAACACCGTGGGCCGACTGGCCTGTTCTCGGTCTGCACTGTTCTACACTGGGTTCCAGTTAATCAGGATACATCGAGATCTGTACATTTTGGCCCAATTGAGTGGCTGTCCCAAACAGCTGAAATTTCATGGAAATAGTTTAAAAGGTATATAAAAGACAAATTACCATTTAAAAGAATAACAAATTATGTATTTAAATGAGATATCTGGACCAATTAACACCACCAATACTACTACAGTACCATAAAACTGTATTAGTTTGCAATATTTATTGATGGAGGAATTCATCCAATGTGCACTGCTGTGTTCATTTGATTGTCTGTAAATGAACAAAATCAGCGCAGACACCTAGTGTAATCTTTTCAGATCTTTTCATGGCATCTTGGGAAAAGTCCAAAATTTTTCAAAGTCAAAATAAAAAACAAAATTATCAAAAATCACTGCTTCTGTCAGCTGTCGGTCAGCCCAAATGGATAACAACACAAGCACACGCAAGTGATGCTATTTAAAATCTGTTCACTTTAAGCACGGAGTAGCATCTATCAGCCACATAAGATCACACAACTGATGCTAGTTAGAAACTGTCAACAGCTTCCTGTCCCATTAAGCAACATAGTGACCCAAATAAACAAAGGAATCTCAGCTATTTTCTCATTCACTTTTTGCACTTTAAGAGTTGCCCCAAATAAGTGGCTGCCCCAATTAACCAATGGTCCAATTAATCGTAATCTACTGTATTCTTTAGCTCTTCCCCTATTACATTCCAGCTCCATTCAGAAATGGCAAATGGCCCAGAAAATTCTGCAGTTCCAAACATCCTCACTAGCAGAATGCAAAGATCTTACATTGTGTCATCAGTAACAAAAATTTGTGAAAATCAATAACTAGGTTTTTAATTCACTGGTATTTAGATTGATTCATTAATAGTCAGGCACTTCATAACTTCTCATCCAAACATGTTTATTTGTTCCCCTTTTAACCAAACTAAACCTGGTTCAATTATGCAAGATACATTGGGCAGAAAAAAAATCACCACAGTTGTTGCTGGCAAAGCCAAATACTAACCACCTCTACCTGTATTCAAATCACAAAGGAAAGCCTACAAAGTTACATACCGTAAGGTCGTGCCTTACGAGCCTGATTGAATTTTTCGAGGAGGTGACTAAACACATTGATGAAGGTTGAACAGTAGATGCAGTGTATATGGATTTCAGCAAAGCATATGACAAGGTAGGCTGTGTGAGGCTTATTGAGAAAGTAAGGAGGCATGTGATCCAAGGCGACATTGCTTTGTGGATTCAGAACTGACTTGCCCACAGAAGGCAAAGAGTGGTTGTACAAACGTTTGTAGAAGGGTCATATTCTGCAAGGAGGTTGGTGACCAGTGGTGTGCCTCAGGGATCGGTTCTGGGACCCCTTCTGGGTGTGATGTTTATAAATGACCTGGATGAGCAAGTGGAGGGATGGCCTAGTAAATTTGATGATTACACAAAAAGCTGGTGGCGTGTTGTGGATAGTGAGGAGGGCTGTCAGAGGTTACAGCGAGACATCGATAGGATACAAAACTGGGCTGAGAAGTGCTAGATGGAGTTCAACTCAGATAAGTGTGAGAAGGTTCATTTTGGTAGGTCAAATATGATGGCAGAATATTATATTAATGGTAAGACTCTTGGCAGAGTGGAGGATCAGAGGGATCTTGCGATCCAAGTCCACAGGACATTCAAAGCTGTTGTGCAGGTTGACTCTGTGGTTAAAAAGGCATACAGTGAACTGGCCGTCATCGACCGTGGGATTGATTTCAAGAGCCGAGAGGTAATGTTACAGCTATATAGGCCCCTGGTCAGACCCCACTTGGAGTACTGTGCTCAGTTCTGTTCGCCTCACTACAGGAAGGATGTGGAGATGATAGAAAGGGTGCAGAGGAGATTTACAAGGATGTTGCCTGGATTGGGGAGCATGCTTTAGGAGAATAGGTTGAGTGAACTTGGCCTTTTCTCCTTGGAGCGACAGAGAATGAGAGGTGACCTGATAGAGGTGTATAAGATGATGAGAGGCATTGATGTGTGGATAGTCAGAGGCTTTTTCCCCAGGGCTGAAATGGCTTGCACGAGAGGGGACAGTTTTAAGGTGCTTGGAAGTTGGTACAGGAGATGCCATGGATAAGTTGTTGCTGTTGTTGTTGTGTGTTTTTTTTTAAAACACAGAGAGTGGTGAGTGCATGGAATGGGCTGCCGGTGACGGTGGTGGAGGCAGATACAATAGGGTCTTTTAAGAAACTTCTGGACAGGTACATGGAGCTTAGAAAAATAGAGAGCTATGGGTAACCCAAAGTAATTTCTAAGGTAAGTACATGTTTGGCACAGCATTGTGGGCCGAAGGGCCTGTATTGTGCTGTAGGTTTTCTATGTTTTCTATATTGAAACCACTAACTGAACTGAATATTGGTCGATTAAACAAAAAAAAATTGTTCACTTCAGAATGAAGATATTACAAATGGATTAAAATTGAGGCATTTTGATTTGATAAATCTTGAAAAGCTGTTTGCAGACAATAAGATGTGATTTTACAAAGAGATTCAGTTTGAAAATGTGGATTTTCTTTAACTGCATCAAGTTATGATAATATGAAATTCATTTCCTAATCGGGATACAGAAGCAATCTCAGCAATACCACACAGTAAGAATAAAGTTGTAGGACAGGACTATAGGGGAAAAGCAACTAGATTATAATGCATCGTCAATGACCCAGTGGTTTCCTTTTGTGCACCAAGATTCTATGATCTGAATATCCAACAATGCAACCACAAATAAGCTGAAGCAAGAAGATGAAAGAATCTCCAGCTTCTGAAAGTTAACTGCTTTCATCAGAGAATGGTTTTCACAATAACGGTCATTAAACCATGGCTGCACACTTACAGACACACACACACGAATGATCTCTTGAGAATATGTATTCACTGCACCTCCGGAAATTCCCTGCAGATATTGTGCAAGTACTTGTCAGTTGATGCAGTGCTTGATTAACTAAAAAAAAAACAAGGGCCCAGCCTGACAGATCGCCCGTCACGGATACATTCCATATTTCACGAACAGCGTGAGCAACATCTTGTTGAAATGGTCTTCATCCTCATCCACCAGTGGCAATTGACATCTTTTGGTCTGATAATATTTTCATTGTATATGTGACAAAAGGGTCATCAAATTCCAGTATATTTAAAACATGAGCTGTGAATTTTATTCTACATGCAACATGGCATGCTGGGATCACATGAGAAGATTGTATGAGCAAGTCTAACACATTGACTGCCCTGGATATTCTGTTCGCCAAAATTCATAACATCTACCTTCATCCTTTAAGAGGAGCAAGCAATGCCAAAACGTGTCACACTGATTACTTATTTACTGCAAAGTATCTATTGATAGGCTAGCAGCTGGAAAAGTTCAACTGGCACACCATTCAAGTTGAAGTAACACTTCATCTCTTAGTTATGCGGTTGAGTAATCTATGAATTGCACATCAGCAGTCTAAAAATGCATTAAATGTAAAGAAAAGGTTTGACTTAGATCAGGGGATTAGGTCTGAAATCTATGGGACCTCTATTCTAATACCATATCACCAGGAAGGCGGGCAGCAAGATCACCTGGAACAGTTCAGCAACTTTGGCATGAAGGATGGAAGCAGCCCATATGACTCAATTTTTGTTGATGTAACAGAAATGACGCTCATAATCTTGTAACATTTTCATCAAAAACAACCTTCAGGATTTTCTCTTTTCCAATACATGACTTTTTTTTTAAGTTTGGCTCCCACCAAGGATTTGCCTATTAGTTAAAGGTGTATCTGCAGCCAGATCAGGGGTGGATGAACCACCAAGCATTTTGCATTTTCCAGAATATCTGACTGTAATATTTTAATTTCTGGTAGCAGGGGAGGGCATCTTTCACAAACCTATTCTGTAGCACATCCATTGCAAGGTTCAACTTGTGTGTTCAGAGATGCTCTTCAGCACACCACTGTTGTAACGCGTGCTTACCTGAGTTGCCGCTGCCTTCCTGTCAGCTCGAACCAGTCGGCCCATTCTTCTTTGAAATCTCTTATTAACAAGGCATTTTCACCTACAGAACTGCCGCTTTGTTTTTGTTTTCCACATCATTCTCTGTAAACTCCAGAGATTGTTGTGTGTGAAAATCTCAGATCAGTCATTTTTGAGATGCTCAAACCACCACCTGGCATCAACGTCATTCCACGGTCAAAGTTAGATAGAACATGTTTCTTCCCCATTCTGATGCTCGGTCGGAACAACAACCGACCCTCTCAACCATGTCTGCTTGCTTTTATGCATTGAGTTGCTGCCACATGATTGGCTGATTAGATATTTGCATTCATGAGGAGCATAAGTTTATTTAATAAAGTGGTCACTGAGTATACATTGGTGAAGGAAAAATGCCTCTTATGTAAAGGGCCAGTGACTTGCTCATTACCCAAGAACAAATTTTCACCTTAAAATTGCAATGCCTCCTCCTATGCATCAGATGAAATCGACTTTAAATAATTATAGAACAGCTTCATCCTTTCAGTCCTGTTGTGATTGGGGATGATTTGCTTTCATTCTGATTTTATGAGTTATGTCCACTGAGGTCAATGCAGGTAATTCCACAAGTGAGGGAAGATGGGGCCTGAAGTTGGTGTATAAGGTGGCAGCAGTCACTACTCAAAAGGGGTTTCACAGAACTGAAGGCAATGCAGTGTGAACCCTTACATAACCCTTTTTGATAAATATGAGATTGATCCATAAACATGCAAGTTAAGGTTTCTGAAGCACACAGAATAGAATTAGGTGAAAAATGTTTTTCTCTACTGTACCTGCATATTTTACATCAGACATTGTGAATGTAAAACAATATAGTGATTAGTCCTTACTGGAGTTGAGAAGAATTACCTTATTCAACCATTTAAAGATTGACATGATAGATGCCATTAGGTCATTCCATCAGCTGGGTGGTCTGGACCTGGTGCATTGTCTCCGGTCAGGCATTTAGAACACATGAGAAATTTATTTTGGCAGACATCTGCAAGTATTTGGCACTTTCTCCATCAGAAAACTTGTTATCCTTGGGCACTGAGGTTTTGATTTTTGCTCACACTGGAAATCGGAAGATGGGGATCCAGCTAAAATGTGGAGATGCAAGATCCATTGTGATCTTGCTCATTGAAACAGTCTACAGAAGCCATTTATTCTAATCTTGCTTCTCTTTCTTTAGATCCTGTAACGATAGGGAGCAAATATGCCCAAATGCGAGAAACGACGATACTCAACCACTTGGCCCATTCTGTGATGCATCTTCAATTATTTATGACCAACAAAATATTTTAAATAACAATATGCACAACAAATTTCTGGGAAGTGCAAGTGTGGAACCAAAATGTTTACAAAATTCCCAGAGAAATTTACGATTATATTCTTGTGCAATGATTTGGCTCACAGCCAATATCATGGCTAAATGTCTGTTAACCACAAATTTGTCAACTGCTGTGAGTAGTCAGCAGCTCTACAATTACTAAGGCAACAGATAGAATATCTCAACACTAATTAGAAGATTCATGCCTATTGACTGCCAGCCATAAAGCACTGAAGAACAGAAATCTCAAAGCAAAAAGATTATTGGCTCAAAAACTCCACATCCTTAAGTCCAAGAATTCCATTGTTACCCAAGCTTTCTGAAACATACTTCACAGAACACACATTTCCCAATCTGAAATTTGCAAACTGCAGACTTTGCTAGAAATATTTCAATGTTTCAAAAGATTCCAATACTCCGTAAGTAATCGTCTGTAGCGAGAAGAAATTGTGTGCACAAATCACGAAAAATCTAGTTGTGATTTGATAAATTATGAAATATTTGCACTTTTATTTAACATTTGCAAATTCACTTTATAACAGTATGAAGTAGAATTCCTGATTGTCATTAGGTTTCTTAGAGCACTGGTTTAAATATTTAAAACAGGAATTGATGAACAAAAAGAATCAAAAACTTAACCCGACTCTAAGAATTTAATATGACAACAAAAATTTGCAAATATCAGGCTTTGACTGGTTAGAAATCCAGGCACCACATATTTGCATGTATGGCCAGAAATCCTGATGGAACAGAAAAAATGTCTTTTTTTTTTACACCTTACTATTTCTCCACACCTCCTTTCTGTAGAACAGTTCAGATGTCGCACATCTAAAATTAAAATGAGAATAGGAAGCATTGTTAGATCAACAGGCAAGACGTGATGCAATGTTGGTATTTTCATTTCCTAACCTATTGAAGTAGTTAACCTCACCTAATCTTCCGTGAGGAATACTCATTGATCATGTTTAATCTATAATGGACTGGAACTATGCAGGTTCAGGGAAGTGGACAGAAAGCTAACAAAACATTCAAGAGAAGTGGGAAATGTGATGCCCTAAACTTGAATCACAACAGCTCACCTCAAATACCTTAAAATATCATACCCCTAAAAGATGAAAAAATCCACTATGTGTGTTACTGATGTAACATACTGATTCTTTATTAGAAACCCAAGATTCCTATCTTGGAATAGACTGACTGATGAATTGACTGACTGCTGCTTTAGTAAATAAATAAATAAAAATTACAACTCACAACTAAAGGAAAATGGAAAGATTTTTCACTTTCTGTCCGGATTAATTTGAGATTCATTTATAAGATTTTGTTGGGAATCATCTTTATACCCATGCCATTGTAATAATTCCCAGTGACATGGATAACATCTGAGCCAAGCTGTTTTATCTTTCATTTATATATTTTTTCCTTTTGGAGAGCGTATTATCCCAGTGACAAAGACATTTGTGACTGTACAACTTTTCCTCAAACTCATTGACAGATGACACTTGTAACTATCAGGGGGCACTGGCAGCAAGCTTATGCGAAGAGGTTTTCTGATCACTTCTCTGTTTGCATCTGGGAGAGACAATTACTGATGCCCTCATCACACATGACTGATGCTTTTCCATCTACTCAGTGTGTCAGCATTCTGGAGCTGCAGCAACACTGTTGTGACTTTCACAAGATCAGTTACACCTCAAAGCAAGATTACTGAACCACAGAGCCCTCGTGGGAACCACAGAAGTAAGATAGCTTTGGAACTAGCTGATGTGTGAAAAAGGGGCAGATTTCAACAACTTCAATTCATGCCCACGGGTCAAAAGCAATTACAAGAGTTATTCCAGGACTGAATTAAAAAGGCAACTATAGACAGCAAACTGCTTCGGGGAAAAAAGAGCTTCTTCAGAATACTTTTTCAGTCTCCAACTGGTCTTGCAAAAATAGTGTCTGGCAAGACAGAACTGGGTAAAATATTCCAAAACATAAATACTTAAAATTGCACTTGAAACATGCTCAGGCTTTCACACTTCAGCACAAACCCAACATAAACTTCACCTAGTGATTAGGGAACTGCAGCATTGCTTTGTAAGGTGGTTGGGACATAGCTTCAAGATGTAGGAATTCAAGGTAATTTTAACTGAAGTTGTGTTAAACTTAAATTGCTGCAATTAAACAAGCAGCCCAACCACTCAATTTGACTGACGGCTGCTCAAAAATCAAGTGCGCCCAGGGTAAATCAATTGACTGGATTTTAACTAATTTAAACCAAATTCAAAACAAAGTCAGATAATTGGAACAGAAATACTAAAACAGACATAGGTGAGAATTCAATTGACCTTCTCAGAGCAGCTCCAAATTCTGTCAATGGACTCATGTAATCTCAAGTGCTTATACATCCGAGCTTCTGGGCAGAATAAAACAAACTCCATGACAGGTGCACTTAGCAAAAATACATTATAATTGAGGACATGGCTTGTGGACTTTTGAATCAGGTCCAAGAGATTGCAAAATCCTTTCAGCCCAGCCATATCTCACTTGGAAAAAACACTGACATTGTTAACAGTCTGGAAAATTGATGTAATTTTCCCTCTCAAGCCCTCCCAACCAGCTTGCAGAACTTCCAAGGCAAAGAAAGGCATGACTCAAATTTTAAGCACAAGCTGATGTATAAGCTCCCTCTAGCACTCTATAAACTACAGGTGTTCAATCACACAAGGGCTTCCTTCCAACGTTAAGACCATGAGTGCTGAATTCAACAGATTACTAAAAGTGCAAAAAACATAGAAGCAGAGCAAATCAAGCACAGAAATAGCCCCTTCATCCCCTCGATGTCTTTGCTGACCATGATGTCAAATTAAACTAATCTTAACTGCCTACATGTAGTCTATATCCCTCTATTTCCTGTCTTGGTATGTGTCCATCTAAATACCTCTTAAATATTGCTATCTACTTCTACCACCTCACCTGGCAACATGTTTCAGGCACATGCCTGTGTGTTTTAAAAAAACTCACTGCACTAATCTCCTTTAAATATTCCTATAAACCTATGCCCTCTTGCATTTGACACTTCCACCCAGGGAAAAGACCATCTACCCATCTCTCATAATTTTATAAATCTCCATCAGATCATCCCTCAGCCTCCAGCACTCCACAGAAAACAATCCAAGTTTGTCCCATCTTTCTTTATAACGAATGCTCTTCGACTCAGGCAACATACCAGTGATAGTCTCCTGTGCTTTCCACATCCAACCAGAAATGCACATAAGACCTCAGATGTGGTCTAACCACATTTTTATACAGATGCCACATGACTTACTAACTTTACTACTCAGTGACCCACCCTAACCTATCCACATGTTGCCACCTTCAGGTAGCCATGGACTTGCATCCCAAGATCCATCCATACATTACTGCTCTTCAGGGTCTTGTCATTTACTGTGTCCAATGTCTTGCACTTATCCAAATTAAATTCCACCAGTCATCTCTACACCAAAATTTCTAAATGATCTATATCCTGCTTATCCTCACTATCCACAACTCTACCAAATTTCATGTCATCTGCAAACTTACTAATCAGCCATTCTACATTTTCATCTATAATATATACTACCAACAATGGGGTGCCAGCACTGATACAGATGGCCAAAGATATCCAGTCAGCAAAAAAAAAATGCTCCTCTACCACTTCTGTCATCTATGACCAAGTCAATTTTGCCTCCAATTTGCCATAGATCCCATGTGCCTACAATGAGGGACCATCCCAAATGCATGAAGAAAGGCAATTCTATCAAGGAGCCTGAATTTCACCTGAAGTATGTTGCGGCACTTGGGGGCTGCCCCCCAGTACATCCTTGGGTATGTTGGTTATTAGTGCAAATGACACGTTTCACTCTATGTTTCGATGTACATGTGATAAATAGATCTGAATCTGAAATAAATCCATTTGCTTAAATTCAGTTAAGCTGGTTACTCCACACAGGTACTGCTAAGCCTGATATGGATTTCTAAATTACTTTGTCAGATCTACCAGCATAGTCAGATAGGTGGACGCTACTGGCATGCTCATTCTGTCAGCTCAAATTATAACAAATGTAGGCTATTGACAGGAGCACCCACAGACAATGGTAACAAATCCATGGAAGATGAGAAATCTTCATAGGAAACAAATGAAATAACAGAGTATATGAAGACCAAGTTTTAAAGTTGAGAATCTTCAAGATGCATAGACAAAATTGCATTTAGTGGTATTTCAGCTAGAAAGTCCAGTTTTGATTCTCCTATCATCATGTCAGCCAGACTCATTGTGGGGTGGAGTAAGAAAGGCAGGCAAAAGTTTCTGGAAGAATGCTCCTGAGATGAGCAACATCTCCCTCTGTTTACCTATTTGGTATTGAGCCACACTTCTTGAAAAGGAAGAAAAATAGTTTTCTTTGCCAATAATTATATGAGGGACAGAATGTGCTCAAACATCAATATACGTGGGGTGATGAGGAATTCACAAAGTTCTTAAAACAAAATGTTTCTACTCAGTTTCAGACTTGTAACTCAACCCATTGCATTTAGTCAATTTTTTTTTAAAAATGCAAAAGCATGAATATTGAGTGAATTCATAGTATCAATTACATAACTTAGGAGAAACAGATTATATTAGAAAGCAAAGTAATCAAAGCTACAACATAAACAGCACAAATCACTGAGAGCAACACACATCAAAGTTGCTGGTGAACGCAGCAGGCCAGGCAGCATCTGTAGGAAGAGGTGCAGTCGATGTTTCAGGCCGAGACCCTTCGTCAGGACTAACGAAATGTCGACTGCACCTCTTCCTACAGATGCTGCCTGGCCTGCTGCATTCACCAGCAACTTTGATGTGTGTTGCTTGAATTTCCAGGATCTGCAGAATTCCTGTTGTTTGCGTTCAAATCACTGAGACAGTGGCAGATATGGAAAAGGTAATCCTGTTGCTGCATTCAAGGAATTGATCATCTGGGAAAGAACTTCATCTTGGTAGAAGATGCAATGTAAACACTGGCTACTTTTATATACTTTCACAATGAAGATCAGTTTTGTAATCACCCTGCTTATTGAGGTCAAAGGTCAGTAGTATTTTCAGAAGAAACAGTCAACAATTAGGAATCGTGGTGGTCATATTTCTTAAGATTTCTTCACTGAAAAATACCTACGAAGTTACCAGGATCAACTCTCAGCTTGTCAGATGGTGACTTCAGAGTTAATAACATCACAGTATATAAAAGGTGAAAAAATGTCATTATTGCAAAACAAACCACATTTTCATGTGTATCCCTGCTTTGGGAGTCATCACAAATATGCAGACTATTTGATAACAAATATTATCTAAAGCTTCATCGTCATAAGGAATAGATATTACCGATTGAAAAAATATAGAGTACTTGAGGGAAAACATCCGTGCCCTTCAAAACAATTAAACTGGAATCAGTTAAAGATGCAACCGGAGTAGCTTCCTTCTGCACAGCACTTTGTTCTCAGTCGGCACACGAGCTGGAAGTAGCTTCAGCACCGTGAGTGTTGAAAATCTCCTTAATTCTCCCCTGTTGTGGGAATCCAATCTGTAGCCAGTGGCTGACTACACTGACTAAGTACTTAAACCTGACAGTAGATTCTGACTAATTTTCACTTTCTCAGAAGTAACACTTGCTGTGCCTTCCACAAACACTGGGGAAAAACTGGATGGATATGGCACAAGAACAAAGAGAAGTACATAGGAACAAGCTTTATAACCCATTGATTCACACTGACCATCAACAGCCATTTACACTAGTACTATTCTAACCCATTTTATTCCTCCACCTTTTCCATCAACTCTTCTCAGATTTTATTACTTGGGGGTAATCTACTGTGGGCAATAACGAAACCAAATTTCCCTCGGGATTAATAAAGTATATCTATCTATCTACCACATAGCACATTTTAGGAATGTGGGAGGATTGTACTTTTTTCTATTAATGCTGGCTGGCTTACTGAGTTCTTCCAGCTTTTTGTGTGTGTTGCTCAGATTTCCAGCATCTGCAGATTTTCTCCTGTTTGTGATCTCAAGTGTGAGGTAATGCACTTTGGGAGGTCAAATTCTGTTAGGACACATAGAGCAAATGGCAGGGATCTTACAAATGTTATACTGTACTGATGGACATCGGGATGCAAGTCCATAGCTCCCTGCAGGTGGTGAAAGAGATAAAGGGTTGGAGAAGGAGGAATCTGAGAGGAGAGGACAGAAATCCGGTTACTAGTGGTGTTCCACAGGGGTCGGTGTTGGTGGCCGCTTCTTTTTACAATGTATATCGATGATTTGGATTATGGATTAAATGGTTTTGTGGCTAAGTTTGCAGATGACACCAAGATAGGTGGAGGAAAAGGAAATGTTGAAGAAACGGAAAGGTTGCAGAGAGACTTGGTCAGTTTAAGAGAGTGGGCTAAGAAATGGCAGATGAGATACAACGTTGACAAATGTACGGTTGTACACTTTGGAAGAAGAAATAATCAGGCAGATTATTATTTAGATGGGGAGAAAATTCAAAAATCAGAAGTGCAAAGGGACTTGGGGGTCCTCGTGCAGGATACCCTAAAGGTTAACCACCAGGTTGGATTGGCGGTAAGGAAAGCAAATGCTATGTTGGCATTCATTTCAAGAGGAATAATGTATAAGTGTAAGGAGGTGTTGATGAGGCTCTATGGGGCATTAGTGAGACCTCATTTGGAATACTGTGTGCAGTTTTGGGCCCCCTATCTTAGAAAGGATATACTGATGTTGGAGAGAGTTCAGAGAAGATTTACGAGGATGATTCCTGTAATGCAGGGGTTAACATATGAGGAGCGTTTGTCGGCTCTTGGACTGTATTCATTAGAGTATAGAAGAATGAGAGGGGATCTCAGAAACATTTCGAATGTTGAAAGGGTTGGACAGAGTAGATGTGGAAAGGTTGTTTCCCTTGGTGGGTGAGTCCAGGACAAGAGGCCATAGTCTTAGAATTAGAGGGTACCCACTGAAAACAGAGATGAGGAGAAATTTTTTTAGCCAGAGGGTCGTGGATTTGTGGAATTCATTGCCACATACAGCTGTGGAGGCCCGATCATTGAGAGTGTTTAAGGAGGAGATTGACAGGTATCTAATTAGTTAGGGTATCAAGGGATATGGGGAAAAAAGCCAGAAATTGGAACTAGATGGGTGAATAGTTTAGCTCATGGGGGAGCTTCGGAGCAGACTCGATGGGCCGAATGGCCTACTTCTGCTCCTTTGTCTTGTGATCTTGTGAAATCCGTGCATTCAGAGAGAGAACATGCAAGCTCTGCACAGACAACACCAGAGATCAGGAATGCACTCAGGGTTGTACAATACTCACAACACGCTGGAGGAACTCAGCAGGTCGGGCAGCATCCGTGGAAACGATCAGTCAACGTTTCGAGCCAGAACCCTTCATCAGGACTGAAGAGGGAAGGGGTAGGGGCCCTATAAAGAAGGTGGGGGGGAGGGTGGGAAGGAGAAGGCTGGTAGGTTCCAGGTGAAAAACCAGTAAGGGGAAAGATAAAAGGAGTGGGGAAGGGGAAGCAGAGAGGGGATAGGCAGGAAAGGTGAAGAAAGAATAGGGGAAAGCACAATGGGTAGTAGAAGGAGGTGGAACCATGAGGGAGATAGTATGCAGCTGGGGGAGGGGGCAGAGTGAAACTAGGATAGGGGAAGGGAGGGGAGGGAATTACCGGAAGTTGGAGAATTCAATGTTCATACCAAGGGGCTGGAGACTACCTAGATGGTATATGAGGTGTTGCTCCTCCAACCTGAGTTTAGCGTCATCATGGCAGTAGAGGAGGCCAAGTATGGACATATCCGAATAGGAATATGTTGTACGATAGCACCACTGTGCCGTTCTAATGCTGTTTAAAACTACTTAAAAAGAAAAATGACAGATGACACAAGACAATCATTTCTACCTCTCTTTTCCAAATCCAAATTTTAGTACTTCATCTAATATATCCTCATGTTACTTAATATCAACATTTCAATTTGACTATCTTCATGAGAATTATCAACATTAAAAGCTGTTATGTAAAAAGAATTCTAAACATAGAGAAAATAACGCTTGTGAACACAACGCGTGCCTGTTGACATATAAAATAGATGCATCCCAGCAATGTGTGATGAGAGTTGCAATGGGGAGAAAAGTGACTAGAAAAAGATTGAGTCTTCATCTTTACTTGATTGCCTATTTGTGCACCAGCCTAAAAGTCAGATTCTCAAGTTTGGCGATATTTAAACCACAAACTGAGACGACTTTAAAAACTGAGGCAAATGTTAAAACATGTCACTATTTGGTGGACAGCCTTTCCGATCCAACGTCAGAAAACCCATTACTTCTGGCAATGATGAGCAATTGTAACTGACACCTGATAATCCTTGATGCTCAGAAAGCTAAAGACACTGGAGGACCTCATCGTCCAAAGGAAGCCAGCTCAAAGCTCAAAATACAGTAAATTGTAATACCTCAGATTTGGTTGGGTTAACTAAGCCAACCATTCAAAAGTTCTGTGATTTTTATGGAAGTATTTAACCGTGAGATTAATACTCAAGGAAATTTTCCATGAGAAAATTTGAATTTACCTCCACATGTTTTCAAGATTATATGAAGTGATCGTAAATACAAAGATTTACTTAAGACTAATTTTTTACCCTTAATTGATCATATTACTCAACTTTCATCTAAATGGTTTCCATTATATTTAACTTTGATTGGTCATATTAATGCAGTTAAGATGTTTATTCTGCCAAAATTTTTATATATATTTCAGGCATTACCGATTTTTGTTCCAAAATCTTTTTTTGATAAAGTTGACTCTAAAATTTCTTCATTTATTTGGCAAAATAAAAACCCGAGATTGGGTAAAATACATTTACAAAAAGCCAAGAGAGATGGAGGTCTAGCATTACCTAACCTAAATTCTATTATTGGGCAATTAATATTCGACATATGAAATTTTGGTTACTTGACCAAGATACACTATCCATTCCTAAATGGGTAGTATTGGAATTACAATCTGCTCAGGGCTATGCACTTGGCTCTATTTTAGGTTCCTCTCTTCCTTTTGATTTGAAATGCCTCAAACTGGTCTCTAACCTGATAGTTAAATATACCTTGCGTATTTGGTTTCAATTCAGAAAATTTTTTGATCTCAACCAATTTGGGCTAGCGATCCCGATCTTAGGTAACATTTTTTCCTCCCTCTTTCACGGATCGTGCGTTTCAAATTTGGAAGACTAAGGGTATTTCACAGTTTTTGGATTTATTTTTAGATGGTTCCCTTATGTCTTTTGAACAATTATCTAATAAATATAATTTACCAAGAATACATTTTTTTAGATATCTCCAAGTTAGAAATTTCCTAAGTACTATACTCTCTTCCTTTCCGACGCTACCTCCTACATATATTTTAGATACTATAATTCACCTTAATCCATGTCAGAAAGGTGTAACGGCTATTATTTATAATATTATTATGAAACTTAGGAAAGCTCCATTTGATAAGATTAGGTCAGATTGGGAACAAGAATTGGGTTCTATTATTTCCGTGGACGACTGGGGGCAGATTTTACAATTAGTCAATACTTCCTCTATCTGTGCTAAATATTCCCTAATTCAATTTAAAGTTGTTCATAGAGCACATATGTCCAAAGATAAATTAGCTCATTTCTATTCTCATATTAATCCTTTTTGTGATAGATGTCCGGAGCAGATAGCCTCTTTAACTCATATGTTTTGGTCTTGTTCTACTCTGGAAATTTTTTGGAGAGACATTTTTAATATTATCTCAAAGGTGTTGAATATAGATATTTCTCCTCATCCTATTACTGCTATCTTTGGATTACCTAAAATTTCCAGTAATCTTTCCCCTTCAGCCCATAGAATGATTGCATTTCTTACTTTAATGGCGAAAAGATGTATTTTACAACATTGGAAAGAGCCTAATGCTCCAACTACCTTTTTTTGGTTTTCCCAGATGATATTATGCTTAAATTTGGAGAAAATTAGAAATAATCTTCATGATTCCTCACTTAAATTTGAACAGACCTGGAGATCTTTTATTCAATATTTTCATTTAATGTAATTTTTTTTCTCTTTTGTTCCATATTTATTTTCCCTTCTTGCCTTTTTTTTAAAACTGTTTTTAATGGAGGTCGGGTTTGAGGACGTGATCTTAAGGTCTTTAACTCCACCTGTTTCCAAGTTAGCCCATTGCTTTGCTTTGCTTTTAGTTTAGTTGCACTGTGGGTTTTTTTGGGGGGTCTTTTTTTGGTTTTTTTTTTCCTTTTCTCTATTGATATATATATATAAAAATCAGTATACTATTATTTTACCATATTATTTTATGTTTAAATTGCACTGTTTGTATCAATTTTTTCTTCTGTATTAATATCTCCTGTAATTTCTAACAGTGTATTAGTGCCTTTATGGTTTACCCTTTGTATACTTAATTCAATAAAAAGATTTAAAAAGAAAGAAAGAAGTGATGTTCATCAGAATATAAACAAAGATAAAGGCATTAAAAGGACAAGCTACTACCTGAGCAATGTTATCCTATGACTAAAATCGGTGTTCTTATTAAGCTACACAAAATATTCGTGGAATGTGATTTCTATTATCGTCAATACAAACGTTCATGACACAGTAAACATATCAAATTACCACAATGAAACACAATTACCCAGAATATAGTACACATTCCTAAAGGGACAGGGAGCTCACACAAACCATTTGATGGGATAAGAACTCAGAATTTAGGTGTAGCTGCTAACATTGGTGTGTTCATGATGGATGGGAGAAAGAAACAGCTTGAGGTTTAGAGGAGGGGTATGAAACCCTGTACCTAGCTTGACATGAATGAAACTTATCTGTTACTGCTGGGCACATGATTGACCAGAATGTCACGACATGCATGAGCTCTAATTCAATATTAAATTTGTTCAGCAAATTAACAACTATACTGCCGTTTTCTTCCCAATCTTAAGATATGGCATTTGAGGCACTGCTATCGACAGACCTATCACTCATCTGGACCAGGGCAAAGCAAAGGACTTGGAGCAAACAGCCACACATGAAACCAAGTCAATCTACTCTTGGGAGAGTGAAGGAAATAGAAACGGCAACAGTGTCTCAGTCTTGTTGAACTATCCAACATGTTGATTGACAAACTGTCCTCTGTGCTCTCAAGTCATTCTGCCCTGTCTGAACCTCTTGCACTAAGGAGGTCCCAGTCTATATTAAGGAAGTTGAAGTCACCCATTGCAACAGTCCAGTTGTTTTTACACCTTTTTTTTTATATCAGTTCCTCACTGACCTGGTAGCTATTGGAGAATCTGTAGTATAATCCCTTCAGAGTGGTTAAACATTTCAGTGGAAGAACCCTGCATTATATCCCCCTCTGAGTGTAGCTGTAAAACTGTCCTTCATTAATAGCAGTACACTTCGTCCCAACCCCTTTAACCTTCTTTGACCTCTATCTTTTCTAAAACATTAAACCTTGGAACATTAAGCATCCTATTCTGTCTCTCTCTGAACCAAATATCTGTTATGGCCATAATATCATAGTTCCATGTACTGATCCATGCTCCAACTTTTGTTGGTTTGTGTTTCGTTTTGTTTCATTCTTTGTTGCTCTGCCGAGCATTATGGGCATGCAATGTTGGCGTTGGAATATGTAGCAACAGTTGTGGGCTGCACCCCTCAACACATCCTTAGGGTGTGTTGGTTGTTAATGCAAATGACACGCGTATCGATGTACGTGTGAAAAATAAATGAATCTGAATATAAAGTTAACATGCAGGAAATTAATCTTTGACCCATCTGACTTAACTCTGATACAATAGACTTCTTTTTTATTCAAATATAAACCTCTAGCAAGATCAGCATTTCTTGTCCATGCCTGATCATACTTAGCTTGCAAAATCAGTTGAGGGGAAGTATGAATCAACCATGCTACTGACTGAATGAGCACTTAACAGGTCATTAGTGTTAATATTGATCATCTCATCACCCCACCCCCCAAAATCAACTCCACCTCCATTTTATTCCAGTATACTTAATTAAATGAATTTAAAGACCAATGGATCAATACCCTTTCTCGAGGGGAAGGAGTACTCAGCAATGTGCAAGTGTGGTTATATGAACTCAGGCACTGCCTGCTCTCACAAAATCAGGAAATCCCATGACACTGTTCTTGTGAAACAGAATTGCCCTGGCCAAAATTCTAACCCTGAACAATAAACACCTGCTCAATGATCTGTGTCACATTATTGCATTTGGGACCTTGTTGTACACAAATTAGCAGCCCCACACACTGCAACGACTCTCGAAAAGAATTTCATTACTTGTAAATGCCTTTTGGTAGTGAAGGCGCTGTACAATAATATTCATTCCACTGCATTCCCTCATCTCATGACCCTCTAATTCTCTTACATTATTTCCCTTCATTTTAGACATGCTTACAATAATCATTAACTTAAGACCAAGTGATTCAATAAAAATTACAATAAAGCATTTTGAAAGCAATTATAGGGACATGGCAAAGCTGTTTTTCTCCATGTATGCTGCCTATTTCCAAAACCTCATTTTTATTTCAGTTCATCAGCGTCTGCAACTTCATAATTTTCAAAGAATTGTTTCATAAAATGAACAAGGATTTGTTCAAAGGGGCTAAACCTTAAACACAGCCTTACAGGAGAAATGAGAAAAGATTGAGAAAAGATGAAGAAAACATTGGAACTTTCAACCTGCTGCATAGACATTTGAAGATGCAAACACCACTGTGAAAGTACAGAACAACTAAGAGATAGAAAGTCTGATACACTGATTTCTCTAGTTCAAGATGTAATAGAACGCACAGAACATGCTTATTTAATCACCGTCCAAGCAAGTGCACTGCAGGTTGTGACAAAGTGCTACAAATTTCATGGTATCAGTTTGGACCAGGCAACAGCATAAATGCCTGCTTGTTCTATTGGTTCTATTGGTACCATTCGTACCTTGATTCATTTTTCACCACACACAAGAATAGAAGAAAACAGCAGTAGTAGGCCAAACGCTCCCTCAGATTGTCCTGCTATTTAATATGATCATGGCCGTCGCCCCAGCCTGAAGTTCATCCTATCATTTGAGAATCTCCCACTAGACTTAAATTTGTTTAAACTCTCTCATTCCTCTCATCTGTGAAATTAGCATGACAAATCTCTTTGTGACTGCCTTGAAATTCAACAGATTAGTTGGCAGGCAAGAGGAAATGTGCAGACGCTGGAAATCCAAGCAACACACACAAAATGCTGGAGGAACTCAACAACCCTAACCTATGGAAAATAGTGCAGTTGACATTTCGGGCCGAGACCCTTCAGCAGGACACAGAGTGAGACTAAAAGGCATTCTCATCTATTCTAAATGGTTGGGGGGGGGGGAGTGGGACATTATTTTAATCTTGAAGTAAATGGGAAGATTGATCAATAGTTAATAAGCATACCTAATACAAGGCACCTCTATATCACCTGAAGTGCATGAGTTAGTCTATGGTGGGGCAGAAAAGTAATTCACTCCAGAGCCCCCTCTCCCATACTAATTTCTCCTTTCTAAATCCTCAGGTGATATTAAAGATCAGAACTCATCACTGTCATTAGTTCCCATGTAGATGGAGAGAATGATCCCACATTACTCTGCTTGGTTCTGCAGCCTACATAAACCGAACATCAAAAGAATTTCCTGTGCATTGTGCTGATCCAGGTGTCAGAACATCTGGGAGGAGGGTGTTACAACCCCTGCAAGGCTGGCATCTATTGTTGAAAAGGTAACAGTGATCCTCCTTTTTGAATCAGTCCATTCTATTTATGAAGCTGATCCTGTGCTGCACTGAACTTTCTCTGTGACAGTAACACAATATCTGATTTCTGTTACTGCTTTTCCCTTGTACAGTTCTACGCACTGATGTGATGAAATAATCTGTATGGATGGCATGCAAAACAAAGTTTTTCACTGTATCTCTGTACATGTGAGAACAATAAACCAATTTAACATCTTTCAATTAGACAGATCTTTCCAAGAGTTGGACCCCGTTCAAAGGATTAATGCCATATTTTCAAGTTAGGATATTATGCAGTTGAAGGGAAAGATGACCTCTGTGCATCATGACTTTTGAGTACAAAAGCTGGTTGGGAGGTCCTATCAAAGGAGGCCTACAGAGTTGCTAGAGTGCCTCCTGCAGTCAGTACAGAGCACAACCTCTGAAGGCCAGTGGGAAAGAATCTTGCTCTGCTGGGTTGCCAATCGTGCAAAATGATTTGCCTTCATCGTGCCAAGCCTCTTCAACTCTGGTGCAACTATATTCATTTAAACAAGTGAATATAGTACATTCCTGCCTTGTAGCTAATGATGAGTGACAACATGCTGAGAGTGGATGGCAAACCATTCGTGGCAGAAGTTTCATTTTCTTTTTTTTTTGTTTATGTTTTTCAGAATCTTTGGCAAGGCTAGCATTCATTATACGTCCTAGCTACCCTCAAACTGTGGCAGTCCACAAGATGAAGCTGCTCCCACATGGATGTAGGATAAGCATTTCATGATTTAGCCAACAGCGATAAATGAAAAGGTTAAATTTTCCAGGTGAGAATGAACAGTCCAATGCGACACACCATTCGACTTGTGAAAAATCCACACCCACCTGGGATCTCTGGGTGTGGGGAAGAGGGAGAGTGGTCCATTGAAAGGAATGGCTTTGAATCTCAAGGGGAAGGGGTGGTATGGGTAGCATTTAAATCTTTCTGATGGAAATGAAAATAAAGAACTGATAATAAATCTTAATACTCACTTCAAAAGACCTGCTTCTTTGTTGATCCACTTACTTGGAAAGAAAACAAATCCATAAATAATGCTTAAGCCTGAAGAAAATACACTTTGGCTTCACATCAATAATAAAATTAATCTAGATGACAAATATGATTGCTTTGAACAGCAAAGAGTACAAGGTGTACCTAGATAAATATTAATATATTTCACCAAAGACAAAGCATTAATATTCATAAAAAGTACAAAATCATTAGTTGTCTGTCTCTATTGAACCTTTAAATGCCACAACCTTAAATATGAAACAAAAATTAAAACACTGAAGGCAGTGATCACCTCTCATGACCTTGAATGCATATAATGACAATGTGCCCTCCGCAGTTTTTTCTTCCTCTTTATCTTTTCCCTCTCCTCCTCTGATAGTTCCAACAGATGCCAAGGTCATCCACTCAAGGTAACAATTAGTCATTGAAAGCATTATGTGCTAGCTGATTTTCACTCCTCTCAGGACATAATGGAAATTAAATCTGTCTTCTTTCTTCAAAGCTCAACAGTGCTGCTACTAACCACAACCAAGTCAACAAGAACCTGTTGCTCCCAACAGCATTACAAAGTACCAAATCCTTGTCCTGGAGGGAGTGCAGAGAATTTCTGCTAGATTGATTTTTGAGATAAAGGGTTTGTCTAACAAGTCCTGATGAAGGGTCTTGGCCCAAGACATCGACTGTTTACCTGGCCTGCTGAGTTCCTCCAGCATTTTCTATGTGTTGCTTGCATAATGAAGACTGGCCCTATACCTATCCAAGTTTAGAAAAGTGAGTGATAATCTTGGCTGAGCACAAGATCCTGAGGAGCCATAACAGAGTATGTGTTAATGATGACATTTCCCTAGGCAATTCATTCTAAAGCTAGAGAATACACCAAATGGATGTCTATTTAAGACCACAATGAGGAGAATAATCGGTTTTCTTGTTAAAGAATTTTCTACTTCCGAATGGTGGTTGCTGTGTTGGCCCCATTTAAAGCAGTTTTCTCTTTAGAAAAAAAGACATTAAAGGAATGAAGGGTGACAAGCAGGAAAGTAGAGGCAAAGTGTCAATCAAACTGACTTCAGTCTTATTTAGTGATGAAACAATCACAGAGATCAAATTTCCAGCGTCTGCAGAATCTCATGCTTAGACATTTCAAAAGTTAGGATAGCCTATTCCTGCTGGTATTTCTACTGTTCTCGTGTTACCTCTGCCACCTTGGAGTTATTTTTGTCCACTTTAAAAAGAATGTGATCAACAAAATCAACCTTTAAGCACTGAATCATGTAAAATACCAGAATTATTTACTATTACTTGACCTACCCCATGCTGTGACGGAGGCCAGTTAAACATTAACACAACACTTAACAGCAGTCCAGCCTATATTAACATGATACACAGAGTAAAAAAACACTACAAAGGATGCACTCTTCATTCTTCAGCAAGTTAGACTCTTTGAAATACACAAGGAGCATCATTATCCCTTTCTTTCTTATGTTTCATTCTGATCTAACTTAGTTATAGATACCAATAATTTCTCAGAAGTACTCCACATTAAATTAGAAGAAAAGTAAAGGAACAGATTTATGGTGAGACACTTTTCCAACTTCTTGGCAGTTATTCATTAATGTCATTGAGCGGTTCCTGTATCAGAGTGGAGAGAATTCTATCCCGAGTCAAAGCCTACAAACGATACCTCCCAGTGTGGATCGATTGATGATTGGTGCCTAAACCGGAAATGTCAATGGTTTTCATTTGCGCCGACACATCAAGACCAATCTGGTATAATCATCTCTTTAACATCACATTAAAAACTATCAAAATCAAGAAAAAGACTTTTATCTAACAATGTACTAATCATCTTAAATGCATAATTTGGCAAATATTGGAAAAATCCTTGGAGAGATCGACCTACAGATTGCAATAAGCACAAAGGCAGCTAATAGTAGGCAGGGGAGCTTAGGAAGAAAGTAGGGAACGCAAATCTTAAACAGTTAGACACTTTCACATAATGGGCAAAAATAAAGTGAAAGGAACAAAGAGGGCTCGAGAGGATTGCAATGAGAGAATTTTAAACTGATGGTATTGGGAAAACTTGGCATAAACTGCAAGCAAAAACCAGAATAAAGTGCTTGCGGAGCAGAGGTGGAAAGAAATGAGAACAATTTCAGTACACTAAAGACCAGAGATTGAAGAATGCAAGGCTGGCAAAACAGTTGAAATCTGTAGCTTATAAAAAGGCAGAGATAGAAGATTCAGCAACTATTGCAAAGCAATTGCCGAGACAGAAGTTACACAGATTTATCTAGATGACAAATGTGATGGAATTAATATGGGTTTGGAACCTGTCCTGCCAGGCTCAGAAGTGAGATGGTGGAAGATGCTGGAAGTTGTGGAGAAAGGTGTGTTGCATGTGGAGACTCACTGGCTAGTTCAACCCGGGAGACTGGACAGGATAAAGAGAAGAGATCCTGCAGATGCTGGAAATCCGAAGCAAAATACACAGAGTGCTGGAGGAGCTCAGCAGGTCAGACAGCATCTATGAAAATGAGTAAACACTCAATGTTTCTGGCTGATACACTGTTGGGGGGGGGGAGGGAAAGCAGGACAGCCGAGAAGGTGATAGGTGAAGTAAGGTGGGTGAGAAAGGGAATGAAATAAGAAGCTGGGAGGTGATATGTGACAAAGGCGAAGAGCTGGAGAAGAATTAATTTGATAGGAGAGGAGAGTGGATTACAGGAGAAGAGGAAGGAGGAGGGGAACCAGGGGGAGATGATAAACAGATTAGGAGAAGTAGTAAGAGGACAGAATCGCAGTAAAGGGAAGAAGGGAAAAGTAACTACCAGAAGTTATCTGCCGGAGGCTACCTAGGCTGAATACGAGGTGCTGCTCCTCCAACCTGCGCATGGCCTCATCATGTAGAAGAGAAGGCCACGGACCAACATGTGAGAATGGTAACGAGAGGGAATAAAAATGGTTGGCCACTGGGAAGCTTTGCATTTTGTGGATAGAGCTGAGTTGCACAACAAAGAGGTCCCCCAATCTATATTGAGTCCAACCAATTCAGAGGAGGCCACACTTGAAGCACTGGATACAGAAGATAGCCCCAACAGATTCTGCCTCACCTGGATGGACTGTTTAGGGTCCTGAATAGAGGTGAGAGAGGAGGTGAATGGGCAGGAGTAGGACTTCTGCCGCATGCATAGTTAAAAGCCAATAGGGAGAATAGTGGAGAGGAACAAATGGACAAGGAAATCATGGAGGGAGCAATCACTGCAGAAGATGGAGGTGAGGGGGGTGGGAGGGGATGGTAAATATGTGTTTGGTATCGGGTCCCGTTGAATATGATGGAAGTTGTGGAGAAAGGCGTGTTGCATGTGGAGACTCACGGGGCTGTACGTAAGGACAAAAGGAACTCTCTCTCTCTGTTAAGGCAGCAGGAAGATAGGTCTCGGCCCAAAATGTCAACTGTACTTTTTTTTTTCCCATCGATGCTGCCTGGCCTGCTGAGTTCCTCCAGCATTTTGGGTCTGTTGCCTGGATGTCCACTTTAATTTTGTTTGTCAAAAAATGTTTCCAGTCCTCAGGTACAGACATCCTTTTTTAGCACTCTGATGTCCATCCCTCCACTTCCTGCCCCCAAATTTCAAACTGCCAAAATCTAACATGAACTCCCGATGAAACCTTTCGCCCCAATCTTTCAACTGAGGTCTAAAATATCTCACTTGTGCTCAGACCAGCTACAACCTAAAGAGTAACCTTAAACCTTCTGCATTGGCCACTGTGTGGATTTTTATTTCATTTTTGTCATAATAGATTTATTGGCTCTCTCACGTAATGAAAGCAGCAGCCTTCCACATGAACATTCAGTGCCACAGAGAAGGTATTATCATCTACATCAGGGGTTCATCACTCTTTATGCTGAGGATCAATACCACTAAGCAAGGCGTCCGCAGATCCCAGGTTGGGAACTCCTGACCTACTCACAAGATGATAAACATCCTCGTCCCTCAGCAATGAGCCATTCAGTACAGGGAAAAAAAAATATTTTGCATCCTTGCAGCCTTTCAGACTGAATATTACAGGAATTCAGCTTCTTTTCATCAATCAGATGGTTGTTGGCTGTTTAGATGGAACAAAATAAAGTTAAAATGCTACTCATATGATCACTTTGGCTTTTGCAACAAACATCTGAAGGTTTATATTTAATTCTAAAATAATTAAAGATATTGTAACTGATTATTTAAATATCCAGGCAAGGCACTTACACTTAGAAATTGCATAGAAAAAGGCTATCAGACAAATAATCAATGTTTCTTTAGAGCATTCCTTTCTCTATTACTCTTTACGGTCACTCTTTACAAACGGACTGAGTATGAGCAGCTGTGCTACTCATATGCAGACGAAAAGGCGTTTCCCATATTCTGAGATTTATGTGATTATAGGACTGTACCTTATATTGGATTCCTTCAGTTTTTGGTGTTTTCTTTCTTACGGACAATTGGCAGGTGGATGACCTGTTAATTTTTTTTGTGTGTAAAGTTGGTGGTTGTGGGCTTGGTGCTACTGTCACTGTTCTGTTCTGTGAGTGAAGGGGTTGGGGATAGTTATTGGTAGGGGATCATTCATTCT
The DNA here is from genome assembly GCF_963921235.1 of Mobula hypostoma. Classification (NCBI taxonomy): domain Eukaryota; kingdom Metazoa; phylum Chordata; class Chondrichthyes; order Myliobatiformes; family Myliobatidae; genus Mobula; species Mobula hypostoma. The sequence continues at coordinate 35,737,481 of NC_086113.1, forward strand.
TATTGTGGATGTTTTTTTGCTGTGGACAAGGGGGGTTTTGGGGATCAGTGAGCTTTGCTTCTTTTCTTTTTCATGCTGGTTGGGGCAGAGTTGATGTATTTTCTTTTATCAATATCCATGGTCTTTCTGTATTTAATGGGTACCTGGAGCAGACAAATATCAGAGTTGTATCGTACATGCATACCTTGACAATAAAATGAACCTTGGAACATTTTTTTATTATTCAACAGCAGCATTAATCAATTTATTTTAAAAGAATGAAATGAAATAACATTATATAACAGCAGACAACATATTAACCTTCTGTATGGTAACATTTCAGGTGGCGAATTGGCGATACATCTCCACCAAAGGAGGTGTAATGTGCTCCTTCCCTCTGCTGGCCTGCAGTTCACCCTTAGGCAAGGTGTAGCACCTGCTAAGCTCCACCCTCACCTGATCAGGGTCATGGGAAGCCACGGGTGCAGGTGGTGACGGTCGTATGAGCAGCTGGTGCACATCACAAGTCCTGGTTATGCAAGCACTGAAGTCAGACAGATAATCTCTAAAGAGTATTGATAATGGCTGGAGTCACCTGTCTTGTAAAGATACTGCCTAGAAGGCAGCAATGGCAAACCACTACTGTAGAAAAATTTGCCAAGAATAATCACTATCATTGAAAGACCATGATCAGCCACATCATGACATGGCACATATTGACCGAACAACATAAAACTGTTTAGCATTTATAAAGTCGAATTTTCTTGCAAAATACAAACTTTATGACTGAATTTAACTTCATATAAAGATAAAAACTGAAAGACTAGAACAATGTAAGCCATTTCATTCCAGCAAGAAAACAAATATTTCTCAAGAATTACCATCACCTCAATAATAATAACCTTTTCACCTACAGGCTTCTCTGCGTGGGTGGGGTGACGATGGGATAAAGGGATGTGGTGGGGGGGGGGGAAATTCTATTAAGTATTAATGAAATGAAGCAATTTACAGAATTTGTAATTTTAAAAAAGTGAAATAGAAGGATACAGCAAATTTGCAAAGAACATTTCTGTGATGCCATTGGGTTCTACCAGAGGCATGGGTGGACATATTTTGCTAAGAATGAATCAGTGGACCTTTCATTCAAAAGTGTTGGGAACCATGACCTTTTACAGATAAAACTGATTTTATTTTAATAATAATGACTACACGATGATTCATAATCACACTTGTCGGCACATTAATGCAAGCACTACAAAGAATTAGGAGTGCTGGCAAAACCTTATATTTGGTGCACGTTTGCTTTTAGAATTGGTATAACTATTGTGCTCAGTCGCATAAGTACAGTCAGCCCTCCGTATCCGTGGATTCAACCAACCGCAGATCGGGATCAGAAGAAAAAAACGGAAGTTCTTTCTCCAGCACTCGTTGTTTGAGCATTGCTCGCCTCGTGTCTCGATCATTCGCCACTTGTGTTGTGAGCGAGAGGAAGGAGTTTAAGGCTAGTAAGGGGCGGCTGGCTAACTACGTAAAGCGCTACAGCCTCAGGAACTTAAAGATCACGGGAGAATCGGCATTGGCTGCTGCTGAGGCAGCATCAGCGTTCCCAGAAGAGCTACGATGGTTGCGTCTGTACTGATCATGTACAGACTTCTTTTTCTTGTCATTATTCCCTAAACAATACAGTATAACAACTATTTACACAGCATTTACATTGTATTAGGTATTATAAGTAATCTAAAGATGATTTAAAGTATACAGGTGGATGTGCGTAGGTTATATGCAAATACTACGCCATTTTATACGGAGGAGAAGATGGTGGCGCGACACAGCGCGTGCAGCCACTCCGAAATGATATCGTATTTGTAAGTAGGATGCTGTGCACAATCCTGATTTAATGGAGGCAGAAGTGAGAAGCACAGAGGAACAACTGGAGAAACTTCTGAAGTGCCCATTTCGCTGCCGCTGCTACTGTGCGATCGAGAATCTCCAGAGGGGAAGGCCCCAAATCCTCGGCTTTGCCTATTGCCTGTTGCTGGGGCCGGGGTCGAAGCGCTCAGCAGAGATAGTGCTCGGTGTCGGAGGGCTGGTCGGAGGCTCGAAGTTTTTGGACGGACTCAAGAGTCGGCTGTGGTTGGGTGCTTCCAGGGTGCTGCGTCGGCAAGTTTGCGGTGCTGGAGGTTCATGGCAGGGAGAGTTTTTTTTTCTTCCTTCTACCGTCTGCGTGAGATGATGGGGCTTTCGAGAGACTTTGAGACATTTTTTTTTACCATGCCCATGATCTGTTCTCATCAATTATGGTATTGCTTTGCACTATTGTAACTATATGTTATAATTATGTGGTCTTTGTCAATTTCTCAGTCTTGTTTGTCTTGTATTTCTGTGATATCATTCTGAAGGAACATTGTATCATTTCTTAATGCATGCATTACTAAATGATAATAAAAGGCGACTGCGTGTCCTCATAATCTAAATCTAAACTTGAGCATCCGCGGAATTTGGTATCCGGGGGGGGTCCCAGAACCAAACCCCCGCAGATACAGAGGGCCGACTGTATAATATATACGGACATCCACAAATGCAAAGTATGTCTGCAATGTTACACGGGTTCAATAACCTTGGTTCCTCCAACACTCAGCATCTGCTGCCCGTGAATTCCACAATAAAAAAAAAATTCCAGAGGAATGCAGATTTGTATGTTTAATCAATAACTTACTACTAGTAATTATATTTTGTCAGGAATGTTGAGTTTAAAGCTCAAACCCACACCAGATTTGCTCTCCTGAAATTACTGGCAGTGCCAAATGTCATGTAATAAAAATGATGCTGTTTACATGATTCCAAGAAGCAGTGGGTGAACAAAGAGTTTTTCAAATAGCCAAGTCTGCGCTGAGTTTCAAATCACAGAACTGAATGTCCTTGAAAGAATTATCATGAGTAGACTGTCAGAGATAGATATGAAACAAGCTCAAAGCCTATTTCTACTTTTATGACTTTTGATTATGTTATTTAGAATAAATTGTACGCATGTCATTACACAAATGATTCGCTGCTGTGCTCTGCTGCAAAAGCACTCAAGCCCAAGCTAACTTATAGTTTAAAAGGAAGCTGTAATACCAGTTCATCAGGGACAGCAATGCAGGCATTAAATTTTATGACCAATATTCCAAAGGAAAGTAGCAGCAGTGTACATGAACCAATGCAAACAGAAACGGGCCAGATACTAGAGACAGGGAATATTATTATCCTGTGCCATATTTCTTTGCATGTCAAGGGTATGATTACACAGGTTTCCTTCCAAAATTGATTGGATGGAGTGCCAATGATAGATTCTGTAAATGCAAAGTGAGGAGGATTAGTAGGTGGTGTATTGGGAATACAGACACACCATAAGATCACTGTTTATACAAATGTTATAGCTATCACTCAACAGCAGGAGTGATTTCACAGTAGCAAATCATTTGCTATTCCATTATTTGAAATAATGTTACAACACACATTCTTCACAATTGGGTGTTAAACCCACATCTACACACGACCAACTCTGCAATCAAAAGATGAATTGCTTGTTTTAATAGTTACCCACAGATTTGGAAAAGAATTAGTGTGGGAGAAGTTTAACAAAGAAATCTATTAAGCGGTGCTGAGCTTCAACTGCTGAAATATATTGAAGATAACGCTAACGTAAACTCAGCAATCAGTATGCACACAATAATAACAAACAAGGCATTCACAATTTTTTAAAATCTTTCATTTGATATTGATCCCAGAGAAGTTAAACTAAGGCTAAGCCACAAAGAGGTTTCCACACTACTGTACCCGATCACAATGAACTCGCTGCCATTGTTTGGGCAACTAGCTACAATAACACTGTCAATATTGACTACATGGCCTTGCTACTCCTATTTCATAAGCAAATCACAATCCAATCCGATTCTTGCATTCCACTTTTTCTACACCATCTTCCTTATTCTAAATTTGTTTATCTTATTGTTGGCTAATGGATAACATCCTTCCCCCATGTACTTCCGAACTTTTAAAACTGTAACTCACTGACCTTATTTGCTTTATCAGTAGCTAATGATCCACTCAACCACATTCTTACCTTAATCTGATTCTCAGAGCAACTGTTTTTCAGTCTTCCCTTGCTGCTTCCCTTCGTATACAAAGTTCTCACCTTTACTTCCTCAGGTCCAAGTGACAGAAATGAACAGCTACGGTGGGTGCTCATTTGAAAACTAAGGTCTCATGTCTTGAAAGTAAACTATTACCAAGACTGCTCACAATTCCAAGACTAATTTAGAGTACAAAAACATCATGCACCCCATTCCTCCACCCCTTGCTCATCTCTCCCATGCAACAGTTACAGATACTCAGATGCTCCTAGCCAAACATACATTATCATCTCTCTACAGAAAATTCATAAAAATTACTTAAACATCCAAGCTATTTTTTCCTCATCTCTAACCTTGCACTGATATTAGTTTGAAATACTCTGCCAGGGGTCACCAGTCATGATTTAGTCTAGTAAATTTAGGTTTCTATCAATTTTGCTAAATGGATGTTAAACAGCTCTACTTAGTGCACAACAGGGCAACATCAAGTGTCCAGTGTAATTTGGCAAGTCTGAAGGAAGTGACAAGATTCGTACAAGGAAATGAATCAGAAGTAGTATTCAGAATATAACCGAGGTGTTATTTATGATAGATGACAGTACAATGCACAACTTGTTTGGAAGTAGGAGTCAATATTTGCAAACAAATTTAATCAAATTTGAACTCTTGAGATTTGCTAACTTTAGTTCTATTGGCATGCTCCTGCTTACTAGTTATTATGCAAAAACAAAAATCTGTAAAGTTTGTGCTTAATGACCATAAGTCAGAATACCTCTTATACATGTTTGCAGGGAGGGAAAAAAAGGCAGGCAATTTATTACTAGGATGAGTCTCTCAGGCTGATTACTGATTGCCAAAAGGAATTATGCAAGCTGCTAAACGTATTACAGTGGTATGTTAGGGCAGGAGTGCCACAGAATCAATTTTATTCACTGTCTATTTATTTGATTTCAGATCAGTTAGATTTTGATTACAACGCCAGATATGAGAGGAAAAAAATACCACTAACTCCATTCCACTGGAAAGTCCATGTGGTTAGATAAAGAACTGTCTTGATTCACGGCCATCAAAAGTTAAGCAACTTGCCACGTTTGCAAAATGAAAATTCTCGAGTTGACCATCTCTTCCCCTTCAGGAATACCACTTCTGTTTACAGTTCTTCGCAACAGCCCTGACCCACATTTCACAAATTTTACAAGCCTTCATTTTCTCCTATCACGTTCCACAATAATCCAACAACCAGATAATATTCCAAAAGTACCACAGCAACCTTGTTTTCATCTGAATGACTACACCAGGGTTGTAACAGGTTTATTAAAACACCTGTATATGAGCGTGTCCCCATGAAATCATTCAGTATTTACCCCAATCAGAAGCCCTGGATGAACCATGAAATCCAGAATTTGTTGAAGGCCAAATCAGAGGCACTGAAATCTGGAGATCAAGAATGCCACAAGAGGTGCAAGTAAGATCTCCAGAAAGCCGTTTCACGGGTGATTCCAGACTAGTCTGGAATCAACGAGGAATGCTCGACAGCTGTGGAAGGGTCTGAATACCATAACCTCCTACAAAATTAAATCCAGTGACATGGGGGACAGCAGAGCCTTGCTTCCACTCAAGCTCAATGCCTTCTACGCTTGCTTTGACCATCAGAATATTAACGAATCATTGTGAACGGCCACATCTCCCGATGTTCCTTTCTCTCAGTATCTGAAGCTGACGTGCAGGCTACCTTCAGGAGGGTGGATCCAAGGAAAGCATCCAGACCGGACAGGGTACCTGGCCAGATCTAAAGATCTTTGCTGATCAACTGGCTGGTGTGTTCACTGATACCTTTAACCTTTCCACTTTGGTAATGTGTGATACATACCTGCTTCAAGTGGGCTTCAATCATACTGGTGCCCTGGAAAAGCCTCAATGATCCTCACCCAGAGGCACTTACATCCACAGTGATGAAGTGTTTTCAGAGGTTGGTGTTGAAACAAATCAGTTTCTGCCTGAGTGGTGACTTGGATCCATTCCAATTTGCCTACCAAAGCAAAAGGCCCACAGCAGATGCCATCTCATTGGCTCTTCACATAACCCCGTAACATCTGGACAGAAAGATGCATACAACTGTATGCTCTTTATCGGTTACAGCTCAGCATTTAATACCATCATCCCCTCAAAACTAGTCAGTAAACTCTAAGACCTGGGCCTCAATACCCATTTTTGCAATTGGATCCTCAATTTCCTCACTTGCAAAGCCCAGTCAGTTCAGATTGGCAAAACATTTCCTTCACAATCTCCATCTGCACAGATGCACCACAGGGACGTGTTCTTAGACTCCTGGTCTGCTTGCTTTACACCTATGACTGTGAGGCTAAGCAGAGCTCCAACGCATATTCCATTTCACTGATGGCACCACTGTTGTGGACCATGTCAAGAGTGGTGATGTCAGCATAGAGGAGGGAGATTGAGGATTTGACTGAGTGGTGTCATAACAACAGCCTCTCACTCATTGTCAGTAAGGCCAAGGAACTGATTGTAGACTTTAGGAGAGGGAAACCAGATGACCACGAGGCGTACTCATCGGAGGATCAGAGGTGGAAAGGGTCAGTAACTTTAAATTCCTGGGTGCCACCATCTCAGTGGAACTGTCCTGGATCAATCATATAATTGCAATTGCAAAGAAAGTACGACAACCCCTCTACTTTTTTCAGGGTCTGTGGAGATTCAGCACGTCATCAAAAACCTTGATAAACATCTACAGATATGTGGTGGAAAGTATACTAACTGGCTGCATTGTGGCCTGGTATGGGAACACCAATGCCTTTGAGCGGAAAATCATACAAAAGGTAGTGGAACTGGCCCAGTACATCATGGGTAAAGCCCTCCCAACCATTGAGCATATCTACATAAAACATTGCTGCAGAAAAGCAGCATCCAAAGATCCTCATCAGCCAGGCCATGCCCTCTTCCTACTGCTGCCATCAGGTAGAAGGTACAAGTGCCTCAGGATTGTCACCACCAGGTTCAAGAACAGTTACTACCCTTCATCCACCAGGCTCTTGAAAAGAGGATAACTATACTCCATATATTTCTGGTGTTCCCACAAGCAATGATCTTACTTCAAGGACTCCTTAATTTGTTATTTCCTGCTCTCATTATTTATTGCTATTTACTTATTTTTGCATTTGCACAGTTTGTTGTTCACTGATCCTGTTTACAGTTACTGTTCTATCAATTTGCTAAGTACGCCCACAGGAAAAATAAGCTCAGAGTTGTATATGGTGACATGTATGTACTCTGATTATATAATTTTGACCTTTGTTCTTTTCCGGAGACAAATATACACATAGTATCTATTGTTATTGCATTTTCTCTACAGTTTAAAAATAACATGTTTTGTCACTAAATCAGTTCTGCTGAGAGGTCTGACCTCTAATATTAACTTTATTTCTCTTGCTACACACACTATTTGACCTGCCAAATATTCCCAGTATTCTTTTGGTTGCTATTGAGGTTTGAAGAAGTCATCAATGATTATACAATATAATCCAGTCAACTATTATCACATTCAGGTAAAGAAAAATAAAAACCAAGGTTCTTGGCAACAGATACATCCACAAGTTCTTACGCTGAGAAAAGTTACCACCACCTCCTCTCAGTTTGTTTTCATTCTAATAGATCAGATTTTCCCAAATTCATGATTCACAAACTTGGAAAACAAATTATTAATGACTGCTTTGATATAAATAATACACAAGACATATTTGCAATTCCTTGAAGAGTTGAAGTCCATCTGCTGGGAAAATGACAAAGGCCACTTCTGTCATGTTGTATCTTAGTGTTATATTTCATGCATAAGGTAATATCAGAATCTGAATAAGAAGATTGTGACTTGTAAAACTTACATATTTCACAATTCATTATAGAATAACAGCATACAAAAAATAGGGACATGGGCAACATTTAAAGCGCACCTTCAAGATACTATTTATGTACATCACAAATCAGTGTCTAAAAACTTTTTATGATAAAGGTGGTGGTTTCTGTGAATTGACAATGGTCGTCAACAGATTTCTTGACCTGTGACCCCAATTCTGTTGCTGGTCATGATGAACTCTTTCTAAACTCAGTGGGGTGGGGGGGTGCAGGAAGTAAGGAAGGCGTAACCGGGTAACCCAGGTATTGGTTGTTCTTCCCTTTCTTCTATCCCACAAATGGATCAGTGCGCAACTGCCAACATGGTTGCCCATCTTACAGAGGTAATGTGGGTGAAATGCACTTCTTGGGATTTAACAGGAGTAAACTACAATTATTTCTTTAGCAAGAATACCCAGATTTCATAATTTGTTGTTAAGTGCAAATCAGAAGATCAATTAAAAGGAACCAATAACAGACATTACCAAATTTTGATCGCTCATTTTCAAGGATAATCTTTGAAACCTACTTTACACAACCAGACACGTTCTTTGCTCAAGCAAAATCCAAAGTAAGTGGAAAGGAACGTGCAGCAATGCTAATCAAATGTACCTCAGAGAAAAGCACCAAAAGAGGACCTCAGCACTGTAATACTGATACTTCCTTTGCAGGCCAAGATTAATGGGTCAATTACAGCCGATTCCCTGTACGCCTTTGTGCATAAAGCCTTTAGCAGACGTGCAAGTTTAAATTACTTGACTTCTGTTCAGAACTTTTCAATAGCTCAACAAATTTCAGAATACATTAGAACCAGCTGACAATAGCCTACAATATACATGTGTATGATCAAAAAGTCTTTCCTCTCCCCTCCCCACCCCAAAAAACTGGCAGCAAATCTTCTGCAATTCTGAGGGACAGAGGGACAGCTGACAGCACAGAAGGGGGTGGAGTAAATAGAGGAGAAGATTTAAATCCACCAAGACAACTGAGTTGAAGGCAAGGAAAAAGAGCATTAGGAGACCTAGGGAGGGAGGAGTGAATTATGGGCAGGTGAGTTGGTCATTAGAGAAATTACAAGGTAAACATGCTGTGGAAGTAAGCCAGCACTTTCATTTTCCTGTGTTGACTGGGTCTTTGTAAAACAGGACGCAAAGATGGCAGCTAAAATTTATTTTTTTCTGTCATTCTCAGCATGGCCATATCAAGAAAAATAGAGAGAGATGGGAGGGTGGGCAAGAGGGAGAGACAGTTGTGAGGGCAAGGGAAGGAGAGGGAGAAAGGGAGATGCGAGGGTGAGGGAGGGAGAGGGAGAAAGAGAGGGATGCGATGGTGAAGGCGGGAGAGGGAATTAGAAGGGAGAGACAGATGTGAGGGCAAGAGAAGCCGAGGGGGTCGGTGAGACAGATGTGAGGGCAACGGAGGGAGAGGGGGCAAAAGGGAGAGACAGATACAAGGGTGAGGGCCCTCGTTTCTTCCTGACCCACTTAGAAAATGACGCCTTGTACACCAGGTTGACGTTCATTGACTTTGGTTTGCCATTTAACACGTTGTCCCTTAGTGGCTGGTGGGCAAACTGTCCGTAATGAGACACAACACCCTTCTCTGTAACTGGATCTTCAAGTTCTTGATGGACAGATCTTAGTCATCCCTGGTTGGCAACAACACCTCAAGCTCCATCATGCAGAACATTATTGTCCCCCCACAAACCCCCAGGATTGTGTGCCAGCCCACAGCTGTTCACCCTGTGCTATCTCATAACTACACTGCAGACCCACATCAAACCCTAGCATCAAGTCCACTGATTTTATAGCAGTGATTGGCCTCATCAGCAACAATGATGAGTTGGTTTACAGGCAGGAGGTCACATGGTGCAAGATCAACAACCCGAGTCGCAATGTGGATAAGACCACAAAAAAGAGTGACTGTAGACCTCAGGAAGGCACAATTCAACCACCCTCGCTGCACATCAATGGCTCTGCCATGCCAGGAGTGAAGAGCACGAAGTTCCTTGGCATGCACAAAATCTAACCTGGATTCACAATATCTCATCGGTAAAGAAAGCAAAACAGCACCAATACTTTGAGGAGACTGGCAGGAAAGGCTCCCTGTCCCTATTATAACAACTTTCTACAAGAGCACCATTGAGAGTGTCCTGTCTGGCTGCATCATCGAATGGTACAGAAGCTACAGGGCATCAGACCGCAAGACCCTACAGAGGATAGTAATGCTGGAGGGGATCACTGGGGTCTCCCCCAATTATTTGTGATATTTACCAAGAATGTTGTCCATAAAGGCTCCAAAGCATTGTTGAGGATCCCTACCACTCATCCCACAATCTTTTTGGCCCACTGCCATCAGGAAAGAGGTACTGGCACATCAGGACTAGAGCTGGCATACTGGAAAACAGCTTCTTCCCATAATCGGACAGACTAACGAATACCCTGCCACCACTGAGGTCTTATCGCTTGGGCAGCGAGCTGTTTACCGGCTCTACACACTATATGTACTTTGAATTACATTTTATTAACTCTTTGTTGGTAGTATTTTGTTTTACATGCTGTGTGTGATACAAGTTTTGTGTATGCACCTTGGTCTGGAAGTTTCAATTGGCTATTTATATGTACAGTCGGATGATGATAAACTTGAACTTTACTTAAATCTCTTTATGTGCTTAAAAGCAATAACCAGGTGGAGTTTTATTTCTGAAGCTCAATTTGGAACTATCAAACAAAAAAAAACTTTTGGTAAGTTTCTGTTCCACCACATGTCTAATGCAATTTTGGATAGCTAAAAATACAACTGACAAAACTGGTTGCCAATTCTGTTTGTGTATAGTAATCTCTGTACAAATTAGTATTTCAAATCTTCTCAAAAATGAACCACTTAGTACCCTTGCACCCAAAATAAACAAATTAAACAAACTCATGTCGCATCACCAATGGGAACAGATTTGCAAAAACACACCCTGAAGATCAATTCATTCTGGAGCCATGTTTAGTTTTGTGGGCAGAAACAAATGCCACCATTCCACTAGTAAACCTCTCTCTTCTCCAGCCCCTCCCCACACCTCATACATGCCTGTTCTCCAGTAGTGGTTTACTGGGATGGTATTATCAGGCATTTTTACTGTTTTAATCAAAAAATGAAGAGATGAAGAACCATTAAAACTTTGAGATAAAGAGTTAATTACTACATACCACCCAAGTAATCAGTTGAGAAAAAAATGGCAACTTGAAACTCCCCCTTTTAAACATTGTCCAAGAGACTAGTATTATTCTATATTCCAAAATTATCAAGCGAGCATAAAATCACAAAAGATAAGTTACCTTTTTCATTTCCAGCTTTCTTTGGCCCTCGTACATCTGCTATCACATGACTAAGTCTACAACATTCTTATATCCACTTATTGGAAAAATCTAACAAATCCTGATTCACGGCTCTTTTTTCCTCAAAAGTACTAGTAAACCAATCTACATAATTTAAACTAGATTACACTGCAGCATCCTGGCCTTGAATACTAACAACGTTTGAAGGTTGCATTCTGCTGTTTTATGTAGAGTTCTCACGTTGATCTACCGCAGACCGCAGGCATTTGCATCCAGAACTAATCAACTGTCAGGATTTCTCAGTACAGACAAATCCTTTAAGAAAAGGAGATTACAACAAGAATATGATCCAGGTGTTATCAAAACAGGATCTGTATACTCAAACAACAAGAATTCTGCAGATGCTGGAAATTCAAGCAACACACATCAAAGTTGCTGGTGAACGCAGCAGGCCAGGCAGCATCTGTAGGAAGAGGTGCAGTCGATGTTTCAGGCCGAGACCCTTCGTCAGGACCTGTATACTGTATATTAGAAGTATTTTTGTAAAATATCAGCACTTGAATGCCAGCAGTACCATTACTTAACCATCAGTGTAGAAAAATTGAGATTACAGTTCTTGTTCCATTTTTCCTTGCCTTCTCTATTCTTCTTTTAGTTAAATCTTATGGGAATAGACATTTGCAGTAGACAGAAGCAGCATGGCCTTTTGTTCATGATCTGAAACAACCCCCCTCAGTGTATGCTCACACCATTTTATATCTTCCCATGCTTCAAATTTTTTAATCTAGATTCGAAAATAAAGGGTTTTAAGCATTCTTGGCTTCAGTGAAATAAAGTATTTGAGGACTCCCCAAATAATTCTAGCATCTCTTCTTAAGTTTAAACCTAGTGGATTGATGCTGGGTGCTGCGTGACAAGAATGGACTTTCTACAAGAGGCTTCTGAAAAATACACACCCCATTTAAATTACAAGCAATTATTTCATAACTTCACTTTCGTACTTCATGACCTAATTTTTAAAATTGGTCTTTATGAATCAGTAGTTCAATTATCAGATAATTATTTTTCTGAACTTTTGGGACTCTGATGATCCATACCTTTAACATTTATTCAACTGAGAACAAAAAAATACTTTCATTTCTATTCATTTAAAAATGAGCTCATACTTAACCATTCCACAACACAAAATGCTGGAGGAACTCAACACGCCAGGTAGCATCTATGGAAAAGAGTAAAGTCAACGTTTTGGGCTGAGTCTTTTCCTTAGATGCTGACTAGCCTGCTGATTTCCTCTAGCATTTTGTGTGTTGCTTGGATTTCCAACATCTGCAAATTTTTTCTTGCTTGTAACTATTCCACAAACTTGCCAACATTTTTCCTCAATATATGCCAGGCTTTTCACATCAAACCAGTTAAAAATCATCCCCATCTGCTACTTCAATCTGATTTCATGTATTAATTTTATGACTAACATCACTAAAACTAGCCCAGTACAATTTTATTGATATACAAGTCATTTTACACCAGGAATGGTTACAAATTAATCTCTGCTATTTGGTTCTCCAAAACTGTGCACTTTTCCTTCTCTGCTTACACTTTATAACACTGCTACCAGAAGTTTTGTGCTGAGAGAAAAAAAGGGTTTTACAGTCTCTGAAGGAGGAGTATACATAATGCCCAAGACACTAGAAGCCTGTTCAGCATTGTGACATTTATAATCTTCTAGCAATCAATTTCAAACAGAAGCACAAATCACTTACTGCAATTTGTCTCCTGCTGATCAGTACCCAGAAAGTGAACAACTATTTTGGGAATTGTCTCTTGTCCTTTGGGCTAGGTCTGTTTTCCATGGGTGGTGACCAGAGAGGTTTAAAAAAATTATGAGGGGTATAGAAAGTGAGTTTTTCCAAAGGAGATAGGTTTTAGGTGAGAATGTGAAGATTCGAAAGTTTTCCCATACAGAGGATGCCAGGTGTATGGAAGCTACAAGAAAGAGGTAGACACATTTACGGTATATAAAAGACAATGGGACAGGTACATGAACAGGAAAGCTTTAGAGGGACACGTGCCAAACATAGGCTTGGATGAGATGGGCTGTTGGCCAGTCGGTTCTGTGTAACTCTGAATTTGTATGTAATATTTATATAGATTGTAAAGGCAAAATCCTTGAGCTAAAACACTGCACTCACAAAATGTATCACTGTACCTATTATCCCAAACCTCACTCACCAACGCCCCAAGATGTGCAATAGCAAAATTTAAAGCTCTGTAATAATTTAATACTCAGGATGTCTGCACATTGGCCAAATCTTTTATTTTCTCCAACATTCACCGACTGCCTGGCTCTGAGCTACACTTAGGAGGGGTGATTGATAAGTTCGTGGCCTAAGGTAGAAGGAGTCAATTTTAGAAAATCTAGGCATATGTATTTTTTCCTACATTTACACACTTAGTCCAGCGGTCGTGGAGCATAAGGATCCCTTCTGTGTAGAAGTCGACGTCTTGGACCTCCAGAAAGTGGCCATAGCAGGGGTTATTGATAAGTTTGTGGCCTAAGGTAGAAGGAGATGAGTTATTAACTTCAAACTTTCTGCATTTTCACTCAAAGAGTTGAACTGCATGTGCATCTAACAAGAGCTGTATAACTCATCTCCTTCTACCTTAGGCCACAAACTTATCAATCACCGCTGCTGTGTGGAGGTCCAAGATGCTGTTGTTTCATGCACGTGCAGTTCAACTCTTTGAGTGATAATGCAGAAATTTTGAAGTTAATAACTCATCTCCTTCTACCTTAGGCCACGAACTTATCAATTGCCCCTGCCGTGGACCACTTCTGCAAAGAAGGGATTCGTATGCTCCACGACCGCTGGACTAAGTGTGTACATGTAGGAGGGGACTATGTTGAAAAATAAATGTGCTAGGGTTTCTAAAATTGACGCCGTCTACCTTAGGCCACAAATTTATCAATCACTCCTCGTATTTGGACCAAACTTCAAGCACCTTGCTATGGCTCAATTCAACGTAAGGCAGAAAAGTTTTTCTGCCTGAACTGAGTGTGCCACTCAGAACAACTCTAACAGGCAGTGGTGTCCTGATACTAAGCTCACCAGCTGTCAAATCTGTTATAATCACTCAATATCTGCAAATATATTTGACATTCAAGTATTCAATAATATTAGAGAATTTTAATTTGTAATATTAATGTTTCCCCAGAGTTTACTAGCAAAATTAAATCTCTTGCGCTTACAAACTCACACTTAGTGTAAGCAAAAACATTGATACTGACTTAACTAAACCCCCACTTAACCCTTCTCCCTGTGCCAGCTTTTCTAACTCTTTGAAATGGGGATGAGAGGTGTTGGACGGGGCAGCAGCACAACCAGCAGGGCAGCAGATCCACTGATGGCTGGGGCCCAAACTAGAAACCTGAGAGGTTTCCAAAGGAAACACACCAAGTGCAGGCATTAAAATTGGCATCAAAATCTGAAACTATGAGCCTATAGGATTTCAAAAGGAAAGAAATTTCACTGTTCTTCAGAGCTATCTTTAAAATGTTAGATCTAAGGAATCAGCCCACTTTACAATTTACTCTGCTTTAATAACTTCAGACCAATTAAGCATTACCTGTCTATTCAACTCTTGCAACTGGCCAGTCATGAACTGGGACTGTAAAGCATCTACTTAAAACTTGTGTTTTGGAAAACTTGGATTCCTTTATTTAATTAGTGATAGCCTGCTCAGATCAATGTTGCAATTACATTACATTCTTCATCTGCTGTAGACATTTCTGAGCAATTAAACAGCGTGGGTGGCAACTGCATTGGGCACGGAAGTAGAAAAGTGGTAGGAGACAAGCCAATATTTCCAAAATTTCATTTGGGCAATATCAGATACCAACTCCAACATAAACATTAGCCAGGCTGATTGAAAACAATACAAAGTTATATTGTTTCACTGCTGATTCTGGAATACACCTCATTAATGGAGCATGGACTTTACCAAAACCAGTTTATACAGAAATTCTTAAAGCATTTACCTCCTTCCTTATTCAGTATGACCTATAGCCCACAAAATATCAATTATAAATACCTTAGTTAAAATTTTGCACTGCAAAACCTTCCAAGAGACATATTTCACGCTAAGACGAATCACAAAGTGTTTCAATTATTCATTTACCTTGTCAGAGACTTATACTGGTGACGCTCAGTCGCCAAGTATTATGAACACTGAGATACAAACAGAGTAACAGCTTATTGAACAGGGCTCACAGTTAGCTGGGTGCCAGCCACTACGTATTTACAAATAATTCAAATGCAGTATAATTGTAATGGTTGACCACTCATTAGTAAGCAGAAGTTGGGTGATCAGACTCACTCAGAATCTATGGCTGAAACTTACTTAGACCTTACTCACAGGAGATCACCTAATGGCAATATGGTCATCAAGGGGTAAACTGGCACACTAAATGTGGCCAAAATTAAAAGGCAAAGAGAAGGATAGCACTTTTAACTTAAAAACCCACCTAGGTACTGTAATATAAAACCGTTGGCAAGTCCACTGTTATTTTAAGTTCACTGCCAAAAATATTTAAGATCATATTTGTCCAAGGATGATGAACACACACATACACACACTCCCGTCCACTTCCTAAGCCGTCTTCCCTTCACCCCCACCACTCAAAACTTTACATTTAATGAATATTAAGCATTTCTGTAAGTAGACTTGGAGCCAGGTATGTGTTGAGCATTGGCAACGTTCTGCACAATGGAATTTTTCCTAGCCAGCAGTTTTGTCTGTGGAAACCAGAATGCTGAGCCCAACATAAAATGTGATATGCTGTTTTAAAAAAGTAAATGCTCCTCAAATCTGCAGCCAGTACAGTTGAAGCCACATCTGTATTGCAAAGTGTTCAAAAGGATTGCACTCCACTTCAAAGGAACTGCATTCAGTATCCAAATAAGTAAATAGCTCTACGTCCAACACAAAAAGACAAGATGATTTGTTTGGATGAAGTACAAGAGTGAAAAGTAAAAGAACTGGAACAAAGGAATGCATCTTAGCAGTCTACCATTGTTGAGGATCTGGAGCATCTAGAAAGTATTGCTTGTCATGTTACCTCAATGCAAATCACGGCTTACTGTGACAACAAACATTAACTTGCATGCAGTTGCACAGAAGCTCTGTATCACTTCCCATTTCACCCTTTACCAACATAATTCTGGAGATCAAGATCCAAAGGAATAATCCTGCTCACTCTGTGCCAGTATGAGCCATGGCTACTGAACCCAAGAATTGCCATTTGATAAATAGCAACAGGATCCACAACACCTTGTTACCTGAAAGCATATCATCCAGACAAAGCTACAGCTCAGAAGGGATATATGAAGCCCAGCCCTCCAAGGAATGCGAAATGAGTCCCATAAAATCAACCAAGAGTTAGTACAGAATATTCACGGCAATATTTCACCCATAACCAATACAATCATTCATCTCATTACAAATTGTGAGCTCTTGTTTATTATAAAGTAAGTTGCTAGATTTATTCATGGAAGTACATTTACACTTTAAAACAATTTAATTTATACATTAAATGACTTTAATTCTGTTAGAATTACACAATTTCACTTTCTTTGAACCTAAAAATTTACTACATTTTCTAAGTCAAATAGGTCAGTGGACACATCTTTTGGAGTTTCCACTTCATGAACTCCATTCTTTTCCTGAATTTCTCCAAGTTGTCATTGCTTATTAAGGCTCAACAGCACAATGACATTTGGTCATTAAAAACGTGCAACCAATGCAAACCTCTGTTCCACCTACCATTTGTTTACATCCATGACTAAACAATAACTGAATGGTGTGCAATAGCAGTATTCCTCACCAGAAACCCAAAGTTCTAGCCCTGCCTTTCCAAAGATCAGCTAGCTCAGTTCAAACACAAATTTAAACACTGCATCCTTGGATTGAATGACCCAGTTACACATTGGATGAGACATACTCATGCAGACCCAATCTTCAGTAATACTTCAAAATCATCTGGCACCCTTAGGACATTGGTAGTGCCAGACTAGCATAGCTTCTGGACAATTAGAGGCTATTCTTATTAACACCCATGCACACTTGCCATTCTACATTCCATAGACAATAGAATATCTCTCAAAATCTCTATCCTGCAAAAGATATCTAAGTATTTTGTGTTTTCACTCTTCAAGTATAGCAGGTAGAGGCCCAGCTTACTCAATTGCTCCTCATATGACAAACCTAACTTCTCTGAAACAGGTCTGATGAACCTTTAATGCACTCCTTCGTAAGCAGATGTGTCCTTCTTTAGACAAGAGGAAAACTGCACTCAATATTCAAGGTGGGATCTCTTGAAGAAGAATCGTTAAGAGGCAACTGTTAGGACAAAGAGGTAATTTCAGACCAAACTGGAATCACAGATGGATGTTCGATACCTGAAGGCAGGGCTTGCACAATACAACTTCCTACAAGGCGAGATTAGGAAGTGGAAATGACCCTTCACTCCCAGATGAGCTCAATGCTTTTTATACATGTTTTGATAGAGCTATGGCACGGCTACATGAGCCCCCACAACTGCAGATGCACCTATAATTTCTGTCTCTGGGGCAGAGGGCGAATCCATGAAAGGTGTCTGGTCTGGACAGTGTACCAAGCTGAGAACCTTAAATGTTGTGTGCTAAGCCCCTTGCTCCACTCTCTATAAACAGGTGACCATGTGACTAAACTCAACTCTAATGCCATCTTCAAATTTGCTGATGACACTACTGTTGAGTGATTCATGGGCAAGTTAGGACACCTGTTTCAGTGGTACTATAGTAATAACCTTTCAGTCAGCTTCAGCAAAACTAAAGAGTTGATTGTTGACTTCAGGAATTGGAGAGGGGACTTTGAAGGATTGGTGAGGGAGAGAGTCAGGATTTTTATATTCTTGGGGGTTAACACATCAGTCGACCTGTCCTGGGCCCAGTACATAGATGTAATAAGGAAAGCATGACGGTGTATTTACTTTCTTTGGAGATTCCGATTGTCACTGAACACTCGAACACTCTCCTACTGATGTACTGTTGTATAAGTGCTGATAAGCAGTACCAGGCCATGATGCAAAGGAATTCGAACAACTGCAGAGAGCAGTGATCCTTGGCTAATACCTAACTGGCACATTCCTTCCCACCATCGGTGGTATCTACAGGATGCACTGCCTCAAGAAGGCAACAATCCTCATCAAATATTTCACCATCTTTTTACAGTTGCCATTGGACAGGAGCTACAGAAGGCTGAAGTGCCAAGTCACCACGTTCAAGAACAGCTACTTCCGTTCTACCATTTGGTTCTCGAATCAACTGGTAAAACCAGAATCACTAGAGTTTAGCAATGCTTATGACCAGCTTGCACTAAATAGACATTTTTGTTGTAATTGTGTTCTTTCTTGTAAAAATGGTGTATAATTTATGTTTATATTTTTCTTGTGAATGACAATTATATGATGCTATGATACTGCTATAAGTCTTTCATACATGTACTTGTGAATATAACAATAAACTCGACTTTCATTTTGACCTATCATCCCCCCGATTCTCTTTCAAGTCTTATTGCATTCCTATTGCTACTTACATTCTAACTTAGTACATGAGTGAGACAAATCAGCTAGTTGAATGGTATCATGTCATCAACCATGCACTTAAACTCCAAATCTATTTCCATGTATTCTAATTTTATTCCTAGTGAGGAGCCTATTAAATGCCTTCAGAAAATTAGTAAGAGATTACCACGTCTATTCATTTCTGTTATCTGGTCTCTTAGATATTTTGTCAAAGAATTCCAACAGATCCATCAAACATGAATTTCTGAAAGGGAAATTATGTTGATTCATGGCAATTATATTATTTTTGTAAGAACCTTGACATTAGTCTGATTGGTATTAGTTTGAAGATTCAGGTAAAATTTTATCACTATGGTCACTATTTTCTTGGGCCATCGTTACAGGTTTATTAATGTAAATCCCTTATCATTGCCCTTAAAATAATTTCTTCCCCAGTAATTTCTCAACATACTAACCTAGAAATCTATTCTGTACCTATTGAGATTCATCCCTCATACTGCTGATACTAATCTGATTATTCCTGTCTACAATCCTCACATTTACCACACTCCCAGCTAGATGCATCTCCAATTAATACTCTGCCTTCCAAGCGTCTATGAATAGCTCTCATTAATATTTTTGCCCCTGTTGTTACATAGTTTCACTCAAATGAATTCTTACTCTACACCCAACAGGCTGTGCCAAGACCTTTTTTTAAACTATGGATGTAATTCCTTATTAACAGCATTAAACTGCCTTCTCTTAAATTTTGCCCAACCTTTTCAAACGTTAAATATAACTCTGTATACTTGGTGTGCAGCAGCTCATGCTCCTGTTATGTCTATCAGAATGAACATTGTTAGCTTGAATTTGCACAGAATGCCGTTGAATATGATTTCAAATTTTACTTCAAATGACACTGGTAATTTTTGGAACAGATGATTTTTTATCTTGTTCTACCTTAACAC
Organism: Mobula hypostoma; assembly: GCF_963921235.1. NCBI lineage: Eukaryota > Metazoa > Chordata > Chondrichthyes > Myliobatiformes > Myliobatidae > Mobula > Mobula hypostoma. The sequence goes on from NC_086113.1 coordinate 35,757,375, forward strand.
TGACCTTTGAATGTAAACTGAAGGAATACAAATTCGTATAATTTGCACTGCATTTGAGTTTTTACTCTTCACTAATGATTTCAGATTTTCATCACTTGCTCCTTTCACAGATAATGCCTTTTGTTATTCATTAGACTTCTCCAAATCCTTTTACAGGCACCATGGTTTCTTCTGCCTTCATTCTCTCCAGACCTTTTCTATTGTTCTCGCCACTTCTCCCTTCTTGTGATGCAATTTGTTTCTAACTTTCCCCACTGTTGATAAAGATCAACCATCTGAAGTATTATTTTTCTCTTCACAGATGTTACTGACTTGCAGAGTATCTATAATATTTTCTGTTGTCTACAGTATTTTTGGACTGCGTACGTAATCCAGCAAAACCATTAGTCCACAATTACTATTTAAAGAAAGTGTCCTCAATCAATATCCTGAGACTTTTACAGATGGTATTGCATTTACGCATCTCAAACAGAAATAACCATGGTGTCATTGCTCAAGGCAGGAGAGAAAAAATTGTATTGTAGAAGCCAAATTTGTCCTCAATTAGGTCAATGACAAGGCCATACTTGGAGTACTGTGCACAGTTCTAACTGCCGAGCTATAGGAAGGATATCCTTCAGCTGGTAAGGGAGCAGGAATGATTCACAAGGTTGTTACTGTGACCAGATGGCTTGAGTTAGAAGGACAGACTGAATAAGCTGGGACTCATTACCCACTCCCACCCCCTCACCCCGAGTATCGGAAACCAAGCGCTGACCTTACATATAAAATCATGAGAGGCATAGATGAATGGTTATAGTGTTTTCCTCAGGGTGTGGGAGCACAAACCAGAGGGAACAGATTTAAGGTGAGAGGGGAAGAATTAAACAGAATTTGAGGAAGAGCCTTTTCCATACAGAGATGGTGAGTGTGTGGAACAAGTTGCTAGAGGAAGTGGAAGATGCAAGCACAATTACAATATTTAAATGGATTTAAAAGTTCTGATTAACTTTTCTATATATCGTAAGGTTGGCTTGGAGTTGGGTATTGGGAGGGTGGGATGGTAACCAACTTTATACGATTCTACTATGGGTGCTTTTCCTTAACTGTTATGAACTGTACATATGATACGTTTGTTTTGCACTGTATAAACCTCTTTTTTACTGTGTTTTTGTTGTTGCGTTGTAGAAACATACAAACATACATACATACATAAATAAATAAATAAATAAATGGATTTTTGGAACATTTTAGACAGATATATGAATAATAAAGTTTTAGAACAGGAACGTTCAACCTTTTATTATGGCAACCACTGGTTTAGAGAGATATGGGCCAAACATAGGGAAATGGACACACATGAGACTGCAATTGTTGGAATCCTGACCAACAATCTACTGGAGGAACTCGTAGGTTGAACAGTGTCTGTGAGGAAAAAGAATTGTCAACAATTTTGTCATCAACAATTCCCTCCACTTTCACTGCCCCCCCCCCCCACACCAAAGCTGTTCTACTCACTGAATTCCTCCGGCAGATTGTTTGGTGCAGGCAAATGGGACTGGGTCAAATAGGCACTTTGGTCAGCATGGACGAGCTGAGCCAAAGGGCATATTTTCAAGCTGGGTAGTTCTGTAACTTCAGGACTCCCTCAAAACAGTATTGACAAAAACATTAGGAAATTGGGGGCTGCAGTAGTTTCATCTGTTCTTTTAACTGATTATTTTCTGAGATGGCTATCTCACATTTCTTCCAATTCACTGGCTAAAGTAAAGACATTTCTTTAAATAATTAGACCATTATTTCCTGCATACAATTTAAATTCAAATTCAATATGTTTAAAAATAAATAAAAAGGAAGAAGGAGGTCTAATTCTTTTGATAAAGGGATTTGTTTTTACAATTATGCATTGTAGTGTTAATCAGTTTTGATTCCTGGACTTTGCCAAATAAATTAAACTCATCTGGAATCATGGTGGGGACAATAGCCATCTTCTCCTGTGGTTAAGAAAATGAAAATCAACCATGTTCTCCAACGACCTTCCCTTGATACAACTGAGTATATCTGGGAGTATTCACGTCTGTGTCTATGTGCCTCTTTGCCAAATGACACAATTGGAATGCCGTAGCATAAAGTTTCTGGCTGAATTTGTTTGCTAGTCAGACTTGAAACACAAAGGTCTGTTTGTATATGTAATGATTTCACAATGAAAATGATAATTGCTCTGACGCCTCCTCCTTAAGGGTTCTTGGCATGCACTTACTTGGGGAAAGCATTATTGGCCTAGAATCTCATTTTCAATTTAAACTGAGTGATTACTGTCATTAATTTGAGTGCTTTGGTAGCAAAATAGCTATCTGGACAGGGATTCAAATCTAACCTTGGGTGTTACCTGTTTTCCACGTTTTGCCCTGCTATTCATCTATTTCCTCTTGGTGTTTTAGTTATTTCTCACATGTGAAAAGTGTTGATTGATATGTTAATTGACTACTATAAATTACCTACTGTAAATTAACCTGATCATAGGAGTTACAGTAAGGTTGGCAGGGAGGGTCTATAAAGGAAAGAGAGAAGATGATGGGTTTATGGGAGATGTGTTACTGGGAAATAATTGAGGGAATGGAATGGGTAAGGTTACACTGAAAAGTTAATACAGGTTCAATAGGATGATTAGCTTTCTCTATTGTGAAGCTCAGCGTCTAACTGGCGGCAAAAAAACCTTTAAACTGTTTCCGTGCTGTAATTGTTATATGGTTATATGTTATAAATACCTTAATAATTATACTTTTTTCTGGTACTTGACCATTGCAAACAATAACCTGTAACTTCTCTTTCGGAAATGAGCTTTTGAACCACAATAATCTGGTATTTTCATGTTGTGAACTGAAGACCTGAAGCTGCAGTATGGTTGCAGCATGGTGAGCCGAATCAAGGCAGTGGAATTGAGGGGCAAAACCGAGGCAAGGAAGAATCAAGGCAGAGCTTGGGCCCAGGTCCGTCAGCGAGGATTGGGCGATTTAAATGCTGGGCCAGATTGAAAAGATTAGGGTGTAGGGGCTAGAGACTGCTCGCAACGTTTACTCGGCTCTGAGCTGAACTGTGTGTCCTGTTCTTGAATTGGCTACAGTGATGCCTGGTCTTGTGTCTGTGGATAGACTCACTTTCGTAAACTTCAGTTCTGAATACCATTTACTTACTTTTATTGTGTGTATGATTTGGTTTTTTCCCCTCATCTACACATTGGGTGTTTGATAGTTTTCTGGGTTCTACTGGGTTTCTTTGTTTTGTGGCTGCTTGTTAGGAGGCAAATCTCAAGATTGTATAAAGTATACATTCATGAATAAATGTACATTGAACTTTGATACATGAAGTTTAAAATATGAAAATAATTTTGTTCCTCCTTTTACTCCAAATACCTTATTTTCAACTTTAATTATGAATGAATTGCACACAGGCAATTTGCTTTGAAATCCTTCAAGAGAATAGGAATACCGCAAATGCACAGCACCTAAAATAGGCAGCCCTGTTCCATGCAATTCACAGCTAGCTTAAGGTCAAAGGGCCTGGTGCTTAAAAGGAGCAAAGCTTTTGTTCACATTTTCTCTGCATTCAGTCAGATTTGCAGCAGACTTTGCTCTGGATTAGAGTAACAGATAGTGTTCAGTTCTGTACTTATAAGGTTTAAACTTTCGGTGCCAGCTCACGGCACATTTTCTCTTAATCAGTGTTCTGTTACTGGGGTAAGCGTTCCAGGAAGCAAGTTTTTTTTTAATATATACAGATCTGATTTGTCAAAGGCTGCTCATTGCCATTACACTCCAGCCAGCTGGCAATACATGCTGCAAGTTCCCATCTTGGCTAAAAGTCAGACATTACAGCGAAAATTAGACAGGACAGTTACTTCTCTCTGCCAGTGTTACCTTGCATGCAATACACTCAATCCTTAAAATAGCAAACCAGGTTGAGTATTTTGTTTTGATTGTTTTATACTGAATTTCTTTTCATGGATTCAAAGAGGAAGAAAAGCTAGCATTGAAGACAGAAAACAATTTCTACAATCAGTCCCACTATCAATGCTTTACAGGTTCATTGCATATCAGTCATTCACTCTCACTCCCCAATTCTACCTTAAATGCCCAAGTTCAAAATATTTTTGCCAGAACTATCAACCTTAACCTTTCTCTTAATGTCTGTCTTTTCCCCTCTGGAGAGGAATCTAAAAATTGCAATCAACTCATCCAATATCTAATATGTCAAGTCTTTTAAAGCTATTGTTGAACTCTGGAATTTGAATGACCTTATTCTCCTATGAATGTCTCAAACCAGGTCATTTTAATGAGTGAATATTTGGAGTAAGAAAGGGTGCACAAAGGAATTTCTAAAATCTTCCCATTTATACAGAGATTGAAAACAAATACAGTATATAGCTACTTAATTCAAATTAATCTCAATACACTCACAGCCTGACCAAGGTCCAGCAGCCAATGCTTCGGTGTATACAATTTAATTTGCCTAATGAATTTTTTTAAGGTTCCTCCACATACATGTCACAATGCACATCTTTGATTAAGCACCTTTTGTTACATTTCAGTCACTTATGCCAGGTAGGTTAATCAGTTGGAACCAATCATGCAAATTCAAATGAGATTTTTTAAAATTCAATTTATCAGCGCTGGAGTAAATTTGGCACTGTCCCAAGAATCTTGTTTCTCCGTCCATAACCGGAATTCTCAGAGCTTCTGGCTTGCCCTGAGATCATGCATCTTCCCACTTCCCCCAGTACAACACTATACTCGCCCCCAAAATATTGTACTTAATACAGAATTCAAAAACTGACCTAAAGAACAATGTGTGAATTTTCTTCCCACGGTCTAAACTGCAATATTGCATTTATTAGCTACATTGTGCTTACTGCAAAAGTATTGCATCTGATGAAAATCTATAATAGAAGAACACCAAGATCATACAATGCTTTAAATATTTTTTGTATTCCAATTAATAGGAAGTAAAGCAATTCATTTTTAACATTTTTTGGATGCTCAAAGATAAATTCCACAAATAATCTTGACTGTCCTTCACTCTTGGTCCTGTTACAGGTCAGATATTGTGGCAATTCCTTAAAGATCACACTCCGTAAGCAGATGCCATGGTTGATTTTTAAGAAAGAAGATCCTTCACTATATTTAAATTGAGTTACATATTAAATAGGTAGACTCATTAGGAATAATAGCTACAGCAATTTAGATCAGGCTTGTGCAAATTATTATTTTATTACAGTTAATTTCATAACATTAACTATACTATTGACCTAGCCTCCACAGCCATCTGTGGCAATGTATTCCACAAATTCACCACCCTCTGGCTAAAGAAATTTCTCATCTTTGTTCTAAAGGGACATCTTTTATTCTAAGGCTATGCCCTCTGGTCCTAGACCATTCCATTACTAGAAACATCCTCACCACATCCACTCTATTTTGGCCTTCTAATTTTCTGTAGGTCTCAAAAAGTTCCTTCCTCATTCTTTTAAACTCCTGCGCGTACAGGCCCAGTCATCAAACGCTCCTCATACAATAACCCTTTAATTCCTGGGAATATTTTTGCAAATCTCCTCTGGACCCTCTCCAATGGCAGCCCAAAACTGGTCACAACACTCCTCGACTGCTTGACTCCTTGAATAGAAAACGAGCATCCAGAATCCCACTGATCCCCTCCTATCTCCATTAATAGGAGCAAAGAGAGGGCCAGTAACAAAAAACTGTACAACAGTCCATTCAGCCAACCCATCCACCCTGTCAAGCTGACCAACCTTCAGCACAGTCTGCAGATCCCACAAACAATTAGCCACATTACACGGAACTGCCCTTGATCTTCCCTGCAGAATAACCTAATAATAGTCCATGCAAGGGCTTCCAAACCAAAACTGTGGAGACTGTATCTCATCAGCTTTACTTGGGATGAGCAACAGCCCAGCGATTTATCGCTTTGGAAAATATGCCAAGCTGTTCCACTAACGGTCAAGTAATGATGCTGGAACAGTAACACAAAACATCAAAGAAAATTACTCTGACCCAGACCTTAGACAAAAGACACTGGAGATACTGAAATCTGGATCAACTAACTTTAGACAAACAAGCTAAATCATAAAAACATTTGCTGAATAATTGAAATTGGTCCCAATTCACAACAAAATATTTTACGGGAATGGGAGACAAAAAGTCAGGTGAACAGACAGTGCTTGGAATCAGACAGGAAAGTCAGCACAGTCTCATTGACCCCTGTTAAGTCTGGTGTTTGATGCTCAATTTTAAGAGATAAGAAAGTCCTTTCCCTTGATGAATCCAAGATGCAGAAACATCCAGAAGGCAACCAGAACAAAATATTGAGACAAAGTCAGACAGACACATTAATATTTTATGCTTTAGAATTAGCACGACATAATGAAATTCAGCAGACGCTAAAATCTTGGAAATTAAAAACAGAATAGGTCAAGCAAAAGCAGTGGGAAAATGGGAGCAAAATCGGAATCAGAATCGCTTTATTGTCAGTATGTGAAACATACCAAATTTGACTATGCTTCAGTGCCAGAATAAAACACATGTGGCAAAAAAGTCCACAGATGGGAACAAGTCCACATTTAAAACCTTTCGCGAAGCCTGTTGGATAGTTCCAGTTTGTTAAATCAGCATGAACTGTGCAGGTTCATGACAAGTTCTGGCATGAACTGATGGGAGAAGGTTAAAGAAAAGAGAATATAAAGGCCACTGAGTAGAACTGCTAGGTGGCAGTGGTGATGGCCCTGGGAGAAAACGGAGTAATTACAGAGATAAAAATTGTTTAATTACGAAACAAAACAGTAAACGGTTGCCGACGCTGTAACTAGTGTGGTGTCAAAGGGAACAGTGCTGTTGTCACCTCCTTTCACAATTAATCACTGATTTGGATAAGGAGCCCTCTTGTAATAAATTCAAGTTTTCTCAGAAATTAGTTAGTGGTGGGCAGTTTGTGTCGTGAGGTTAGCAATTCCCTGAAGCTCATGTGATGTGTCAAATGGACTAAAATATGGTAAATATGATGTAAAGTAAAAATAGTTTTGTTTTAAAATGGTGACTGATTATTAATGCCGACTTAAGTTTGTCAAGTTTGTATTGTAGTATAGAGCTGTGAATAATGCTAATTTTCATGGCATCTATATTCTGGGTAAACATGTAAAGATGAACATGAACTTTACTCAAAAGGTATTGGAATCTCTTGGGTGACCACATACTGACAGCTAATCTGCAAGAACTGCAATAATTAGGAAGTTACGCTATCTTTTATTGCAAGAGGATTTTGATACAAGGATAAAGATACCTTATTGGAAACATGTGGGCCTGGTGAAACTACACCTTGATTACTGGGTGCACATCATATTTCCCAACTTGGGAACTGTGGGAATACAATTCAAGTTCATGAGATTGGTTCACGGAAGGCACTTGTTTTCTCCAAATGATGAGATAATTCAACAAACTTAACTTATATTCTTCCTTTTTCCCCCCAAAAATAGTAACATAAAACTCTTACAATATTTCACAAGGCAAATGAAATTTCACCTTACGAATAGAGAACCTCTGCACAAGGTTTGGTGGCACTGCTGGGATTATTCATTATGAGAAATTTGTAGACATTAGTGAATCAAGAAATACTGATTTTTCATGGGAAGGTGCTGCTGAGGTTAAATATCTGATTGAATGGGAGGCAGCTACAAGGGGCTAAATGGTCTAGTCCTGCTTCCATTCTCATTTGGGGAAGCAAAATGAAAGGAATGAATTTGTTTTGTGTTCAGTTTCCATGTCTACATTCTGATATTTGTCTGGTAATCCTTATAAGCATCTTTGATACTTTTGAATTGCAGATGAATGGCAACCGGGGAGCTGCTATTTAGCAGAGAGAATCTCATTCATGGTGAAGTTATAAATCATTCAGTTTGGTGGCACAATAACTACAGCATCACTTTCTTGCATCAATGCCAAATTAGTGGATTCCCTTATTATCCAATTTCCTATCTTGAGTAATTTCAGTAATGGTGCTTCCCCAAGCATGTTTGTGCAAAGAATTTCCATCTCATTATGGGAACCTTCAGGAGCTCTTGACATGACCACTTCATGTGCAGCTCTGTAAGGGAGAATGGAAATATTTGTTCCATTTCAGTCACTCTCTTCCTTCTACAACTTGCTCTCCCACTAACTGGAAATTCAGATCATCAAACATTCACACTTCAACAATATGATACGGAGACTGAGTCTAGCTGCCCTACACAGCACATTTTTTGGCAGTCGTCAATTTCAAAGATCGGGAATGGAAACAGAATATTTTCTGCCCGCTGCAAAGACATGTGCCTGGCCTGATTTAGACTAAGGATTGAACAGTGAAATAGTTGTCATCTTTGGATCATAAGAAAGCTTGCATATTTTAAACTACTTGGTGATATTGTCTTTAGCCCATTGCCAGCTAAGTTCAACCAAGCAAAATCCTTTGCAGAAAATAATCCAACGGGACATAGATCAGCACAGCAATGTAGAGGGCTTTTCGCCCATGATGTGCAGCTCTTGAAAGCAGTTTATATGAAATGCCTACTTCTCCTGTGTATCATCCGCAACCTTCCACTCCCTTCGCACAAGAGATGCTGCAGATGCTGGGAATTATGAACAACATACATAAAGTGTTGGAGGAACTCTGCAAGTCAAGTAGCATCTATGGAGGGGAATAAACAGATGACATTTTAGACCCAGACCATTCATTAAGACATTCCCTTCACATTCGTGTGTTTAACCAAACCTCAAATTCCACCAAACTATCTGCTTCCACTACTACCACCAGTAACCTATTGCAGGCATCTACCACTCTCTGTGTAAAAAATAAAACTTACTCCTCATATGCCTTTAAACTTCTCTCCCAACCATAAAGGAATGTCCTCTGGTACCTGAAATTTCTACCCTAGGGAAAAGATTCTGACTGCCTACCCTATACATGTTCCTCATAATCTTAAAATCCTCCATCAGGTCTCCGTTCAGCCTCCAATGTACGAGGGAGACACACCCAAGTTGGTCCAACCTTTCCTTATAGCTCATACCCTCTAAATCCAGGAAGTATCCCTGCAAACTTCTTTTGCATTCTCTCCACATCATTCCTATAATGGGGCAGCCAGAAACTGCACGCAATATTCCACATGCAACCTGGCCTGCTAAGTTCCTCCAGCATTTTGTGTATATTACTCAGATTTCCAGCATCTGCAGATTTTCCCTTGTTTGTGAGGCCATAAGCTTTGATCATTTATTATCAAAGTATACAATTCTGAAATTCTTCTCCAGATAGCCACAAAAACAAGAAACAAAAGAATGGTAGCACGATCATCAACTCCCCGAATATCCCTCCCCCACACACAAAAAAAAGACGAGAAAGATCAGGCGAAAAACACAGAAAATTAAAAAACATAAGACTGAACAAGTCTCCATTGTACAAGTCCATCTCCAAAACACAGAAAACATTCTCATGACACAGCGGCAGCCTCCCCCACTCTGATAGCAGAGTGATCCCACCAATCAACAGGCCATCTCCCCTCTCTGGCAGCAGGTGCAATCCCACCAGCGATCAATTGGCAGGCAGTCAGCACTCACCTCTGCATTCACCTCAAACTTTCAATCTCCCTCGTCGCTTTAATCGACCAACAATGGAATTCAGCGGAATGCTGAACATTGCCTCGCGCCTCATCCTTGCCATAAGGATCGCACACGCTGCCCATCTCCCAGAATCCTCTCTGAGACTGCAGAGCACTGAAACACCCAATTGATCTCCAAATTGCAAATCACAGGCTTCAACTATTCCAGAATCACATTCAAGACAAAAAAAAATGTAACATACATAAATGTAAAATGTATGGTTTCATGGTCTAGAAGGTGTCGACTGTGGGTGCATTATGCCCAGGCACCATCTTGACCTATACCTTGTTTACTACCTTATCCAATGGCATAGCTATTTTCAGTGACGTATAGGCCTGAACCCCAAGATCTCTCTAATTCCATGCTATAAGGGGCCTAATATTAACTGCATACTTTCCCCTTTCATTTAACCTCCCAAAGTGCCATACATCACACTTGCCCTGATTAAACTGCATCTGCCACTTCTCTGCCCATATCCATAACTAATCTATATCCTGCTGCATTCTTTGATAGTCCTCCACATTGATTACAACTCTATAAATCTTAAGGTCATCCAGGCATTTGCAAATCCACTTATCAACATTTTCAACCAAATCATTGATGATATATCACAAACAGCAGAGGACCCAGCATTGATTCTTGCAGAACAGCACGGGTCACAGATCTCCAACCAAAATAATGGCCTATTCTCCATCTTCCACAGGCATGCCAGTTGTGAATCCAAATTTGCAAATTCACTTTGGATCCAATCAAATACATATCTAATATGAATAAATCTAATATGGGGAACCTTATCAAATATCTTATTAAAGTCTGTGTAGATAATGTCTACTGTCTTACCCTCATCGAGTTCATTTATCACCTCAAAAAAAAACTCAGTTTTTTAAGGCATGACCTGCCATGTACAAAGCCATACAGTCTCTCCCTAAGCAGGTCATGTTTTCACAAATGCACATAAAGCATATCCCTTATGAGACTCATAGGCCTATAATTACCAGGATTATCCCCATTTCTCTTCTTGAACAGGGCATAACATTTGGTACTCTCCAGCTTGCTAGGACCTCACCCACTTCTAGTGAGCACACACGGATCTATGTCAAAGCCAAAGCACTGATGGGTTTGGTCTGCAATACAAAACCCATCAGTGTAATTTCACCTTTCTTATTTCTGAGTTCCACTCATACGGCCTCTGTTAATGAGCACTCCATTGTGTCCTCCCTTGAGTACTGCTGTGATATTTTCCCTTATACGTAGCGCAACCCGTCCATCTCATTTTGAACAACCCCCATCACGTCCATATGATTTAAAAAATGAGAAAAGTTAAACTGCCAGTCCTGTCCCTCACACATCACTGTCTTCAATGTACAGGTAAAATAACTCCAATGCCAATGACAGAACTTCAAATGTCAATTTATCTTTGTGTTTGAGAAAACATCTATTTAGTTACAAACTTATATTTATATATATTTAACTTTAATTATGACTATGGTTATAGGTTTGCTTTTATGTACGGTTTGCTCCAAAATGGTACAGGGTTTAAATGATATGCACTCAGTGACTGTCCAAGACAAATGATGAACTCTTCTGCCCTAGCTGAATATTGCTTGCACTGGTCACGAGTATTAACCCTATATTCTGAGGGTGCAAAAACAACATGCATTGTGACACTGGTAATTCAAAGATATACATTTACAGGGCAAATTAAAAGGTGAAGTACTAAAGACTATATAAAGTCCTCAATATTTCTTTTGGGAATACATGTAGCTTTGTATTTTACCACTGATAACACTAACTATTAGCATCACGAAACACCTATGTTAGATTAGATTAGATTCAACTTTATTGTCATTGTGCCGAGTACAGATACAAAGTTAATGAAATTCAGTTAGCATCTAACCAGAAACGCAAAGAATAGTGTTAGTTACAAAATAACTCTGAATAAAAAGTAAGTGCTACAGCACACAAATATAAAAGTATTGAGACAGTACAATATGGGTGCAATACGGCTTAGCGCTGTGATGTGAGGTTCAGCAGAGTCACAGCCTCAGGGAAGAAGTTCTTCCTGTGCCTGCTGGTGCGGGAGCGGAGGCTCCCGAGTGCCTACCGGATGGGAGGAGAGTGAAAAGTCCATGGTTAGGGTGAGATGCATCCTTGATAATGCTTTTCGCCCTGCCCAGGCAGCATTTATGGTAGATGTTCTCAATGGTGGGCAATTGGGTGCCAATAATCTGTTGGGCAGTTTTCACCACACGCTGGAGTGCTTTGCGGTCCGATACGGGACAATTGCCATACCACATTGAGATGCAGTTGGTGAGTATGCTCTCAATGGTACAGCAGTAAAAGTCCGTCAGTATCCTGGGACAGAGGTGAGCTTTCTTGATGCTCCGCAGGAAATAAAGGTGCTGTTGCACCTTTTTGATCAGGATGGAGGAGTTCAGGGACCAGGTGAGATCCTTGGAAATGTGGACACCAAGGAATCTGAAGCTTGATACACGCTCCACTACTTCTCTGTTGATGTAGATGGGGACATGAGTATGGCTCCTAGCATGCCTGAAGTCCACAATGATCTTATGGCACCATGACATGAGTGTTTCATATTAACATGCACTAGGATATAAAAGGGCCTGCTGGCATATGGGGGAAAATATTCTGAAACAGCATCAAGTGGTCTATGAACTTTGCCATTTATTTTGTGCGATTATGTAGAAATGGTCCTGTCTCTTAAGTCAGTAGGTAACACAAGATAGGATATAAAGTTAGATAACAAACAGCTCTAAAATCATTATGTTCACATCAGGAATTACCCTTTCCAGCACAATATCTCCCAAGAGGGGGGAGTCAAGCAAACAATGAAATGTTTCGCAACACCAGAAAAACCACCGACGACTTTGCAATGACTTTAAGAAGCGCTGAATTATAAACATCACAAAAATTCAGTGAGGATAAATGCTTCTTTTATACAATGCATTCTGATTTTCAGTTAAGTATGCAATGGGTACTGTGCTAAGTATACAATGGGTACAGTCACCATTAACAATACAGACATTTATAGTTTGAAGACAATTGCAGTATTAACAGCAGTGTTTGAAATACTGAAATGTTTGCTAAAAGTTGAATAGATAAACTGCCAAGTGGATTCTATTTAAGCAAATATTCTGCCAAAGAAATAGCTGGACAAGCAAGCATTTGACCTACCCATAAAAATATCAAGCAGATCACAGAAGGGAAACATGGAAAAATATTGCTTTATAAAGAAAGGAAGGAACAAAGTCAATTCTTATTTTTATCTCACAAACATGTCCTTGGGCATAACAGAAACACATCTGGGCACTGCAGAGCAAAAAGAATGACACACTCATAACAATGACAAGGAAGTCAGCAACTCAGTGATTCTACTAATACTAACCCAGCACAACTAATTTCCAAAGATTAGTCTGCATGAGTAACAGAAATGAATTTAGAAATGCCACAAATGTTACTGATGAAAAAGTGACCACTCAGTAAATTTACATTTACCCCTCACTATTCATGAGTGCAAACATTCTCCAAGAATTCAAAATGGCAGTTAGACAATTTCGGTACTGGCTCAAATATCACTGTGCAACAAGTCGAATTTCTGGCTCTTCGTCACTGGGATCTTCCTGAAGCTCATTCCAACTGCATTTGTGAGATGGAGAATTAACAAACCAATTTCACTTGAACTGAAATCAACCTTAAACGATCTGGCCTCTTCTAGATTACTGGTGTACTGGATTATGGCCCTCTAGGTGGGTTGCGGCCACTGGTGTAAACGCACCTCTTCACAAATGCTCAAGAGCACAGAGCATGTCAGCGTTTGAATGTTGATGGCGAGAAAGTACATCATGTTTTTCAGACCAAATGCTGGAATACATTTTGGCTCTTGTGAGGAGAGCGGGGGAGGAGCAGAATGGGCAGGAGTGCAGTGCTGATTTTTTTAGATGCCGGAGCTAACAAAATGCTTACCATTTCCTATATCCTCTCTATATATATGTCACACCCAATTTATGTACCTGCTCATTTCATGTACTGGGCAACTTCCTTGCCCCATTCATGTAATGAGCAGGTACACAAAATGGGTGTGACATATATATATGAATAGGGCTTCTTATAATGTCAAGCACTAAACCAAGATGAAAGAAATATATAAATTCCAGAGCTCCACAGAAATATAGTGATAGTTAGGACATTAACAAGATTATAGCCTATCACTACATTTCAGTGTATAATTGGTACAATAAAACATATAATACTTAATTTAATAATATGACAAAGTATTGCACAGTTGCACTCACTAATTATCATAAATATAATTATCAAGCAAGTAAAGAAAAAGACGGTAATCATGTATTTTGCCAATTTAAAAGTAATTACTTACTTAGCAAATGCCACCAATGAGAAGTTTAACAATAATTTCTACAAAAGGGTCAGGCATAATATGTGTTCGGGGGCCTGAAGCATCGCTTGTCCTGGTGTCATCTGCTGATCTGTGGTACCGCAGCCATGATATGGCATATAGCTCAGGATTCCACTGAACTAGAGGAGGTCCATGTAGTTTACCAAACATAAATGCTGATACATGATCTATGAGAATTCTTGAGCGTGTTGTTGTTATTATCAAGTTCATGTGACTGAATCCTCTCTCACACTCAGCAGTACTAATAGGAATAACTTGTGAACAGCTCAGTAATGGGCATAAATCTTGGGGGATGCGGCATCCATGGTCCTCCAATAATCTCTGAAGGCATTTATTACACAGGAAGAAGAAAGCTTAAACTTCATACAAAGAGATGATATTCCAGCTTCTCCATAATTAGGCTGTATTACAGCAGGCCAGTTATCTTCATCAAGGGCACACATTTCATTTAGCAGGGATTTACACATACTTTGAAGTTTAGAAGTTTGAGAACCTTTCAAGGATGCTGCTGTGAACATACGGTGCTACAAATTGTTTACAAGACTAGTAAGAAACTGTAGATAATTAATGGAGACAATTTTGTTGTTGCTTGTTAAGGTAATTTCTCCAAACTTCCCCTTTTCAACTGCCTCTTGAGCTTCTAGAGTTTTTGTACCAGGTTGCTCTTTCAGTCCATGCAGTGATCTTAGGCTCCATTGGATCAGTTTGTCTGCATAAACAATCATAGTAGTGCGTTTCTGTAAACACTCTGACAGTAAACCAAGTTCATACAACGTGTCATACATTAGAGCTAAGTCCAATAGAAACTGTTCTGAAGAGAGCCTTTTCAACAGACCTTCATAGGTTTTTCTGTCACTCCCAGATCTTGTTTCATCCTTCATTGCTTTTTCAAAATGAAAACACAGTGCTTCATAATTTTGCTACACTGCTGAAACTGTTCAAAGCGGGCTAGCTACCCACCTGGTGCCCAGAACACAGCCTATTTTGCAAATTTGTTGTTCTAGTTGAGAGGCACATTCAGACAGTTCCTTTTGATTTAAAGGTGATCTACTGTAAACAGAGTACAATTTGTCCATAAATGATTAAAAATGATTTATTCCAGGTACTTCTCTCACCAAATCACCTACTGCAAGTTCTAATGTGATTAAGACAGTGCCAAATTATCACATCAGGTTAATGTTCCTTGAGAATTGTAGCAACACCAGATTTGACACCAAGCATTACGCTCGCCCCATCACTAGCAAATGCTACAAGGTTCTGTTTCAAGTAAGAGTCATCAAACCCATGGTTATTGAGACAGCTCAATAGATGCTTAACAATAGTTGCGGCTTTCTGATCAGGCAGTTCAATTAGATCTAAAAACATAAAATGGGGATCACCTTCCTTATCACTTTCACGTTTCAAATACTGTAAACTATTAGAGCGGCCTTAATGTTCAGGTTTGTTGATTCATCAATGAGAACAGAAAATCTGCCATTTATCTGTTTGATATGCTGCCAAATTTTCTTTTTCATATTAATGGCTATTTGATTAATTATCTCTATAGCACTCGTGCGGGAGTGCAGTACAATTCCAATGTCAGTACCATTTTTTTTTGTTGAAGTTTCAATAAGCCAAAGTGATCAGCGTATGGTCTGTCATTTTGAGTTAAATAATATGCAGAATGAAAAACTGAACAACTTGCCTTTAGACACGAAGCATTCATGGTGTCACATAATTTTCCAACAGCACCTTCACTAGCTATATTTTCAACACTTAGAGCAGCAGTGTGTGCTTTTGATAGTTTGTGATCAACAATTTTTTTCTGAGAGACTTCAAGCGTGTACTTCGATCGGCTCCATAATAGGATACTTGGTACATCTGCCATGCTGATTCTCCTGTGATCTTTAAGCCCTTGAGCACTTTACGTAGCTAGCCAGCCATCCCTTACGAGCCTTAAAACTCCTTCCTCTCGCTCTCCTCAACCCCCTCACAGTAGTGCTCATAGAGGCTAAGTGCTTTTTCACGCATAATTTTGCCATCAACAGGGATATGCTTCTGTGACATGTCCTCTAGCCACACGCTTAATGCTTTCGCAGTCTTTGCAACTTTGCATTTTTGCCATTGTAGGGGTAGCACTAACACCTCCACGAATTTCAGCTTCTTTCGGATTTATTGTGTGAATGCTCGATTCATTCTTACCGACCTTATGGCCCACTTCGGCATGCGACATGCCACTTTTCAAAAGATCTAAGATTGTTATTTTCTCGGCAAACAATGCTCAAACAACGAGTGCTGGAGGGAGACTGAGGATCTGTGAAATGGCAGGAGGCTACAGCGGGGTATGCTAGGACAACGGGTCGAGCGAGGAGGAATTTCACAAAACAGTCACAGCTCCAGGATTTCACCAAAAACGATCCATTATCCTAATGTTATTAGTGGTATTTTCCCCACCAGCCACCACCCCTTCTCCCCAACCCCCACTTCCGTAAAATTCCCTCTATTTAATATGCGGCCGCTGTTAAATTTCCTGCTTGTTTATTTTGACTTTTTTTTAAAAAAGAGGTGCTGGAGCAGCGCTCCGGTGAGCTCTGGCAGCACTGTACCCCTGAGAATGGGGCAGTCATATTTATGGTGGAATGCTTTCATGATTACAGAAACATGATTTGACATGGCAGATGAAAAACATAAGAATGTTTCAACACAAATTTGAACTTTGAGATAGCCATTACAAGTGAGAAAATCTGTAACACAGCATTCCAATGTAGCAGAATGGCTGAAAGACTTATTCCCAGTTGGTAGTACTGAACATTGTGCAATGCATCGTAGCTGCTTTCTCACTAACTGTATGTATCAGATGGTGGGCCAGACTCAAGTACCAATTTTACTCCACATGACTATGAAAGTTAGTTCTACATTAATTGATATTTTCCTAGAGCCAAAATATTGATGATCACAAGACCACAGAACTTTGAAGAAAATTTGAGGTCATATGGTCAGGGAAAATGCATTCCAATAAGCGTACTGAATGCACTGAAAGACATGGTTTAGGAAACAGCTCAGCTGATGTGTCAAAAAAATTGCATTGTGATGAAAATGTGGTAAAACTTAAAAGACTTGGCTATCTTTGGTTATTAACAATAATTGAGAGCTGTGATGAAGTAGAGAACAAGAAATTATGAGTATATATGATTAGATGTACTGTTAGTGAAAAATAGTTACTGTCATTGAATGCCTTAGCGAAATGATCACTTCCAAATGCAATAATACAATATAATTCATGCATCGTATGAATCACTTAATCCATTGTTACTTGGGAAACAAGAAAAGTCAGTGGAACAATGTTAATTTAAAAAAACCTCAAGACAGCCATAAACATTGCTTCAGTGATTCACTCTAAAACTGAAAAAAAGTCTTGAAAACCTTCTTGAAGACTTTAGCGCTTGTGAGGCCTTATTGGAGTACGAGGATATCAGATGTATGTATCTGACTGGGTCTGAATTGTGCCTCACTTTTCACTATTGGGTACTGCTCAGTTTTCCTCCAAAGGCTCTTTGACTTAGTAACCTGCCATAATCCAGGAGGGCAGTTTAGTTTCAATATGTTTCAACTTGCCTTTGAAAAGGTTATCCTCAGCAAGCCAAATGCTCTCAGACAAAATTATTAACATGGAGGATTGCCATCTGGCTTACTTCCCAAACCTTTAGACTTGGTTCTTAATATTCACAGAGGATAATGTTTTCAAGGCAGACTTCAAAATTTTAACAGTTGCATACAACAGTTATTTTCACTGTCATGGTTAGATACAGGAAGAAGGGAAACTGATGCAGGATTCCACAAAATCTGCTCAGTACCACCACTAGCATGTCAGATGAATAGAAGAACAAATGCTCTGAGAAACTTGTTTTCATACCATCTTTGTGCAATGTAAACAGATATGCAGGAGCACCTGGCCCAATATAAAGGCACGGATTTATCAGACTTAGGAAAGATTGATGCTGATCCTGAGCACCATGAAAAGAAACCCCATATTTTAGATTTTATCTCACTGTTAAAAGTCCAAAATATATTCATGTTAATACCTTCTTGATAGTTCCACAATTTAACAATTTTGAGCATCGTACACAAGCCAAGATATTAAAGGTTTAAAAAATGAGCTATTTTACATAAGTGGTTACACAGACTTTGGAAATTTCTTGATGGTATACTATTATAGTTATGACAGAGCTGTGTGCTTCATGTAAGTAATAACTTTGGGTGGTCTCTTAGCTTCCCAGTGTGTTTTGTGCTAGGTAATAAGTTTGAACTTGTCTATACTGAATTTGGTTATTCTAATCTACAAGAATGGCAAGAGAACATTATAATATATAGCACTCAGTATAGATAGATATATATGTAGCCCACCCCCCCCCCCCGCCCACCCCAGCCACCCTCAGGGTCGCTTGGCTCGCTGTTGTCTAGGGAAACAACCCTCAGCCCTGCCAAACTGGGTAATTAGTTGGTGTGGATGCTGTGTGATGTACCCCACCCCGCCCAAATAACAGACAATACACCAGATACGATTAAATGATTTACAGTTTATAGATATTACTGGAACTATATAATTAATAGTGAATAAAATATAAAAGGAAAATAAAAAGGCGCCACACTTATCAAAGTTCAATCTCTTCGTGCACAAAACAGTTGGAGCTCAAGAACCTTCTTCTTCACCCTGCGACCCCTAGGACCACCTCAACAATGGTGGTCGACCAGACGCTCCACACGAGTCCGTCTCCTCGCCAAACGCCCTCCTCGGGGTCCAACCTCGTTCGCGGACATCACAGCACCTGGTCCATCCTCTGTCTCGCTCTCCCGCCTTCTGCCCCAAAACCCCGCGCATACAGTATCTTCAAATACACCAAAAACATAACAACTATCCCAATTGGTTAATAACATATTTCTTATCACACTCTTAAACCAAAACAAGCTGCTAGCGCAAACTTTCTCAGCGTTTCGCATAACAAAGAAGCATTCTCGATTATAACATAACAAAGAAGCCATTTTAATTAGCCTCCGCAGTAACATAAAAGACGAAACCCCCCTACTTATATATATATACACACACACACATACATATACACCCACACACATATATATATATATATATATATATATATATATATATATACACACACACACACACACACACACACATACACATACATACAATGAACCACTTGGCCTCTCATAGGTCCTCTGCTATTTAAAAAGAAAATGACTGATCTTTTACCTTAATACTTTCATATCGCCATATTTCTCAGTGCCTTTAATATTCAAATTTGATTGATTTGTCTTACTCAGTTATTAACTCAGCCTTCACATTCTCTTGGATAGAGTCATAGAACACTACCTTCAGCCCATCCAGACTGTGCTAAACCATTAATCTGCCTACTCCTATTGGCCCGCACCCGGACCACTGTCATCCATGCCTTTTTCATCCATGTACCTATCCAAATTTCTGGCAGCTCATTCCAACTTCACCACTGAGTAAAATTTCCCTCATGTTCCCTTAAACATTCCACCTTTCACCCTTAACCCATGACTACTAGGTGTAACTCACCCAACCTCAATGGAAAAAGCCTGCTTGCATTTACCCCATCTGTACCCCTCATAATTTTGTACACCTCTATCAAATTTCCCCTCAGTCTTCTATGTTCAAGGGAATAAAGTCCCAACTATTCAACGTTTCCCTACTACTCAAGTCCTCACATGACGGCAATATCCTTGTAATTTTTCTCTGCACTCTTCTAACCTTATTTACATCTTCCCTGAACTAGGAGTCAAGATTAGGCATCACCAAGTTTTATAGAATAGCTTCTGGCCAATGCGCCAGAAGTTTTCTTTATGACCCTATCTACCTCTGATGCCACTTTCAAGGAATTACGGATCTGTATTCCCAGATCCCTCTGTTCTACTGCATTCCTCGGTGCCCTGCCATTCACTATGCAAGTCCTACCTTGGTTTAGCTTCCCAAATTGCAACAGTTTACTTGTCTGCATTAAATTCCATCTGCCATTTTCCAGCTCATTTTTGCAGCTGGTCCAGAACCCGCTACAATTCTGATGGTCTCCTCGCTATCCACTAAACCCTCAACCTTGCATCAGGGTCTCAACCCAAAACACAACCATCCCTTTGCACTCGTGGGTGAATCCTGACTTGCTGAGTCCCCCCAGCAGTTTGTTTTCATTTTCTTAGAATACATCAACTCTTACTCCTAATATTTTCTCCATTTTTAAAAAATTTCCTTCAGCTCTCTTCCCCTGATTTGTTGCTCTTCACTATTTCTAGGAATTATGTTGTTTCTTCCTTTGCAGAAAGAGGCAGCAGAAATTGCATTGAATGAGGAATGAGGAAACTGATGAAAACTTAAACACAGATTTTGGATTTGTCTTTGAAGGAATGGCCTGAATGTTTGCCGATCCTTTTATTTTTACCTGTCTACAGAAAACACAGCATAATTTTTAAAAAGTATTTCATGCTAAATTCTGCGTACATTGCTGTCCTTAATGTCTTAACCAACTTCCATGAATTAATGGCATTTTGCCAATCCTAGAAATTAAACTTTGTTTTCCATTCTAGTCACATTACTAACTATTTTAAGTGTGCTATTATTTTGAATACCACATTTTCTAATGGCCAGTTGTTACTTATGTGTTGTGAAATGTGTTAATTATTTAAATGTAACGTATTACTTGCTTACTGTTCTTTCTTCTTAATGTGGTTTCCCAAAACTGTCATGGGCATCTTGCACCTCATATTCTGTTTAAATTTAAGCCACTGGTTTTGGATTGTAATCAAATCAGATTCAATTTTAACATAAAGTACTGTATGATCACTTATCCTTAAAACTTCACTAATCTACACGGGTATTAATTAACCTTTCAGTTCTTGTTTGGTTTGTAATCAAAATGTTCAAGAAATGGTTTACAGGAAAAACGGGATAACGTTTTGCTGCCTCCATCACCTTCAATCCCAGAGCACTAACTCTTCCTTTAACTTCATTCCCAAAGCACCCCTAATCACCTGATGTAACCAGTGTGACCATCATGTACAGGGTCTGGCAAGTTTGATGTGGTGTTGATAATGCTTGATGATTACAAACTCATCACTGTCAACACTGGCATGCTTCAAAGAAAATGAGTGAAAGAAAACCAGCAACATAATATGTTTACCAAGAACCGCCTTAAGTACTCAGTTAACACGGACACACAGTAACAATGGTCTGCCTTGTCTTTTCATTCAGCACTAAATATTCCTACACCTGATTGTGTGCCAGAGAGAAACAAATATAATGCTTATAGGTTAAACAATGAACGATTTTTCCTTGGCATTTTATCCAACTCAGCACAGATTAAAACTTGGCCCAGTAAAGTCATATTTCAAACTAATAATTTAAACTGACATATCAAAAGGTTAGCATGACAGTATGATTTATGGAGATGAAAGACTGAACAACTTCTGGAATAGATTATCACTTCATCAGTTCAGCAATAATAAACAAAGAATTTACCCCACACATTTATTTGCAGTTTATGTTATCATGACATCCAGCAGGAAATAACCAAGGAAATAATGTTGATCATTCATATAAGGAGCTAACAGATTTAGATAATCAGTGCATTACAGAATTCATACAGTACACAGTCATAAAGCATGGGAGCAGGCTCCACCATCCACAACATTCAACCAAGAAGCCACTTACCCTATCAATCTCATTTTATTCTTCCTACACTCCCAGCAAGTCCATACAAATTCTGCCACTAGCCTAATCAGCATGGGCAAATTTTAATGACTAATTAACCTACCTATCCACATCTTTGAGACGTGAGAGGAAACCACAGGACTGAAGAAAACATAATTCCTATTCTGCCTTGGACGTCAAGATTGAATGCAGGTAGCTGGAATTTCAAGGCAGTAAAATTTACTGGCTACACAACTGTATTGCCCGAATGTATTATTTCATTATTTCTATCCGGTATGGTCATACGATTTGCTGGAAGGATGGCACCCCAAAATTTGTGTATAGTGCTAAATGTTAAACTATTTTCTAACAAAGAACCAAGAGCATTGGTCATAGTATAGACTGGGTCTTGCATTGATGTGCTACCATATTGAACAAACACTCAAGAAAAATACTCAAGATGTAAACAGTCATAATACTAGAGTAGTACCAGCCTTTCAAAACTGGCGGTTCAGTCTATAACATGTTGGCCAGTGCAAGGGAATTCAGTAGAATTCTGTTAATTGCAACACATCAGGGCCAGTATATATTGACCCAGTTAAGCAGCTGCCCCAAATAGTCACAGTTTCATGAAAATAGCTTAAAAAAGACAAAGTACGTTTAATGGAGTAACAATTTATGTATGTAAATGAAATACAGAATGAATGCTAACACTAGTGTCAAAAATGTCACTGCTTTTTAATTTGGTATCAGTCTGCTCAAATGAATAAATAACACAAGTATATATGACTGATGCTATTTAAAAATTGTTCATTCCAAGCATGGCATAGTGTCTAAAGGCCAGACAAGTACACATGACTAATGCTAGTCAGAACCTGTTCAGCAACAGTCTCTTGTTCCAATTAGATGATATAGTGTCCCAAATTGACGAAGGCAATGTCGGCTACTTCCTCAATTAGTTTCTGTTCTTTAAGAAGTGACACAAATATATGGCTAGCACAATTAACCAGAATCTATTGTACTAACAAAGTCTAGATGGGCAAATCAGTGAACACATTGTAGAAACACCAGATCTTTCTACACAATTATATGAACTAACAAAATTAATTTGTGATATGACACAGCGTGAAAAGTAAACAGATCAAGACAAACCAGAGAATGTGTTTAAGGCAACAAATCCAGATTGCCAGAGAGTCAGACAACAATTTTTGAGATTGAATGAGAGTAGTGATGACACTCGCAGTTTGTATAAGGAACATGGATGGTCACATTTGCAGATATGCCGGGGTCAAACTGAATGAGGTGTGGAGTCCTTGTAAGTGAGTCTGTAGTTTGTGGAATTAGTTGAGAGTTGAGGTGAGAAAAGTTGTTGGTTCAGAAGCCTGATAGTTGTAGGGTAATAACTATTCTTGAACTTGGTGATATGGGACCCAAGTCTCTTGTATTACTCACCTGATGGTAGAAGTGAGAAGACAGCATGGTCTGGATGGTGGGGGTCCTTGCTGACGGATGCTGCTTTTTTTGTGGCAGTGTTCCTTGCAAATATGCTCACTGGGGCAATTTAGTCCTCCATACAGCTTGTCCATATTGTTGATGGCAGCTATGAGGAGATCCTTGGAGAGCACTTAAACTACCCAGTGCTCAGGTCCAGCATGGCCAGATGTCTGCTTTGTTTTTGGTGAAAACTCCTAAGTGCTTCCAAACATAAAGCTAGACAGGGAAACACTTAAGAATTGCAGTATCACCAAACTGACTGATTCATATTCACAGTATATGCAATAATGTCCATGCATTCCAACAGTAATGCACACTCTTGGGTGCTTCCAAACACAATTAAATTCCCATACAAAGTTATAAACTGCCTCTAGCAGATCAGTGTATGAAAGATAGAAATCATTCACTAATCTTTATGGCATCCACCTTCCAGCTATTGACATTGCTGCATATGTGTACTCAACACTAAAATTTACCATGACTTTTACAAAGACACTTGTACATATCCATTAAGAATTAAGACCATTACCATTTGATTATTGGTACACTTAGGAACAGACATTGATTCTTTTACTAATTGAAGACCTCACACAAGTTAATACTCAAATACAGTGGACTCTGGTTAATTGGGCCATTGGTTAATTGGGGGAGTCACTTATTTGGGATAATGCTTAAAGAACAAAAACTAATCCAGAAAATTCCAGGATTCCCTTTGTTTACTTGGGACATTATGCCACTTAATAGGAACAGGAGACTGTTGCTGTTAGTTTCTCGCATTTGTGTGGCTGTTAGATACTACACCGTGCTTAGGGCAAACAGCTTTTAAAAAGCATTAGTTATGTGAGTTTGTATTCAAAAACCAGTGACCTTTGTCACTGATTGTTGGGCAGAAATAAGCAGTGAGACAATTCCAATCTGTTTTGTTCACTGCTGTTTCAAGCATTCAGGCTGAGTGATGCCAGAAACAGATGGGGGTGAAAATTAAATGATTTCACTACTTCAAGTTAGGAACTATGAGGTATCTGAAGGCATTAGCAATTATCTTCAATGTTACAATGAAAATATAGATTTGGGCAATAGCATTATGTGAATGCAGTCCATCATCTCCATTGACTGTCTGCGCTGATTTTGTTTATTGCACATACTGGATAAATTCCTCTGTCGATAACTATTAGGAACTAATACAATTTTATAGTAATGTAGTACTATTGGTGGTGTTTCAATTTGTTCTGTATTTTATTTAAATACATAGTTTGTTTGTCCTTCAATAGATTTTTAAAAAAAAAACTATTTCCATGAAACCTTGCCTAATTTTGGCATCTGCTTAACTGGGCCAAAATGTACTGGTCCCGATGTGTCCCAATTAACTAGAATCCACTGTACATTAAAAAGGCTGAAGCCAAGTCAACATCTGCACCAAGAGCTATGTTCCTTGTGGGTGGTGCATTAACAATACATAGCGTCATTATCTTGTTCAGTTGGATCATACTCAGTTTGCTGAACTGCATTATGATACTGTTTAAGAGGTTTTTGCATACTTTAAAGTGGTTCAAAATGCATTTTTTGTGACAAAGTAAATCCTAAAAGCAATTAGGAATTGATTTCTAAATTGTATTTGCAAATTCCACAATCATCTCTAATAAATCAGAATTAACTTTGTTATTGGATAAACCATGACAAGTGTAACTAAGCAACCAACCCACAAGATGATATCCTATTCCCTGGCTGAATGGGTTTTGTAAATGCTAATGCACTGCAGAGTTTAAGTGATGCATAATCTAGGAAATAATTAACTGCACTATAACATGCAGCAGTCCCAGGCCATGGACCACCTTTGCCCGATAATGAACTCTCACAAATTACTAACGGATCTCCAGGGATGTGCTCATGTTCCATTGAAATATTTGTTGTTTTGTAACAACCAATGTGTTATCAATGATTTGTTTCAGAAACAAACACGCAAGGGAAGACTTCATGTTTCAGACTGACCACTCAAACTCTATTGTCAGAAGACCTGGTCTGGCATTATTCACAGAGATTAGGAGGACATCAAGAGAGATGTGCTCATGCATTACATAATAGATTGATGATTCCTAAATTTTTACTGCTTGAACTACAGATTACAGTTATGATGTGACCAGAATGATTCACGTATGCAACTATGTATCATTTCCTCGAGTACATGTTCTACAAATGGACCGAATCTTCAGCCATCCATTCCATTACTGCAAAGCTTACAGCTCCTACTATTTACCTTTGCATTACATTCAAAAGTTAAGTAAAAGAGTATCAGATAGTTAAAATGCTTCCCAGTACAAACATACACATTTTATTCATGCATTTTGCAATCTTTCTTATTCCACCCATCACTTTCCAGCAACATATTTAACCTGGGTGTTAGGAGAAAGCAAAATTAAAACCATGGTGCTGAGAAAAATAATATAATGGAAAACATAAAGCCATCTTGTATCCTTCCAAAGGCAAATACTGTGATCTATCTCTAATCCAACTGCACTTGGACAAACTTAAGATGCGATGACATTTTGTGGCTGAATTAGCAAATCACTGGAGCATTACATCCCTAAATTATCCCTTGCTTCAAACAAGACAGATGGCTTCAAAGCTTGATTAAACTCATGCCTGAGAAATGATTCAATACCTGAAGAATGTAGTAGGACATTGCAAGATTAATGAAATCATCCGGGCTATTTTCTGCAAGAGTCTGAAAAGGCAGCAGTGTACACTATTTGCTGAGGGACACCAAACGACTCCAGAGACAACATTCCTGTGATGAGACTTGACTTTTCAGCCAATAGACTTCAACAACTAAATTCTTGCTTGTGCAATGATTTTCTTATGCACTAATACAATCTATCGAACTACACTGTCTTTTTTTTAATCTTGTAATGGACATCTTCCTCACAAATGTTCCAGGCCAAGAGCTAAGCAAGTTCTACCAAGCCTTCTGATAGGGAACAAGAGGCTTAAGAGCTGAAGACCAACAGGGGAAGGTGAAATAAAACATTTAGGTAATAACTAAGGCGCTCAAACATGGAACGGACTCAAATCAATATTTTGGTTCAACATAATTATCTAAGTTAAATGGAAGATTCAAATTAAATCTCACTATTGATACCGAAAGAGCATGTCTACAAGGAGTGCTCTGCAGGAAAGCAGCATCCATCAAGGACACTCGCCATCTAGGTCATGCTCTCTTCTCACTGCTGCCATCAAGAAGGAGATACAGGAGCTTCAGGACCCACACCATCAGACTCAGGAACAGATAATCCCCCTCAACCATCAGGCTCTTGAACCAGACAGGATAACTTCACTCACCCCAATACTGAACTGTTCCCATTAACATCTGGACTTACTTTCATGGACTCTTCATCTCATGTTCTCAATATTTATTGCTTATTTATTTTTACTATTTTGTTTTATTTTCTTTTTGATTTTGCACTGCTTGTTGTCTTTGCACAAATGAATAATGTGAGCTGCCTTAATGACTATCACTCAGTAGCACTCACATCGACAGTGATGAAATGCTTTGAGAGGTTGGTCATCACTAGGCTGAACTCCTGCCTCAGCAAGGACCTGGACACTTTGCAATTTGCCTATTGCCACAACAGGTCAACGGTAGACGCAATCTCACTGGCTCTCCACATGGCTTTAGACCACCTGGACAACACAAACATCTACGTCAGGATGCTGTTCATCGACTACAGCTCAGCATTTAATACCATCATTCCCACAGTCCTGATTGAGAAGTTAAAGAACCTCAGCCTCTGTACCTCTCTCTGCAATTGAATCCTGGATTTCCTAACCAGAAGACCACAACCTGTGCGGATTGGTGATAACATATCCTCCTCGCTGATGATCAACACTGGCTCACCTCGGGAGTGTGTGCTTAGCCCACTGCTCTACTCTCTATATACACATGACTGTGTGACTAGGCATAGCTCAAATACCTTCTATAAATTTGCTGACAATACAACCATTGCTGGTAGAATCTCAGGTGACGACGAGAGGGCATACAGGAGTGAGATATGCCAACTAG
Source organism: Mobula hypostoma (assembly GCF_963921235.1). Taxonomy (NCBI): domain Eukaryota; kingdom Metazoa; phylum Chordata; class Chondrichthyes; order Myliobatiformes; family Myliobatidae; genus Mobula; species Mobula hypostoma. The sequence goes on from NC_086113.1 coordinate 35,784,731, forward strand.
TGAAGTGGTGTCACAGCGAAAACCTGGCACTCAATGTCAGTAAGACAAAAGAGCTGATTGTGGACTTCAGGAAGGGCAAGACAAAGGAACACGTACCAATCCTCAGAGGGATCAGAAGTGGTGAGACTGAGCAGCTTCAAGTTCCTGGGTGCCAAGATCACTGAGGACCTACCCTGCTCCCAACATATCGATGTAGTTATAAAAGAGGCAAGACAGCGGCTATTCTTTATTATGAGTTTGAAGAGATTTGGCATGTCAACAAATACACTCAAAAACTTCTATAGTTGTACCATCGAGAGCATTCTGACAGGCTACATCACTGTCTGGTATGGAGAGGTTACTGCATAGGACCGAAAGAAGCTGCAGAAAGTTGTAAATCTAGTCAGCTCCATCTTGGGTACTAGCCTACAAAGTACCTAGGACATTTTCAGGGAGCAGTGTCTCAGAAAGGCAGTGTCTATGATAAAGGACCTCCAGCACCCAGGGCATGCCCTTTTCTCACTGTTAGCATCAGGTAGGTGGTACAGAAGCCTGAAGGCATACACTCAGCGATTCAAGAACAGCTTCTTCCTCTCTGCCATCCGATTCTTAAATGGACCTTGAATCTTTGGACACTACCTCACTTTAAAAACAAACAGTATTTCTGTTTTTGCATGTTTTTTAATCTATTCAATATATGTAATTGATCTACTTGTTCATTATTATTATATTTATTTTTTTCTCCGCTAGATTACATATTGTATTGAACTGCTGCTGCTAAGTTAACAAATTTTACATCACATGCCAGTGACAATAAACCTGATTCTGATTCTGACAACAGACTGTCCATTTCATGTGCAGTTTTTCAATGATTCTATTGTGTTTCTTTGTATTTACTATGAATGCCTGCAAGAAAATCAATTTCAGGATAGTATATGATGACATATATGTAGATTGATAATAACTTTACTTAGAAGTTTGAATGTTTACTCATTTTTGTAATTGAGACAAGTACAATTATGACAATTAAAAGACAAATCCATGGTTAGGAAAGATTCAGAAAAATATGGATGAGAGGCAAATGGGACAGACTACAGTCAGTGTGGATTGGAAATAACATCTCTTCACTGACAAGCAACCTCAAGATTGCATGCTTCGCCCACTGCTCCACTCTCTCTACACCCACGGCTGTGTAGCTAAGCACAGCTGAAATGTCATCTATAAATTTGCCAATGACACATCTATTGTTGGCAGAATTTCAGATGGTGACAAGGAGGCATGCAGGAGTAAGATAGATCAGCTGGTTGAGTTGTGTTGCAGCAACAGCCTTGTACTCAATGTCAGTAAGACCAAGGAATTGATTGTGGACTATAGACCAAGGAAGTCAAGAGAATACACAAGTCTTCATAGAGGGATCAGCAGTGGAAAGGGTGAGCAGCTTCAAGTTCCTCGCTGTTTTGGATTGGGTGCTGTGTAATGAACCTGAGGCGATTAGGGAGCGGATGGTAATGGAACTCCTTGGAAGTAGTGATCATAATATGATTGAGTTCAGTTTCAAATTTGAAAAGGAGAAGCTGGTATCAGGTGTATCGATATTTCAGTGGAACAAAGGAAATTACAGTGGTATGAGAGAGGAAATGGCCCAAGTAGATTGAAAAAGTAAGCTAGATGGAGGGACAGTAGAGCAGAATTGGATGAAATTCCTACAAGAAATAAGGAAAGTGCAGGAAAAATATATTCCAAGAAAAAAGAAAATCATGAATGGAAAAATGGCACAAATGAGGCTAACGAGAGAGGTTAAGGCTAAAATAAAAGCAAAAGAGACGGCGTACAAGGAAGCAAAAATTAGTGGGAAAACTCAGGACAGGACGACTTTTAAAAACTTGAAGAAGGAAACTAAGAAAGTCATTAGGAAAGAAAAGATGAATTATGAAAGGAAGTTGACAATTAACATAAAAAAGGATACTAAGAGTTTTTTTTAAATACATGAAGAGTAAAAGAATGGCACGGGTAGATATAGGACTGATTGAAAATGATGCTGGAGAAATTATGTGCAACAAAGAGATGGCAGAGGAATTAAATGAGTATTTTGCATCAGTCTTCACAGTGGAAGACATTAGCAACATACCTGATAGCCAGAGGTCTCAGGGAATAGAATTAGCTACAGTCAAGATTACTAGAGAGAAAGTGTTTGGGAAGTTAAATGGACTAAGAATAGATAAGTCTCCCGGACCGAATGAATTGCACCCATGGGATCTGAAGGAGGTAGCTTTGGTGATTGTGGAGGCATTGGAAATGATCTTCCAGAAATCAATAGACTGTGGCATGGTTCCGGAGGACTGCAAGGTCGCAAATGTAGTTCTGCTGTTTAAGAAAGGAGGGAGGCAGCCAAAAGAAAATTATAGACTATTAGTCTGACATTGGTAGTTGGAAAGTTATTGGAGTTGATCCTCAAGGACGAGGCTATGAAATACCACGAGTTGCATGACAAGATAGGCCCAAGCCAGCATGGTTTCATGAAGGGAAGATCCTGCCTCACCAACCTATTGGAATTTTTTGAGGTAACCTCAAATAAGATTGATAAGGGAGAGGCTGTGGATGCTGTGTATTTGGATTTTCAAAAGGCCTTCGATAAGGTGCCGCATAAAAGGCTGCTTAATAAGGTGAAAGCCCATGGAATTATAGGAAAGATATTGAAATGGGTGGAGCACTGGCTGATAGACAGAAAGCAAAGGGTGGGAATAAAGGGATCCTATTCTGATTGGTTGCCAGTTACTAGTGGTGTTCCGCAGAGGTTGGTGTTGGGGCCGCTTCTTTTTACAATGTACATTGATGATTTAGATTATGGATTAAATGGTTTTGTGGCTAAATTTGCAGATGACACCAAGATAGGTGGAGGAGCAGGAAGTGTTGAAGAAACAGAAAGGTTGCAGAGAGACTTGGTCAGTTTAGGAGAGTGGGCTAAGAAATGGCAGATTTGATACGATGTTAAGAAATGTATGGTTGTACATTTTGGAAGAAGAAATAATCGGGCAGATCATTATTTAGATGGGGAGAGAATTCAAAAATCGGAAGTGCTAAGGGACTTGGAGGTCCTCGTGCAGGATACCCTAAAGGTTAACCACCAAGTTGGATCGGCAGTAAGGAAAGCAAATGCTATGTTGGCATTCATTTCAAGAGGAATAGTGTATCAGAGTAAGAAGGTGTTGATGAGGCTCTATGGGGCACTGGTGAGACCTCATTTGGAATACTGTGTGCAGTTTTGGGCCCCCTATCTTAGAAGGGATGTTCTAATGTTGGAGAGAGTTCAGAGAAGATTTACGAGGATGATTCCTGGAATGCAGGGGCTAACATATGACGAGCATTTGTGAGCTCTTGGACTGTATTCATTAGAGTGAGTAAGAATGAGAGGGGATCTCATAGAAACATTTTGAATGTTGAAAGGGTTGGATGTACAGAGACTCCTTACGGAGGACACCGCGATTGAATTCCGAACCCCGGACAGAGTAGATGTGGAAAGGCTGTATCCCTTGGTGGGTGAGTCCAGGAAAGAGGCCACAGTCTTAGAATTAGAGGGTACCCATTGAAAATAGAGATGAGGAGAAATTTTTTTAGCCAGAGGGTCGTGGATTTATGGAATTCGTTGCCACATACAGCTGTGGTGGCCTGATCATTGAGGGTGTTTAAGGAGGAGATTGATAGGTATCTAATTAGTCAGGATATCGAGGGATATGGGGAAAAAGCCGGAAACTGGAACTAGATGGGAGAATAGTTTAGCTCATGGTGGAGTGGCGGAGTAGACTCGATGGGCTGAATGGCCTACTTCTGCTCCTTTGTCTTGTGATCTTGTGTCAATATCTCTGAAGATCTATCCTGACTCCAATATATTGATGTAATTACAAAGAGGGCACGATAGCAGCTACATTTCATTCAGAGTTTGAGGAGATTTGGTATGTCATTAAAGACTCTAGCAAACTTCTATAGCTATATAGATATACTAGGGACAGCGTTTTCACTGGTTGTATCACTGTCCTGCATGGAGCGGCCACTGCGCAGGGTGGGAAAAAGCTGCAACCTCAGCCAGGTCCATCATGGGCGCAACAGACATGAGAGAGAAACAGAGACAATTGTAGTTTAGTGTTTTTAAAATGAATTGCACTGCACTGCTCTGCCAAACAACAAACTTCATGACATTTGCCAGTGATACAGTATTAAACCTGATTTTAATTCCGAGTCTGATTCTGGCTAGCTCAATTAAACAACTTCGTTGGAAAGGAGGAGTTGGGCTGGGTGGCCTGTTTCTGTGGTCTAAGCTGTTATGCCTATTTAAATCCTCATTCTCCCTCACATACCCCCAACTCTGCCCATCTTGCAATGAAACTTCCAGCCTTTAACATATTGAACAACATCAGAAAATACAATTTGAGCAGTGTTGCATTGGATTGCTTTAAAGTAGCATCTCTTCAGAATCTTTAGCTGATAATTAATTCCGCTGAAAGCAGTGAAACACAATTATCAGGTAGGGTATAGTCGCAATAGATTCGGTATCTCCCTGGACAACTTATACTCCATTAGCATTCCAATTTTAGAAGTGACTGCAGGTTGCCATGGCAATTTTATTAAGAGACAAATTACTAATGATAGTGAACAACAGCTTAACACTCAAAGCCTTTGATGGTTTTCATGATTTCTTATCAATACAGTGCACGACCAGCAATCAACACTTCTAAAACTACTTTGACATTTTAATAACAAGTATATTCTATCAGAAGTCCACAAGCAAATTTAGGTATTATAAAAACCTGTAGGTTTTAAGACTACATCCTGAAATAAAAAACTTACACAATGCAAAATATGTTAAAAAATAACAACTTAAGTAGATCTTTGGATTTCTAGTGGCAGCAATGGTAATCACAAATAAAGAAAAAAATCCAACTAATTACAATTTAATAAATTCCAGATGTACCAAATGTCCTTGCTTTCAAAAAAAAAATCTTTAATGATTCCTGATCTTTGTGGGAGATTCAGGAGTAAGGCATTCATATGTAGAGGGGCAATATTGTGAAGCCATGAAGGGTAGCCAGTTTAGAATAAGGAAACCTTTGTAAATCGGATACAATCTAAAATATCAGAAAAGCTGTGGCAAACATGGCCCAATAAGCCACAAGATGAGATTTATAGAAGCTGGCCAGATAGAAGTTCCCAAAGTTCATTTTCCTGCTCAACACTAGAGAATTGGAACAAATTCAGTCTTAAAACCAACTAATCTCTCCCAGCTAACAGAATTATGAAAGTAAATAGAACACTAGACAACTTAGATCTGATGGCAATTTTGCCAACTTCCTGCATGCTCACCACATTCACATATTTGAAAAGTGTTGATACAACTTGTAATTCGTTCATAATAGTGACATTTGAGAATGTCAAGAACCTTTCTAAATTGGCGTCTTGATAATTGCACAGCACAATAAAATTCTAGCTTAATTACAGTTGGAGCCAGTGGAAATGTATGTCACAATTGTCACAATTGACTCAAAAGACAAAGAGACAAAGTACTACAGAGCAAATACCGATTTGCTTCCTCCAAAGGAACCCATGCTGAACTTTGCTCTAGTACTCTCAGTTTTATGGAAAAAGATTTGTATTTATTCAGTTGGTTTGGTGGTTATGATCAGTCATGGTACATATCAGATTTGGCATCCTCAATTGCCTCTTAACTTCCTAGGCTCAAAGCAACCAAAGCCACATTGTTGTAGGCCCAAATTTCCTTCCCTGAAGGACACCAGTGAGCACTTTGGGTTCACAATTTAAAGTCTCCATTAATGACAACAGTTTTTCACTGCAGATTTTGTTAACATTACCTCCAACTTTGGGTGGTCTGCAAATCATTAGTCCAAGCCTATGATTTTGACCTCAGCAATATAATCATTTTGTACACAAGGACCAATATTTAGGCATTTTCCGCACCTGCACTACTATTAAACCACTGTGTTGATTTTTAGAATCTACTGTTTTTTGTAATCATTGCATGTATCCAAAGATAACTTTTTTAAATATGTGTTGTTGCCACAAGCTATTATTTAGACACCCAGGTGGTCCCCTTAAAGACACACCTGTTCCAGTTGCTTCTAACAGCTATAGTGCTAAACTGGTAAGTTAAGAGTTCACACTAGTATATGGGGGAAAAAATCTAAACCCAGCTCGTAAACTTGGTAATGTAATAAATCTCTAACAATTATTAAATGTTGCCACAATATACTCATTAGCTCATGAAAGTCTTTTAATATCACAGCCACTGAAGTTTATCTTTAATCTTGTTGGTAATTCTCATTTTGATCTGTGAAGTAACCATGTGCAAGAATCAATATCATCCTGCCAATCTCACATCCAAGGAAAACCAAAATAGTAGATGTAGAGCTACTAGGACTTGATGTTTCAATCCCTATGGAAAGTTGGCACTCTCAATGTTGGCAGTGGGTTTGGAGTGGTGACAAGGAGGGAGGGTAGGTACGTCATCAGGGTCATCAGGTGGGCACCCTCCTTCTTTGACGTTTCGTTGATAAGCCCACAACGTCTCCACGGGGCTCAACGGTGCTACCTGGCGTCCCAGATACACCCCCCCCCCTCAGTTCCATACCCTCCTGTCTTCATCTTACAGCCCAGTTGTTGTCTTTCCTTTTAATCCAAATCCAATTGCTGCTTTCTTCTGCTGCATTTGACAAGGACTTGATTGCTTGTTGGAGGGAGTGACCCCTCACCCCCATCTTCTTCAATAGACTGGTCGTAGATATAGCAATGAATCCCCTGCATCCCACTTCTACAGGGAAAACCTTGGTCTTCCAGCCATTCTGGGCAGCTTCAGTTCCCAGTTCAGAGTACTTGGTCTGTTTCCTCCCATAAGCTTCTTCGACACCATCTTCCCATGGTACCGTCAATTCCACAACATATGCCAGCTTGGCTGTTGTGGACCACAGGACCACGTCTGGCTGGAGTGTTGTAGCCGCAATGTCTGGGGGAAACACAAGCGTTTTTCCCCCCCAAGTCCACACCCATTTTCCAATCCCAAGCAACCTGCAGAATGCTTACATCTTTTGATGTTATATGGTGCTCTGGAGGTTGGCCTGCTGGTACAAATCGTGTGATGTGGACATTTCCTGCCGATGTTTGTGGGAGAGCATTTGTGGGGATTCTCCTCTGTTCCAAGATTGATGCCAGCTGTCTGAGAACCTGGTTATGCCGCCAAGTGTACCGCCCCTGGGTGAGGCTCGTGGTGCATCCTGTTAAAATGTGCCTTAGTGATGCAGGTGCTTGACAAAGAGAGCAAGCGGGGTCTTCTCCCCACCACTGGTTCAGGTTCTGGGGTGTGGGTAGGAGGTCATAAGTGGCTCTGATGACAAAACTTAGCTGAGATCCCTCCATCTCCCAGATGTCACGCCAGCTAAGTTTCCTCTTTTCCAGGCTCTGCCAATTAGTCCAGTGGCCCTGCTTGGTCATTGAGACGGCCCTGGCATGTCGCTCTGCCTCCTCCTGTCTTCTCAGCTCCTTCACCACGAGTCGTCTCTTCTGAACTGATGTTGCCTTGTGCAATTGAGGAGCCTTTGGGACAATCCCGAGCCCGGCTCTCCCATGTTGGACTTGGCCAACCACATCCCTGAAGCGAAGAGCAGACTTAGCACTCTGAATAGCTTCAGATGGGGTCCACCTCCTCCCTGTTACCACATGGGGGGGGGCCACTGTTCGAATAACAGTATCTTCAGATTCAGTGAGGGTCATGACCAACCTTTCTTTGGCGTATTTGAATTCTTCCACAAGACTTGCAATTGGTAATTCCAATTTGCCATCCCCGTACAGTCCAACAGGACTTAAGCATCGTGGAAGTCCAAGCCACTGTTTTACACGTGTGCTGATCATTCTCTCGAGCTTTTCAATCGTGCTGATGGGGATTTCACACACTGTTAAAGGCCACATGAGTCTTGGGGGTATGCCGAACTGGAAGCACCACAGCTTGAGTTTTCCTGGCAGCAAGGTCTTGTTGATGCGAGCTATGTGCATGATGATATCCTTTTTGAATTGTTTAAACTGCTCGGTGTCCTTGAGCTTAGCATCATACCATTGGCCCAAGCTCTTCACTGGCATTTCTGAAACAGTCGGGACAGGTGTCCTGTCAATCTGAAATCTTTTATCCGTGACTTGACCTTTGACAATGGAGATGCTTCTGCACTTGCTGGCTTGATCTTCATGCTCGCCCATGTGATGTTTTGATAAAGCTTTTCCAGAAGTCTCTTGGTGCAGTTGTCGTCAGTATCGTTATATCGTCCATATAGGCTCGTATCGGTGGTAACCGTTGACCAAACTGTAGCCCTTTTCCACCCACAACCCATTTTGAGACTCTGATAATGAGCTCCATTGCCATAGTGAAGGCCAATGGGGAGATGGTGCACCCCGCCATGATGCCTACTTCCAGTGGTTGCCACACTGTGGTGAAGTCTGATGTTGTGAGACAAACTTGCAGATCCTGGAAATAGTGTTTTACCAGATTTGTTGTTGTTGCAGGTACCTGAAAGAATTCAAATGCAGTCCAGTAGGGAATGAGGAACTGATCCATAGGCATTGGCCAGGTGGAGGAACAAGACATGCAGAACTTTTCTTTCTTTCTTAGCCATCTGGATTTGATTCCATATGACACTGGTATGTTGTACACTATGTAAAGTAAATCAGGTATCTGAGTGCTCACATAGGATTGAACTCTGTGCTTTGAGGTCATCGCCATTTAGAAAGGCAAGTTAGTTAATCAATATTAACCCATTGAATTATAATTCATAAATGGAATGCAGACAAATAGAACAAAACACCTGTTCTTAATACAAGAGTGGGAGTAGGTGATAAACATCCCCAATCTACCACATCACCCAGTAAGTTCATAAATTACTCTCAAAGCATTGCTACTCTGTTTTAGTAACTCACATTCTAAATACCAATGCACTGTCTTATAGAATCAACAGAATGTAGGAGTGCCAAATGAATTCAACAATCTCTTGACTACCATTTATCTTACAATGACAGTGAGATTCTACTCTTTAAATCAGGGGTCCCCAACATTTTTTGCACTGCGGACCGGTTTAATATTGACAATATTCTTGCAGACCGGCCGACCGGGGGTGGGGGAGGGGTAGGGAGTGTTCAAGTAGGGTTAAACTCACGTCAACATGTCTTTTACAGTTAGGGTTGCCAACTTTCTCACTACCAAATAAAGGACAAAAGTAGCAGTCAAATCCTGGGACACTTTACCCCAGGAAAAACTACCATGACCATGAAGCCTTGCGTGGGCACCTGTGTACGCATGTGCGTACGTGCCGATTTTCCCCCCAAAAAATCGGTTTTGTCTTCATCTTCCCGACTATACTGTACATACACTATTTCTACTTTATATAGGCTGTGTATTTATCATATCATTCCTGCTTTTACTATATGTTAGTGTGATTTATTTTCGGTTTTATGTGTTACTTGGTATGATTTGTTAGTTTATTTTTTGGGTCTGGGAACACTCAAAAATGCCATGCAGCATCTATGGAAAAAAGTACAGTCGACATTTCGGGCCGAAACCCTTCGGCAGGACTGCAGAAAAAAAGCTGAAGAGTAGATTTGAAAGGTGGGGGGACGGGAGACAGAAATGCCAGGCGATAGGTGAAACTTGGAGGGGGAGGAATGAAGCAAAGAGCTAGGAAGTTGATTGGCAAAAAAGACAGAAGGCCATGGAAGGAAAACAAGGTGGGGGTGCGGAGGAGCACCAGAGGGAGGTGATGGGCGGCAAGGAGATAACAAGAGAGAGAGGCAAGGGGTTGGGAAATGGTGAAGGGGTGGGGGGGGGGGAGGCATTACTGAAAGTTGGAGAAATCAATGTTCATGCCATCAGATTGGAGGCTACCCAAACAAATACAAGGTGTTTTTCCTCCAACCTAAGTGTGGCCTTATTCCCACAGTGGAGCAGGCCATGGATGGACATACCGGAATGGGAAAGGGAAATGGAATTAAAATGGGTGGCCACTGGGAGATCCCACTTGTTCTGACAGATGGTGCGTAGATGCTTGCTGAAGTGGTCTCCCAATCTATGTTCGGTCTCACCGATATACAAAAGGCCACACCGGGAGCACCAAACACAATATATGACCCCAACTGACTCACAGGTGAAGTGTTGCCTCACCTGGAAGGACTGCTTGGGGCCCTGAAATGGTAGTGAGGGAGGTGGTGTAGGGGCAGGTGTAGCACTTGTTCTGCTTGCAAGGGTAAGTGCCAGGAGGGAGATCAGTGGGTAGGGATGAATGGACAAGGGAGCTGGCTCGAAACGTCAACCCGAAACATTGACCTGCTTTTTTCCATAGATGCTGCATGGCCTGCTGAGTTCCTCTAGCATTTTGTGTGTGTTGCTCGGATTTCCAGCATCTGCAAATTTTCTCTTGTTTGTGAGATGGAACTCTTCTTCAACTTTTCCTATCAACAGCTGATCTTTACTCTATTTAATAGGAGTACCTAACTCTTTTGGCAATCTCCATCTTGAATTTAAATTCTCTAGAAACTAACTTCTACAATTAGCTCATTAAAAATTACTAATGAAATACTTAAGTGTTGGTCAATGAAGTATAACTCAAGTACAGTATATAATAGTCAACATAAATTTATGAATTGAAATAGTTCTTGAATTATAATTATTTGCATGGCATATAATTGCCAGTTAATAACTCAACTGAAAAATACTCTGGCATCATATCATATATCATGATATACTGACAAATTTCATGTGATTGAAGACAAGGCTATAGTAAGAAGTAACTTCAATACATACTCATGACAACAGGCATTTTGTGACAGTATGTGGAGCTGATAACTTTGACACTCAAGTTTCAGTAGTACAGTGGATTGGAATTTGAGTATCAGACTGGAAAATTTCCCAGCCAGTCATTAGATAAGCCAGAAGGGTTGTCTAGCTCTGAACACTGCCAATGAATATCCCCGGGCTTACCACAGCCCAAAGGATACCATGGCAATGAACACAGTCAACAAATACCTTGGCAGTAAATGCATCCAGCCAATATGTTTTACGTGACTAAACTAGCCCTATACCTTTTATCTTTACAGGTTAATCTGCTCTTCATCACGTCAAACCCAAAGGTACTAGAAAACTGTTACATACTCCAAGCCAGATTAGGCCAAGTGCAAAATGACAACCAATCAATAAAGAGGAAATCTGCAGATGCTGGAAATCCAAGCACCACACACATAAACTGCTGGAGGAAGACAGCAGGTCAGGCAGCATCTATGGAAAAGGGTACAGTTGATGTTTCAGGCTAAGACCCAATCGGTCATCAGGACTCTAGTCCTGATGAAGAATCTCAGCCCGAAACTTTAATTATACTCTTTTCCATAACTGCTGCCTGGCCTGCTGAGTTCCTCCAGCATTTTGTGTGTGTTGTGACAAGAAAGCTACTTGATTACTCATTTTACCCTTTGGATGACAAACAAGGTAGATATTATCCCCGTTAAAAAAGTGTTTTTATCATGATAAAAATCAAAACGTTGAGAAACATAGGAATGAAAGGTTATTCAGCTCAGGATCCTCCATCACCAGTTGGTTTATGAGTCTTCTGCACCCTTTTCATTTGTTAGCCCTATCTGCTTCATATCCACAAGTGTATCCATCTCACACCTACAGCTGCAGATGTTTTAGTATCCACACCCCTTCAGAGGAAAAAAAATTCTAAATTTCTGTCACAACCAATATGAAAAAATGTGCTTTAATTTGTTACTTGGGATTATATTCCCTTCTTCTTAATTGCCTACCAGAAGGAGGAGTTGTTCTTCTGTGACCATCTACTGCAGCCTAAAAACATTTTCCCTCTAAAACATTAACGGCTTTGCTCCACTAAGTCTGATCTATGTATATGCACATGACACTATTACAATTATTATATGAACTGACAGTTCATATTATATGAACTTGGTCCATAGCAAGTGATTGTAATGGGTCATAAGTGACTACTGGGCCAAATCCATCACCTATATCTACTAATAAATGACAAACTGAAACCTGCTACAAATGTCTTTTCAGGGGAAGTCGAACAACAGGTTCACATTGGCCCTTTATTCTGTGTGTGGGGGAGGCAGGCATTTGATACAGGAATCAGTCTGTACATTTTAAATGGAGCAAGGCAGGAACTATAATGTGGAACACACTGAAAAGCTGCAGGAGCCAGGTACTCTAAATAAGCACTTGGATCAAAGCACAGCATACTATGGACCAAATGGAGGTAAACACGATTGGTTCTGTTAAGTAGAAAGTTCAGCATCAATATGTTGGACTGAAGGATCGGTTTCTGTGCTGTACATCTCAATAACACCTATGAAAGTAACAAAAGACTTGAAATCTGTTGGCACCAATCGTGGCAAAAAATATTCAGATTGAGTTCTGAAAATTCTTGTCCAGTCATTATTCAGTTGCTTAGGAACAAAAAAAAACTTGGATGCATAATGGAGTTTTTGATGAGTACAGAAATACTATAAATATATTGTTCCAATTCTATGCACAAGATTTCATTCCAGTTATGTCCTTTTAATTCAGTAGACAACCAAGAGTGTCCATAATGCTTCTGACTGGGTTAATTAGGCATTGCAGAGAATACTCAAAGCAACTCAAGAAAGTCTTTCAAGGCCGCTTAGAAACAAGGATGGAGGGAGAATAGCATGAAATATGAAAATGTCAAGATGAAGACAAAATCATTTACATTGCATTTTTTTTTCCTAACATCAAAGCACTTCACAACCCATGAATTATTTTCACTTAGAATTGACTCCACAGAAACTGCTACATGTGTCATGACAACGTTTATGCTTCATTAAATTTTGGCATCATTACAGTACATCAGACGTGGTATAATTGGGTATAAAATAATACTGATGGCAGCAGTGATGAAGAAAAATAGATTAGATTCAGTGCACTGTGGAGTCCACAGTCCATGATATGTTTTTAGGTTTTGCTCTCTCATGATTAACTCTCTCACGAAATCCAGGACAATGAATTTTTAGCCTCTTGTGCATTGATCTTGATTTCCCTTTTGAAGGTATCAGGTGTTGTCACTTCTCTACTCTGTGGTGACACAAATGAGCAATTCTCCAGCCAAATAAATTCCTCCTAAATTCTTTATTGGATTGATTAGTGCAATAATCATTCGTCACTTAAACTCCAAACCCTATCTATTGGCAAGGCATTCAGGAACATAATGGAACTGACAATGGACAATGATGGGCTCAAGTTTATAAAGAGGGATTGAATAGACTAGAACTGTTTACCCTGGAATGAAGGAAGCTGAGTGGGTGACTTTACAGAAGTTGTTAATCAAATTAAGAGAGACAGAGATAAAGTTTTAAATCACAGTTTTCCTCCCCCCCCCCACCCCCCACAACCAAGGATATGGGAGTCTAAAATTATAAACTAGTTTTACGGTAAGAAGAGACAGATTCAATGGGATCTGAGGGACAAATTTTCCCACAGAGGGTGAAGACAGCATGAATAAGTTGGGTGAAGTAGCCCGTATCCATGTTGCAGTACTCCAAGGGACTGGCAATTTAACTCTTTCAAAGATTTGAATCTGCTTAATAGATCCATTCTTATGTAACCCAGTACTCCTTATATCCTGTGTATCAAAATTATCCCCAATTTGCAAAATCTGAAGTGTCATTATTAAGAATTTTACCCACACCGTCCCTCTACATACACAAGTTACTTTATCTGGTCCCTAACAGGCCCTACACTTTCCTTCAATATTTATAAAATTCTTCCCATTTTCTCCAATTTTATGCACTGCTTTAAAAATTGGAATAAATCTATTTTATGCTGTTACACTACACAAACCTGCTGCACTAAGCTTTGCACTGTTTACTGCTGAGTGCATAAATCATCAGATCCGAACACAGCTTGATACCAGAAAAAGAGCACATGTGCCAACTACATCTGTATTTGCCACTTCTCTAAGGAAACTAAGATGGCAACTTTTATAGGGGGAGGGCAGGAGGTGGAAGGGTTTAGGGCAGGAGGTAGGGGACAGTGGACTGCAGGATGTTAGGGAAGGAGAGAGAGGGAATTAAGGAAGGGGGAGAGAGAGGGTAGATTTAGAGAGTGAGGATTGGGGTTCTCTGTTGAACTGAAATTTTGAGTTGATGTGAATAGGTGAAGAACTGAGTGATTCTGGTGCAGGTTTGTTAATTGGTGTTTTGATATTTGATTGGAAGCAAAAGGTGTAGAGCATTAGTGGATGGGATGGAGAGAGGGGATGTACCTCAAAGTCTGAGCAAGAACGGAAATCTGAAGAATACCAGCTGATATCGCTACGTTGTCTGGGACAACTGATTCAAACCTAGACCACCAGCAGCTAAAGCAATGCACCAACATTCCCTGACAAACCAGGCACATGTCTCTGATCACATTCTCAGCATTGCCTCTGACAAATTAAAAGCTGACAGTGGAGAGAAAAGAAAAATCAAATTGTATTCTTGCAAGAAATCTGTTTAAATTCATTTTGAACCAGAAATTTTATATAGCAGTTTTCTTTTAAACCCACAATGTTCTTTTTTACCTCAAGCCTACACTTTCCCCACCCTCCCTTAGTTTCAAGTGATCAGTTTAAACACAGTACAGCACCTCTAAATGAATTCCAAGCACTTGATGCTACAAATCAGACTCCACCTTTAAAGTATTATAAGAGAGCTTTTGTGAGAGGAAAACAATTGCTTTAAAGATTTTTGTCTGATGGGGTCATTATCCTTGGATATCCAGCTTCCTGTAATGAGATATAGGTGTAGTGCAGGGCTAATTTGTGAAATTATTCTTTCACAATGCTGCCGCTGCTCTACGACCCTGTGGGAATTCTTCAGTGCCTCTTCTATTCAGCAGAAACGCCCCAATCAGCCCTGATGTTAGGATGGGAATCAGTTTTTTTTTTGTCCCACTTGCGCATTCATGAGATGCACTGAGTTCTTCACCAACAGAAATACTTTCCCACACTAAAACTGGACTTACTGCACCAGCGATACTCAAGCTTAGTATCACCACAGTTTATGCTTTAGATATGCTGCGAGGGAAACCAACACGAGGATAATTGTTAATGGACTCTTAATCCAGAGGCAGAAGGTCAAACCTCACCCATGGAAACCAGCGAAGTAAATAAATCAGGAATTAAAGACGTGTCAGTTTGTAGCAGCCATAAAACCGCCACACTGCTGTAATATCCAAGCTGGATAATTAATACCAACTTGAGGAGAAAATTTGCTGACCTCAGCCTGGGTATACCACTTGTGAATCGAGATTTACAACAACACAGTTAAGACTCAACTGACCTCAAGCAAGCTACTCAGATCATGCACAATAAACAATGGCCTAATGTCACGTAAATGAGTTATAAATGCATTGCTGATGCTACCGTCAGCTAATGATTTCAATTCAAGTTCATTTAGCCAATCCTTAACCAGGAGCTTCAATGATTTGAATCATTTTGGTCTTTTTATTCAGACCAGAGGGGAAATAATTATAGAGCAGTTTCTCCCCTCTTGTGAATCAAGTATAAATGTTGTTGAGCAAATTTCAGATCAGAAGAGAATTTTAACAAGTCTTCATTCTGGAGGTCTACACACAAGGCATTTCATGGAAAACTGAAAATATGTCACGTTGCTAGTATGGGGACATGACTTAACCCAGTTGCCAAAGCAACCCTATGGAAAGATCTCTCATGCCCTGATGCCATTTATTTATTTAGAGGTATATCATAGTAACAGGCCCCTCCAAGTCCAATAAGCTTGCACCACTCAATTAATCCCGTACAACCAATTAACCTACTAACCTGTACATCTTTGGAAATGTAGGAGGAACCTGGAGCACCCAGATGAAGCCTACATGGTCTCGGGGAGAATGTACGAACTCCTTACAGATAATGGTGGGAATTGAACCCTGGTTGCTGATACTGTAATAGCGTTGCACTAACAGCTACATGACCGTACCACCCTAAACAAAGGTCCAATTTGACCATGGCACAGGCGGCTTGATTACTGTTGGGAGATCTGTTCAATAAGGCAAGGAATGAGCAAATACAAGTGGCTCCACACTCCAGTGAATTCCAAACAGTGAATCAATCCCGTCACCATTACATGACCAGCTAGAGTGGTGGACAGCTGCAACACGTGGGAGATCTAACTCTTTTACTCGACTTTAATAGACTGAAGGAGTGAAGCTTCATGTTGAGGAAGCTGTATTGCAGGAGAAGAACTTGTATTCGCAGTAGATTATCATTAACAATTCAGCTAATTAACTGGATACAATTTGGCATTCACAAGATAATTGCAATTGTCCTTAGCATGCAAATTGTATATAAATATCATGTCAATGCTGGACAGAATCACAGACAATACATTAATTTTTAGATTAGATGAGGATTTTAATCCAAATTTCCAAAGCAATAACTATAATTAATGATTTTAATGAATGTGATTATATATATAGCATTTTCCACATGTAATAATTTCCTTTTCTAAATTTTGCAAATGACTGATTTTGTTTTATGAAACAATTGGCTTGCTTTTGGGATGGTTCCACAGTTGTACACACATTCACATCATCAGTGCACAACTCGCTCTCCATGCTTTTATCTTTAACACAAGTTAATCCATGTTCGCACAGCACATCCCCAGTAAGAACAAATAGTTCGAAACTCTTAAAAATTCCAGCTAATCTTTCTGAACTTTACAATATTGTGCCATTTGCATAATTTCCCCTCATTAAATAATCAGCTTAGATTAATCCAAAAGTATCCTATACATTACAGAATATACATCTAGATGTAATAATTGCATTATTCTTTTTATCTACGCTTTGCTGCTAAAAATTAAACACCAATTCTATTTATAGCATTTAGTTAGCTCATTAGAGCTTTTATTGTCATTGCTGAGGACAATGATATTACAGTGCTACTCCATTTAGTGCAAATTTGCATACTGGAAATTCAATTACTCAAAACACAATGGCCAAATTTAAAATGACATCCAAGTTATTTAGAATTATATTTAAGTTACGAAGAACTTAACTCCTCCTGAATGATAATGAACTCCCAAGAGATTTGTTACCAAATCAAAGTCCTAGAACACTTTACCCTATTCTGGGGGAGTCCCCTTAACCTTAAGACCTGAAGCACATGAAGACAGTGACAAACCATTCGAGAGAAATAAATGCTGCCTTGGCCTCATTCAGGACCATAACCTTGTCGTAGGTTTTGGAGGCTTGCGTGCCTCAATGACCCAGACAGCTATGTTGGCTGGAGTGAGGGCTTTATGCTTTGGCTCTTGGTCAGGTCACCCATGCAAAACAGTTCAAAAGGTAGAGGCAAGACTAATATTGCTCGCCGGTCCACTAGGTTCAGGGGTTCAGCTTAGTGCTAACAACCCTGACTGGTAAAACAAAAATTGTTATGGAAATAGCAATGAAGATTCCTTCCATATCTTAGTGCAATGGTATTCCTGAGTCTCCACCCAGGGCTTGCATGGCTGACGGTGGTGAAAACCAAAAGGAAGCTACAGACATGATGAAGGAAGCAGAGATGGAGGACATTCATCACACCGCTGGCACTTTCCTGGGTGTTTCTTCCAAATCAGCCTGCAGATATGCAATTTGAAATACTTTAATAAAACAAAAGTTGAATGGAATTTTATTTAAAATTCTTCTACTATAACTGGTACTCTTACAAATTTCAACTTTTCATAATATGTGTTTCTTTTAAAAATTAACACCATCCAATCTTAAATGGTGATGGTCCTTGTAACAGCTTGCTCTCCAACTAGACAAAAACAGCATAAATCTTGTAACTGGTACCTGTAGCTTCAGCGAAAAAAAATATCTGACGCTGTCTGGCCACAGTTCTACACCTTTCATTTCTGATTCATAGCTAATTCTTTCAAAGTTACTGCCTTCCAAAATGTGGCTTTTGTGTACTGGTTGCCAACTGTATCCGATGCTGATTTTCAGGCTTCGACAGATAACCCAGTGCAACAGGAATCTGCAAGTGAAAACCATGGCTGAACCATAAGAATCAGCCTTCCCTGAGGCTGCTAGTCATAAATAAAGGGCTTGGGCTATACTGAAAAATATGACTTCATCCACAAGGTTTAAAAGTTGAAAACATACAAGCTTTTGCATCTTATTTCTAATGTTTAGTTTTCCACAAAATTCTAGCTTCCATCCAAAACTAATTGCTGATCTACTTCCACTAAGAGATACATGACACCAGCTAATGAGTGAATAACCAACTCATGGGAAAACCTACTGGCATGCCAGTTTTGCCTAAGTAGGAACAATTGCACCCAAGAGTCTGAACATTCCCTAATCAAGCCCCAATTCAGATGCTGCAGCATGGAACACTGATCGTCATTAGAATTCAACATTTCACTGAGATTTATCTGACCTTTTAGTTAGTAAAAGAGATCTGAGGACTCATTTCCAAGAGCAACAAAATTCTCCAAATGGCTTGGTCCCCTTGGTTTTGCCTCCATCACTAGCTACTCAATGCATTCATTCATTTCTCGAATAATCAGCTACAATGTGATGATGATCTCCAGAAGATTTAAGGCACTTCAAAAATTAATTGTTATTTCACTGTCTATTAACTGGAAAATCACAGGTGGCATTAGTCTGTCAATAATGTCAGAACATCACTGCTAAAATGGGTTGCAAGATAATGTAACCGATGCTATATCTCAAAACTAAAATACAAAAGTGATGGAAATCTTAAATAAAATGCTATAAATATTCAGCATGTCAGACAGCATTTGTGGAGAAAGAAATGGAGAATCTTTATGAAGAAAGGCTTTTCCACTGAGATATTAACTGCTTCTATCTGCACCGAATCTGCCTGATTGAAAAACTTTAATAGAGAAACTCAAAGCTTCAAAAGATAAAATTCAGATAGGTGGTGTTAGGGGGTACTTTATAATTAAATAAAGGTTATATAGCAAAATATTATCTTCAGCAACCAATGTTTAGACCTGAATGTGGACTGTAGATTAAATTTTAAATGTAGTTCTGGATAATAGTTTCCTGGAGCTGTGGACACCAGTTAATTGAAAAGCAGACAATGCTGATTAACCTTCATTTTGGGTGTCTGGAGTGTAGGTGCTAAGGAGGAGGTATCAAAATTAGATGCAAATCAAAGGAAGCATTGTAGATTTATTTTAACTATGGTATTGTCCAGCCACTGCCTTTGATCTTTACCATATAAAATGTCATGTAATATTGGGTCAAACAGATTTCTTCTTCCAAGAGTCTCTCTTTTTGTTGAATAAAACACTTTGTATCCACTAGCTTTAGTGTCTCTCTGGGGACTTTGTTCATATTATAACAGTAAGTTTTCCAACACTGCTACAAGGTATAAAACATGTGCCTATTATTAGATATAAAGGATACAAGAACAACTTCTATCCATCATCATATTTCTGAATGGTTCCATGAACTCTACCTTTTCTTTGCACAATCTATTTTGTAATTTATAGTAATTTTGTGTCTTAGCACTGTACTGCTGCCACAAACAGCAAATTTCACATTATTTAAGACAGTGGTTATAAACTTAATCCTGATTCTAACATGTTGGCTCAGATTTTCTGGATGCAGGTTCAAGACTGTTTATTGTCATTCTTCGGCACACAATTGTAAAGGAGATTGAAATGATTGTTACTCCACATCTATTACAGCATTAAAAATAAGCATAAAAACACAATAAACATAAACAATAAATAATAGAAGCAATCCTATGAGCACAATATACAAGAAACTGTTATACAGATAAAACTGATTGTATGTACATAAACCAGCGTTAGGTGAGGTGTATGTAGTGGTGGTACTACTGCTGCTGTCCTGAACCAGCCAAGCTTCTAGCAGCATGAAGACGATGATGACAGAGCCTCCAGCAAAGCAACAATGAGACCCTGGTTTGAAACACCCCTGAACTACTGAGAACAGAACAATAGCAAAATTCTGCTGCTGCATAGCTCCAGCGATCAGGGTACTGCCTGTGTAGAGTCTGCACTTCCTTCTGTGATTTTGCAGGATTCCTCCAGATGCGCTGATTCCTCCATCCCACCCCCCCCCCGCCCAAATCCAAAAGTTGCACTGTTAGCTTAAATGGCCACAGTAAATTGTTCCCAACAGATGACAGAAGAATCAGTAGGGAGTTGATGGGCAGACAAGAGAGAATAAGTTAATGAGACAATGTGGGAAAATGATATTGATGGATATGCTCTAAAAATTAGTATAGGTATGGCGCAAGTTGCCTCCTGTGTGATAGGAAATAAAATAAATCAAGGTTTCAACAGATGGCAAAGCCCACCCTAGCATTGCCAGCTACAAATACATTGAGGGATCTTAACATAAAATTGAACTAAAATTTAATTAGCACTTGAATTTTTCAATACAGCTTGTATTATAGTAACTTGCCTGGTTCTTTGTCTCCCAATCTGAAACCTGAGAATCCCCCGTGAACTTAATGGGGTCTCGGTTCTAGTGCCAATTCTACACTCGTGCAAGTTCCAAGAGGTGATTCCCAGCATATTGCCAAGTAATTTCAGAAGACTGACAAAAACTATTTTGGCATTAGCGAGCAAAATCTGGTCCACTCCAGCAATTTTGTGCCAATGTGCTTGTTTTATTTAAGATTTTTATGAATTAATGAAAATGGCTTAAGAAAATAGCATACATAATTCAATTCCAACATTCAGGTAACACGCTGAACTCTCAGATTTTAAAAAAGGCAAATTCTTGAAGAATACAGCAAACCTACTAGATGTTGGATCCTTCCCTATAAACATGGGATTTACAAACTCTTGCTTTAAAGAAAGGCTTGTCCTGATCAGAAACAGCATTCCAAATACAATGCAAAGAAACCAGAAATATTTGACAAGACACATCAGGAACTTTTGACAAACCATGCCAAGACTGCTGTGCCCAGAGCAACAATTGTGAATGGGTGAAATTTACTCACAGCCTCAGCAGGACTTTAGATGGGATCAGAGTGTTTTTTTGTGCGTAAAGAAGAAGCATTCCCCTTTTTGTCTGGAAGCATTTCCAAGACACTTGCACATTCTGAGGAGAATCACTCTTCTCACATTGTGCTATTGTGTGACAGCACAGAGATCCACTTTCACCAGCTGTGTATTAATGCAGACAGACTCTCAGGGCAAAGTGTGAGCAAGCTTGGATCATCTGTTCCAATCAAGTGAAAGATTTAAGGAAAATCTGGAGCCAAAGGCTTAAACTTTTTTTTAAAAAAGGAGAAAGTGCACACGTGCAAGCCTGGATATCCACAGCTTTCCGCCAAGACTGATCAGAACTAAAGGGCTTCCAGAGCAGTGACAATTTTAAAGCACTAAATCAGGCAGTGCTTTAAAGAGCAGCAATAAAAATTGAAGAGTAAAGATAAAACCAGATTATCCTGGACACTTTATACTCCACGTCGTTTCTCAACACCAGTAACATCATGAACAAAACTTCACAGGAGAACAAAAATATGGACTATGCAAGATAGAAGCACAAGAGTAAACTATTCAAACAAAAGAAAACTCCAAAGGAATTTCAATCCTCAGATGGAAAATAACTCTTTTAGGGCCAGAGATGCTGTCAAACAGTTAATACTGATTTATGTCACTGAAAATGACATTTACTTCCAGCAACAATGCAAAGCATTTTTAGGTGACTTCAGTGAGGGAAGATGGGAAATACCTCAAAATCTTGACAGGTCGCTGATTTATGAAGATTATTTTGTAGAAGGCTGCTGGACAGCACACCCAGTGGGGAAGAGAAGAGAAACACCCAGAGCAAGTTCAGGGTTGTTACTAAAATGCAGTGAACATACTCCAGAAGTTGCTATCACTGTCACTCTATAGTGATGATTTACCAGCCCCTTCTGTGACAGCCACAAAGTTCCACATGATCACAACACAAAGTCTAACAAACTAACCTAATAAGTTAAGGAAGGAAATGGTTACATGTTAGAATTTCCCCCTTTCTGCTATTTTCCCAGTTTAACACCAGTAGCAGACAACAGCTGCGCACTCCGTCCATATTATCCACCCTCTGACTGTCTGCCAGGCTGTGACAAGTTGAGGCAGGCTTGACTCCGAACTTGGATGAGAAATGGAACAAATATTAACCATAAACTGAAAAAAGAAACATCCAGAGTACTTTGTTGATGCACATCTTTCAACCACTTCACTTCAATGAAAAAAATTGAGGAAACTTAGAGATCAATTTCCAATAAATGTACATAACTTAACCACAAGTCTGAGTTCCTGTGTGTATCATGCTAAACTGTAATTGGAAAATGATGCCGAAAGATATGCATGATCAGGATGGTTTGAATAATCTTACAACTGCTGCTTAAAGTTAATTGCTACATGAAGACCTTGATGAGACATAGCAGCCAGTACCTCCAATCTCGTTATCAACACTCTCCATTTTCCAGGAATCTCTTCTGGACACTGTGAAGAGCATTTTAAAATAAGTAACACGTTTACTTATCATATTCTCTTTTGATGGTTTTGTACATTAGCTGGAGATAAAAAGGAGTTAAAAATAAAAGCCATTTGCCTGGAAGCTTAAATTAAGAGGTCACATGGCAATAGCTCTAGACTGATGCCCAGCCAGTGTTGGTATTTTGCCAAGGAGATAAAGCCAATAGGAATAAAGGAAAGAAATAGATCTAATTGTTTGAAATAGCAAGTGAGAGAGCAACATCTTGCAGGTTGGGAGTCATTTGAAAGCAGCAAGCCTCATCAGGATGATTCATTGTCTGAAGTAGTGGGTGAGAGAGCAACATCTTTCAAGCCAGAAGCTATTTGAAAAACTGCAAGTCTCATTGGGAGTGAGTCTTATTTGAGTGAATAAACAGAAAGGAGCTGCAAGAGGAGCGGCCATTGTGGAAGCAGGCCAGTTCTAGAGTGGTCAGGGTTTGGTGAAAACAGGCAGAGGCTAAGAGTGCCAAGTCACTTAGAGTCATTTAGTTGACTGTGGAACTTAAGTTTAAGAAGTGTTATGTACCCCATAACTGGGTTGCCAAACCAGCAGAAATGGACCACTAGTTGGTGTCTGGATTACTAGAAACTAATAAAGTTTTATTAAAGAAATAAGTAACACAGTACTCTAACCGTAAGGATATAAATGCAACAGGTTAGCAATGATAAAACAGACATGTACACAGAACTAGGGTAATAGGAATCAACCAAGCTCTATCGCAGTCTAGGGGTAAAATGATTCAGTCTTAAGTGAAGCAGAGTTCAGTTCAGCTTAGTGCAGTTCGCAGTAATTGCTGTTGTGCCGGTGGTGGTGGTGGTGGTGGTGGGGGGGGAGAAGAGAGGAAGAGAGAGAGGAAGAGAGAGAGAGAGAGGAAGAGAGAGAGAGGAAGAGAGAGAGGAAGAGAGAGAGAGAGAGAGAGAGAGGCAGAGAGAGAGAGAGAGAGAGAGAGAGAGAGAGAGAGAGAGAGAGAGAGAGAGAAAGAAATGCAAATTTGATTCAAGCAGACCTTTGATCCTTTGATGTTCTTCGCAGTTGGCTTTTGGGCGGACCCTTTTATGTCTTCTATCCCGCTGTGGTCACCGACTGTGACCCCTCCGTTCCGGATACGACCGTTCTTCCGTGGTGAACCCGGCACCCAGGCAAGGGCGGACACACACACCAGATTCCCACCAGTCGTACCTTTTCACCCTGTGAGTCTATGGTCGGTTCCCGCGAACCAGACCTCCACACTATCACCAACTTGTGGGGGCACACCGCTCTTCCAGGGTCTCGTTATCTCGTGATCTCATGGTGTGTCCTGCCTTAGCAAACCTGTTCTTTTTATCCCCCTGCTTCAAATTTCAAACAGTTCAGGTTCAAAGCAACCGGTCTGTCAATATTCTGAATTGTTTCTTTTCCGTTATCCCTCTCTCCTCTCTCATTAATATTTTGAATGTTTCTCCATTGTCTCCCTTATCTCTCTCATCAGCATCAATCGTCTGATAACGTGGTTTGTCGTCACAGAAGTTAGAGCTGAAGGGATAACAAGGGTAGGCAGGATTGTAGTTAAAATGTTGGATTGCAGGCTACCCCAGTGGCCTTCCTCATGACAACATCTGAGGGAAATGGACCCAACTTCAGCTCCTGACTGACAAGGTCAAGGAGCTAGAGCTGGATATTCTTAGGGCCAACCTCGAGCCTGAAAACCTCAGATGAAACTTTTACTGAGGTGGTCACTGTGGTCAATAATATTTGAGTAATTGTGTATTTATTAAGCATTCTTGTCCATTCAAATAATTCATTACGGGTCATATGGACAAATACGTGAATTGCACACATCATGCTACCACATGATACATGTACGCATCGTTTGAAGTAAACATGAAGTTAGACTCACATTTCAGACTCCTGTGTCTTCCTTTGAATTAGTTTAATGTTTTGAAGTTAAAAAACATAACAATCACACTCTGAATACAGGCTTCAGACAGTAGATGGGTAAGGACCAGGAGAAGTAAAGGGAGTAAGCAGTCAGAACCGGGTTCGTTCCCCTGTGGCCATTCCCTCAGCAATAAGTAAACCCATTTGGAAACTGCTGGGGCGGCGGCGGGAGGATGACCTGTCAAGGCACAGTAACTGCAGCTGGGCCAGTAGCATTGTGGCCAGCCGTGAGGCTCAGCCGGAAATGGTAAAGTTAGTTATTGCAATAATGATAGGAGACTCACAAGTTAGGGGGACAACGGGTCATTCTGTGGCAATGGGGAAAAAAAAAAGTCAGGACAATGTGTTGCATCCCAGGTGGTAGGGTCAAGGATGTCTCAGAGCAGCTGCAAAATATTCTTCAGAGTGAGGGTGAGCAGCCAGAGGTCGTGGTTCACGTTGGCACCTATGATATAGGTAGAAAAGGGGAAAGAGGTCCTGCACAGTAAGTACAGGGAGTTAGGGATGACACTGAAAAGCAGAACCTCCAAGGTAGAAATCGTTGAATTACTCCCAGTACCACGTGCTAGTCAGGGCAGGAATAGGATGATAGTACTGATGAACAAGTGGGTGACGATCTGCTGGACAGGACAGGGTTTCACATTTCTGGATCATTAGGATCTCTTCTGGGGAAGTTAGGAGCTGTATACAAGGATGGGTCACACCTGAACCTGAGGGGGCCAATACCTACTTGAGCTGGTTTGCTGGAGCTGTTGGGGAGGATTTACACAAATTTGGAAGCTGGATGGGAACTGGAGTGATTGGGATGAAGATGGGGTAGTTGGTATACAAGTAGATGCAGATTGTAGTGAGACTGTGAGGAAGGACCGCCAGATGAGAGGGTAAAATTGCAGTCAGTGGGATGAGTTGAAGTGTAACATGAGGGCAAAATTGAAAAGGGCAATGAATACCGACCTGAAGAGTTTATATTTGAATGCGTGCAGTGTGCAAAATAAGGTGGTTGATCATGTATTGTAGTTAAGAGATGGTCAGGAATAATGTGGGCATCACTGAGTTTTGCCAGAAAGAAGATCATACTTGGGAGGTTACATCCAAGGATTACATAATGTATTGAAAGGACAGGCATACAGACAGAGGGGATGGAATGGCTCTGATGGCAAAAAAAAATAAATCAAATCTTTAGAAAGTGGTGACACAGGATTGGAAGATGTAGAATCCTTGTGGGTAGAGTTAGGAAACTACAAAGGTAAAAAGACTGATGGGAAATATAGACAAGTCTCAGAACGATGTGGGATACAAATTACAATGGGAGTTAGAAAAGCAATGTCAAAAGGGCAATGTTATGGTAGTCATGGGGGATTTTAATATGCATCAAGATTAGAGAAAATTAGGTTGATGCTGGATCCCAAGAGAGGGAATCTGTAGGATACTGTGAGATAGCTTTTTAAGAGCAGCTTGTGGTTGAGCCTAGTAGGGGATAGGCAGTTCTGGATTGGATGTTTATATAATGAACGACATTGACTAGAGAGCTTAAGGTAAAGGAACCCTAAGCAGTCAGTTATAATATGATAGAATTCATCTTGCATTTTGAGAGGCAGAAGGCAAAGCAAGATGTATCAGTATTACAGTGGATTAAAAGTAATTTCAGCGGCATGAGAGACCAGATGGCCAAAGTTGAATGGATGGAAACACAACCTGGGACGATGGTTGAACAGCAATGGCTGGAGTTTTTGGTGAAAATTTGAAAAGGTGTAAGATATACGAGGACATGTTCTAAAGGGAGGATGGAGCAAACCATGTCTGACAAGGGAAGTCAAAAACAGCATAAAAACAAAAGAGAAGGAATATAACATAGCAAAATATAGCAGTCTCTCATTAATAAAAATCGATGATCTCAGAGCTAGGGTGCTGAATCAGAGGGACATTAGGACCGCGTGTGTCCTTTGTTTCACAGAATCCTGGTTAACACTTTCTGTACCAGATGCATTGATTCAGATTTACTATAGACAGGTTTACTACACATTGTCAGGACAGATCTATTGAATCTCTCATAAGCAGAGGTGAAGGGGTATGCCTCATGACCAACTCTTCTAGATGCATAAATATATCAGTGCTGTCCCAATTGTGTTCACCAGACCTGGAAATTCTAGCAGTTAAGTGCCATATCTATTTTACCTACCACGGGAGATTTCTGGGATCATTTTGGTAGCAGTTTACATTCCACCTCAGGCCAATGTCAATCAGGCTCTAGATGACCTGAGCAATGGGACCAATGTGCATGAAACAGCACACCCTAATGCCTTTACCATCGTGTTTGGGGATTTAAACTAGGCCATTCTCAAAATAAAAATCACTAAGCAATTACCATCAGCAGATCACTTGCAATACCAGAGGAAACACAACACACTGGACCACTGTTACACCACCAAGAATACCTACCGTGCTATCCCACGCCCTCACTTCGGGAAGTCTGATGACCTGGAAGTACTTCTACTTCCTGAGTATAGGAAGGTGAAGATTATAGCACCAGTAGTGAGGACCAAGAAGACATAGACAAGAGAAGCACAGGAGTGCTTACAGGACTGCTTTGAATCAGTGGACTCAACTGTATTCAGGGATTCATCTTTGAATCTGGATAAGTGTGCTGCAGTTGTTAGCACTTCATTAAAACCTGTGTGGATGAGTGTGTGCCTACAAAGACTTACTGTAATTCCCAAACCAAAAGCTGTGGATGAACCAGGAGGTACATTGTCTGCTGCAGGCTATGTTTGTGGCATTCAAGTCTGGTGACCCAGGTCTGTACCAGAAAACCAGGTATGATTTGCGGAGGGCTATTTCAAGGGTGAAGAGACAATTTCAAGCAAGGTTGGAGGCGACATTGGATGTATGACAACTCTGGCAGGGTTTGCAAGACATTACTTCCTACAAAGCGAAACCCAATAACATGAATGGCAGTGATGAGTCACTACCAGATGAACTCAACACCTTCTATGCCTGCATTGAAAGGGAGAATATAACTACAGCTGTGAAGATCTCTGCTGCACCCGGTGACCCTGTGATCTCTATCTCAGAGGCCGATGTTAGGCTGTCTTTAAACAGAGTGAACCCTCGCAAGGCGGAAGGTTCGATCGAGTACCTGGTAAGGCTCTGAAGACTTGTGCCAACCAACTGGTGGACATTTTCAACCTCTCACTGCTATGGGCAGAAGTTCCCACTTGTTTCAAAAAGGCAACAATTATACCAGTGCCTAAGAAGAACAATGTGAGCTGCCTTAATGACTATCGCCCGGTAGCACTCACATCTACAGTGATGAATTGCTTTGAGAAGTTGGTCATGACTTGACTGAACTCCTGCCTCAGTAAGGACCTGGACCCATTGCAATTTGCCTATCGCCACAATAGGTCAATGGCAGACGCAATCTCAATGGCTCTTCACACAGCCTTAGATCACCTGGACAATACAAACACTTATGTCAGGATGCTGTTCATCAAATATAGCTCAGCATTCAACACAAGCACCTACGTCAGGATGCTGTTCATCGACTATAACTCAGCATTTAAAACCATCATTCCCGCAATCCTGATTAAGAAGTTACAGAACCTGGTCCTCTGTACCCGCCTCTGCAATTGGATCTTCAACTTCCTAACTGGAAGACGACAGTCTGTGCGGATTGGTGATAACATGTCCTGTTCGCTGACGATCAACACTGGTGCAACGCAGGGGTGTGTGCTTAGCCCACTGCTCTACTCTCCCTTTACCCATGACTGTGTGGCTAGGCATAGCTTAAATATGCTGATGATACAACCATGCTGGTAGAATCTCAGATGGAGACAAGAGGGCGTACAGGAGCAAGATATGCCAACTAGTGAATTGGTGTTGCAGCAACAACCTGGCACTCAACGCAAGTAACATTTAAGAGCTGACTGTGCGCTTCCAGAGGGGTAAGACGAAGAAACACATACCAATCCTCAGAGGGATCAGAAATGCAGAGAGTGAGCAGTTTCAAGTTCCTGGGTGTCAAGATCTCTGAGGACCTAACCTGGTCCAAACACAACAATGCAGTTATAAAGAAGGCAAGACAGCAACTATACTTATTAGGCATTTGAAGAGATTTGGCATGTCAACAAATACACTCAAAAACTTCTATAGTTGTACCATCGAGAGGATTCTGACAGGCTACATCACAGTTGGGTATGGGGGCGCTACTGCACAGGACCGAAAGAAACTGCAGAGGGTTGTAAATTTAGTCAGCTACATCTTGGGTACTAGCCTTCAAAGTATCCAGGCCATCTTCAAGGAGCAGTGTCTCAGAAAGGCAGTGTCCATTATTAAGGACCTTCAGCACCCAGGGCATGCCCTTTTCTCACTGCTGCCAGCAGGTAGGAGGTACAGAAGCCTGAAGGCACACATTCAGTGATTCAGGCAACACACATCAAAGTTGCTGGTGAACGCAGCAAGCCAGGCAGCATCTCTAGGAAGAGGTACAGTCAACGTTTCAGGCCGAGACCCTTCGTCAGGACTAACTGAAGGAAGAGTGAGTAAGGGATTTGAAAGTTGGAGGGGGAGGGGGAGATCCAAAATGATAGAAGACAGGAGGGGGAGGGATAGAGCCAAGAGCTGGACAGGTGATAGGCAAAAGGGGATACGAGAGGATCATGGGACAGGAGGTCCGAGAAGAAAAACAGGGGGGGGGGGACCCAGAGGATGGGCAAGAGGTATATTCAGAGGGACAGAGGGAGAAAAAGGAGAGTGAGAGAAAGAATGTGTGCATAAAAATAAGTAACAGATGGGGTACGAGTGGGAGGTGGGGCCTTAGCGGAAGTTAGAGAAGTCGATGTTCATGCCATCAGGTTGGAGGCTACCCAGACGGAATATAAGGTGTTGTTCCTCCAACCTGAGTGTGGCTTCATCTTTACAGTAGAGGAGGCCGTGGATAGACATGTCAGAATGGGAATGGGATGTGGAATTAAAATATGTGGCCACTGGGAGATCCTGCTTTCTCTGGCGGACAGAGCGCAGATGTTCAGCAAAGCGGTCTCCCAGTCTGCGTCGGGTCTCGCAATATATAAAAGGCCACATCGGGAGCACCGGATGCAGTATATCACCCCAGTCGACTCACAGGTGAAGTGTTGCCTCACCTGGAAGGACTGTTTGGGGCCCTGAATGGTGGTAAGGGAGGAAGTGTAAGGGCATGTGTAGCACTTGTTCCACTTACACGGATAAGTGCCAGGAGGGAGATCAGTGGGGAGGGATGGGGGGGACGAATGGACAAGGGAGTTGCGTAGGGAGCGATCCCTGCAGAATGCAGAGGGGTGGGGGAGGGAAAGATGTGCTTAGTGGTGGGATCCCGTTGGAAGTGACGACGGAAGTTACGGAGAATAATATGTTGGACCCGGAGGCTGGTGGGGTGGTAAGTGAGGACCAGGGGAACCCTATTCCTAGTGGAGTGGCGGGAGGATGGAGTGAGAGCAGATGTACGTGAAATGGGGGAGATGCGTTTAAGAGCAGAGTTGATAGTGGAGGAAGGGAAGCCCCTTTCTTTAAAAAAGGAAGACATCTCCCTCGTCCTAGAATGAAAAGCCTCATCCTGAGAGCAGATGCGGCGGAGACGGAGGAATTGCGAGAAGGGGATGGCGTTTTTGCAAGAGACAGGGTGAGAAGAGGAATAGTCCAGATAGCTGTGAAAGTCAGTAGGCTTATAGTAGACATCAGTGGATAAGCTGTCTCCAGAGACAGAGACAGAAAGATCTAGAAAGGGGAGGGGGGTGTCGGAAATGGACCAGGTAAACTTGAGGGCAGGGTGAAAGTTGGAGGCAAAGTTAATAAAGTCAACGAGTTCTGCATGCATGCAGGAAGCAGCGCCAATGCAGTAGTCGATGTAGCGAAGGAAAAGTGGGGGACAGATACCAGAATAGGCACAGAACATAGATTGTTCCACAAACCCAACAAAAAGGCAGGCATAGCTAGGACCCATACGGGTGCCCATAGCTACACCTTTAGTTTGGAGGAAGTGGGAGGAGACAAAGGAGAAATTATTAAGAGTAAGGACTAATTCCGCTAGACGGAGCAGAGTGGTGGTAGAGGGGAACTGATTAGGTCTGGAATCCAAAAAGAAGCGTAGAGCTTTGAGACCATCCTGATGGGGGATGGAAGTATATAAGGACTGGACATCCATGGTGAAAATAAAGTGGTGGGGGCCAGGGAACTTAAAATCATCGAAAAGTTTAAGAGCGTGAGAAGTGTCACAAACATAGGTCAGAAGGGATTGAACAAGCGGGGGATAAAACCGTGTTGAGGTATACAGAAACGAGTTCGGTGGGGCAGGAGCAAGCTGAGACAATAGGTCGGCCAGGACAGGCAGGTTTGTGGATCTTGGGTAGGAGGTAGAAACGGGAAGTGCGAGGTGTGGGAACTATAAGGTTGGTAGCAGTGGATGGGAGATCCCCTGAGCAGATAAAGTCGGTGATTCAGTGATTCAGGAACAACTTCTTCCCCTCTGCCATCAGATTCTAATTTTGTGCATGATTTTTAATATATTCAATATACGTACATTGTAAAATGACACTGAAGAGACAGTAATGTGGAACAAAGAAACTTAATGTGGACAGACTTAATGTTTTGCCTATGTCTTCACTGTGGAAGCCGCTGGCGTTATATCAGAAATTCAATAGTGTAAAGGGGAAGAATAGTGCAGTTGCTATTACTAAGGAGGAGCAGCTTAGGAAGCTGAAAGGTCTGTATGTAGATACTAAATAGCCTATACCCCATTCTGGAAGAGGTAGCTCAGTAGTAATGAGCTTTCAAGAATCACTAACTTCTGGAATGGTTCTGGAGGGCTGGGAAATTGCAGATGTCACTTCACTTTTAAAGAAGGGAGAGAGGCAGAAGAAAGGAAATTATATGGTAGTTAGTGGTTGGGAAGATGTTGGGAGTCCATTATTAAGCATGTTGTTTTGGGGTCTTGAAGTCACATGAAAAAAATGGGCCAAAGTCAGCATGGTTTCCTCCAGGGGAAATCTTGCCTGACAAATCTGTTGGAATTCTTAGAGGAAATAAGAGGCAGGATAGACAAGGGGGAGTCAGTGGATCATAAACAAGTCAGTGGATGTTGGACGACAAGGTGCCACACATGAGGCTGCTTACAAGATAAGAGCCCATGGTATTACAGGAAAGATACTAGCATGGATGGAAGATTGGCTGACTGGCAGGCGGCAAACAGTGGGAATAAGGGGGATCGTTTCTGGTTGGTTACCAGGGACTAGTTGTGTTCTGCAGCTGTCAGTATTGGGACCACTTCTTTTCACATTATACATCAATTATTTGGATGACAGAATTGATGGCTTTGTGGCCAAATCTGCAATGACGTGAAGGTAGGTGGAGGGGGAGATTGCATTGAGGAAGCAAGGAGTCTGCAGAGGACTTAGATTAGGAGAATGGGCAAAGTGGTGGCAGATGGAACATAGTGCAGGGATGTACATTGTCATGCCCTGTGGTGGAAGGAATAAAGGTGCAGACTATTTTCCAAATAAAGCAAGTTTTAAAACCTGAGGTGCAAAGGGACTTGTCAGTCCTCATGCAGGATTCCATTAGGGTCAACTTACAGGTTAATTCAGTGGTAAGGACGGAAAATGCAATGTTAGCATTTATTTTGAGAAGACTAGAATACAAGAGCAAGTATGTAATGCAGAGGCTTTGTAAGGCATTGATCAGACCACACTTGGGAGCATTGTGAGCAATTCTGGGTCCCTTATCTACAGAAGGATGTGCGAGCATTGAAGAGGGTCCACAGGGGGTTCACAAGAATGAATCTGGGAATGAAAATGCTGTTGAATATTGAAAAGCCTGGACAGAGTTGATGTGGAGAGGATGTTTCCTCTAGTGTGAGAGTCTAGGACAAGAGGTCATAGCCTCAGAATAGAGGAGTGTCCATTTAGGATGGAGATGAGGAAGAATTTCTTCAGGCAGAGAGTGGTAAATCCATGGAATTCATTGCCAGGGATGACACTGGAGGCCAAGTCATTGGGTATATTTAAAGTGGAGGTTGATAGGTTTTTGATTTGTCAGAGTGTCAAAGGTTATGGAGAAAAGACAGGAGAGGGCTAATAAATTAGCCATGATGGAATGGCAGAGCAAACCAATGGGATGAGTGGCTTGATTCTGCTGCTATATTTATGGTCTAAAATACTAGAGAAGATAGAAACAACACTGGGGATAATCACTACCAAATAAATTATCCCCCATGCTAATGGAAGGGATTTTCTTTATACAAGTCAGGCAGTAATAGGATGAGGACAAACAAGTTTCCACATTATGAACAGATTAAACATATTAAAATGCCACAACTGGTGTGGGTCAGTGCCATTATAACTAGGATATAGAGGTTAGGATCTAATTCAATTTCTGCATGTAATTATTTCAGAGAACTATGAAGTAATAAGATCTTTTACATCAGAACATGCAGTAGGGTGTTACTCCCGGATTTAAATGAAAGGACCAGAATGTAAATTCATCAAGTTAACTTTTCTCCCAATTTTCAGTTAAATTCCCTATAATCTTGACCCTTGTTTATCAAATCTGAAGTAAGATTCTCATAGACCAAAATGTGACTAAAACCTAGATTGTGTGCCAGCATAACCACAGGAAGTTCAAAATCCCCAGAACTAGTTAAAATCCTGCTAGTGTTTGTAGTATGTATGTTTGGAATTAGAACCAGAACACTTCGGCAGCCAGATAACTGAATCCTGGCATTAAAATATGGAGAGCAGGTTCTGCCCTTAAGTGTATCCAGACTGGAGGATATGTTCAGTGTCCGAGCCTCCATAACAACAAGCTCAATCCTGCTTATGCTGTTAAATTTAATCGCGCGTCTCAGAAATGCCAGTTTAATGTCCTTGAGACACTAAACATCTCTAATATTCCAGGCCACTTAACATTGATGCCAGTTGATGGCAAATCTGGAAATATTATCAATTGATGATTTTTCAAAGCTGGCACAGCTGCAGGGGATTTGATTACAGGAGAGAAAAAGGGAAAGAGAACAATGGCCAAAATACTAATTTGATTTTTCATCATTTGGAAATAAAAGTGTTAATATTTCAGATGCTAGGTTTGATGCTAATGTAGCGCAATTATTCTCCTGCAGCAGTTCCAGATAATAAGCATTTATATGGTTATCTTTTCCTCTCTGTGCGATTGCACACAGAAGAGTGCACATCTTGGAAAATTCCTCATCTCAGCCCTAAAGGAAGAGCAATATACCAGGAGGCAGGACATGGGAGGGAGAGATTGATGTGACAGAAAGGAAGAATGTGGGGGGAGGGGGAAGGGGTTAAAACACCAGAATTAGTTGGGATGGGGAAGAGCCGGAAGTTGATTTGACATGTGAGGACATCTGTAAATTGCAAAGCAGGAACAGAAGCTATATATTGTGCTGTCAGGATGGGGAAATTCCACATGAGACAGAGACAAAGCCTTGCTACATTACTGAACATGACTGATTGCAGCATGTAGGCACTTCGTTCAATTCACGGAGAGATTTGAATTATAACAGGACAATTACATCACAGGATTTACACATGATGTTTTTAGAGAGTTGAGATTTGACCTCACAGATTAACTATGGCACTGGCAGGAAGTTGACCATGCATGCTAGAAAAGCACAATGGTAGGCACAGATTTATCTCCCACTTTTCCACACTTTCCTGCCCAAATTAATTTATCACACATTTACATGGTTCAATGAGAGGCAAGACATTGCAACCAGAGATGCACACTGTTGCCTGGATAAGAATTTTTGCTCTAATGTACAAGAGCCCCCTGAAACCAGTCAGAATGCTTCAAAATGAGAATGGTTATAGTGAAACAATGCTTTTCCTTCCTCATTGAGCCCACCTTGCATCATTAAGTTTACAACCTGGATAACACAAGAATCAATCAATATTTCAATGAAGTACAAGTCATTCAACTATCCAACAATACACTCAAAGTCAGCTATAAATCCAGCAGTCCAATTGCTGTGATGCATCAGGTATGAAGCTTGCAGTGGACACAATGCCTCCAATGTTTACTAAGACAGCACTGTTGACACCAATTGCTTATCTGCTGTGGAAACAACTGCTAAATTATTGTAAAAAACTACTAAATAAGTAAACAATTAAATGACAGGAACTGGAACACAGGCCCAGGCTTCCAAAATCAGGCACATGATTCAAGCGCTTCCAGGTGTCATGACTATGGCAGAGAACAAAGGAAGATTTTTAATGCTCGAAGTTCAAAGTACATTCATTATCGAAGTATGTGTACTACATTCAACCTTGAGAGTCATTTTCTAATAAGCAGCCACAAAACAAAGAAACCCAATTGAACTTATTTTTAAAAAATCAAACACCCAATGTACAGAAAGAAAATCAGGAAAACAATAAAAGTAAGCAAATTACATTCAGAACTGAAGTTCATGAAAGTGAGCCCACAGCCACAAAGCCAATCAACACTGCAACCAGTCCAGCTGCCCATTAGTTGCAGGCCACAGCTTCAGTTCAGCAAGAGATGAACAAACATCATGGAACAGAATGTATTCCATTCCTTTGCTGAAAATTTCCACATTCTGCTACCTCACTGAGGGGCCATCTTCATAAAAACTCCAATAGTTCAGTCACTTAGCCAAGATGAAGTGCACTGAGCTACATGGCACCAGCACGCAAAGTCATGGAGTAATACAGCACAGAAGTAGGCCCTACAACCCAATGTACCCATGTTGACCATGGTGCCCACCAAACTTGTCCAGTTTGCCTGCATTTAATCCAAACCCCTCTAAACCAGTGATTCCCAAACTTTCTGGCCTCTTGGCTCCCAGAACATTCTCTGTACACCCGTCTCTCTTTTGGACATTACATAAATACTATAAAGAAGTTTGATTAATAATGCACAGTGAAAGAAATTAATTGCAAATTCAAAGCAGTGAAAAATAATTGCAAAAATTGCACACAGCTATCTGGACTATTCCTCTTCTCACCCTGTCTCTTGCATCTACTATAAGCCTACTGACTCTCACAGCTATCTGGACTATTCCTCTTCTCACCCTGTCTCTTGCAAAAACGCCAT
Source organism: Mobula hypostoma (assembly GCF_963921235.1). Lineage (NCBI taxonomy): Eukaryota > Metazoa > Chordata > Chondrichthyes > Myliobatiformes > Myliobatidae > Mobula > Mobula hypostoma. Next base: position 35,820,315 of record NC_086113.1, read on the forward strand.
CCCCTTCTCGCAATTCCTCCGTCTCCGCCGCATCTGCTCTCAGGATGAGGCTTTTCATTCTAGGACGAGGGAGATGTCTTCCTTTTTTTAAAGAAAGGGGCTTCCCTTCCTCCACTATCAACTCTGCTCTTAAACGCATCTCCCCCATTTCACGTACATCTGCTCTCACTCCATCCTCCCGCCACCCCACTAGGAATAGGGTCCCCCTGGTCCTCACCTACCACCCCACCAGCCTCCGGGTCCAACATATTATTCTCCGTAACTTCCGCCACCTCCAACGAGATCCCACCACTAAGCACATCTTTCCCTCCCCCACCTTTCTGCATTCTGCAGGGATCGCTTCCTACGCAACTCCCTTGTCCATTCGTCCCCCCCATCCCTCCCCACTGATCTCCCTCCTGGCACTTATCCGTGTAAGCGGAACAAGTGCTACACATGCCCTTACACTTCCTCCCTTACCACCATTCAGGGCCCCAAACAGTCCTTCCACATGAGGCAACACTTCACCTGTGAGTCGACTGGGGTGATATACTGCGTCCGGTGCTCCCGATGTGGCCTTTTATATATTGGCGAGACCTGACGCAGACTGGGAGACCGCCTTGCTGAACATCTACGCTCTGTCCGCCAGAGAAAGCAGGATCTCCCAGTGGCCACACATTTTAATTCCACATCCCATTCCCATTCTGACATGTCTATCCACTGCCTCCTCTACTGTAAAGATGAAGCCACACTCAGGTTGGAGGAACAACACCTTATATTCCGTCTGGGTAGCCTCCAAACTGATGGCATGCACATTGACTTCTCTAACTTCCGCTAATGCCCCACCTCCCCCTCGTACCCCATCTGTTACTTATTTTTATACACACATTCTTTCTCTCACTCTCCTTTTTCTCCCTCTGTCCCTCTGAATATAGCCCTTGCCCATCCTCTGGATCCGCCCCCCCCCGACTTTCTCCCTGTGCCTCCTGTCCCATGATCCTCTCATATCCCTTTTGCCAATCACCTGGCCAGCTCTTGGCTCCATCCCTCCCCCTCCTGTCTTCTCCTATCATTTTGGATTTCCCCCTCCCCCTCCAACTTTCAAATCCTTTACTCACTCTTCCTTCAGTTAGTCCTGACGAAGGGTCTCGGCCTGAAACGTCGATTGCACCTCTTCCTAGAGATGCTGCCTGGCCTGCTGCGTTCACCAGCAACTTTTATGTGTGTTGCAAAAATTATTAAATCTATTTAAAGCTACAAATAATTACACTAAAAACTAGGGCTATGGGTAACCCTAGGTAATTTCTCAGGTAACGACATGTTCGGCACAGCTTTGTGGGCCGAAGGGCCTGTATTGTGCTGTAGGTTTTCTAAGTTTCTAAAAACAATTTCCATTACAAATTTAGAGCATACATTAGTAGTTCATTATAGTTTTTTTTTCACCTTTTAATGAGATGGTGCAATGATACCAGCTTCTGAACAACAGGCTGAATGTCACTCAGAAGTCTCAGATCTCCACATTCAGTAATCTGTCATCTGTTTCATTGCTTTGAAAGAAGTTGAGCGAAAGCACTGAAACTATGCTACAGTAAAAATGATGCTGGAAAGGCAATAAAGAACTTCTTGAACTTTTCTCCCCCCACCCCCTACGGTGCAGGATACTGTTCAAAGATTTCTTTCTGCAACCAGAAGTCATCATATGATTTTTTGAACTTCTGCTCAAAGTAATTTTGTAGCGAAATCAGTTCTTCCTTTTTCCTTACTGTTAATTCCTCATTACAAGTGATCAGGAATGGATTTATTACCCAATCTGGAATTTGGATCAAGAATAGACCCTGAAGTCCCTCTGAATTCTTTATGCAGCTCATCCAGGTGGGCCCAGTATATTTGAAGATCACCTGGTATTCTTTCTTCCTCTTCCAACTCAGAGGGTCAGAAATTGAAAAAGCTCACCATGGTCAATGTTGCACTTAATTACGGTTAATTTGGACAGAAATGTGGAGACTGATTTGACTTTCATAAGATTCACATAATTTTCTTGCAATTGAAGATCGATTTCATTAAAATTTGTGAATAATTCTGACAAATAATCAATGCCCTGCCTAATATTCTTGAATTGATTACTGAATGAAGTATTTGAGTCTGCAAATTTTATCATTTTTTAAAAAATGTATAAATGCATTTCAGGCAGTTTCATTTTGAGAGCCATTTGCCTTCTGTGTGCAACAGCAAGTGCTCAAATTGTTCATCATTCTCAATACAAAGTTCTCAAAATAGTCAAGAATTGAGAGCATTTTATTTACCGCTGAGATATCAGAAATGATTTGTGTAGCTGATCACGGTTTTTTTTGCAACGAGATGCTGTCTGTGAATTAGACAGTGAATGATAAATACGTTAGGTACAGCTTTTTCAATAAGTAACAACCCCACAATGGCAACCTGTCGATAATGGCACCCTATCTGTTGCACAAGCAAGAATGCCAAGAGTAGAATGTCCTTTTCTTTCAAAAATTACTCAACAACCCAAAATATTGACTCCCCCTTCATATCTGTTTCTCGTCCCCTTGCAAATAACAATACATGCTTTCATCTTTTATGATGCAAACATAACTGAGAAGCAAAGATTCATTGCCTGGCAAAGTTGACTCAACCAAGTGCAGAGCAAATTCTGTTATCCTAAGTATGCCGCACAATGTGTCTTCCACATTCTCATATATTTCATTTATTCATCTTCGAACAGTTGACTCTTAGAAGAATCACTTTAATTATATGGTCTGGTGACTTATGCAAAACTGCACTCAGAGCCTCTCATACTACTGGCAGAATGAGTTCTTCTCTAATTGCATGGGGCTTTCCAAATTTAGTAGTGAGCAATGAAATGTTACACGAAGCAAACAAACCATCACTGTTTCATTGTGAAATGCTGGAAAACATGTTTTGAAGTGTTTTCATTTCCGAAAATGTTTTACAATGTGAATGAAAATAAGACAAATTCTTGTTTGCTTTATCAGGATTTATTCTCCTCAAATGTTCAAGGAGTCTGGAAGGTTTCATTGCCTCATTTGAAAAACTTTCATATATCAGATACACCAGCTGTTGTTGGTTGCTTGGTGTTGGCATAAAACCATATTCCAGATACTCCCACTATATGGTTTACATTTCTTTTTTGTTTGGTCTGCTTCCATTTTCATTATGGATTAACCACCACAGTCAATCACCTGTTGTTTAAGTCTGACCTCAAGCACTGAGTTTTGCCTCAACTCGGGGAAAATCTGAATCTGTCTGAACGTACATAAAATGGGGCGACAATATCTCATTTGAGCCCAAGGCGAGAGAAATGGAGTCAAGACCTTTCAAAAGGACAGATTCTGAACTTAACCCCTTTCAATGCCATACCCTAACTGATATCAATTGCATCACTGTGTGATAAGAGTATGGGAATCGTATTAGCTAATACTACTACAGCAGTGAATGGCAACAATGTGCAGGCCCTGCAATTTCTTCAGTCCAGATTTCTCAAGATATGCCAAATACAGATGTGTCACGTTGCTTTTCAACAGCTATAGCACACTTCAAGCTAAGTCTATGAGAATGGTGGGTTCGCAAGAGATGTGGTGATTATGTGATCATTGTAATCAATTTTGAGGCACAAAGGACCAAATGTTGGAAATTCAAGCAACACACATCAAAGTTGCTGGTGAACGCAGCAGGCCAGGCAGCATCTCTAGGAAGAGGTACAGTCGACGTTTCAAGCAGAGACCCTTCGTCAGGACTAACTGAAAGAAGAGCTAGTAAGAGATTTGGAAGTGGGAGGGGGAGGGGGAGGGGGAGATCCAAAATGATAGGAGAAGACAGGAAGGGGAGGTATGAGTAATTCATTTCTTAAGACGAGCCTGTCATCCCTCAGCTGCCCACTTGCTAACAAGTGCTCCCACCCAACCGCCACCCTTACCATTATAACTGTTGTGTCTGTGCACGGTGCTGGTGGGGTGGGGGTGAGGGAGAGGCAACAGATTAATACTTAGTGCTAAATGGGTGGGGGAGAAGGGGTCATTGCTCTAAAATAAATAGGTCCATACATGACACTTCCTCCCCCTTTAGATTAATGCAACATAAAACTGTACATGTACAAAACATTCAGTGTCCCTTTCATAAACCCATATTCCAAATAAACATGCTTTCACAATAACAGTCCACAACAACTTCACAGTTTTAAAGGTTCAGTCTTTTGGGTGGCGCTCTGCTTCTTTCAGGATAGTGCCCCTGGACCTCATCAGGTTTGGCAGGTGTCTGCCAATGATAACGTTCTCGTACCACCTCTGGACCTGTGGAGTGGCATCCAGTTTGGTAGGTATCTTGTCTAAGACAATGTTCTCAGCTTCCGGTGTCACACTGCTGTCAGTAACATGATCATCACTCAGAGGTAAATCTGTTGACTGTGATGTATCCGTCTTTTTGGATGCAATCATCACAGATATGATATTCAGTTGACCATCCAGTATCTGGTCCACATGATGACTCCATGTCTGATCTCCAATATCCACTGTGGTCCAGTGGATATTGGAGATCAGTGGTCCAGTTCTTGTAGCTAGCCTGCTGTGTGTCCGCTCACCTTCTCAGTAATAATGTGCTAAGACACCCTGTCCAATTACGAAGCTCCTTGCTGCTTCACTTGGCAAATGGCTGAACTGTTTATTCTGTACTTCAGCTCCGTAGATATGATCTTAGGAGGTCTATGCAAAATCTCAAATTCCTCTTCATGGACAGCATTGCAGGTGTTTCATTTGTCATCGCATGAACAGAATTCCGGTACACTAAAAGGAAGTTTCTGTGCTGCAGAGAAATGTCCTTCCTTCTGATCATTTTAATGGACTTCTTGAAGGTTTGGATAAACCTTTCAGCTAACCATTCATTGCTGGGTAGTGAGCAGCTGACTTAAACTCGCTGATGCCATTTTTCTTCAGGAGCAGTCAGGATTCCTCTAAAATTTATTGCGGTCCGTTCTCACTCACTATTTGTTCTGGTAAGCTATTTCTGGTGAACATAATCCTCAGGGCAGAGGTAGTCTTTGCTGAGGTGCTTGACTTCATCGATACAACCTCTGACCGCCTCAAATGAGCATCCACATAGAGTCCATGAAAAGCCCAGCAAAGCCAATATGTACTCTTTGCCATAGTGAAGACAGCAACTCCCATGGGTGGAACAATGCCTATGGTGGTGCATTTTGAACTTCCTGGCATCCCAAACAGCTTTGGGCCAGGCTGTCAAATCTGTTTATCCACTCCTTGCCACCACACATAGCTCTGGGCGAGACCTTTCATTTTGACTGTGCCCAAGTGTCCTTCATGCAGATTCTCTAATACTCTGGGCTGCAGTTTAAAGGAAGCCACAACACAAGATCCACACATCAGTGTTCATTGACATACTAACAGATGGTCTAGTTTCTAGCCCTGGAAACACAAGGCTACTGTGAGCTGGCCATTCTTGCATGGTGACTTCATAGACCTTTGACAATGTCGGGTCATTCCTTGTTTTCCTTTGTATTGTGGAATTGGTTACCGGCAACTGGTCCACCAATGTGGCGTGGAACACCTCTGCTGGGTCACAAGTATGAAGACTTTTCTTCAGTTGCCAATAGTGGAAGATGTGACAAACGATCAGTGTTGCTATGTTTAAAAACGCAAACAACAGTTAGTCCTGACGAAGGGTCTCGGCCTGAAACGTCGACTGCACCTCTTCCTAGAGATGCTGCCTGGCCTGCTGCGTTCACCAGCAACTTTGATGTGTGTTGAGTGTTGCTATGTTGTTTGGTACCCTTGAACTCTGTGTGATAAGAGTGGGCTCCTAGAAATAGTGCCCAGCATTGTAACCAGGTAGCAGTGATCACTAGAATTTTCTTCCTGGGACTGAAAAAAAAAGGGTTGCATGGAAACTATTATTACCATTTTTCTTAACAACTAATTTCATTACTTAGCCTAATAGATTAGATTTACCACAGTACATAATTATCTATTTAAATGTTTATTTTCCTTTTATATCATCTCAATGTGTACTTAAGAATGTATAAATAATTGTAGTTTTATACATATAAAAAATGGAAAAGGTTATGTGTGTGAAAAAAGTACATGATAATTGTGAATTCCTTATCCAAATAAAAATTTAAAAATTAAAAAAAAAGAAAGAAAAAAAAAAGAAAATGGACGCAAGAAGCTGGTGATCTGTCACTACCATAAACTTTTGTCTGTAGGGGTAGTGGTGGAACTTCTTCTCACAACATGTGATAAATCAACTCCAATGCCATAAGGGGATGCATCGTATGCCAATCTGATAGGCAGGGATAGGTTATAATGGGTGAACAATTCATCGGTTGTTATTAATCTCTTTGTATCCTTGAATGTCCTTTCACATCTTTCTGACCATTTCCACTTTGTTCCTGTCTGTAACAGTCCGTTCTATGGATGTAGCACAGTAGCAATGTTTGGGACAAACTGGTTGTGGTCGTTTAGTATGACCTGAGTTGCGACATATTTTTCCATTTGGGTGTCTGTAGCAGACTTCTCTCCTGACTTATTTATGCCATGCTTGTCAATGACATGTTCACAATTAGATTTCATTCTTGAAAACTCACGTTTCTCTCTTTGTGCGCAAACCATACTAATTCAGCCTGGTGAGCACTTTACCAAGGTTCTGGAGGAGCTTTTCATTATTCTTGCCAATCACTGTTATGTCATCAAGGTAACATTGAGTTCCAGGGATACCTTGGAGCACTTGGTATACTGCTCTTTGCCAAATTCCTGAGCTGATGCAATGCCAAAGACGAGACAATTATATAGGAACCATCGCTTGTGAGCAACTTCCTGCTTGATTCCTCAATCTCCATTTGCAGATAAGCTTGTGACAAGTTAATCTTTGAAAACCTCTCAACCTGCTAAAGATGCAAAAATGTCTTCTATTCTTGGTAGGGGATACTGCACAGTACGCAATACCCAGTTGATGCTCATCTTGAAATCCCCACATTTGCAAACGACTCTGGCCTTCCCTTTCTTGATCATCGGGACTATGGGTGCGGCCCAAATGCTCCGCTCAACCTTGGAGAGAATTCCAGACATTTCCAAGCTCTGCAGTTCAGTATCCACTTAGCACATAGTGCATAAGGCACTGGGCACACTTCATGGTATCCTGGTGCTGCTGTTTCATCCATTTCAATTCTGGCCTTCATGCGTTTGAGTTTACCAATCCCCCTTCTCAAGCACCTTCTCATTAGCATTAAGCACCTGTGCCAGTCTCTGGTTAGTGCTACCATTTGGGCTGCAGAGGTTTTCGATGTCACACTGAGAGCTTTGATTGAGTACCAGTCTAGTTGAATTCTTCTCAACTATTCATGTCTGAAAAGTGCTGGCCCTCCACTTTTCAATACATAAAGCTCTTGTGTTTGGCCTCCATACATCACATTTACTTTCAGTTTGCCTTTGGGAGACACCTTTTCACCTGCCTAAGTCTGTAGCATCACTGAGATCTTCTCTAGTGGCATCTTAGAAAACGGTCTGTTGTCATCAACCTCTGAAAGAAATCATGGACAACCCTGACCCTGTATCCAGCTCCATTTTCAGTTTTCACACCAGACATTTGTGATCCATACTATATTGCGATCTGCTTCAGTTATACTATGCAGTTCTAGGCATGACAGTTCACCTTTGTCAGACTCTATGGTGTCTGATTCTGTTTTACATCTTTATGTATTTGCTCAGTTTTGTGTTTAAGACTTCTCACTTGGTTGTGCTTTTTGTCTGCCTTGCACATTCTCTCTATGTGACTTTGTGACACTTTCTGCAGACTTTTTCTTTGAACCATCAGTTATTTGCATCATGGGAGGATTTGCCACATCAATGACACTTTGGTTTTCTGCACCATTCAAGGACATTTTGTGTATTTCACATTCTAACCTTTCCTGTCATTCTGCTGCAGTCTTATATTGCAATGGTCAATGCCCATTCTAAGGTTTGGTCTCTTTCTGACAGAAGCCTCTTTTGAGTGTTTTAATTATGCATGCCACATACAAACTTGTCCCTTAATGCATCAGAAAATCCATCTCTAAAGTTATAGTACTGAGAAAGTTTGTGCAGTCCTGCAATGTATTCAGAAACACGTCCTTTGACTGGCTCCTTGGTAAAATCTAAATCTCTCAGCCATTAACAGCGGTTTGGGAGCCATGTGATCTTGTAAAATTGTAACAATTTCATCAACCGTCTTGCTGGCTTTGAGGGTTTAGTTGGGTAAGAGACTGTGCGTCCTTGCACCCATTAAGTGGGGGGGGGGTGCTTTCACCAGATTGTTCATGTTACAGTACAATTCAACCCTCTCGATACATGACTCCCAGCTTCATTAGCACTATCAAATTCATCAACTTTTCCAACTGAAGCTATCGCCACATTATATTCACTTTAATTTCAGTGCATCTTTCACTGTTACTGATGGGTCAGTTGGTGTTCTCATGCTGTTTAACTCTTGCTGCTTCATCCTGCAACTGTTGGTGCAGTTCATGATATTTTTTGATAGTTCAGCTTGGTACTCATTGCCAATTTGTTGTGACTGTGCACAACTACATTTCAATTCAATAAAAGCACATATGTGGAAGATGGCTTTAACTGGTGCATTCATGTTGCAGTGCGAGAGAGCGCAGTGCGCGTGGAGACAACGGCGCTGCCACAAAACAAGCTTCATGACATATGTTAATAATGATAAACCTGATTCTGAGCAGTTGCAATTTGCAGATAGCAAGGAATAATCAACACACATAAAAGTTGCTGGTGAACGCAGCGGGCCAGGCAGCATCTCTAGGAAGAGGTGCAGTCGATGTTTCAGGCCGAGACCCTTCGTCAGGACTCGGCCTGAAACGTCGACTGCACCTCTTCCTAGAGATGCTGCCTGGCACTTTTATGTGTGTTGCTTGAATTTCCAGCATCTGCAGAATTCCTGTTGTAAGGAATAACCAACTTCCTTTCTCACCTCCACCCCCACTCCTGCCCCCGAAAGCAGTTTCGGTGAAAGAAAGAATATTGCTAAGGACACTGGACAATTAATTTCCCTCAATTTCAAACAGGGTCACGAGATTTCCTCCATTCATCCAAAAGATAGAAAATGCCTTAGCTTTACAAATCTTGCTAGATATAGTTCAGAGAGGATTTAGATGAAAATGATCAGACTGCATCATGTACTCAGGTCCTCCAAAAGGGATTTTAATCCATAGCCATGTAAATGAGAGGCACATGTTCCACTATTGTGACAAGACTAAATTGGGACAAGCTAGTGACCTACAGCATTAATCCTCTCAAAGTTAATGGTATCAAGGCAGAAGATAGTAGAAATATGGAAAGGAAGAAACTGAGTTTGGGCTGCTTATAGTTGGAAATGAAGAATGATGTTGGTCAGAGTCAAATGTGCATGGAAATAGCTGGAGCTTATTTATAGAAAGTTTTGTCAAATGGCTTACTAGAGAGCAGCAAGTTCCATTGATACTTCAAAGATTCATTCTTGCATTCACTCATACTTAGTATCATTTTATTTTAAATGGGCAAAAATATTCTCATACCTCCGTGACTCAAGGTTCAAAACCTATACTTAAAGTTTCCCACCATTTGTTTTTCTCTTTCTGGAAAGGTCAGAATAACAGCAGATTTAAAATTCAAAATGTGAAAATCGTCCCTTGTCACTGCAGCAAGGGACAAGGGACAATCCTTTCAAAGGATCAAGTACCCTTTGTAGTTATCGGCAGATCAGTTGCCTATACAAGACTACAAACTAATTGAGGACAGTCTTTACAACCAAATTAAACCAATATTTAAAATAATTCATCAGAGAGATTACTCTCACAATTGAGCACAATGCTGAAAAAGTATGCAGCACAGAAAATAAAAACATTCAGCTCAAGGGTTCAGTACCCATCATTATTCACCGCACAAGTATTCATCCATTACATCTACTTGAACTCTGCCCATCAGCAGCACCACTGCCTTGGTTCTTTAGTACTCATTTCAAACATATGTTGGCTGCAGTGTTTAGAACCTGCAACTCTATTCAGACATATCCATGAAGCTGCTGTACTTCTTGCACCACCTACCATACCCGGGGAATTTTTAAAGATGCCTTGTGTGTATCGTTTCACGTTCTGATCACTTAAAAGCAAAAGGAGCTTCCCAGCAGTTTTCCTACTAATGATTTGAAATGGGTCTTGTCTTCAATCTGTGGTTGGCACTTTTTTCTAAAATGTCCTCTTCTGATGCCACTAATTCACATCCTTCCTTCCAAACTGGGCAAATTACCCCATAAAGGAACACAGAGTTTATTATAATTATAACTATTCTATATAAAATCTATACAAAACCATATTCAACAGAACAAATGTACATGTTAAAATGAAATGAAGCTTTTGTTTACAATTCTTTTCTTGGTAGATATTAATGAAATCACAACAAAACGTAACTGTAAAATGAATAACCTTTGCCTAACATTTCTGGATAGTTCAGTTTAAAAGCAATTATCAGCTTAAGTAGTTTCACTTTTTAAATAAAACTGTATGGACTTTGATTATAAAATAAAACTCTAAAACAAATACAGCAGTCAAAGGCATTTCAAAATTAACAACACTGTTCCTTTAAATGTAACTTGCTTTGTCATAAAGGTACTTAAAATGTTAAAAATTAAGACTTTTATTTACAACTTGCTTTTCCACTAGTTCCAATGTATTTCATGGCCAAAGTAAGATTTTATGTGCAGGGAGACTGCCTAACTTTAGGCTCTTTACAGCCAACACATCAATCCACTTAAATTATTTTTGCAAAAAGAATCAAAAGCTTTCACAGATGCTTTGTTTTTGGTAAACCATCATCCTACCTTATTGCAGATTTGTTATCAGATCATTTTAAACTGTTAACTATTAAACTTCAGAAACAATAATTTATTTGTGAATAGTCCTAAGATATTGAAGGGTTATGAGACTTTATCAAGTGACTTTCCTACCTTTCATGTTACAAGCTTAAAACTGGCATTTTTTAAAAGCTATCACCTTCTCAGTGGAGTTCAGTAGATTTATCTCCACAGTCAGGTGAGGGAGGGTGAATGTCAGAGTTTGACTCATGAGTCAGTCCAGAGAATTCTCTGGTGGGATGGTCAGCAAACACCTGTCATCTGACAGAATTTCATTTTTTTTAAAAATGGAAGGAGATTGAAGAGAGCTGTAGATTAAGTGTCTATAATCCATGATTTTCATCCTTATCATCAGAAGTAGATTTTTAACTAACCTTGGATAGGTCAGTGGGAGTTTAAGGACACACGATTATTTTGTCCTTGGAGCTCCGTGATTTCTCTCTCCAAAGGTTATGAGTCCTGGCACCGGCTTTCTCACTCAGGTCCAAGATGGTGCAACCAATTGGTATTCACCTTGATGGAAAGCAGTCAACATTCCAGTGCAGAGAGACAGAGGGGTGTAAAGTGAGGGTAGAAGCAAAAAGTAGTAAGGAGAAAAGTAAAAGTGGCAGGCCGACAAATCCAGGGCAAGCATCAAAAAGGGCCACTTTTCAACCTAATTGTATAAGGGCTAAGAGAGTTGTAAAAGAGCGCCTGAAGGCTTTGTGTGTCAATGCAAGGAGCATTCGTAACAAGGTGGATGAATTGAAAGTGCAGATTGTTATTAATGATTATGATATAGTTGGGATCACAGAGACATGGCTCCAGGGTGACCAAGGATGGGAGCTCAACGTTCAGGGATATTCAATATTCAGGAGGGATAGACATGAAAGAAAAGGAGGTGGGGTGGCGTTGCTGGTTTAAGATGAGATTAGTGCAATAGAAAGGAAGGACATAAGCCGGGAAGATGTGGAATCGATATGGGTAGAGCTGCATAACACTAAGGGGCAGAAATCGCTGGTGGGAGTTGTGTACAGGCCACCTAACAGTAGTAGTGAGGTCGAGGATGGTATTAAACAGGAAATTAGAGATGTGTGCAATAAAGGAACAGCAGTTATAATGGGTGACTTCAATCTACATGTAGATTGGGTGAACCAAATTGGTAAAGGTGCTGAGGAAGAGGATTTCTTGGAGTGTATGCGGGATGGTTTTTTGAACCAACATGTCGAGGAACCAACTAGAGAGCAGGCTATTCTAAACTGGGTTTTGAGCAATGAGGAAGGGTTAATTAGCAATCTTGTCGTGAGAGGCCCTTTGGGTAAGAGTGACCATAATATGGTGGAATTCTTCATTAAGATGGAGAGTGACATAGTTAATTCAGAAACAAAGGTTCTGAACTTAAAGAGGGGTAACTTTGAAGGTATGAGATGTGAATTAGCTAAGATAGACTGGCAAATGACACAAAGGATTGACAGTGGATATGCAATGGCGAGCATTTAAAGATTGCATGGATGAACTACAACAATTGTTCATCCCAGTTTGGCAAAAGAATAAATCAAGGAAGGTAGTGCACCCATGGCTGACAAGAGAAATTAGGGATAGTATCAATTCCAAAGAAGAAGCATACAAATTAGCCAGAAAAAGTGGCTCACCTGAGGACTGGGAGAAATTCAGAGTTCAGCACAGGACGACAAAGGGCTTAATTAGGAAGGGGAAAAAAGATTATGAGAGAAAACTGGCAGGGAACATAAAAACTGACTGTAAAAGCTTTTATAGACATGTAAAAAGGAAAAGACTGGTAAAGACAAATGTAGGTCCCCTACAGACAGAAACAGGTGAATTGATTATGGGGAGCAATGACATGGCAGACCAATTGAATAATTACTTTGGTTCTGTCTTCACTAAGGAGGACATAAATAATCTTCCAGAAATAATAGGGGACAGAGGGTCCAGTGAGATGGAGGAACTGAGCGAAATACATGTTAGTAGGGAAGTGGTGTTAGGTAAATTGAAGGGATTAAAGGCAGATAAATCCTCAGGGCCAGATGGTCTGCATCCCAGAGTGCTTAAGGAAGTAGCCCAAGAAATAGTGGATGCATTAGTCATAATTTTTTAAAACTCATTAGATTCTGGACTAGTTCCTGAGGATTGGAGGATGGCTAATGTAACCCCACTTTTTAAAAAAGGAGGGAGAGAGAAACCAGGGAATTATAGACCGGTTAGCCTAACGTCGGTGGTGGGGAAACTGCTGGAATCAGTTATCAAAGATGTGATAACAGCACATTTGGAAAGCGGTGAAATCATCGGACAAAGTCAGCATGGATTTGTGAAAGGAAAATCATGTCTGACGAATCTCAGAATTTTTTGAGGATGTAACTAGTAGAGTGGATAGGGGAGAACCAGTGGATGTGGTATATTTGGATTTTCAAAAGGCTTTTGACAAGGGCCCACACAGGAGATTAGTGTGCAAACTTAAAGCACACGGTATTGGGGGTAAGGTATTGATGTGGATGGAGAATTGGTTAGCAGACAGGAAGCAAAGAGTGGGAATAAACGGGACCTTCTCAGAATGGCAGGCAGTGACTAGTGGGGTACCGCAAGGCTCAGTGCCGGGACCCCAGTTGTTTACAATATATATTAATGACTTGGATGAGGGAATTAAATGCAGCATCTCCAAGTTTGCGGATGACACGAAGCTGGGTGGCAGTGTTAGCAGTGAGGAGGATGCTAAGAGGATGCAGGGTGACTTGGATAGGTTGGGTGAGTGGGCAAATTCATGGCAGATGCAATTTAATGTGGATAAATGTGAAGTTATCCACTTTGGTGGCAAAAATAGGAAAACAGATTATTATCTGAATGGTGGCCGATTAGGAAAAGAGGAGGTGCAACGAGACCTGGGTGTCATTATACACCAGTCATTGAAAGTAGGCATGCAGGTACAACAGGCGGTGAAAAAGGCAAATGGTATGCTGGCATTCATAGCAAGAGGATTCGAGTACAGGAGCAGGGATGTACTACTGCAGTTGTACAAGGCCTTGGTGAGACCTCACCTGGAGTATTGTGTGCAGTTTTGGTCCCCTAATCTGAGGAAAGACATCCTTGCCATAGAGGGAGTACAAAGAAGGTTCACCAGATTGATTCCTGGGATGGCAGGACTTTCATATGAAGAAAGACTGGATGAACTAAGCTTGTACTCGTTGGAATTTAGAAGATTGAGGGGGGATCTGATTGAAACGTATAAAATCCTAAAGGGATTGGACAGGCTAGATGCAGGAAGATTGTTCCCGATGTTGGGGAAGTCCAGAACGAGGGGTCACAGTTTGAGGATAAAGGGGAAGCCTTTTAGAACTGAGATTAGGAAAAACTTCTTCACACAGAGAGTGGTGAATCTGTGGAATTCTCTGCCACAGGAAACAGTTGAGGCCAGTTCATTGGCTATATTTAAGAGGGAGTTAGATATGGCCCTTGTGGGTAGGGGGATCAGGGGGTATGGAGGGAAGGCTGGTGCAGGGTTCTGAGTTGGGTGATCAGCCATGATCATAATAAATGGTGGTGCAGGCTTGAAGGGCCAAATGGCCTACTCCTGCACCTATTTTCTATGTTTCTATGTTTTTCTATTACTCTTTCCTTTCATAAATCAGAACATAGGACTTGAGACTAAAGCATACTTGCATCAATGGGGTAAGGTTAGAAAATCTCAGCAGTGCATAGGCAAGATGGAACATACTTCAAGAGGATTTCACAGCTCTGCTTTCATCCTACAGTTCAGGAATATTCTTGCCTCAGTTTGGATGAGGGGAACATGATCTGGAAGAATATTTAATTTGCTCTGTGGTTTTTTTCCCCCTACTAGGAAAATAAGCAAACTTTAATCAGTTTCAGTCATGGTCTCACCAGGAATAGCATCACCATCCCCAGATAAGGTCAACATTAAACAGAAGAAATAAGTATGTGGATGAAAGTCTCTTTAGAGCCATTGGTGCATCTGCACACACTCCTGATTAAAGGGTGCCCTCTGGATCATAATAGATCTTCTTAATCTGCACTACCCCCAATACTGTTCTTGAAAACTTAATGATCGCTCAAAGTGGTGTCAAGAAAACAACATCTTCCTCAATGTCACAAAAACAAAGGAGCTAGTTGTGGACTACAGGAGGAATGGAGACAGGCTAGACCCTATTCACATCAATGGATCTGGAGTTGAGAGGGTGAACAGATTTAAGTTCCTTGGCATAAACATCACTGAGGATCTCATGTGGTCTGTACATACTGGCTGTGTGGTTAAAAAGACACAACAGCACATCTTTCACCTCAGACAGTTGAAGAAGTTTGGTATGGTCCCCCAAATTCTAAGAACTTTCTATAGGGGCACAATTAAGATCATCCTGACTGGCTGCATCACTGTCTGGTATGGGAACTATACTTCCCTCAAATCAATCTGATAACTGTCCATTTCTTGTACTGCTCTTTACACATCCAAGTCTTCATGAATATTTATTTTCTTCATACTTGCTCAGATGATCTTGCTTTGCTTATGAACAACCCACAATAAGGTTCTTTTCTGCTCAATCAGAGCAAACCAGAGAGCAGGATGCAATCGAAGTGTCAGCAAGGCAAATCTAATGGCGTCTGGACTTCCTCTACTTAACCTACACAGGTCAGCCCAAGAATTTTATTCAGAAGTTGTGTGTCAGAGTGATACATTTTTAAAAAGCAGAAACAGAACTAAAATCATGTGACTGCCCAAAAACTTCCAATTTAAAAAAAACTTGTCAGTTAATGGGAGAATTATAACTGTCTGACTGATATGATCTGGAATTCTTAGCCACGGTTGGATTCAAATTGCAGCACTGTGACAATACAAGCTTGGCTTTAAAGCCAGATTCTCTCTAGAACACAGCAGCAATTATTTTTAAGTGTATAAATAACCCCATTATAACAGAAGTGCAGAACTACTGGATTAAAAATCAATTAACGATAATTATATTGGCATTTGTCAAACTGCTTTTGCAACCTCAGGAACGTGACACTTCATTCTCATTTCAGCTATGATTTTATATATGTTTTGGAATTTTACCTTTAAGACTGTGCAAGATATATTGGAACTATAAAAACTACAAACAGGAAAGAGAACAAATAAGCTGGCAGTATCAGGAGACACAGCGGAATTATTCTGTGAGCACCTGTCATTTCAAAGAAGATTTTAATTCCATGTGCTGTTGCCTATTGATAGCCAGGTCCTAGAAATTTAAAGTCCTGTTTTCACCACTGATGGCTCTAAAGATTGCCTTGCAATTAATGAAGGGAAACCTTCACGCCCCAATGTTACACATGCCAATTTTGTAAAGCAGACAAACTTTATGAAGCTGAAGTTTAGCTCATGCCAGAGTTACTCCCAGTAGACCAAACTGAAACAAAATTAAATGAGTACTCTGATAGTCCACAGGAGCAAGCTACTTGATATGTTTACTTATTCTGAATGCACTTTCTAATATTAGTCCCAGCCTTACTGTTGACCAATGACTCACAGGTTATCCCAGTAGAATCAACTTCATATCTTTAGATCCCAGTAATCTAAAACAAAGTTCAGTATAGTACTTTAAATACTGAAAAACTAGCTGTAGGTCCATTGAACTACCATTTCTTGAGCTTGCTCGGCCGTGCATTGGAAGCCAAGCAGTGAGTTCACAAAGTAAATATCTCCTCATATAAAAATGCTGCTACAGCAGTTGGTGCATCTGGCTCAAAGTCCAGTGACCTGGGTTTGTCCTGATTTTAGATGTTGTGTGATCATGTGGGTTTCCTCCTGGTGCCTAGTTTCCTCCCACAGGTCAAAGACATGCCATGCACTGTAAACTATCCTTAGTATAAAATCAAAAGAAAAAATATTGTGACATACTGTAATAAATTTACTTGGAACATTTTTTTAAAGTTTTGAAGCATATGCAGGGATGAAGTTATAGAGCTACAGGAAGATAAAGGGCTGGAGGGTAATGGGGCAAATGGGATTGCATTCCAGGGACTGACAAGGACTCCAAACGACAAATGACCTCTCTTCAAAGTCATTATTTCTTTATTTATTTATTGAGATACAGTGCTGAATAGGCCTTTCCTGCCATTCGAGCCATGCTGATTTAACCCGAGCCTAATCACAGGACAATTTACAATGATGAACCAACCTACCAAATGGGAAACCAAAGATAAAACCAGTACAATCACACCAACAAAATGTTGTCAGTGCATATCAGGTACTCGGGTGTGCATTTGAGATTGCTGTAGAGCTTCAGTTCAGTGATCAAAGTCAACAGCAAAGAAACCAAAATGGGATACAAATTTAGCAAACAGTATTTTGAATCAGCAAATATAAAATACAGAAATTCAATTGATAGGTGATGGTATTGTTGGCAAGCCCATTAACTGCACATCCTGATGAGAAAGGCAATTATTGACACATTGCTGCTTGAGTCACTTGATAGATCATATCACAGCACTTTTGCGTGTTGGAATAAAGCAAGGGGGTTCTTTCCCCAGCTGATTCACTTTAATGACAATTCATTGTCAGTATTTTGTTTTGAAGTACCATGGAAGGAATTTAACTCCCATTCTCTTAATTATCTATCAAGACTTTGAATTATCATGAAATATTCATAATTATACATATAATCACAACTGCCTTGGACTACCCTGGGAGCCTGAAGCATTTGTTGGTTACAGAGAGGTAAGAGAGACACTGAGGCCCTGCAGATAGATCAGGAAGAGTTCTTGACTGATTCTGTGTCAATGAACTGCACAAGTGGGAAAAAAAGACAAACAAGTTGCTCTACAAGGCAGCTGCCCAAGTGGTAAACATTTTCACATTCCGCCAGCAATGCCATCACCAGCTCTCACGACCAGAATATGTAACAGTTTCTTCCCCCAAGGCATCAGACTCCTCAATACCCAGAGCCTGGCTTGACACCAACCTTCTATACCCTCTACTGTGCCTACTGTCCTGTTTATTATTTATTATTATTTATTGTAGTGCCTGCACTATTTTGTGCACTTTATGCAGTCCTGGATAGGTCTGTAGTCTAGTGTAGTTTTTGTGTTTTTTCTTATGTAGTTCAGTGTAGTTTTTGTATTGTTTCATGTAGCACCATGGTCCTGGAAAACATTGTCTCATTTTTACTATGTTCTGTTCCAGCAGATATGGTTGAAATGACAATCAAAAGTGACTTGACTTGACTTGATCATCTAGCTTCAATATTGTAGTGCTGCTTGTGAGGGCAATGTAAGCACCAAATTTACTTCACGTGTCTTTGCAGTAAAGGCAAAAACATTCTAATGGTATATCTTCATGGCAATATCATGGAGATGATGCGAGCAGCTCTGCTTTACGTTTGATAGATGGATTAATTCACAACAAAGTACCAATTAATAACAAATGCTCAACACCATATATAAACATCTATACATACCGTACATTGAATATCGCAAGACTGCAATTTGTCCAGCTACCTTAAAAACACTGGTATACATCTCTTTTCAAGTTTGTATAGGGAAAGAAAGCAAAAGTAATAGAAATTTGCTTTGTTCTGCTAGTGCTATAGAGGTCACAAATTGTAACAGTGACAGGGAGAAGATCAACAGTAATGACAATGTGCGGCTGGCATTTCACAGTGCGTGCCATTACTTTAAGTATTTAAGTCAGGCATGCTGTGATTACATATACTGAAAATGAAAATGAGGACTGCACTGTCAAAAGTCTTATTCTGGCATTAAACAATTGATAAATAATTACAGTCAATGTTCAATATACAAGATAATCTATCAATATAACAAAAGGTGACAAGCTTCAGGTCAAAGCCTGGTTAAAACAGAATTGATTGCAAAGCCCAAGGTTTAGAACCTGCAAATACAAAACTAAATCAGCTGATGACACACAGAACTCAGGTAGTGTAGTGGTTAGCACAACACTTTGCAGTACAGGCGACCCAGGTTCAATTCCCGCCACTGCCTGTACACTCTCACTGTGACCGCCTGGGTTCCTCCAGGTACTGCGCTTTCCTCCCACAGTTCAAAGACGCATCGGATGATAGGTTAATTGATCATTGTGAACTGTCCTGTGATCAGGACAGGATTAAACTGAGGGGTTGCTGGGCAGAGTGGCTCAAAGGACCAGAAAGACGTATTCCACACCGGATCTCAATAAATAAAATAAATAAACTACTGCCACACTCATTTCAAGCCACAACACAAATATACAAAATGCATCCAAGTTAGAGGAATGGTACTGGAAAACCACCAGAAATTAAACCTATGTCGGATGGTCATTACACATTTGTTACGCCACAGAGACACTGCAATGCAATATTTGTCCAGAGCAAGGGATAGAAGCACTGGGAAGGGCACATTGACTTATGAGGTTGACTTTCAGGCCAAGAGAGTTTATTTACCAGAGCAAAAAACAAAACTGTTTGGGACTCTTCAGAGGTTCACCAGTGACAGTAAAGCAGTGGCTCATTCCTGACACAAACACTGCTTATGTGAAGCGTATCTATTCTTTCTTGACTGTGTGGGTTTCTCCTGAGTGCCCTAGTTTTGCTCAACGTCCCAAAGACATTTTGGCTGTAGCATCCCTAATAAAAGTGGGTGGCAGGAAACGAATGACAGGTATGCAAGATAAATTGGTCTGGTATATACTGAGGTACGGTGAAACACTTCAATTTGTACTGTATGCTATTTATCTAAATAATTTTATTACAATAGTGCACTAAGGTGGCACATGGGAGAACAATAACAAAATAACAAAATGCAGAAAAGAACAGGAAGGCAGATTATTATCTAAATGGAGTCAAGTTAGGAAAAGGGGAAGCACAACGAGATCTAGGTATTCTTGTACATTAATCACTGAAAGCAAGCATGCAAGTACAGCAGGCAGTGAAGAAAGCTGATGGCATGCTGGCCTTCATAACAAGGGGAATTGAGTATAAGAGCAAAGAGGTCCTTCTGCAGCTGTACAGGGCCCTGGTGAGACCACACCTGGAGTACTGTGTGCAGTTTTGGTCTCCAAATTTGAGGAAGGACATTCTTGCTATTGAGGGAGTGCAGCGTAGGTTCACAAGGTTAATTCCCGGGATGGCGGGACTGTCATATGTTGAAGGATTGGAGCAACTGGGCTTGTATACTCTGGAATTTAGAAGGCTGAGAGGGGATCTTATTGAAACATATAAGATTATCAAGGGATTAAACACACTGGAGGCAGGAAGCATGTTCCCACTGATGGGTGAGTCGAGAACCAGAGGCCACAGTTTAAGAATAAGGGGTAGGCCATTTAGAACAGAGTTGAGGAAAAACTTTTTCACCCAGAGTGGTGGATATATGGAATGCTCTGCCCCAGAAGGCTGTGGAGGCCAAGACTCTAGATACTTTCAAGAAAGAGATGGATAGAGTTCTTAAAGATAGCGGAATCAAAGGTTGTGGGGATAAGGCAGGAACTGGATACCGATTGTGGATGATCAGCCATGATCACAGTGAATGGCGGTGCTGGGTCGAAGGGCCAAATGGCCTACTCCTGCATCTATTGTCTATAGTTCTACAGTTAATGAAAGTGCAGTGCAGACAGACAGACAATGAAAGGTGCAGGCCAGATTGTGAAGTCAAGAGTCCATCTTCCCGTGGAAGCAACATCAATAGGTATACAACCCCTTCGCTCACTCTGTGGTTACACTCTTACTTGGCCGGAGGTTCCAATGTCACAAATACGTAATCAGCAATGATCAACAGGACTCTCATCCCTACTACAGAACACAGCAATGACCATCTGACAGCACATGCCTCTAAATACCAAGGATCAGAGACACTGGGAGACAATAAAATATTGTAAAAAAAACATTAAAACTAAAAAGCTAAAATTTAATATTAACTTGCAATTAAAATCATTTAAAAAACCAACTATTTTAAAAAAATAAACCAGCAGGCCCATTCAAATTAAAAGCACTATTCAAAGCTGAGGGGCCACATACAAATCAGTTTCAGTCTCTTTGGTCAAAGTGATCCAGATCCATTGTATGGTGGCAAGCTGACGATCACAGATGGAAGTTAGATATATCTCAGCTCTTGTGTGTTGCCGTTCACAGAGGAGGTAAGCTGGAACATTCTGACATTCATTTGCAACTGATCAGCAGTTCCCAACCATCAGTTACCAATAAGCACAATCTGGCTCAATGTAGGATCCAAGGAAAAATCTTATTTATTTAGCATGGCTAGCATAACAGACACATAATCACATGGGCTAGCCGAGAGAAATAGCCAGGATAAATTTGATGGAAAGCTAGGCAAATACACTAGACAACTCTATGTTAACAAAATAGGCTAAATAAAGGTTAAAGGAGGTCTCGTGAAACATTCACTTCAGGGGGCTGAAGTGAATATTTCAATACAACTTTTGCTTTGTTGTACAAGGATGGGGATGCGGGGGTGAACAAACAGATGTTCGCTTAGTACCTTCTGAACAATTTGCAAAGCTGAGAGGGCTCTCCTCACGCATATAATTAAAAAGTCTTTTTTTAATGAATAAGCTGGACAGGAATATCTCAATTGTCTCCGAGGCCATTTTCATCAAAAAATCTATGATTCTTCCAGAACTTTGGAAAATAAGTGAACTGATGAACAAAATCTTTGGGAATCTGAAAATGATCTTCACAAAAATAAGCTATCTTGAATGCAAAAGAAATGCAAGGTATGGAGGTCACTCACTTCTGCAATCTATGAAGAGCATAAAAATTTATACTTAAAACTAACTGCTGGAATGTCCCAACAACTGGGATCAGTTTATGGTAGCATGATTCGTCGTGTTTATTGTGGAATCTGCTGTGGAAGATGCACAATTCGTTCATTTAAGGTACAGTATTCTAGTCTGCATGAACAAAGTACTTGCATTGTTCATCTTTTTTTTTAAACAGATGTTTAACAGATGCAAATGTTCTAAAGTAGTTTCTGAAAAATAATTTAAATAGCCATTGTCCAGTCATAAACCTCAACTATCAAGTTAATTTAGTTACCCGATTTAAAAGTAATGTAACAACACAAATGGTCTCAGCAGTCGAAAGCAAGCCATTTCAGACAAATACTAGATTCTTGCAAATAGAATAGTTTGTAAACTTGTTCTGTTAAAGCCTAGGTCGACATCTTTGGTGGCTAAGCCCTTGCCCATATTACCACACCATTATACCCCAGCTGGTGTTACAGCAGAAAAATTGGATGACAGGTTATTCAACAACAGATTGTCTGCAAGTTGATAGCTTCATGTAAGTAGGGCCAATGACGGAAATGTGATGCTTCAGGCTTCATGTGATTGAAATTCTATATTTGCAATGGACGTGCAAAAAGTTTTAACTGTTTTTAATTAGTAGAAGATCATCATGACATGCCGATGTCCATCACGCATTGACCAAACCTGGCTCAACACCAGCAGTAATCCAGAAAGTTTTCTATTAGCCCACTCTCTTACACTACATTGCCTCCTACAATAAGGTTCACAGTGACACCCCAGAAAACTTGGATCACTTCCCATAGCTTGGGAGCCACCTCACAGCAAGGCAGATATTGGAGATAAGATTCATCATTTTCAACACGTTAGCACTGCCTTCGGTGATTTGAGAAAGTGCTTGAAATCAAGGCCTTAGACCTGGTACAGAACTTGTTATACTTGAGCAGCAGTGATCCCTGTGCTCCTTTTACAATACCAAGACCTGGACAACCCACAGGAAGAAACTCAAGGCATCAGAAATATACCATGCACACCTTCTCTACGAATGCCTCCAAACTCACTGTTAGGATAAGTGAACCAAGGTCAATGTCACTCCCATCTTCAAGATTAAACCCAGGTAACGCTCATCCAACAATATTGGGCAGGCTACGTCACTCACATGTCTGCACTATATTCCAACTCCTGCCACAGGAAGAGGTAACCAAAAGAGAAAAGGATACAAGAATGTGCTCTAAGCTTCTTTAAATAGCAAAACATCCCTGCTGATTCCTGCTCATCCGAGACCCATGAATGCTTGAGAATGAGGAGCAGCATTTAGGATGGTATTGAGAACCTTGAGACCATGCATCAGCAGCTCATGAAAGCCCTGCAAAACAGGGCACCATTTCACCAACTATCCACCTGTGTAGAAATGTCTCTAGTTCCCATACAGGCCTCCTTGGTGTTAAAGGATCAAAGAAGGTTTTTAAAGAGTGAAGGCAAGTCAGTTTATCCCATAAGAATGAGGCAAAGGAACAATGTATTAAAAATAGTGCAAATCCATTTTTGCCAAAGGTGGCTCCCAATAGAATATTGGTAGTACAAGTTTACCAGTGTGAAACAGTAAACCTTCATTGTCTGCAGCCAGCAAAACCAGATACCTCAAGAGGACATGCACAGTAAAAGTAG
The DNA here is from genome assembly GCF_963921235.1 of Mobula hypostoma. Taxonomy (NCBI): domain Eukaryota; kingdom Metazoa; phylum Chordata; class Chondrichthyes; order Myliobatiformes; family Myliobatidae; genus Mobula; species Mobula hypostoma. The sequence continues at coordinate 35,843,614 of NC_086113.1, forward strand.
AAGGAAGATGAGGCACCTACTACTGTGGAACAACAATGATCCAAGTCAAAAATGACCAAAAGTTGCCATATCAGAAAAACATGTGGGGGAGGGGACTATTCTGTTCTCTTGAAATATTAAATTAAAACTTATTAGCAAAGGTGACGCAGTACACCAGAACTATCCAAAGTCAAAATAAGCACACTGACACATCAGCAGACTCCAAAAACAAATGTTAAGTGTGGAGTAAAATTGGTTAATTATGGGATACATGATCCACTGTAAAACTGGTTTATTGCCAATCCAAAGATTCAACTGTGAACAGCTTACAGCTGTTTTAACAATTAGAGTCTAATTACGATTAAAATATGTTCTTTTCTAATTCCATACAAAGGATGCTTCATGTTATGTATGGGTCGGTTGACATTTAACATCGATGCAGTTTATAGACCATCTTCACTATGAATTGTACATACAAGAGTAAGCCTTTACTCAAAACCAAACTTTAACTAATCAATCCTACATGATGCAATATATACAAATGAAAACTACCAATATGAATCTCTTCGTCTGAGGATGTGCATTTGCCAGATTTGGCACTATCACACTATCACTTTGTCCTGATCTGCTTCTTTGCAGGGGAAAGCCTATATTATGCAACTATAGTACAAAATTAAAATTACACAAGAGTAAAGACAACTTTAAATAGGCACTGCACAACATCACACATCTTCCCCTGAAGTCTATACTTCAGAAATGCTATGGGTAGGATATTACATGTCTTTGAAGTAGCAACGTTAAATTTTGTTCTTGCTATTTGACAGAATTTCAACCCTCACCATATGTTGCTGCCTTGTAACACACTCCACTCCATGTCTTTTCTTATATACAGTGGAGCAGCTTGATCAGGCTGCCTGTGGCATGTGGCCAACACCCTCATGGGACTTCACTGCCTAAGGTAATAACAGAACTCAGAGTTCAACATGAACACAGCATTTAAAGTTAGATAAAAGTGAGAATTAAAGACTGTGCAGATTGGATTGACAGTGGATTGATTTCAAATGACTTAAGTCGCTATAGAAACTGACCTTCAGAAAAGGGATTCCTTCAGTTTTCATTTGCCTGAGGAATCTTGAAAGCTCTCTTCTCAAGAAATCCAGAAAGCCTTTATTCTTTTAGAATGACTATTCAACTTTGGAAGAGTTGGTAACGGATATCAAAAGCTACAAATAGCAAAATATTGTGAAAAATGTTAAACTATCAAGTATACCTTTAACGGAGTAATCTTTGGAGAACCACCTACATTCCAAAAAAGAATAAAATCCTGCCCTTTCCTTGCTAATTGTGTCTTCCCATTCCTGCAAAACTACTGATTCTTTATCACAAATATGTCTACACCATTAGTCCTGTTCTTGAATTCCTGCTACTCTTGTTGAGGGCTTAACAGGGTCAGCAAGCTACTCAACCTCTGAGGGCACGGCCATAAAGTCCAATGTTATTTCCTCCTATGACCTTGAACAGTTTCAGCAATGGACTCTGCAGAGCAGTCAGAAGTGCTACCTGAAAGTCATGAACAAAAAGTGAATATCCAACAAAGGAATTACATTTCTCAGCAGTATGATCAATGACTATAGGACAAAATGAGGTACCGGAGGATTGGAGGATAGATAATGTTGTTCTGTTGTTTAAGAAACGCTTTAAAAATAAACCAGGAAACTTTCGGCTGGTGGGCCTGACATCAGTAGTGGGGAAATTATTGGAAGGCAGGTGCATGTGTGTGAATGGGATCCGGATCAGCCATCAGGAAATGGCAGAGCAGACTCGATGGGCTGAATGGCCCAATTCTGCTCCCATGTCTTATTGCCTTAAGGAATCGGACAGGGTCCTGCATAAGGAAGTTGGTCAACAAGTTTCATTGGCTCAGTATTCAAGATAAGGTAGTAAATTGTATTAGAGTATTGCTTTGTGAGAGAAGCCTGAAAGTGGTAATAGAGGGTGCCTCTCCTACTGGAAACCAGTTACAACTGGAGTGTCGCATGGAACGGTACTGGTTCTATTGTTGTTTGTCAACTATATCAATGACCTGGATGACAATATGGTTAACTGGATCAGCAAGTCTGCAGATGATACCAAGATTGGGGTTCAGTGGACAGCAAGGAAGACAATCAGAGCTTACAGCAGGATTTGGAAGAGCAGATGGAATTTAACGCAGACAAGTGTGACCAACTAGGCTAGGTATTACACAGTGAAGGGTAGAGCACTGAGGAGTGCAGGAAAACAAAGGAATCTGAAAATACAGGTCCATAATTCATTGTAAGTGGTGGCACAGGTGAGCAATGAGATATCATATGGGAGATCGAGTCCCTTTGCCTCGTTGTTTACTGTAAGAGGACACATGCCAGTTAGACACTTTCAGCGCCACAGATTTCCCTCCTACCTACAGAGCTATATGGAACTTGATTTGCAATGTACCAAAAGTCCTAAACTTACAAGTTACAAGTGATTTGGCAAAGTTTAGAACTTCAAAATCAGAATCAGGTTTAATATCACTGGCACATGTCATAAAATATGTTGTTTTGTGGTAGCAGTATATTGTAATATACAATTAAAACTATAAATTACAAAAGTAAATATTAAAAAAAATTAAATTAGTAGTGCAAAAAGAAAGGGAGAAAAAATAAAGTTGTGCTTATGGTTTATTGTCCATTCAGAAATCTGATGGTAGAGGGCAAGGAGCTGTTCCTGAAATGTTGAGCGTGTGCCTTCAGACTCTTGTAACTTCCCCCTTGATGGTAGCAGTACAAAGAGGGCACGTTCTTGGAGATGGATGCCACCTTTTTGAGGCATTGTCTTTTGAAGATGTCCTGGATGCTGGGCAGGCTAGTGCCAATGATAGAACTGGCTGAGATTATATTTTTCTGTACCTGTTTTCAATCCAGTGTGATCCCCCTACATACCAGACAGGAATGCAACCAGTTAGAACGCCTCCACGATACATTAGTAGAAACTTACGAGTGTCTCTGTTGACATACCAATTCTCCTCAATCTCATGAAATGTACTTCAAGATTCCACCACATTACTGACAGCCAAACCAGTTCTTCATACTTCAGAGGAATCAAACCAAGGAGAACTTCCAGGAACAATCAAAGAACATCAGAGGACCTTTAAAATTTACACCAGCTCTGGGATTTGTAATTAGGTTCTGCTAACACTCACCACATGCTCTCCCCCATCTTCAGCAGAGAAGATGGCAAGTGCATGCACTGGTCTGCAAGGACGGCATCAAGCTCAGATCAATCCTCCTCCCACAACCACCAAACAGACTAGAACCACCACTTTCTGTCCCCCTCCATATTACTGAATTGCAACACAACTTTCATCACTACACATTAACATTCAACCAAAGTATGAGGGCTTGTGGCACTATAGCTCAACCCACAGTCCTGGCTTCAGGAAGAGAGGAAAACCACAGCGTAGTGCCAGCAAACCTCTGAATTAGATCACTAACTCCATTAAGCAGCTCTTTCCTTCAGAAAGATTGCCATACAAAATTTGACATTGTATTTGATCAGGAGCCCAGACCAACCAGCTTGCCTTGATTCTCTGGAAAAAAAACAGAAAAATATGTAGCTGTCATTATAAAATCTGCAGACAATTAAAACCAAAAGCCTGTCAATAATTAATTTGGAATAACTTTCATCCGTCAGAGCATGAAGGAAGAAAAAAAACCCATGAGTAATAGTTACCAGAGATCAAACAAAAGTTTAGAGAACTGCCTTATTCAGTTATTTCGTGCCAGACTCACCAAGGATGACAGAGGGGAAACGGGGAATGAGAGACAAAATAAAACAGTAACTTTCCTATGGATTTCCAGGAATTCAGAAACTTAGAATAAATAGTGAAGAATTTACATTTTGCATTACATGGAGTTCAGCCAAAACTGTGTGAAAACTTCATAAGAGTCCTCATTAACTGTGGCCTAAACATAGGCGACAGGGTAAGTTCTCCCACTGTGACATTCAGGAGATAAAAAAAAGCTCTCGCTTTTGCAGTCTAAAAGCAGTATCTTAAACATGAGGAAGCAGCACTTTGAGGGAAGAAAGATACACACATACCAAGAAATAATACACTCAGAACACAAATGTTTTACTTTTGCTATCACTTCCTGAAAAGGGAACAAAACTTGTGAAAACCACACAGTGGACTAAAAAAAATGACAAACCCTTTCTGCACTAAAGGATAAAGGAATCAGCTAATATTTTTCACATGAACAAATTGAATGCAACGACTGCATCACACCAATGCACCGTGATGCCATTGTAATGAAAATAAGGGGCCCATTTCTAACCCATTTCTCCCCTTCCCTCAATAAGTATAGCAAACGTTTTTCTCCATGAACAGTAGCTCTTCAAATTGTGGCTGAGGATTTAGTACGATTGGCAAGTTTAGTCTGTCCTCATGTTGACTGATTTAAATATTGAATAGCTGAGAATGATCAGCTCAGGCTGTTTATCAAGGTGAGGCAACCTCTTTTACAAACTTGGATATAATGGGCCATGATTAACAAGTGTGGTCAACTGGCAAATTACAAATAGAAGCTTCAGAAATCTATCCAAGTGCTCCAAAGAATACGAACATCTAGCCTGATGCTCAAGCAATGCTTAAAATTCATACTTAACTGACTTCTATTTTTACAAATTTCAAATACTTCAAATAAAACTTGTCCTAAAAGCTTGCAAGATATCCATGGCTAATGATACTGAGCTTGTCTAACATTCTTTTGAAGCTGATTTCAGTGAAGATTCCATATGCACCACACAAAAAAATGCAGTGAATATTAAACGTGGAACTCAATGATGTGAAATTCTGCACAGACATCTCACCTCTCTCGGTAGTTCCGGGAGTCTCCCGCATATTAATAGTGGCTCCCCGATGCCAGCAAATTATATACAATATCCCAGAAATCAAATTTTTTGAGAGGGAGCGAGAGAGCGTCTGTGCCATGGGAGAGAATTCCAAAAAAAGAAAATATAAAACGTACGTCACCCCAGACTACACTAAAGTGTACCCCTGCCTAATAGGGGTCAAAATAATGACAGTGTTTCTCATTGCACTGTTTGCAACAGTGACTTTTCTATTGCCCATGGTGGGTTAAGACTGTAAAAGACATGTTGAGGTGAGTTTAACAGGTGTCATTCATTCATTAGCATAGCTAACGTTATCTCGTGTTTGCGTTATTTAAACTAGCTGGCTAGCTGCTAAGAAGCTACTCTATTGCAGACATCCCACCTCTCCTGGAAGTTCCGGGAGTCTCCCAGAAATTGATGGTGAAATGGGTTTTTGCAGGGTGGGATGCCTGTCTGCATAAAACACCGTTCTGTTCTCAGTCCTGACATTACAAAGTAGGTTGATGTAGTCTAATGAAAAAAAGTGAATAATGTCCTGAATACTCACTCACCTCCTTGCAAGAGTGAGTTTATGCACAGCCCACAAAGATTCAGCAGATTCTTCGGCAATAAATTAATTGGAAGTAATCTTTACCAAAAATTGCAGTGCTGATCATGTAAGCACCATTCAAAACTTCTAGCCACTGCATCTCAAATCAAAGCATAACTAATGATCTGACCAATTCTCATCTTTAAAATACCTAATTGTCATTATCTCAAGTCAACCAGTATTTGGTGAAGATTCCCTCGTCACTTTAAATCAAGTTTCCCCTCCCCCACCCCTTTAACACTTAGTGTCCTGCTCTCACCCTCAAAATGCAGCAACACTGCAGCTTTTGAGATCAAGCTATGCAGGTTGATTATAGCCATGCATCAACACATTTATGTTCTATACTGATTGCAATCAGGTGGAATCTCTATCGTTTGATAAATGTTTCAAAAGAACTAAGTACATCTTTAAAAAATTAGATTGCACAGTAATTCATCAAAGGTGGTCCATTAAATATTCCAATAGTCTGTTATGAGTTTGAATCACACAAGATTCCTCCCATGTTGTTTCATTTGACTATCTGTACATTCTCCACAGCATTTTGTAGAGAACTAAATTTGCAAACAGAAATAAGCCACAGACAGCGGATCATTCACAACAATATGCTCCCATATAGTGTCTAGGACAGCCAACTTGAAGAAAGATAATCATTCTGCCATGGACCCTGACCCCAATCGAACAGATTTTGCCATCTACCCAATAGATAATTAACAATGAGAGAGCTGATTTTATGCAATGCCTTTTGTATCCCTTTTAGGAAACTTCCAAGGCACCCTGTAGCCACTTAAGTAGTTTTGAAAATATACTCACTGCTGTAATATGACAATCAATCTAAATATAGCAATCTTCCACAAACAGCAGCAATGTGATAATGATCTGATGATCAATTTTTAGTGATGTTGGTGAAAGATGCATGTAGGTCATGAAGTCTAATAATAACCCCTCCTGATTTGCCCAAATTATGGCAGGGTTTTCAAATTCTACAAATCATTCCGTGGCAAGGAGATTAGCATTAACATCTCCAACAGTTCAATACTGCTTGGGATTACTGGCCAAAGTTTATGCCCATCGAGTGAGACCCAAGCCAGGAACCTTCTGACCAAATGAGTAATAGTAGTAGGTAAACATCCTTTGAGCATAATATTGGTAATGCACACACATACCAACCAATAATAAGGACACAGATGCCCTATGGGACTTTGGTGACAGGACTTCAGTAATATCGAAGATACTTTTCATGTCTTCAAGTGGAAGGACAAACCCATTATCAGATCAAAGGGAACAGTTGTGATTGAGGCTTGGTAGAACCAAGGCAGATCTGAAAGACTGGGTCATGTTGTGAATGGCAATTTAGAATGGAAGGTGGGAGAAGAACTGTGGGCTGCAGATAAAGCACTCTTGGCTCCACAGGAATGTCAGTGTAAAACATGCTGGCATCTCCCATCTTATCACTGGGAAATTTTCAGTATCAGAAGATTATCTTACCCCTTTCTCCACGTATCTCATTATCAAGTTCGTTATCAGGCAATAGCTTTTCCTGTGCCTCTTTTCCAATACTAGGGCTCAAGGATGGAGTTTCTCTATAATTTCTCTCTGAATCATAAGAATCTGGATTTGAGTATGGCTTGAGGTGTTCACGTACAAAAATATAGGCAAGTAAACCTGCTACACTATTGAGAATGACGAGCCATTGGAGATGCCAAACACTGATGTGTTTAACCCAGCAGTCCCCAACCACCGGGCCGTGGACCAGTACCGGGCCGCAAAGCATGTGCTACCGGGCCACGAGGAAACGATATGAGTCAGCTGCACCTTTCCTCATTCCCTGTCACGCACTGTTGAACTTGAACATAGGGTTGCCAACTGTCCCGTATTTGCCAGGACATCCCGTATATTGGGCTAAATTGGTTTGTCCCATACGGGACCACCCTTGTCCCGTACTTCCCCCGCTAAGGTACAGCGTTCCTATGAAACCTTTTGTGCCGAGATGGCGTGAAGCGAAGAAGCAATTACCATTAACTTATATGGGGAAAATTTTTGAGCGTTCCCAGACCCAGAAAATAACCTACCAAATAACACATAAAACCTAAAATAACTCAAACATAGGGCATAAGCAGGAATAATATGATAAGTACACAGCCTATATAAATTAGAAATAATTTATGTACAGTGTAGTCGGGAAGATTAAGCCAAAACCGATTTGTGGTGAAAAAAAATCGGCACGTACGCGCATGCGCACATCACATGTGCGCACGTCACGCATGCCCACACAGGTGTCCGCGCAAGGCTTCATGGTCATCTTTCTCAGGGTAAACGCAAGTGTCTTGTCAACAGACACAAAAAATGCTGGTGAACGCAGCAGGCCAGGCAGCATCTATAGGAAGACGTACAGTCGACATTTCGGGGCGGGACCCTTCATCAGGATTTGACTGCTACTTTTGTCCCTTATCTGGGAGTGAGAAAGTTGTAAAAGAAACTGTAAAAGGCATGTTGAGGTGAGTTTAACCCTACTTGAACACCTCCTCCCCCCCCCCCCCCACCGGTTGGCCGGTCCGCAATAATATTGTCGATATTAAACCGCTCTGCCATGCAAAAAAGGTTAGGGACCCTGGTTCAACCAGATGCCCAATCTCCACTCAGTAGATGCTGTTTTTAAATTAAAACAAAAATACCCCGTCACTATTTCAAAGCAGAGATTTATTATTGGTGTCCTAACCCATTTATACATCAACATCACTAAGAATTGATTATTAGGGCACTATCATGTTGCTTTTTACTGAAGTTCCCCACTGTACCAAAGCTATGCAACATCAGCTAATTCATCTGGGTTTCTAGAAGTTCAAAAAAACCCAATCTAGTCAAGTCTCACCTACAGCTCACTTGGATTCATCAATAGTCAGCAGTATGGAAAAAGTGTTGGATTTTTGGCAACTATTGCAAGCTCAGGGTATGGTGTAAATAGAGGCTGATGCACATTTAAAAGTGTACAGTCAGTTGTGTAGCTTAGAATAGCCACTAGTGCTAGATAGCTCAGTTGGCCCACAGCTGACATCCTCTGTGTAAGCAGTTTATATTGCAAACTCAGTGGAGATCTCACTCTGTCATACTTGCCACCTTCTGAAAGCTTACACTGACAATTATCTGGAGCCAGTGAGTTGGTTGCTATCACATTACCACATGTACAGACTTTCCCACAGAAGGCTGCCAAGAAGATTTGAAGCAGCATTGTCAATATTATCAGGCCTAACTTGAATCTTGTGACTCAGAAGCCTTGAGCCACCTAAAGTTGTTCTTAACTACATCATCGATGTCCAAAAGAAAATTAAAAACAAGGGAACTTTGCTCATTTCATGCCCTGCTTGGCAACACTTTTAAAATGGATGCACATTTCCATTGAACTTGGCAACATGACTCTTCTTTGTATTGATAGAAAGAGGTAATAGCCCATTCAGTTGTGGAGATTCCCAAAGTGGAAGTCAGTCCTGATGAAGGGTCTCGAGCTGAAACGTCGACTGTACTTCTTCTTCTTGATGCTACCTGGCCTGCTGCGTTCCACCAGCATTTTGTGTGTTAAAAATCCTTATGTTATTTTTCACCTCCTCACTAGTTTTATGGATTTAATTTTATTTAGAGATTTAGTGCAGAATGGGCCCTCCTGGCCCTTTGAGCCATGCCACCCCGATTTAACCCTAGTCTAATTACGGGACAATTTACCATGACCAACTAACCAGTGTGTCTTTGGACTGTGGAAAGAAACCGACAAAGAAAACCCACACATTCCATGGGGAGGACATACAAACTCCTTATGGAGGATGCTGGTAATGACTCCAACACCCTGAGTAATAATAGCACTGTGCTATCTGCTATGCTACTGTGGCTTTATCTTCTCTTAGGCAATCCCTCGAGGATGACTGCTTCCACTCCAATTCTGTGGGCCACATGAGGGACTCACCGACTTTGTCAAAGATGTGGCAAACAGAGCTCAAAGGGGCAGGTGGATTACTTGCATTGTTGTACATTCATTTTGATTTGGCTGGGTGCAAGGACACAGATCCAGGGGAAATACACATACCCAAATCATTAAAAGCACCAAGGCGAAACACTGTTAAAAACAAAGATCCTGAGCTTTACAAAAAGAACAGAATACAAGAGCAAAGAAATTGACAAACCTATATTAAAACACAAAATTAGCCACAATGCAAGTATTGTGCCCTGTTCCGAGCACCAGACTTAAGTTGCAAAAAGCTTCAGTGAGCACGCAAAAGAGATTTAGTGAAATGAAGGGAGAGAGGGGGATTGGGATTCGATAGATTCCTTACACAGAGCCAATTCAGACTGAAAGGCATCAAATAGCCTCCTTTTCACAGCAAAGTTCCAGGTACTTCTGGGAAATTCAGGTTTGGTTACAGAAAATGAAGGAGAGTGTAGAATTCACAAGTACTGCGGATATATTTCTAATCACGTATTGAAGGTATATTGCCTCAAATTAGTCAACTTTAGCAAGAATCTAAAATAACCTAAATACTTCCTCAGATATTTGGGATCTGGCAATGGTGCATGTGCTCAATAAACTAATCTTGACTTTGAAATAAAAACTAAGAACTTTGGAGATAGTGGAGCTTATTGTCACAATAAGACTGAGACAGTGGGATTCTACAAAGCATTTGTTATGGTGTACCACTGCAAGTTGTAAGCAGGCAGCTCATTCAAAACAATTATCTTATATTATTTAATACATCTCAAGCAATTGTTCTGGGTCTTTGGCAAATCATCCAAATCATTATCATAGTGTTCACTTCAAAACGCACCTCATCACCTTGATTTGATTATGGACCATACTCTCTCACAAAAACTCGAGTTACACTGTCCATTTACAGTGATTTCTGATTTGTTTTCGAACTGATGACATTCTCAAACGTTACTGGTTCCACCGAGATCTCCTGAATGTGATCTCTTTCTGCCTTACACTTGAATGATTTCAAATGTTCATTCCTCACAATTACTCACCACCGCATTAACAATTTTTGACATTTATACTGATTAACAGATTTATTAACTACTTGGGAAGCATTAAAGAATTATGTCACAGGTACGTCATGTTTAGCTAGATTGCCTTTGTATCCTCAAATCCAACTCGCATTCCCACTGTTCTACATTCCTACAATATTGAAGGTGGGACAAAAAGTGAATTAACATCATTTTAACCCATCCCCAAAAAATAAAAAAAAATGCATGAATGGGCAAATATCACTTATATACAGAGAGCTAATGCGTGGAGATGGGGGATGCCTCTTTTTGCTCAAGAGCAACAACTCTTGAAAATCGCTGCATTTTATATACAAATAACAGTCAACTAGCAGTAAATTCAATTCAAAGCTTCTCAATATTACCAAAACCCAGGTCAATTCTCTCTCCGCCTGCTTTAATTGGTCAATTGGTAAGCAGTGGAGCTGTCTGAATACAGCTGAGGCGGTGCTGGTAACATGTAATAGAGCTTTCACAAACTTACACTGTGGGAAACAATCCCTCTACTATTGGCTCCCTAATGGTCCAGATTTTTTTTCTTAAGAATGACAAAAAAAGGAATAAAAACTGGCAGGCTTGAATGTGGGAGTTAAAACACATGTACACTGAGAATTGGTGGCTCATGGTCAAGAAATCAAGATTACAGCTCCTGTTTCTGCTATCCAGTCACGCACAAGCTGTGTTGTGACACTCAGTTGCAAGTTGGGTTGGGTCCAGCGCAAATTTCCAAAATGAAGGGAGTATTTGCAAGCACCTTTATTTCAGAAGACGCAGCCAAAATGAAATCAGGTACTAAATTCCCAACCATAAACTATTGATTGCAGGATTTTTTTTTCCAAACTGCCATTGACAATGAACTTCAATTCATGAGGAGCAGCAGTACCAGTTGAGAACGCAGACAGGTACCTATACTTTAAGGACACAACAGTACAGCACAGGAACAGGCCCTTCGATCCACGGTGTTGTACCTTAGTACTCAAATGCCCAACTAAACTTGTCACTTCTGCTTTCACAATGTCCATACCCTTCCATTTCCTGAGTGGAAGTAATGTGACATTCATGTGCCTATCCAAATGCCTCTATTATATTTGCCTCCACCACTTCTTCAAAGCAAAACATGCCACTAATGATATATATTATTAAAATCTACACTACTAGAAGTCAAAGCATAGCCATCTGTTTTTCAGCTTAAAAAAATAATTCATAGATATGGACATTATTGAGTAGATCATTGCTTATTGCTCCAACCCCAATTTCACCCAGAATGTGGAGGGAGTTCAGTGTCAAGCAGAGAGGTAGAACTGGAGTCACCTATAAACCAGACCAGCTAAGAGCAACAGATAGCCCTCCCAGAAGAACACCTAGTGAACCAGGTGGATTTTAATGAAAACCAATTTTGTTTTCATTACAAGTTTACTTTGTTACACAAATTTAAAGTTCCTCATTTGCCATGGGGGTGTTTGAAATGATGCCTCCAAATCCACGGCCCAGAACTCTGATTACTCATCCAGCAACTTTATCACTGTACCCACTTCAATTCCTGGTATAAACTTTCAAACTGCCCACGTCCATTACAGGATAACCGTTTCATAATGCTTCCCAGTCTAACAGCAGTCTGCCCTTACAAAACACAGGCACAAACATACCAAAAATACACACTACTACAGGTCCCAACATCGCTGATATGGTTTCCGCCCCAGCTCCCATTACAGAATTCTGAAGATAACCATCAAAACTGATGTTTTCCTGCCCCAACTACCTGTGTCACTGTCTTTCTTATTCTTAGAAATTTGCAGCTTTTTAAAAAAACTGATCACTTTTAAGTTTCCATTTAGTATGTTACTCAATCTGTGCAGCGTGTATTTAAACCACCAGAAGGCCCTCATTCAAGGTCACAAAAGGTATCTCAGAACAATGAGTTGCCTTTAGTGCTAGGCAGCTACATTGCCAGTCAATAAATCCACCCTCTACATCCATCAAAGCTCCCCAGGAATGCAACCTCTTAGCAATGCAGATCAAGTCTCCTGGTTAAATATTAAGGGAAATAAAAACACAATGGGCACTGGGTGTAACCAATAAGTCATTGCACTACCAACTCAAGTTTACAGTGTTTGCATGGTTAGATACAGCGACACAAGTTGCAGAAAAAAAATCACATCTGCATGGCGAAGGACAGGGAAGTTAACGAGTAGATGGGAGGGAAAAGTAATATCCTAAAGCAGAATGACAATACAGAGAAGGTGGTGTTGGAGCACTTGAAACAACGTGGATGAATCCCCAGGGCTTAACCAGGTGTGTTCTACTATGTTACAGAAATTAATCAAAGAAATTGCAGGAACCTTGGTAGAGGGTTTTGTATCTCCATTGGAGCAAGTAAGGTAATAGAAGACTGAGAGATATTTGATGTTGTGCAGCAGGGATAAGCCAGTGGGATAAGTAGGCTGGTCAATCTTAACTCAATGGTAGGAATGTTTCTGTGAGGGATATTGAGGAACAGAATTTATTTGAATTTGGAAATGCAAGGAATAATTTGGTAGAGTCAACATTGGTTTGTACATGGGAAATCACGCATCACAAATTTGATTTAGTTTTTTTAAAAAAGGTGACCAAGGGGATTGATGAGCCAGGGTGGTAGATGTTGCCTATGTGGAGTTAAGCAAGGATTTGGAAGGTCTCTCATGGTTGGCTGGTTTGGACTGTTAAAACACATGGGGTCTAGAGTGAGTTTAGCAAACCAGATACAGAATTGGTTGGTGGGAGGCACCTGAGGGTGGTAGTGGAGGGTTTTCTCCCCCCCAGATTGGGTGTCTATTGGACGCCACAGGCATTAGTGCTGGGTCATAAGATACTCATCATATATACAGCACATTAGTGGCTTGGGTGAAAATGTAGAAGTTATGTGAGTAAGCTTACATATGACACCTAAATTGGTATATAGTGAGCAGTAAAGAAGCTTGTCTGAGATTACAACAGGATATACAATAGATCGTTTGGGAAAGTGGATAAGGAAATGGCAGATGGGACTTATCACAGACAAGTGTAGAGTAATGCATTTTGGGAAGTTAAACCAGCAGCACAGTGAATGGTTGGGCTCTGGGAAGTGTTGTTGAACAGAAAGACCTATGGGTACAAACACATTGTTTGTTTATTATGCCAACACCAGTAGACAGAGTGACAAAGAAGGCACTTATGACATGCTTGTCCTCATTGTCTGAGAAAGCATAAGATATAGAATGCCATGTTACAGTTGTACAGAATGTTGGTTAGGTGTGCTTGGGAGTGTTGTTTGCAGTTCTGGTCATCACACTAAAAGGACTAATGCAACTAAGATTCATTGTCATAGTCATACTTTATTGATCCCGGGGGAAATTGGTTTTCATTACAGTTGCACCATAAATAATAAATAGTAATAGAACCATAAATAGTTAAATAGTAATATGTAAATTATGCCAGTAAATTATGAAGTAAGTCCAGGACCAGCCTATCGGCTCAGGGTGTCTGACCCTCCAAGGGAGGAGTTGTAAAGTTTGATGGCCACAGGCAGGAATGACTTCCTATGACGCTCTGTGCTGCATCTCGGAGGAATGAGTCTCTGGCTGAATGTACTCCTGTGCCCACCCAGTACATTATGTAGTGGATTGGAGACATTGACTAAGACGGCATGCAACTTAGACACCACCCTCTTTTCAGACACCACCGTGAGAGAGTCCAGTTCCATCCCTACAACATCTACTGGCCTTACGAATGAGTTTGTTGATTCGGTTGGTGTCTGCTACCCTCAGCCTGCTGCCCCAGCACACAACAGCAAAAATGATAGCACTGGCCACAACAGACTCGTAGAACATCCTCAGCATCATCCGGCAGATGTTGAAGGACCTCAGTCTCCTCAGGAAATAGAGACGGCTCTGACCCTTCTTGTAGACAGCCTCAGTGTTCTTAGACCAGTCCAGTTTATTGTCAATTCGTATCCCCAGGTATTTGTAATCCTCCACCATGTCCACACTGACCCCCTGGATGGAAACAGGGGTCACCGGTACCTTACTCTCCTCAGGTCTACCACCAGCTCCTTAGTCTTTTTCACATTAAACTGCAGATAATTCTGCTCACACCATGTGACAAAGTTTCCTACCGTAGCCCTGTACACAACCTCATCTCCCTTGCTGATGCATCCAACTATGGCAGAGTCATCCGAAAACTTCTGAAGATGACAAGACTCTGTGCAGTAGTTGAAGTCCGAGGTGTAAATGGTGAAGAGAAAGGGAGACAAGACAATCCCCTGTGGAGCCCCAGTGCTGCTGATCACTCTGTCGGACACACAGTGTTGCAAGCACACGTACTGTGGTCTGCAAACTGTTTAATGTCATTTTCAGTATACAAGTGTAAAGTAGAACAAAATAATTGATACTCCGGACCCACTGGAGCACATACAAAAAAAAACTCAATAGGATAAGGAATGCAACAATAATAATAAAAAACACAATACGTATTATTACATAAGACAGCTTGTACACGTAGATTAATTGATCGGGTGCAGGAAAGATTCTCAAAGATGTTGCCTGAATTAGAGGGCTAGAGTCATCAGGACAGACTGGATAAATTAGGTCTGTTTATCCTGACATAAGGTAGGTCGAGAGGTAATATCACAGAGGCATAAAAAATTATGCGAGGCAGAGGGAAGGTAGATGGCCAGAGTCTGTTTCAAATGGTAGGGGGTGCCTAAAATTAGAATGCGCAGGTTAAAAGGGGAGAGGGAGGAGGTTTAAAGGGGATTCTGATTCTGAAAGGCGTGTTAAATTTCTCTACACAGTAGTCAGAATCTGGAATGAGCTGCCAGAGGTGGTGAAGGTCGGAACAGTTACAACAATTAATTGGCATTTAGACAGGTACCTGAATGAGGAAGGCATACAGAGATAGGAAATTAATGCAGGTAAATGGAATTAGTATGGGTAGGCATATGGTCAGCATAACACAGTGGGCCAAAAGAACATTTTTAGGCTGTACATTTGATGCTAGAGGCAGATAGGAGTTATACTAGTCAGCTGATTTTGATGTCTACTTTTCATGACCACTAGTCTAACATTCATCTGCAAGATATGTTCAAAAGTTTGCATACAGTAAATATATGTAAAGTATAATCCTCAAAAGAAAACAAAACAATTTATAGCAACTAAATCTATTCCAAATTAGCAGCTTGCTTACAACAAACTGAATTACTATATCCATCTTTCATACTTCATTTTTCTACTAACTAGAATATCTTCCCTCTGTTCCTGACACAATCTATTAAAATGCTTTATGACAAAGAAACATAATCTCAAAGTTATAAAAGCCACATTTTGACAGGATGAAAAATAGGAATTTTTGTGAAATACATAGGCTTCTCAGATCGCTCAAGAACCAAAGTGCCTACCAAAAGCATTAGTACTGCAGTATTTGCAAACTAGGTTCAGACTGCAATAGTCCTTCAGCTGACTGACAAGATTTCATTTTCCATTCTCACATAAAAAAGGAATGGACCTTCCAGGTGACTTCACAAAGTTGATATTGTAAGGACTGGTTTGAACGTATTACAATAATTCAAACAGTGACTAAGCAGCTTCTGGAGTTTCCGAAACCATACGTGGATATGAATGCAAAAGAGCTGACAGATTAAGTTGTCAAACATCCATCAGTGCCAATTCCAGCACCCACTTGCAGGCAGAAATCTATGGCCAGGTCAATGAATTCCTTGATTTTGCTGTTTGGATTCTGAACTGAACAGACTGTTTCAGTTTTAACTGCATTAACCAACAAACCTTTGAATGCAGACTGGGTCAGCAATTTTCCATTACAAAGAAATAGTTTGTTCTGGTGATAGACCAGTGTTATAAATTATCAAGTGTTTTCTTTGTAAAGTAGGGTTGCTTCACCATCATTGTTCTTTGAAGTACATCTCATGATCACATGCATTCCTGGGATGTAAGTGATCATGTTAATAGCACCTATACCAAGTTATCCATGTCAAGGGAGCACTGGCATTTAAACTTGCTACAGTCCAAAGAAGAGTTGCTATGCTTTCCTTCCTCAATTTTTTTTCAAATTATTTTCTTTAAAGAGTAATTAGATTGTGAGATTCTAAGTCACAAACTTTGTTAAACCAGGGTCTGAATTAGGTCAACAACAGGAATTCTGCAGATGCTGGAAATTCAAGCAACATACATCAAAGTTGCTGGTGAACGCAGCAGGCCAAGCAGCATCTATAGGAAGAGGTGCAGTCGACGTTTCAGGCCGAGACCCTTCGTCAGGACTAACTGAAGGAAGAGTGAGTAAGGGATTTGAAAGCTGGAGGGGGAGGGGGAGATGCAAAATGATAGGAGAAGACAGGAGGGGGAGGGATAGAGCCGAGAGCTGGACAGGTGATAGGCAAAAGGGGATACGAGAGGATCATGGGACAGGAGGTCCGGGAAGAAAGACAAGGGGGGGGGTGACCCAGAGGATGGGCAAGAGGTATATTCAGAGGGACAGAGGGAGAAAAAGGAGAGTGAGAGAAAGAATGTGTGCATAAAAATGAGTAACAGATGGGGTACGAGGGGGAGGTGGGGCCTTAGCGGAAGTTAGAGAAGTCGATGTTCATGCCATCAGGTTGGAGGCTACCCAGACGGAATATAAGGTGTTGTTCCTCCAACCTGAGTGTGGCTTCATCTTTACAGTAGAGGAGGCCGTGGATAGACATGTCAGAATGGGAATGGGATGTGGAATTAAAATGTGTGGCCACTGGGAGATCCTGCTTTCTCTGGCGGACAGAGCGTAGATGTTCAGCAAAGCGGTCTCCCAGTCTGCGTCGGGTCTCACCAATATATAAAAGGCCACATCGGGAGCACCGGACGCTGTATATCACCCCAGTTGACTCACAGGTGAAGTGATGCCTCACCTGGAAGGACTGTTTGGGACCCTGAATTAGGTCAATCCTTGAAGTAATGGTAACAGGAATTGTAAACAAGCAGGAAACAGGAATTAAATTAGTTGCCTTTTGTAGACTTGTTGGGCTGATTCTTGATGTGTTGTTCCAACTTGCAATGAAAGAATAGCTGGAAGTTTAAAATTCAAGATTTTGAGTACTGTAATTTTAGGTTCATTGCTCCACTGTTCCAAGAAAATCATTTTATAATGATAGCCAGTCTCACAACTGTCACTATTACATTGGAATGAAATCAATACAATAACAAAGAGGGAAGGTGGCTGATGGTGTAAGGAAATTTGTTTAGAAATCCTCTCCTGATTTTTACCCAGTAACTTATTTCAAAAGCGCAGCCATGTGCATCTCCCATGGTGGACCACAAGCCCTGCATCATCAATGGTAACTTTGATTAAGACTGGAATGCAGCTTGTAGCTGTGAAACTAAAAACAGAGCTACAGGACTTCCAGCATGGAAAAGAAAATATTTGAACTCTGAACGTGGGGAGGGAGAGGGCAATTAGAAGGTTCCAAAACCACTCCAAATCAACAATTGCCTTTTACAGCCAGAAAAATATGAACTTCCCATAGATGTACTTCAGATCTCTGTCCCAGGTCAAAAGCTCCCAAAGAATTTGAAATCTGTTGACCCTATAGCTTCCACTTAGAGATGACAACTGTCTCCCTATATAGCTATGTCTGATGGAACAAGACAGCCACTGCCCAGAGAGTGCTGGGGTATACTGACTTTCAGGCATTGCCAATGCAACTGACAGTGTCAATCTAAGAATAAAATGCAAGCCCATATGTTCCTGTCAAGTCAACACTTCTGAAAGATAACAGCTCTTTGGTGTCATGCCTGGTATAACTGAGCTGGATGATAAGATTGCTAAAACTAAATTGGGAATAGGCATATTAGAAGCTGCAGTAATTTAACCACAGCCTCAGTAACCAAAGGAAAACATCTTTTTCTTCTGAAGAAATGTGCAATTTGTCAGAACTTTTGTTTTGAAAGTATCAACCAGCTTCACAGGACTATAAAAAAAGAGGCAATACACACACAAGATGCAGAGGTACTCAGCAGACCAGGCAGCATCTACGGAAAAGAATAAACAGTCAACATTTCAGGCCGAGACCCCTCCTCGGGACTGGAATGAAAGATGTAAGAAGTTGGTTCAGTAAGAAGTTGGTGGAGGGGAAGTAGTAGTACAAGATGGTAGATGATAGGTAAAACCAGGAGTGGGGGAGAGGATAAAGTAAAGATTTGGGGAGTTGATTGGTGAAAGAGGTAAAAGGCTAGAGAAGGGGGAATCTGATAGGAGAGGATAGAAGATTATGGAAGAAAGGGAAGGAAGAGGAGCACCAGAAGGAGGTGATGGTTAGGTTAGGAGAGAAGGTGAGAGAGGGAAACAGAAATGGGGGTTGGGGGGGTGGAATTATCAGAAATTCGAGAAATCGATGTTCATGCCATCAGGTTGCCGTTTACCCAAACAAGGTGTTGCTCCTCCAACCTGAGTGTGGTCTCATTGTGCCAGTAAAGGACATGGACCGACATGTCAGAATGGGAATGAGAAGCAGAATTGAATTGGGCGGCCACCAGGAGATCCTGGTTTTCCTGGCAAACGGAGCTTAGGTGCTCAGTGAAATGGACCCCAAACTACACTGGTTCTCACTGATACACAGGAGGCCACACCAGAAGCACCAGATACGGTGCATGACCCCAAGAGACTCACAGGTGACGCATCACTTCACCTGGAAGGACTGTTTGGGGTCCTGACTGGTAATAAGGGACAAGGTGCAGGTGTGGCACTTGCTTTACTTGCAAGGGCAAGTTCCAGGAGGGAATCTATAGACAGCTATTCCTGCAGAAAGCAGACAGCGGGAGGAAGGTGGGAGGGAAAGATGTGCCTGGTGGTGGGATCCCATTGAAATCACAGAGAATTATGTGCCGGACATGGAGGCTAATGGGGTGGAAGGAGAGGGCAAGGGGAACCCTATCCCAGTGTGGCAGCCGAACAATCACGTGAGGGTAGACTTACGCAAAATGGAAGAGATGTGGGTGAAGGCAGAGTTGATGATGGAGGAAGGGAAGCCCTTTTCTTTGAAGGAGAACATCTCAGTAGTTCTGGGATGAAAAGCCCCATCCTGAGAGCAGATGCGGCTGAGGCAGAGGAACTGAGAAAAGGGAATGACATATTTACAATTGACAGGGTGGAAAGAGGTATAAAGTAGTTCAGGTTGCTGTGAGAATCAATGGGTTTATGAAAGGTATCAGTAGATAGACTCACTCCGATGTTAGAGAGAGAGAGAAAGGGAAGTGAGGTATCAGAAATGGATCAAGTCAATTTGGCGTGGTGGATGTTGGAATGCAGTCATAGTTGTAGCGTAAGAAGAGCTGGGGAGTAATACCAGTGTAGGCTTGGAACATACAGTGTTCCACAAAGCCAACATCATGCCGCACAACTAAGACCTGGTAGATTTTAATGACTAGAGGAAGACGTACTTAAGCAAGGAATCCAAACACAGGTGCCAGTTGTTTGGAAAGGCAAGGTCCACCAATGGTGAAACAATGAATATAAAATCAAGGTGTGCCAAATAACAAAATGGTAGCATGCAAAATTGTAGGGGCAAGGCCACAAAGAGAAAAAATAGAGTCCAAGAATTTGGTAAACAAAACAAACTCTTACTAACAACACACATAAAAGCTGCTGGTGAACGCTGCAGGCCAGGCAGCATCTCTAGGAAGAGGTACAGTTGACGTTTCAGGCCAAGACCCTTCGTCAGGACAAACTGAAAGAAGAGCTAGTAAGAGATTTGAAAGTGGGAGGGGGAGGGTCTCGGCCCGAAACGTCGACTGTACCTCTTCGTAGAGATGCTGTCTGGCCTGCTGCGTTCACTAGCAACTTTTATGTGTGTTGCTTGAAATTCCAACATCTGCAGATTTCCTCGTGTTTGCGTTTTTAAACTCTTACTAACCCAGGAGCCTATGCCTGTCAGTGAACAATGGGGCAATGGATAAATAGGATTAGCCAAATCAGGATATGGACAGAATTTTGGATAACCTAAGATTTACAGAAGGTCACGGGAGACTACCTAACAGAGATAGAGCAGAATTGCCCAGTGATATTAAAAACAAAGATAATTGTTTCAGTCAGTGGAAGGATGACCAGGTAGGCTAGTTGGAAAAGAAAATGGCAAGAATAGTTCCTATTTTAAAAAAAACTGTCAAGAAAATGGAGTCACCCTTCCTCCCCCAACTCTATTTTCTCCTCAAATGCTCCAGAATTTTTCAAAAGAATTAATACAAGGATATTTGCAACCCAAACAGAATGTCTAAGTGTTTAATTAGCAACACTGAAGTAAGCTGGCTGTGATCTAATTCAATGATAGAAAAGGCTCAAAGAATCAATGGCTTGCTCCTAGTCCTGTGACCACATGCATTACCCACCCATAATAATGTGAAACCAAATACTGCAATTGCTGGAAATTTGAAACAACAGAAAATGCTGGAAATAATCAGCAGATTAAACAGCACCTGTTAAGAAAGATGAGTTAATATTTCAGGTTGGTAACCTTTTACAACTGATGAAAACCCATCAATGTGAAACAATTGTGTCTTAACCCTAATTCATGTACAGGAGCTGTATTCAAAACCTCGAGTGAGAAAATGAATTTCTTCTGGCTGCCATGTCCCTTTAATTAAGTTATTTTAAAATTATAGAAACAAATATCAGCCTGATTAAATGAAAGCCACTTCTTTAATTCACAAGCACCTCTCATAAGATAGCATTCAAGCTTTAAGTTCTGAATTTGGTCCTAAATCAGGGGTTCCCAATAGTTATTTTACGTCATGCACCCCTACCGTTAACCCGGGGGAGGGAGGGGGGGGAGAGAGAGAGAGAGCAGTCTCCAGGTTGGGAATCACTGGACCCAAATTAAATGTAATAGATTGACCAATATTTGAGCCTATTTTCAAGTCTTTGACTACCTTCCTTATGGTGTTGACTTTTCTGAAAAACAGAGATGGCAGAATCAAGCAATTTAAATTATCAAGCACCCTTCTGCTGTTACATTTACTTAAACGCATTCATTAATGCTGCAGTAATCACTGATTATGGTACCCAGTGAAGGTGACACATTAGAAGACTCTGCTCTCTGTCATCATTAGACCTTCTCCCAGAGACCACTGCAAGGAGGTCATCACAGGGTAATAAATGCCAGCTCTGTAACAACTTGTATCTTTCCATCTATGTAATAGGCAGTTTCACATGAACAGAGACTGTCAGAAGCATAAAAGTACTAAAACAGCTTGAGGGTAACACTATTTCCTGACCCGTCCTATTCCAAAATCTCAACATATGTAGTGGAGGATTTCTACAGCATCCCAGACCAGGACTTCAATCAAATGTAAAAGATGAAGTTGATCACGAATGGATTCTGATGAACAGAAATTAGACAAAACTAAAACAAAAACAAAACAGAAATAGTCCTGAGTTCTGTACCTTCCCCCGATGGTAAAGACGGGAAGAATCAGAATCAGATTTAACATCACTGGCAGATGTCGTGAAATTTGGTAACTTTCGCTAAGTGCGTGCCTTCAGGCTTCTGTACCTCCTTCCTGATGGCAACAACGAGAAAGGGGCATGTCCTGGGTGGTGGGGATCTCTAATGGTGGAAGCCATTTTCCTAAGGCACCGCTCCTTGAAGATGTCTTGGGTACTACGGAGGCTAGTACGCATAATGGACCTAATTAATTTTACATGTTTCTGCAATTTACTTCAATCTTGTGCAGTATCCTTCTCAACACCACCACCCCCCCCCCCGCCTCACCAACCATACCAGACAGTGGGATAACAATCGAAATATCACTTAGGTGAGAGGGCATATCAAAGATGTTCAAGAGGAAATATAAAAGAAAGGATTCCAAAAGCAACATAAACTTGCCAGACCCAAGCAACTAATGTTTTTATTATGGCACTGGGATAAGAGATTGAAGAGGGCAGTGTTATGCGCACTGATTTCCAGCTGTATAGTAAAATATGTTTAAGATAGTTATTGTCCAGCTAAAGACTTTGATAGGTTTATATATAGGAATAAAGTCATTAATATAAAAATATGATTGATCAAGAGTATGAATTCACCTGGAACTCCTGAAGTAGATAAAATATTTGTAGCAGGAGCCTATATTGCCTAGTAAGATCACTTTGCAAAGTACCGCATAAGCTTCAAGAATATAGTGAAGTTTGCATATGATGCTGCAATGCAGTTAAATCTTTTGAAGCATAATTGATATTACAAAAGAATTGTAAAATTGTAAGGTAATGGTTTAAAATGAAAGTTTAGTGTTTACCAAGGAACAGAGGGATTTAGAATTATGGTTCACATCTTAAAGGTGGCATATCAGGAAAATCTACAGAAAAACTAATGGAGTTTTTAAGTTTCTTAGAAGCTATGGATTACAGGAGGAAAATTGTAATTATAATCGTCATTAATCATATCACAATGTGTTCCATCAGCAAATAATCTGAACAGAAGCATTTAGGGCATATGTACAACATTTTATTTGAAGGGGACATTTCAATTCTCCATCTCACTTTAGTCATTCCATCTTTCAAATTCCTACACCTGTTCCAATAAAGCTCAACATTAACTGGGAAGATACCTTGTCACATTATTACCTTCCTGACTTGCAAAATCCAACAATTTCTGCTGCTCCCATTGACATCTCCTCTTGCCCCACCTTTTGTTTCTTTACTTGACCCATTTTACACTCTTATTTTAGTTTTACAATACTTTTTGACCTTTAACCCATTTGCAATCCATCCCATCCAAAGTATTCCTTTTACTCTTTCTCTCATCTTGTTCCTTTGTCTGGATCTTAAAACTCATTGCAGGAGTTTCCAGTTCTGAAGAGGGGTCATTAAACTTAAGTGTTAATATTTCCTCCTTCTCAGATGCTGTCCAACTCTTGAATATTATTTGTTTTTGTTTCAGATTTCCAACATGGATTCATGTTTTTATTTTGCTGTCTTACTATGCCATGCAAAATGCTAGGAATTAAATTAATTTAAACATGGTGTTAATCACCTTCAGGATTTACAGAGCATACAAAGGATGGTGACTCTTCCAAGTTGCTTGTGTCTAGAGAAATGAAAAACATCTTGTGCACTGCTGCAAGTGATCTGACGGATGTGTGGATTTTTCACATCTTGACTCACACTTCTCAGTTCAGCAGATCCAACACAGAAGGATAGTGAACATTTTCAAAGTGAAGTTTTATATCATGACGTTTTCAACTAGATGTAACAAGTCTTTAAAAGGGTGAAAAATCTCAAACACAGTGATTTATTGATATGAAGCAGGACATGAAGTCTTCAGGAGACAATAGAAAAGGGGGACACAGCTGAAAGAAACCCATAAGTTTCACTACTCCAGGTGGAAAAAAAAACTTGTTTTTTTTTAAATTTTGTGCCTGGGGAAATGTAAAACGCAGCATGTCAAAGTTCAGCATTCAATGTAACCTTGCTTCTCTGAGCTGGGTATCTTTGGTCTTGCTAGGTTAGATTTGGATGTGACTCCCACTTTCAGCTGCATAGTGATACAAAGCTGATCCTTTTTCCCACAGCCTGCCGTGACTCTGATGACAATTCCTTTTACACCAGCTTTAGAACTTCAATCCTTACTTTACATTTAAATACAATCAAAGAGTTGTCAGTCAAAAAGGCTGGGGAAAACAAGAGACCGGCCTCAAAGGACAGAAAAAAAATGAGATTTTTGTTCTTCGACTACATTCTTCTTGACTTCATCCAGTCTGATGACATACTTTGCAGAAGATTGTAAATATAATAAGTATAGATTTCAAACCATCGCCATCATGCTCAAAACACCCACAAATCTGCAATGGACACAGCAGTGCTACATTACATCAGGCAATGAGGCCATCAAGTCTTCTCTGGCTCTGTACAAAAGCAATTCAGTTAGTCTTTCAAATCCTTTCATCTCTGATATTTACCTAGCTTTGAATTCTAATTTCCTCCCATTACTACTTTTGGTAATGCATTCCAGATGATGACCAATGGTTTTGATTTGATTTTCTTTTGTACATTGAGCCTTACTCAAGATTTAGTTTTAAAATTTGAAATTAATACACATTTAAGATCAGCATACTTCATGAACAGGTACCTTTAAACATGTATGTATTTTGTGTGACAGTTTTGAAATAAGCATAATGCTGGTCTAGGTGATACTTCAGTTTTAGTACATACCGTTTTCTGGTACCTGCATTTAAATATCCTTGGTAGGCTGCTTCGGGCTTGTCCTGATTCAAACTCATTGTAGCTGATGTGCACTGATCCAAACTGGACTCTGATTAAGCAACAGCTTCATATTATAAGTGTCAACTTCGTTTTCTGTTCCCTCAAAGGCATCGTTCCCCTCTATCCATAATGTCCTCCATTCTTACAACACATAACCATGATCTTCCATATTTTGGCCTCAAATGCACTCGATTTTAAAATCATACAAACATTAGACATTGAATATTCAACAATTAAGTTCCTAACTTAGCCCTAACTCCTCAATATTACTCAAAAATCTGCAATATCCCCCAATATCTCTTTGCATTATTCATGGTAAATTTCCTTTTACCACACTCAAGTGGAAAAAAAGCATTAGTGTCATCAGGCACTATACTGGACAATTTTATTTCAATGTTAACTTACTGTGAACTTAAATTTGAACATGCACAACCCGAATATACCTATATGGTTGAAGTATGTTCAATGTATCATTTGAATACAGAAAATAGATCACCATTTTGTCTTTGAACATCTTGATTCCATGCAAGGTCATACAAAAGTCTAATATCAATTGGACCTTAAAAACAGGCAAGAAATATTATGCTGTTGAAGTCAGACTCATTGAGTTCTAACAAAGTAATCAGACTGCATCCTCCGACCCTGTTTAAAAGCAAAATAGGCTTTACGGTACATTACCATGAGTTAATGCATGGAAAATGAACCGGTTTTTACTTTCATTGTTTTAATGATATACTGTGGAAAGACTCTTTCAATCCCTTCATGAAAATCACCTTGACCAACGTGGAATGCAAAAATATAGTAAGCCTTCTGAATCACAGGCTTTCAAACTGTGAACTCAGACCTTCCAAACGATTAGTGAAGAGGAGGAAATAGGTAATCAGTAGAATAGGCATTCATCTGCAATATTAACACTTCCTGTCAGAGGGATCAAATATCATTGACAGGAAACAAAATATATATTGTTTAATTGTCCATGCTCTGGTATGTTTGTGCCTTAGGCCTTGTACATTTTACTGAGAGTTAATACCAAGGTGTGCAGTTACACCTCTACAATCAGGACAGAGGAAGAAGAAATTAAATATAAACTCAAATATAGACTGACATTTTAAATTAGAACCTGAAAGCCAGCAATTCACATCTAACCCACAACAAGGAAAAAGTTCTTCTTGAGAAGTTATGAAACATTTGATTAATTTTATGTTAATAATGAGTTAATAATAATAAACCAACTCCTTCCCTACACTTTACATCAAGTTGCATCCAATTCTAAATCAACATTTATTAGCCCTAAAACTTATCAACACATTTTGCTGGGTCAATTTAATATATTCCACAGCTGTTAATATTTATATTAAAAATTAGTTAAGGTGTTGGGCACAGAAAGCTGAAGTTTTTTAAAAACCTGAGCAAGATTAAAAGCAGACTAGTAAAAATCACAACCTAGGCAAAACTTCTACCCTCTACCAAATGTGGTCATGCTCTGAGCTGCCAAGGTCCAATTTTTTCACTGAATACTCCCACTTTCTCCACTTCCCCATTACACAGTAGTGTTTGGTCATCTGTCATACTTCATGTGAGTCAGTAACTATCTGGTTTAATAGCTATCCTATATTACTGAAGTATTGTGCATTACTTTAAGAAGTTGTCCACATTGAACGTGCAACATTAATTCAGTGGAGACAATGATACCAATGTCACATGCTCTCAAAAAACAATTCACAGACAGAGGTGTTTTTTCAACCATTTTGCATGACTGAAATAGGCCTCAAGCATCTCAAGTGATTGTCAGAATGTATTCTCTTTAACATGATCACCCATAGAGCTACGCGGCCAGTATTATTATATTTTGAACATTCTTTTAACAGAGTCGCTTTTCTCTCTTCTTCACAATATTCCCCCAAATCTATTACAAGCAAACAGTAAAAAATTGTATCAATAATAAAAAGAAGTCTTATCAGAAAGTACAATACATCAATGGATTTGATCCCATTGTTCACTTTCAGGCTAAATTTTATATGTAAGTGGAGATTGGCAGAAGGGAAGGGATGACATACATAACCCATGGCTCTGAGTACATGTATTTGTTCACCCAATCTGTTACCAGACTAATTCCAGATGGATAGATTCAACAAGATTTCAATGCCGGCACTTATCTCTGCCTGGTCACATACCTGCAAATTCCTGATAAATATTCACCTTCAGCAAGTGCTTTTCTAATGTGTTTTTTTTTAAATGCTTGGGTTACTTCCTGCTGTCCCTCTGACCTGTACCTTTAAAGCGTGGAGAATGTCAGACAGTCTTGTAAGGTTGATTAGAAAGAAGTGATGAATGTAAAAGTTTGTGCAAGTTTTACTATGCACAAAAAAACCTTTAATTTTCACTTTTCAGCAGATAAAAGGAGAGTCAGTATTCTTGTTCACAACTACTGGCAGAGTAACTGACTTCAAAGGATTCAAAGTACATTTATTATCAAAGTATGTATGCAGTATACAACTCTGAGATTCATCTTCTCACAGATAGCCACGAAACAAAACCCATTCAAAGAAAAACCATCAACCTCCCACCCTGAGCAAAAAAATAGTGGAACCGGAAAAAATATCAACCCCCCACATGCAAAAATAACAAATCACGCAAACAGCAACAAGAACATTAAACCCTATACAGGCAAAATAGCAAATTGAGCAAATGGCAACAAGAACATTAAACCACACCTTGAGGTGGCCAGCAGTGTTCCAATTAATGTCGTTGGTCATCAGCAACAAACAAATCTGGATGATCCAGAAGTTGGGAGTGCCAACACTGAAGCATTCAAGTAACATGGCTTCGATAGGAAGGGAGCACATTGTTTAAAATGTTGACAAGTGAAATTCAAGTGCTCCAGTTATGTTGGAATTCATGAGACTTAAAACAGGCAGCCCATAGGCAGACTAGGTGGTACTGCCATCTCCGTTTCAGTGACCCAGTTTTGATCCTCACTTAGCAAATTGTACTTTCCCTGTGACTGCTGGTGGGTTAATTATCCCTAGTACAGTATAGGTAAATATCAGAGCAACTGGAGAAAGACCAGGGGAAATTGGTGGCATGAGACAGAAAAAGTGCAGATTGGGCACTGACATAAATTTCTGCTGGCAGTATAAAATCTGAGCTGAATTGCCACCTGCGAATCATAGTTAATGATTCAACCTACATTTGGTTGCCAGCGTCACAGCTTTTATCCTGAAACGAAACCCTCTGGATTTGCATGGTCCTGCAGTTAAAAAATTGATAAGGTAGTGTTTAGAGAAAGCATTAATATTGTATCAGTAGGCATGTCCTGTTTATGTATAAATTTTAATTCAAATCCAAAGGTGGGGGGGGGGGGGGAAGAACCAGAATATTTTCCCAACCTTAAAATAACACTAGATCCAATCTTTACAATGAGGCCAAGGAAGCCTGCAAGTGCTAAAGTGGCATCTCCTCTGTTTTACTTATTTTGCCTGAACAGGGAGCAAATGTTTACAAGCAAGGAAGACCGCACTTAGAATACAGGCAGAATCATGTGACTATAATAATTACATTCACTGATTAAATTCCATTAAAACATCATATCTGGCAATCTTTATGAATTAATTCAACACTCTTTTGAAAATGAAAATGGGACACTGTTACCACCCACCCCTTCTGTTACCCTATTCACTGGAGGGGCCAAATAGCTGAAAGGTCTTTCTGTTGACAAGGTAGATTTTGGAAGGCGGTGGATTCTGCTGAGACATCAGGTCCGGAGAAAATGAAGTAATTTTCTACTTGATCAAGTACAGAGGAATAGAAGGCTCCTCTCATGAAAGAAACTCAAACCCACAAACTGCAGTCAAAACTGTCAGCTGAGGGGTTAAAGCTGGCTACTCCATTTTGTGAAGGGTGCTTGAAACAATAGCAAATTAATGGATTGGTCTTGACAGCCATGATGGATCCATAAGCAAAGAGAAAACCCAGCACCAGCTAAAATAACCAATTCCACAATCAAGTCATTCTTATTCCGTTTCTCAAACTGTAGTCCTTTAAAGAAAGGGGAAAGAAAGAAAGATTTATTTAGCACCCATCACTAGCTCTGGATATCCCAAAGGACTCCCAAAGGCAATGGGCTATTGTTGAAGTGTAGTCACCGTTGTAATGTGGGAAAGTGCATGAAGGTCTGCTCGTGTTCGACTGGTATAAGGGTTTGCGAATGCTCAGTTATTATTCATTATGTTAATGAAGTCCACATGTGCCCAGGTGGCAGCAGACGTGAATAATGACCTTTCAATGCACTCGGCCAACAGCAATTTTGAACTTCAGCTGAGCTGAGTTTTGGCAAAAAGATGCAATACCGGTGTACCATAGCAGCTCTTCCTAGGGAAGATGGGTGGGCTAGAGTAGGAAAAGCCAGCAAGACAAGCATGGCAACTTGATTCTAATAACAGATTTCCACCCCCTACCCCCCATCTTGAACTCCACGTCAGTGATTATTCTAATTTATAAGAATAAAACAAATTGTGTAGATATGAAACATAATCTTTATTCTTTGCTCTTCATTGCTAGTCAAATGCTTGCTTTATGTGAACCTCATGAGGGTCATCTTCACCATAATACGTTTAACAGAAGGGCATCGCCAAACGCCAAGCCAGGAAGATTCAAGCATCAGCACAAAACTTTGGTAACAAAAACATCAAATAGGTTGCGTAAATTTGAAAACTTTCAAGTCAGGCAGAACCCATGGACTAAATATACCAGTTGGATATAATGAATCAGATCAAGTGACATAGCCTGTGTCACAAGTAGCTTTGCGCCTTGAGCAATGGTATATCGCTCTCCACCATTCTAGTATGGCAGACAGAATTGTTAGATTAAAAACCCGATCCCTTTCATCACACTCGGTGAAAAAAGAACCTTACCTCAATACCAATTGAACAGACTGAATGCTAAATTTAAACTTAAAGGGCTCTTTTACGTGTTAAATTATGAAGGACAGAACAAATTCTTCCATCTTTTTCTATTTAAGTATCCAGCTTACACTGCAATTATGGTCACTCATTATGATTATATAGCAACTATATTCAAACCCAACAGAAACACCCATATCAAGTTCACAGAGTCCAGACAGAATGCAAAATTATACAACAGTTCAAAAACAATGCACATTTCTCTTATGCCCCCCCCCCGCCGTTCAAGTAGATACTGATTTATCACATGCTAGACAGAGGTAAAAGTACTCCCTCTGCAAACTGTGAAATTGAATTAAAACTTCAGTAACTTAAACACTTTCTTCTTGTTAGTCCATATCATTAAATTTCAAAACTCAATCAAGGTCAATTTAAACTGATTTTGACTTGGGCCAGTACCAATAAATCAATGTAATCATAACCACAGTAAAGATACAGGAAAGGTTTCACATAATTATGATAGTACCTAGATGAAATGTCCAAAACCCTCTTTATAGACTTCTGTATTACATAAATGAAGTTTCTCCTACATTTCTGTGAATGAATCTTCTTTCCTTGTTCCACTTAACAATTTCTGATGCATAGTCACCTTGGAAACAGAAAGCATGAAAAGAATGCTTTCAAGTTCTACCAGAGACACTTACACACAAAATCTAGGCTGGCATTCAAAAGTGATGAAAAGGCAGTTCTGCATGGTTGGGGTCCTGCAGATATGATGTTAAACAGAGGTCCAATCTGCTTTCTCAATCGGACAAAAGATCCCTTAATATTATCTCAAAAAAAAATACAGTAGGGAAATATCCATTCTGAACCCACAAACATTTCAAGTCATTATTTACTCAGTCCTGATAAAGGGTTTTGTCCAGAAATGTCAACTGTTTTTTCCTCTCCATAAGCATTGCCCAACCTGCTCAGTTCTTTCTGCATTTTGTTTGTGTTACTCTGGATTTCCAACATACGTTGAATCTCATGTTTACGTCATTATCTAATTGCTGTTGCAGGATCTTGTAGACTACAGTTATGTAGATTTATTGAGGATACAGTGCAGAATAGACCCTTCTGGTCTTTCGAGCCACAGTGCCCAGCAATCCCCCGATTTAATTTGAACCTAATCATGGGACAATTTACAATAACCAATTAATCTACCAATTAATACATCTTTGGACTGTGGGAAGAAACCAAAGCACCTAGAGGTAACCCACGTGGTCACGGGGAGAACGTACAAACTGCTTAAGACAGCGGCAGGAACTGAACCTGGGTCACCTGTACGGTAAAGCTTTGTGCTAACCACTATGCCACTGTGCCACCGAAATTACAGTTACTATATTCTGATTATACAATTTGAAGGCTGCTAGGTGCGTTAGAAGAAAATAGTATAACAGTGAAGAATGCACTGCTCTGCTCAACCGGACTATTTTGTACATACCAAGGCAGCAAAGGTCTGCAAAGCCAGGTTGAGAACTGCCAAGGATTTTTGGGCACTGGTTTGTTGAATTCTTTACAGAACATACAATATACTCTACCTTCAATTATCCAGTTTACTTATTGAGACATTGTCCAATAAAAGACACATACTGCTTGCTCAGTTCTATAATAAGAGTTTGTCCATTAAGTACAACTTGAAACAGTACATAAGAAAATTAGCAGAAACCACCCAACCACTTAAAGATCTTTTCCCTCACTGCCGTACCCCTACACTAATCCCGGAAACTATTGATTTTTTAAAAATATAATCTGAGAATTATTTTGCTCCATCTTGAATATACTCAGAAGCTTAGTTTCTGCAGCTCTCTGGGACAGAGAATTCCAAACATTTATTACTCTTTCCTGTACTGGTTGGCCAACCATTTTTTTTTTGAGTGCAACCCCCTAGTTCTAGCCAACACAGCTGGGGAAATACCTTCCATGCACTGACTCGGTAATACCCCAAAGAATTTTGTATTGTTAATGTTTCAAATAGAAAACTACAAATCAATAATATAAATGGTCTGCACTTGCCAATACTTCCTTGGCACTCCGCTACAAACATATGAATTTGACTATCAAGGGACAGCAAGTGCACAAAGGTCCGTCATGAAGATACCAACATCATCCTGATGAACGTATTCTCTCGATGTCAAAATTATGGAAGTCCTGACCGATCGGTAATGTGGAGGTATTCCATGGTAAAATACATGACTCAAGTATTTTCCTCCAGCTATAAGGCTGCCCAGGAATAATCAACATAGACAAGCCATTTATAAAACATCAGATACATGAAAAAAAGACTTGGTTTAAAAACTTCCAAATGGAGGGGAGGGAGGGAAAAAATAACTTTATTTGAGATATTCAGTTTGATTGATTTTCAATCTCAGTCTGAATGGAGCCTCCACTTTCAGAAACTTCTTCTGGATTGGAGAGATGCACTAACAAATATGTACTGTAAATAAAGAAAATTTTATGACTGCTCTACCATCTTGTTTTTAATGCAGTTATGCTTTAAGAATAACACAGTTTCTCCCAATTCTTAGGTGCAAATAACAACAAAGATTCAAGTGGAAAGCAGCTAGACAACTCAAGACACACATTAAGCTACCATCTATCGATTACAGCTTGTTGATCAATACCATCAATCCCTCCATACTAATAACGAAGCTTAAAAATTTGTGCTTTTGTACCTCCCTCTACAACCAGATGGATCCTCGACTTCCTGATTGGGAGATCACAGCCAGTACAGATACATAGTAACATCTTCTCCTCACTGATAATCAACACAGGTACACCTCAAGGAGAGGTCTAGCCCATTGCTCTCCACCCTTTACACTCATGACTCTAAAGCCAAAAACAGCTCAAATGCCATTTATAAAAACAGTTGTATGATTAATGATGCACTTATGGGGAACTATGTGATGCCTTCTGGCACATTATCCTGGGAATGAGCATCACTATTCACTTTCATATCAACAATATCTTCATAGCATAAACAAAAACCAGAAATGCTGGAAGAACTCAGACACTTAAGCACAGAGAAGTACACCAATTATCATGCTTAGATCCCTTCTGGACCTTTCAAATGTATTTTACTGTATCACTTTACTAAATGCCTCAGTACTCATGCTCATCATGACCCAATTTATCTTAATCAATCACCATACGGATTTTTAGAAATGTGCCGTGCTTTAGCTATTTCTGAGGAAGGGTCATTGACCCAAAATGCTGACTGGTTTCCCTTTCACGGATGTTGCTTGACTCAAATTCTTCTGGCATTTCTGTATTTACCCCCCAGATTCTGGCATCTGCAGTTCCATAACAGAGTACAGCACAATACAGACCCAAAAGCCAATAGTGTTGTGCCAACCTATATAAACCTACGCTCTGATCAATCTAACCCCTCCCTCCTGCATGGCCCATAATCATCCATTTTTCTTTCATTCATGTGGCCATCTAAGAGTCTTTTCCATGTCTCGAGAGTACAGTATTTGCCCCTATGACTATTTATAGCAGTGTATTCCAGGCATTTAGCACCATTAATAACCTACCTCTGACAAAACTCTATGCATTCCTCCAATCACTTTAAAAGCCAATGCTGACTTGGGGAGAAAAAGGCAATGGTTGTCTGTTCTATCTTTGCCTCTCATCTTGTACACCTCTATCAATTCACTGCTCATCCTCCATTGCTCTACACTGCCAAGAAATCTGCCTTTAACCTTGTACTCCACCTTCAAGTTCAACCCTTCAGCATACCACTTCATACTCCTCCAGACTGAACTCCATCTGCCATTTCTCAGCCCAGCTCTGCACTCTATGTCTCGTTGCAACCTATAAAAATCTTCTACACTCTTTATAGCCTTCTACACCGTCTCATGTCATCTGCAAACTTATTAAATCACCCTTTCACTTCCTCGTCCAAGTCATTTACAAACATTATAAACAGCAGGATTCCTAGAACTGCTCCCTGCAGAACATTAGTTATCAACCTCTAGGCGGAATACACCATCTACTACTATTTCTTCCTTCTATGGCTGACAAATAGAGGAGGAAAAGATGGCGGCACGACACAGCATGCACGGCCTCTCCGGTGAATGATATCTGTAATCTGTCAAGTAGGGGACCGTGCACAATTCTGATTTGAAGGAGACAGATGTGAAAGTACGGAGGAACATCTGGAGAAACTTCTGAAATGCCCGCTTTGCTGACACTGCTACAGTGTGGTAACCGGAATCTCCGGAGCAGAAGGCCCTGAATCCTTGGCTTTGCTTGTTTTGGCGGCCGGGACGAGGTCGAAGGCGCTCGGTAGAGGATGGCGCTCGGGAGGCTGTATTGGAAGGGCTGGTCGGAGGCTCGAATTTTTTGGATGGACGGACTCGGTGTCGGCTGTGGTCAGCTGCTTCCAAGGCATCAGCAGTTGTCGGTGCCTTGGAGGTTTATGGCAGGGAGTTTCTCCCTTTTGCTGCCTGCTATCGGAGACTCAGGAGTCGACTGGGACTTGAGACTTTTTTTTACTGTGCCCATGGTCTGTTCTTTATCAAATTATGGCATTGTTTTGCACTGCTGTAACTATATGTTATAATTATATGGTTCTGTCAGTGTTAGTCTTTGGTTTGTCCTGTTTTCTGTGATATCACTCCGGAGAAACATTGTATTATTTCTTAATGCATGTATGCATTTCTAAATGACAATAAAAGAGGACTGAGTGTTCTCATAATCTAAAATTGTGAATGGTATTTGCTGGAGTACTTAATATTTCAGTAATATGTGAGTAATATTATAAATATATTACTTGATTAAGCATTCTTTGCTGCTAATATAATTCAGTATGGGCTAAATGCAAGAAGGAGGTGAATGCCATACGTCATTACATCACCACGTCATATGTGAATACCTTACTAAAGCTTTAACTAACTACACATGCTTCCCAAGCTCCCATGTTTTTCTTTGTTAATTTCTGGAGTTACAAAAAAAAAACAGTGGTGATGAGGCAGGATCATGGAGTCATGGAAATAGTGATGGATTCTCCCATTTACCCTTGGAAAAGGAAGTACCTGAAAGATGTACAAAAGAATACAGTCTTCTTGTTGTAATCTCCCACATGCAAACTGAAAGTTAGAATCAGACTTAATATCACTAGCATATGTTGTGAAAGTGTCCCTGGTACTGCAGAGATGATGCAAAGTGAAATCAGAAAAGACTATCTCAGGTCTATATGACCATCCAAAATGGCTGGAATGTATAGCAGAAATTCCAGCTCTCCTACTTTTACCAGCACCAGGATGAACTTGCCCTTGACGGAGTTGCTTCATGTGGGGATTGAGAGTGGTTGTACCATACAAGCCGAGAGCTAACATTTTGGAGGAGCTACATGCCAGACATCTATCTGGACATCTGGTAGATCAGCAGGTCAAGCAGCTTGCCCTGCACTGCTTGGGATGCCAACACATCCAGAAAAAGCTGTTCAGAGCTTTCAGAACCACTTCCTGCAGTCCCAGAGTCAACTTCGATAACCACCATGGAGGAGGCCCCAGAACCTGAGATTGTTTCAGAGCAACAAGTCTCACATGTCAGGCAGACTGACCACCCCTTCCACCCCACCCCACCCCCACCTTGTCAGGAAAGATGTTATTCCACAAGAGTAAGAAATCCTCCACAGTCACTAAATCTTTAGGCCTGATGGGAAAATTTAAAATTTACTATGCTGTGGATGTCTGGATAGCAATTGTATTATATACTGGCATATAGTTAAGATGCATTCTATACTGGATTGGAGTTTATATAAAATAGAAGTATGTGAATGTTATACGTCATTATTCCACCACACTGTGTGAACGCCTCACTAAAGAAGAAGCTAACCTCACGCTCATCCCCCCGGTTCACGTGTTTTTCTTTCAATTTCTGGAGTTATAAAACATAACATAACATTTGCTTTCAAACCATAGCACTTATTTGATATCTAATTGTTCTTTTGCTTGTCATAAAGTCCATTCCACTGAATACCGTGCCAACCCTTCCTCGATCTCCAAGTATCCAATTTTATTGCATTGCAGAATGATGGGATGCTTCATTCTTCAGTACCACAGTATTTCCTATAGATCCTTATCCAAAATCCAAGTTCTTTATCACGATCAGCACTGAAAGGATTCCTCATTACTGGTGAGGTCTTCAAAATATTTTTGTTTGCAACTATTCGTACTTCCCTTAATGTAACATGTTATTTTTATATGTTTACATTTTCATAGTTCAAACAGGCAACCTTTAAGAGAGACTTCCGGCTTAAAGGTGGAGTTTAGTCAAACTGAAAAATATTGAAGAATCCCACAATATCTAATCTTATTATAGTACCAACACCAATTTCAACCCTCAAGCCACTGAACATATTCAGTCAGGAGCTTTAGTTTTATCTTAATCACAACTGCTCTTCCAAATAGATGTATCCCTTACTGGGAATTTGAAACCCAATTCTCTCTGACTACTGCCAGGGTTATATAAAAGCTGATGGGTTTGAGCCAGACAAAAAGAAAAGGAACAACAGAAAAAAGCATGGGGTTTGTACACAACTGGATAATTTACCATACCTTTAGATAATGTGTCAGGTTTGACCCTTAATGGTTTTATCTTCTTCAAGTTGATGCTTTGCACCCCAATATCTCCTTTCCACAGCCTCCCACAACCCCTCTCCCTACCAGCTCAGATCTGAAGATTTTGTGACATATAATCAGACATCATCTCACTTTAATTCCAGTACGTACATCAGCACACAGTACAAGTATGTTCAGGATTATTTATTAATGGTCATTTTTCAAGTTGCTGAGCAACTCCCTCTCACTTCTTATTGGAATGTTAGACTTGACAGAAATAGTTCTGCAGCTGATAGTTTGCTACCTCAGAACATTTGCACCAGACCATTTGGAACTTTTAGGCAAACTTAAAAGACATTTCTCCTTGTTCTCTGACAGGAAGACTGAAGACCAATGGAGTGAGTCCGTGTGTATTATTGCAGGAGGTCCTTCACTGTGATTACCCAACGTCAAAAGAAAAGATCTGCTTGTTTCTTGTTATGCACATTTGCTTTACAATTCTACTTCATCGATGTAGTAAAATGACCAATGATCTATCTTCCATGACCAAGTACAGGCAAAGTGACTGAAATGAGCTACGGTATGTTGCAGCATGGCAAAAGAGCAGCATATCCCACAAGACAAGTTTGAGATTTGTGCTGCTGACAGGAGGTATACAAACTACTCCAGAAATACCGAATAGAAGAGGAAGGGAGGGATCAGTGGAATCATTCCACAACTTGTCATCCGTGGTTTGGTCCATGACCAGAGACCTCACTACATGAGTTCAAAAACCATCTCTCAAAACACACATTTCTAACTGTGGTCCATATGTTTAAAAAAAAGGCCAGCTGGTGGCACAGTGACATCAGCGCCAGACCCTGGAATGAAGGTTGCCGAGTTCGAATCCAGTCGGGTTGCTCCCGGACACACGTTCCATCCGTGCCAGGTTGAGTATCGAGCTCACAACTCAGCCTCGTAAAAAAAAACTGCGCTGTGAGAAGGATTTGGGGGACCACTCACAGAATCTTTCTTCCAAGACAACCACTTGAAAAAGTGGTCGCGGAGGCTCTGGCAGAGTAAGAAAAAAATGTTTGAAAAATTGTCACAAAATTCCAAGAAAACTTACAGAAGAACTTTTCAAGAATGCGGCATGTTGTGCAGAAAAATTAAAATAACACTAGCGATTTGCCCATGCATTAAATGTAACTTAATGAAGCATATATTATATACTTCCAGAGCCTTCAGTATATAATAAATGCTTCATTAAGTGGAGAAAGTGAGCAGCTTCAAGTTCCTCGGTAGCAACATCTCTGAGGAACTAACCTGGTCCCAACATATCAATTAGTCATAAATAAGGCAAGACAGCGGCTATACTTTATTAGGAGTTTGAAGAGATTTTGGATGTCTACAAATACACTCAAAAACTTCTATAGTTGTACCGTGGAGAGCATTCTGACAGGCTGCATCACTGTCTGGTATGGAGGGGCTACTGCACAGGACCGAAAAAAGCTGCAGAAGGTTGTAAATATAGTCAGCTCCATCTTGGGCACTAGACTACAAAGTATCCAGGACATCTTTAGGGAGCGGTGTCTCAGAAAGGCAATGTCTGTTATTAAGGACCTCCAGCACCTAGGGCCTGCCCTTTTCTCACTGTTACCATCAGGTAGGAGGTACAGAAGCCTGAAGGCACACGCTCAGTGATTCAGAAACAGCTTCTTCCCTCTGCCATCCGATTCCTAAATGGACATTGAATCTTTGGACACTACCTTACTTTTAAAAAAAATACAGTATTTCTGTTTTTTCACATTTTTAAAAATCTATTCAATATATGTAATTGACTTACTTATTTATTTGTTAGTATGTTTAATTTTTCCTCTCTCTCTGCTAGATTATGTATTGTATTGAACTGCTGCTGCTAAATTAACAAATTTCACGTCACATGCTGGTGATAATAAACCTGATTCTGATTACACATCCTTTTATTCAATATATAGCAATGACAGATTTAACAAAAGTGCTGGTACCTTTACTTTTCACCTCTTCCTCAAGACCGTGGGGTGTGAGATACAATTCTTCATGGAATACTCCTTTTTGAGCAGTGGAACTCAGACTTGGGTGCCCCCAAGAGAAGACTCTTGATTAATACCAACCTGGGATGCTTGTTGGCAAAGTGTTTGGCCATGCCCTCGCCACATATGGAACAGCATCTGATCTCCCACTAATCTCATCTCCTGAACTGTAGCTCCAACTTCAACTTCGGGATCTTTTGTGTATCCCTCTTCTATCTATTTGCTATGACTTCTCAAGCTCCTCCGTTGTCCTTGTCTGCATCCCAAACTCACTCCCAACTCCTTACCAGAACAAAATAACTTCCTCCATCTCATTCCCAGACAAAGACTTGACTAATCTCTGCACTCTGCCTAATTTATCAGTGCAAGCTCCCATACTCTCTTTCACGGATGGGCTTCTCTGCCGAGTCCCAGGCCAACTTTCTTCCCTCTTTTGTCCACCAACTACCGCACTAAAAAAACTGTGTCCAAAGTACTCTACCTAAATCCTTTCCAAATTCCTATCACCCACCCACCGCCCATTTGAAAGCCAAGCTTCACAATCATGGTAATACAATACAATGGAATGTTGTCAAAACAACGTTCAAAATGACCAAGCCAGCTCATCCACAACACTCCAGCCCATCCTTCTAGAATTACCACTCAGACCGTTACGAATCTAGATTACACCACCGCAATCCTATCTCTCGTAAGAATGCCATCCATTTCTCCC
The DNA here is from genome assembly GCF_963921235.1 of Mobula hypostoma. Classification (NCBI taxonomy): domain Eukaryota; kingdom Metazoa; phylum Chordata; class Chondrichthyes; order Myliobatiformes; family Myliobatidae; genus Mobula; species Mobula hypostoma. The sequence continues at coordinate 35,882,640 of NC_086113.1, forward strand.
AGTTTCTGTGTCTCCAACACATCCTTTATCAAAATGAGGCCTTCCACTCCAGAACATCCAAGGTGTTCTCCTTTGCCATGAAATTTCATTTTCCCCCCCCATCCCTGTACAGTGGTTGACCTGGATCCACCTATTGCAGCAATATTCCATTTCAGCTCTTTATAATGGCCATTTCCTCTCAATTCCATCAGCCTGGATGAAGGGTCTCAAGTCAAAACATTAACTGTTTCATTTCCCTCCACTGATGCTGCCTGACCTGCTGAGTTCCTTCAGCAGTTTACTCTTCCGTTAGGATTATCAACAATAGAATAGAAGATAAATAAATCAATCTAGATTTTAGAGCACATTTTAACGAGTGGGCTTTGAGCGCTACAAACATGGTAACACTTACCATTGCCAGTTTCCAACACCCACCAAAACTCCAAGAGAACCACGGGTGGTTAACAATGGAGTATCGGGATCAACACACGCTTTCACGTTCTATCACACCAGAGGAATTTAGTGGAACTGAATTAATTTTCACAGATTCCTACATTATCCATGGGCTTTGCACAGCCTCCTTTACAGGAGGGACAGTTAATCCCAGTAACAGCCAAGCCATTACATTTCTGCACAACCAAGCCAAAAAGTTATTTTAATTAATCCTCTTTAAGATCAACAATTGAGGAGTTTAAAAATAAATTCTAAGTATTGGTCTGGTTTATTCTGTTCATGCAAGCTGCTGTAGTTCCAAACAATTAAGCTAATCCTCTTGTATGTTTACTAATGCCAATGTACTTAATGAGACTCCCTCTCCAGTTAATGCCATCTGCTCTCCCCTCCCCCACACCAAAACAGCTCCAAAAAGCTGCCACTAATTGCTCCAATTCTGTTATCCCAACATGCTTTGTGGAGTTTATTAGAGGTCATTCACTGAATTCATTCATACCATTTTTTTTAGACAAGGTAAGTATACATTAACCAGCCAGAGTCACATAATTAACCAATTAGAGCCAATTTTGGAATAAAGCTGCAAGGTATTTTTTTCATACTTTAAATTATACCAGTTCAAGGGATTTGACCTTGCTCAGTGACAAATGCACTGGGTAACAAGGCAAATAAGCAGAAGAAAATGAAGGCAAATTGATCATTTCGTGGAAAGCCAAATTGAAATTTCATTTTTGTTGGAGTTTCAAGGAGTTCTTCCCCCACAATAGAAGAGCACAATATATGCAAAACACAAATATCATTCCACATAAGGGACTAGTGGAAGAACAGCACATTTTCCCTCACACCCCATTGCCCTTATTTTGTATGAAGGAAAAGCAGCCCAGTTGCCCACAGATTTCATTTATCAGATCCAGGGTCAGAAGAGAATTGCAGACAGAACAAAGGGGGCTCCATACCAGCTGGGAGAGGACAGGCAAAAACAAAATGCGGATGGATGGAGGGTTCCTGTCAGCTATTGATCAGTACTGCTGCACAATAGGTCTTTGTTTGTGGGAAGGGGTCATTCATCTTTGGCATTATTCCAAGAAGATTGATCCTCATTCCGAGGCAGAGTTGAAAACTAGGTTTAGTTGTTTTTAAAACAAATAAGTTAATGGGAATTTAAAAGAAAACATGATACATTGATGAATCCAGAACTGGGATTTTGTTAAATGTGTAGAATTCACTTGATGCTGCTCATTGGAGTTTTTTTCCCTCAAAAACAAAATTTCCTGTTCCCCCACTCCCTTCAATGGTTTAAAATTGGTTTGGCTCACTGTGTAGAGATTAATGGTGCAGTTATTCACAACAAACACTGATGAAATGCCATGAATACACACCACGCTAGTAAAATGATGCATAGAAAATGAACAAATTTTCATGGCCCTTGTAGAACAAGGCAACGCACAGCCACTGAAGGACATTTAAAGTGTCATTACTAATCATGTTGGAGTCACAGCAGCCAACTTACTCATAGCAAAGTTATCAAGATCCAACAGATAGTATGTTCGATTGATATCGAGTATTGACAACACCAGGAATCACCCCCAGTTTTAGAACAGAACAGACTCTTCGGCCCACAACGTTCTGCTGAAGGAAACTAAAACTGTCTAATTAAACTAAAATCTATCATATAAACGTAATTGCAAAGAAAGCACAATAGCATCTCTACTTCCTTAGAAGGCTGCGAAGATTCAGCATGACATCAAAAGCCTTGACAAACTTCAAAAGATGCGTAGTAGAAGGTGTATTGACTGCCTGCATTGTGGCCTGGTATGGGAACACCAATGCCTTTGAACGAAAAATCCTACACAAGGTAGTGGATCTGGCCCAGTGCATAACAGGCAAAGCTCTCTCAATCATTTAGCACATCTACATGAAACAGTGTCAGAGGAAAGATGCACCCATCAAAGATCCTCACTACCCTGATCATGCTTTTATCTCACTGCTGCCATCAGGTAGAAGGTACAAGTACCTCAGAATTCACCACCAGGTTCAAGAACAGTTACTACCCCTCAACCATCAGGCTCTAGAACAAAAGAGGATAATTACACTCGTCCATTGAAATGTTCCTGCAATGATCTCATTTGAAGACTCGATTTTATTTCATGCTCTTGCTGTATATTGCTATTTTATTTACAGTTTCATTTCAACAGTTTGTTGTCTTCTGTGCTCTCGCTCTTTTATTGACCCTGTTTGTGGTTATTATTCCGTAGATTTGCTGAGTATGCTCACAGGAAAGAGAATCTCAGGGTTGTATGTGGTGACAAGTACATACTCTGAAAATAAAATCAACTTTGAACTTTATCCCTTCTGGCTGCACATTGTCCATATCCCTCCACATATTTTCATTTACTTAATGAGCCTCAAGTACCTCTATTGCAGGGATTCCCTTGCTTAAAGGGATTGGTCCAGGACATAAAAATAAAGCTGGGAACCCCTGCTCTATTGCATCTGCCACAACAGTCACCCCTTGCACCCACCAAATTCTGGACTGTGCACACGTGGAATAGGACTGTAAACCAGACCTTCTGTTTTACTGCTGATGCATGCATATTTAAATGTCACATCAAATCCCTGAGAACCTATGAAACTGCAGACATTGGGGATGATAAATACTTATGATCCCTAATGTTAGTTTAGTAATAAGGAATTCATGATGCTAAATTAAAATAAAAAAAACAAGTGATTTATTTAAATGGAGACAGACAGATCACCTATATTTAGCCAACAGCTGACAAGAGGCTTCAATTAACAGTGGAAACAGCTAAGAACTACAGGAGGTGTTTAGAAAGTGGAGTCATTGAGCAACTAGAATCAGTCATTTCTGAGATGCTAAAACCAGTTAACTGGGTGTAAAGTTGTGTACCCCAGATTAATAGCTGGAAGCAAGTAACTGGTTTTAGCAAGATGCTAAGAGATTACTGGATTACTAGAAATAGCTGCCCTGTACATGTTCATAGCACCTTTGTAGCTGAATGGCAGGTGGCAATTCCCAATTAAGGCACAACCCAGAATAACCATAAATGGTACAAGTGGCAAGACTCTGCACTATTGTGCACATGGGTAGTCCGTGTTTGACATCTCTTGGGATGACGGTCGGAAAAGATCATTTCAGAAGGCAGTCATTCAATCTATCACGCCTGCTCCATGAAAGAGGTGCCAAATTAGTTGCATTCCTTGGCTCTCTCAACTTCTAGCCATCTTCATGTGTATATGCAAGCCCAGTTTATTTCCTGTACACCTATTAAAAGTGTATCAGTGAATTGCAATACCTTTCCTCATCCTTCCCACCAAGATGGATTACTTCATAATTCTCTCTAATTTAAACTGTCTCTGCCTCAATCATCTGTCCTTCAAAATACGCAGTCTCATTCCAACACAAGATATTTACCATTTATAATACACAGGCAGCCATTTCCCCATCTGGTCCACATCAGTTCCCAACAGAACAATCCCCTCTTTTTCATTGCCTTCTACCCCCTCCCCCTCACCAACCCCCTTTCCCCATAAACCTTATTTTCATGTTTTTCAATTCCCCTTTGATTCTTCTGCCTTTTACAGAGACTAAGGGGTAATTTACAATCAACATTACACCCACCAACAAATCTGTAGGTTGTAGCAGGACACTAAAGCACAAGGTAGAAACACTCACAGTAATGGGAAGAATATGTTAACTGAACACAGAGGTCATACCCAGCTCCTTGGAAGGCAGAAATATTGACTGCTGAATGTCACAAACTTTGAAATCACATCCTATATACTGAGGTCATTAATATACAACTTGAAGGAACAGTGACCCGCACGTTGCCATGGTGTTCAGAGTCCTGACCCACAAAAAGCTTTGTTATTAAGTCACCTTCACTAAAACAGACCAGTTTCAAGATGTGCCTATTCATACTGAGCTGAAGGACAAAATTGAACTCACTCTGTGAACAAGTTGAGATCAGTACTACAAGGTTGTCCCACAATTCAATTTGTTCAGTTGACTTGAAGAGTGTGGTGGGGAAGGAGTGGAGGGAGCTGGGAAGAGGCAATTTTTGAGACATTTCAGAGAACTATGTTTGCTCTGTGCTGGAATTCTGGTATTAGCATATGTGAAGAACAACATGCTAAACTCTAGTGATTACTGTTGTTGCTATGGAGCTCATCAGGAGCACAAACAATAGGGCTGCACATTCAATAGGAATGAGCTATTCTGCAACTGATCTTTAAATTGATTGGTTGACAACTCTTGAGAGTGTCACAAGTCCAACTCACGAAACCCTGCATCCCTGAAAAACATAGTAATTTCAAAGTGCGTGCATCAAACATACAAAATCCTTTTTATCTAATGAATACAATTCAAAATCCATTCAAAATTTCCCATTAAAATACAAAGTAATGATTTAAACATTAACTAAGCTGTACAGGATCATGCATTTTTAAAAGCTATAAAGGTTAATATGAACATAAAGAGAAATTATGGAGATTAAAGTGATTCCAACACAATCTTAAATAAAAATTGTGCACCAGCCACAAAAATCACAACTTGGCTATTATAGACTTGTAAAATAGTACTTCAGCCTTCATAAGTCACATTCTGATTAATATTTTTTTTCTGATCACATTTGGTGAAAATCCAACAGTTACCAATGACAAATAACAAAAATGCATTTTTCTAATAGATGCCTCTATTAACTAAACCTTGACTAAGAAAACTGGACAAGTATCCTTGTTTCATTAACTGAAGCTGATATCTATTTGCAAATCATGGTGTTTTCCTCCAGTAGCTTCCTAAAAAGACAGAAGGCCATTCTGCCCCTCAGGGCCATCCTTAATTCTAGCACAGCAATACCATTCCCCTCTTACCTCTCAGTATCCCTCCAGCTTATTCTCTCTCATATGCTCCCATATTGCTTAGCTACTTGCGGGGGGGGGGGGGGCGGGGCTGCAGTGGGACTTGTACTGACCAAGCACCCTACAGAAACTTACCTGGGCATAGGGGGAATGTGCAAAATGGTTACAGCCAGCACTTGGTCAGGTTTCCATAGCTGAGAGACAGCAACACAAACTTCTGCAGCACACTGCTGCTCTTTTAGCAAAAAAAAACCCATAATGGATTTGCCTTATGTTAATCAAATAAACTTTCAAATTCACACTGCTGGTGCATACTGCCATTTCACATAAAGATGATACTCAGAGCCATAACGTCATTATTCCTGGGCTCAGCCGATGGTGTTTCTAATAGTTGGAAGAATGTTGAGAAGGTTTGTGTAGAGAATATTGAGAATCCCTTGAAAGTTCAAAGCCACTAGGTGCTCGAGCTAATTGCACAGACAGAAATTAAGAAAACAGTCTTTTAAGTAAATTTGAGCTTTGTGACTTGAAATCTCTATCTTTCTGATTGCACTTTTTTGTCAAAGACCTCTCACTCAGTTAGTTTGCCTTCCAACGAGATAAGGCACTGGGCAACCCGCAAATGTCACATTCCAAATGGCTTCCACTGACAACCTGACTTAATGAGATGTAACAGCAGCCTACAACAAACCCAGAACTTGAAGGATACCATAGCCTTAAAAAAAAGTGTGCTCAATTATTTAGACCATGTAGTCAAGCTAGTTTTAAAAAAAAGTCACCCATTAATCCATTTATAAAAAAAAACCTTTTTGTGATATAAATGAACAAGTCAAAGCTTCACCAGAGCAAAAATACCCCATCAAGTTTGACAAATAGGTCTCTTGCACCTCAAGCTAAATAAATAGTTTAGCACTTATTTCTGGGCTTGCATTTTAAAGGTCAACATCACATTCCCTGTCATCTTCCACTGTTGCTACTTCAAATTGGAAAGCTGATCCATTTGCACATAATTTATCTGGTTAATCTCAGAAATACCAAGAATTATGAGGCATTTAGTATATTTCCTCAATTTTCATACAGTCACCAAGAGTTCCTTTTGTTGATCGACATTTTAAAAGCAGCAGCCAAGGTGTGGTTAACCTCCATTACAGTTTGATCAATTTGCCCAATGTAAATATATTGCTTTGAAAATTAATTTTAAACCATTTGTAGAATCTTTTCCACTCATATCATTTCCAACCAGGTGTTTCTTAGAACTTAAAAGGTTCTAATTAGTCAAGTGCAATGGCAGCAAGGCTCAGAAACACACACACACACACACTCTCACTCACTCACTGCTTGCCATCATTCACCCCAATCAGGATCATTAAGATTTTGATGTAACAGTATTGAGGAATTAGAAGCAAAGGTATGAATTGCATCAGGGTATTGACTGATGTGAGCTAACTGGATGGAACAACAGACTCAAGGACTGAATTCCACATTCACTCCCCTTTGTTCTGGGTTAGAATTGCCTTGTCTTGTTTCTGGATCACTTACACTGTCACTGTAGTGAACCGCGAGGCTGATATGCAGTCAAACTAATATTGACTAATCTTATCATTCACTTGATGACACATTATAAATCCAGCTTTCTTTTCATGACAGGTCTGTAAGTGAGTCAAACCTCAAACCTAATAGCCAGCTTGAGTTGATCTCAGTGACTCCAGACAGTCATCCAGAGTGTTTACTTAAAAAAAATACCGTTTATCACTTTATATACACATACATGTGTGGTTTAAACTTGAACTAAAGTTATAATTGGATCAGCTCTTTGGGTGGGTTTTCGATGATGCTTGAAAGACTGCTCCTTCATTCCCAACACAACAAAATCAACCATGCATTGTCCTGGCATTCTTCAGACTTCATGGAGCAGTTTTCTTTGATAACTTGTAGACACTTTCAACGTCATCTCCTGACAACCAGCTTTAAACAATGTCTCTGAATATGCAGAACTCTTGCATTCCACCACGAACAACGTTACTTAGCTCAGCGGCGACCTCAGCACCAGCACAATCACACCATCAAGCTATCAACTTGATTCTACTTTTCTTAAAAAAAAATCTTCGTGTTAATAAAATATAACACTCATACAGAATATAATAACACTATAAATTCTGTTTTCTCACTGGATAAATTGAAATTGTCTCAAATAAAAGAAAGTAGCAGATCCATGCTACTGAGCCAAACAAAATGACCATAAATAGGGTTAGGTGATGAACTGATACTTCATCATCTCTTCCCACAATTTTTTTATGCCCCTTTTATTTAGTATCTGCACTGAATATGTTCAAAAGAGTGAGAGCCTACAACATTAAATAGACCAATTACTGATCATGAAGTTCAGAACAAAAAGCAGTCAAGTCCTCTCAAGACCAGTAGTGATCTTTGCTGGGTTATCATGCGAAGTGTCAGTCACTCCCATTCAAGCTGCTGTTTTACAACAAGCCTGTGGAAGATTTCACCAGGTGGGAATGCAAAGGGGATGAATGTGCAACGGAGGTACATAGCTTTCACTCTTCCACACAACCACACTCACTCCGAAAAGAAACTGATACCACTAAATGGTCAACATGTACACATGCATGCTGTGCATTCTAGATTGGACTTGTGTGTTGTCCCAGTGCTCAGGAACTCCAGAAACTGTCAAATTGGAGTTCCTGAGCACTAGGACATCACACAAATCTAACTGGGCTCCCATCAGTTTAATCTCAAATACAAGAGCATGTGTAAAAAAAATAACATCCTCAAACTGGAACTGGGGCTGATTCACACCTCAGCCCATACAACTCAGCAACTCCACTCCTAAACTGGCCAATACTTGCAAATTCTGCATTAAAGATCAGATTACACAACCTCCTGTGCTTTCCTCTCTCCCCTTCAGCTGTTGACCTGCCAAGTCATCAGGGTACTCAAAACACCCAGCCTTAAAACAAAAAAAAAAGGGGGGGTTAGTTACCTTAATAGGAAGTTTTCAACCAGACTTGTCTTGAAACCACTGCAATAACTCAGCTCAAACTTCAATAGGTTAATGTAATATTGGACCCTTAAATTTGTGAAAAAAAACACTTGGCAGTCTTCATATTCACTTAAACTCATTTCAAAGTTGACTTGGGGAATGCAAGATGAAAACAGAGTTAGCTTTCAGATAAACTCTGAAACTTTAATAAACATCAGAACAGACTGCTTGTACTAAGTGTCTAATTCCTTTTACAATTTCATTTCAAAATTGAAAATTCCAGATGATAGCCAGAACTGTTATTAAATGTAATTAAACATTACTCCTAGTATTCTAGCTTTTCCACCTCTGCCTCAAAGGGTGTGTTGCTCTGAATAACTGGATAGAGCAAACAATGTCAGGGAATTGAGAGCGCTCCCCAAAGATCTGAGGAACCTGGATAAGATGATGCAGAACAGGTCCCGATCGAGACATACCCTTTGTACCCAGAGATCCTCGACTGAAGTCGCATGTTTCTAGCAGGAAGTCACCAAGTTTTTCATCCTTTCTGTATGAGGGTCACCTGGATGACCTCTCTAACACAGCAATGAGAACACCACAAAGTTGTGGAAAATAATGGAATCAGACACGTAATCGCCTTGAGAGAGAATTTAATCTTGACTTCCATGGCAAAATATTCTGACACACATGGCATTCAGGATTATAGGAGGGCACATGAACAAGGAAATAATTCAGGATGAGGGTTATCCTTCAAGAAGCAGTTTTAAGGGAAAACATGTAAAACTTAGCTGCTCTGAGTGCAAGTATGAGCCGTCATTTTCAGATCAATGAGGCTGAAAATCTCAGTGAAGATTAATTTTGAATGTTGCATGATTGCTTATGCCATTTGGTAGAAGGAACAAAAATTAGGTTATTTATTCCATTAAAATAGAATTGGGGCAAACAAAAATTCTAAGTCAGAAGTCATACATACTTTGCAATGACACAGGGGATGAGTACAGTGCTCTTCAGCATAGGGTTAAGCCTAATTTCAACCATCCAGCATGAGTTTTTTCTTTGGAGTTTTTGCTTTTGCCATGAAGCATTGGTCCTTAAGCAGTTATTTAGAAGCATCTTTGAGAATAGACCCTCCACAATGATATTTCTATCCAGCACCATGAAGTTGCTTGGTTAAAAAGCTGTGGGACATTAATATTATTTCTTCCACAATTAACCACCCCCACACCCATTTTTTGCAACTCAACCACCTCATACTAGGAAAAACTGAGCTGGGAGTTGCCCCACACTACACAAAACCATTGTGTGGGTTAACTAACTGTGGCAGTGACACAAAAAACAAGGACTTGAAGTGAAAGTTTCACCCTGAAACAATCTCAAATTCCACCATATACTGAAAGTGACATTGTTAATTGCAACATATCCTCTGTTATTTATATGTTGCAAGTTTTTCCAGTTCTCAGCACACAACCCAGGAAGTTGTGACCCCTCTGTAGCCAAATCAAGATGAATGCATCACAAGATACACTTTCAGCCACATGGGTGTTTCTCCTGGCATGGTTGGATGTTCAAAGTGATGGGATGGGGTGGATACAAGTTTCCTTGCTGATACTAGTCTTTGTCTTCATCTCCACGGCATTTTGTTTCTTGGTTTTCAAAAGCTGCACGACTTTGCTTCACACCATATCACACACCCTTCTATAATTAGCCCATGCAGGCACGTGCATGGTAGGTTGGAACTTGCAGGAATTCAAAGGTTTCAAAAGTACATTTATTGTCAGAGAAATGTATACAATATACATCCTGAAATACTTTTTCTGCGCAACCATCCACAAAAACAGAGGAATGCCCCCAAAGAATGAATGATAGTTAAATGTTAGAACACTAAAGCCCCCTCAGCTCCCCCCTCCCACGCGCAAGCACCAGCAAAGCAACAATCCCCCCCTCCTACCAGCAAAAAAATGCAACAGCACCCACCACCGAGCACTCAAGCATGCAACAAAGCATCAGCAAAGACAGACTTGCAGTACCCCAAAGACTACTCGTTCACCCGGTATTTGACATACCACAGGCTCTCTCTCTCCCTAAGGGAGAAAGAGATGTCTCTGTTTCACAGTGAGAAGGGAGACACAACAAACAACTTGCTGGTTTACAGTGTTAAAAGTGATCTAGATCATCAATTAAAATTGAACCGCTTCTTCCACTTAACCCCATCATATTCACCCTAGTTTGTATTGTGTTATTTTCATGTAGTTTGATTCATCTGGTAAAAAAAATTTTTAATTTACAGTAACAAAATCTGATGGAGGAAACTCAGGAAGCCGATCAGCACCTGTGGGAGATACTGCACAACCCACCAATTTCCTCTAGCAGACTCTTTGTTGCAGATGCTAGAATCTGAAGCAGTCTTGTATTCAGGTTGTAAATTTAGTTTAGAAACAAACAAAATTCTCTTTATCCACAACTCCAAATCCTATTAAATTTAATCCAATATTCAGAGGGACCTAACTTCATTCTATTGTGCCTATTCATGTTACAAATTTAAGCATACCATTATATCAGCCAGATATCTGCTCTGACCTCAAATAATCAAGACCATTTCCCCAACTCTCTCTGTAATTAGTAGGCAATTGGAAGATGACGTTATTGGCAATAAAAGATGTGTTATTCACCTACTCACTCTAGGCCTGATGTGAATGATTGATGTTGTAAATGTTTTGCCTTTATGATGCTTCATCTAATTAAATATCAAGTACGTATTGGGCAACACCAGCTATATTCCGCTACAATGAGCAGAAATAAGTCACCAGCCCACGTTTGCCACCAGCAGTTTAACAGCTTACTGAGGAAGGAAATTTATGAGGTATTGTACATGCTTCAATTGATGTGATAACCTGTAAATCAACATGTATTGTTTCAAAACACAAGAGCTAAGCAAGAAAAAAAAGAAATCAAGAGGGAAGGGAATTATACTGGCCAATGTTTACTCGGGGATAGTTCATCTCAGGTCGGTTAAATAGAACTAAACTCAAACTGGCAGCCATCTCCCTGTTATAATTTCCTCAAAACCAAATGTTGATTGCAAGCACTTAAAACAGCCAAAGGTTGTGAAAGACATTGCAATTTTTTTCCTTCCCCCACAAGACTGTTCTCTAATCAAATGTAGAACCTATCATTAATTCACAGGTTAGCAAATTGAAAGAATTCCAGCTTTTTCTGAGTGGGAGCTTCTTCACTCAGAAGGTGGACCAAGCTGCTAATGGAAGTGGTGGATGCAGGTTCAATTGTCACATTTAAGATAAGATTGGATAGGTACATCGATGAGAGGAGCATGGATGACTATGGTCAGAGTGTGGGTCAATAGAACTAAATCAGCCAATGGGCCTGTTTCTGTGCTTACAGTATTCTATCATTTAAGCGTCATGTATGACAAATCTGCAAACAAACAAGTGGTTAAGCATCCTTCTCACACTCCACTGTGCAAGAGCATTACTACTTCATCTTATCTGAAGAACAACCAAAGTCAACTTTAAAATATCATCTGTGAAACACACACTTGGCATTGAAACTCTTGTGCTCAATAGACCCCTTCCAAAATGATCACATCCAGACCAATAAGAACAAAACTAAAAAAATTCCCTATATTACAACAAATCATATGGGCTTCCCTTTCTTGAAAGGTAGAACAATAGCTGATTTGTTCAAGGCCTAAGATAAGAAAATGAGTTGCAGCAATGACGTCAGAAGACAGAAAATTTGCATCCTGGATTTATTGGCCAAAGATTTTCAAATTTTGGCAAAGCTGTTGAACAGAAGTTCAAAGCAGTGGCTGGCACTTTTCTTGATAGGGACAAGCCAAAGTGAATTCTTCCACTTAATTATCATACACCTCATAAAAGACACAACACTGCAGGCAAGCACAGGGTATCAAAAATTAATTTAAGTTTGAATTTGTTAACGCAAAAAGCTGGAGGAATTCAGCAGTTCAGGCAGTGAATAAACAGTTGACATTTCGGGCCAAGACCCTTCATCAGGACAGGAAAGGAAGGAGGAAAGTGCTAGAATAAGAAATAAATGGTGGGGGGGGGGAATGGGAAGGGGAAGACAATTTAGAAGGCGATTGGTGAAGCCAGATGAAAGAGGGAGGTGGTATGAAGAAAGATGCTGGGGAGGTGATAGGTGGAAGATAGGTGTATTTATGATTTGCTGCTCCACTGTGAAGTCTCTTCGAGGTATGCCTACCTAAGGAAGTTTACTTCTTACATCATCTTCCCACCCCCACCCAAATGGTTTTACCATCACCTTCTAGTTTGTCCTCCTTCCTGTCCACTCACCTTCTTACTCTGGCATAATTCCCTCTTCCTTTCCAGTTCTGATAAAGAATTTCGGCCCGATACGTTAACAGCTTGTTCATTTCCATAGATGCTGCCTAATCTGCTGAGTTTCTCCAGCATTTTGTGCGTATTGCATTGCTCTGGATTTTCAGCAACTGTAGAATCTCTTATGTTTATGATACAAACACATGTCTGCTTCTCCAATTTGCTCTCTTATAGATCCTACCCAACCAAATGAGTTTTTGCTAAATTTTCAGGATAGCATTTTGAATTTCATCAACAATGCAACATGCATCATTTATTAGTGTTTCAGTATTGTTAACAGCTTTATGATCCAAACCAAATGTAATCTTTGTAACTAAAACACTTTTGTGCAAAAAGCTAGGTAATCATGTAGAAGTTCATATCTCAATCAAAACACCTGATAAAAAGGAAAATATGTTAAAGAAAGCACTCAGATCTCTCAAATGAATCCACATTCAAGTCAGCTGAGCATACCAGTACAAAAAAACTGCGGCGATGTGTTTGGTCTATTAGTACCCAATGCTAGAGGAGTGAATCAACTAATCAACACTGTACGTCCAAGCAAGCAGTTCTGCAAGGTCCCAACTCAAACACGGCTCAGTTCAAAAAATCTTTTCAGCCCCACCAGCTCCAAAAATTAAATCAGGACACCCCACATGGTTGAAATCCCCACATGAACCTGCCTTAGAGGAAGACCTGAGATACGGCAATTTGCAACAGGTACTAATTTTTCCTCAACGTGGAACCTTTATTTGACTTACCATATCATCAGTGCAAAAATTTTTAAATAATTCCAGATGGAAAAGACTGTGTAGTGAAACTGGACCAATGGGATATGCATGAAGTTGCCAAGCAGAATGAGCCACATCCTACAATCAAAACACTAAATAATAAGGTACCTGTATTGAAAAAGCAGAAACGTAATTTAGTCTGTGGCCATGTGTTATGTACAAAAATATAAACCTGGCCATCATATCATCATTTATAGGAATACAGACCATTGCGGAAGTGGAACATACTGACTCCAGTGGTACCAAATGCCAAGCAGTTGTTTATTAGGCTCAATTAGTATTTTAGTATTGTTAACAACTTTATGGTCCAATGTTCTCCAGTGATATTCATTGCAAGTGCATTTGCGATGTTGTACAAGTCATTTTGATAACAGCATCAGAGATCAATACTGCAAACAACATTACTACCTTAGTATTGATTACAAACCAATTGCTAGTACAGCAAAATTTGGAGGTTCGCCATTCAACACTGACATACACTGAAACACAGTCTTGAAAGCTAGGATAAATAACGTATCTGATTTAGCAGTATTTTGAAAGCTGCTATATCTTCCACAGAGAATCGAAATCTTGGCACAGAATCGTGGAGTACATGTTGGTAACTCCATTGGGGAAAAATTGTGGGGGGTGGTGGGAGAAGAGGAAAAAATGAGGAGAGAGGAAAAGGAGCAAATAAAATGTGAAGCTCCTGTTATTCATAATCTGGAAAATATCATAAAGCTGCAACTATTAGAGCACCAGAAAGCTCAGTTAAAACATTTTTATGGGAAGTTCCTTCCATTGAGAGTACCCGCAGCCATAGAAGGGTGATAATTTAATAACTTAAAGATTGTTGCAAGAGCAGAATCCATCTAAAAGAATAACAGCACATTCAAGATCAGAGACAACACTCCTTTGTATAGACTATCTGGAGGCTGAGTCACTATTTATCAATCTTTACAAGATCTTAGCATTGAAATTAGATTTAAAATGCTGTAGATTCCATTCTCAAATGGATCACTGAAGAAACAAAATCTTCATGGCACAAATAAAGCAAGCAATTGTAATGATTGATATTCTTTATAGTACAAGAATCATTTTATTGTTTTAACATTCCACAAAATCATTTCCTGCTTACCTTGTCAGATCCCATATGAAAGGAGTTTGAATACATTTTCCCCATTTACTGCATATTCATATCGGATTGTAGAGGAGCCAAGTTATTATATTTCCCTTAAGATCTCAGGACCCAATATTGCAACATTTCTTGGAGATGAGAACCATTTTAAGATGGAAGTCGGGATCATGAAAAAGGTGATATGAATGTAAACCTTTTATTTTTGATGGACAGTTTATAAATTTGCCATCAATTGATAATTCTGAAAGACTTTTTCTGACAGATCAAGACAAAGTACTGAAGAACACAATTATCTTTCCAAACAAATTAATATTTCTATTTAATTAAAAAATGTCCTTCGCTGCATTTATTTTACCAGTCATATCGTCCTCTCTTTACACCCTGCCATTCTACTTAGATTAGATTCAACTTTATTGTCATTAGCTTTGTATCTGTACTCGGCATAATAGAATGCAGTTAACTCTAACCAGAAATGCAAAGAATAGTGTTATTTACAAAATAACTGCGAATAAAAAGTGTGCTACAGCACACAAATATAAAAGTACTGAGACAGTTAAATATGGGTGCAATACTGTTTAGCACTGTGATGTGAGGTTCAGCAGGCCTGTGCCTGCTGGTGCAGGAGCGGAGGCTCCTGTAGCGCCTACCGGATGGGAGGAGAGTTAAAAAGTCCATGGCTAGCATAATGCTTTTCGCCCTGCCCAGGCAGCATTTATGGAAGATGTTCTCAATGGTGGGCAATTGGGTGCTAATAATCCACTGGGCAGTTTTCATCACACGCTGGAGTGCTTTGCAGTCTGATACGGGACAACTGCCGTATCACACTGAGATGCAGTTGGTGAGTATGCTCTCAATGGTACTGCGGTAAAAGTCCGTCAGTATCCTGGGACAGAGGTGAGCTTTCTTGATGCTCCGCAGGAAATAGAGACGCTGTTGCGCCTTTTTGATCAGGATGGTGGAGTTCAGGGACCAGGTGAGATCCTCGGAAATATGGACACCAGGGAATTTGAAGCTTGATACACGCTCCACTACAGCCCCGTTGATGTGGTTGGGGATGTGAGTGTGGCTCCTAGCATGCCTGAAGTCCGCAATGATCTCCTTGGTCTTCTGGGTGTTAAGAGCCAGGTTGTTGTCGGCACACCACGCGGCCAGCTGTTGGACCTCGTCCCTGTAGGCCGTCTCATCATTTCCTCTGACGTGGTGTCGTCTGCGAACTTGATTATGGAGCTAGAACCATGTAGAGGGACGCAGACATAGGTGAAAAGGGAGTACAGAAGAGGGCTCAGCACACAGCCTTGAGGCACGCTGGTGTTCAGGGTGAGAGTGGAGGAGGAGAGGTTGTCTAACTGAATGCTGAACTAAAGTCAATGAACAGCATTCTGACGTAAGAGCTGGGGCTGTCCAGGTGGGTCAGGGCAGAGTGAAGTGCTGTGGAGATGGCATCCTCTGTTGACCTGTTGGTGCGATAGACAAATCGATGGGGGTCCAGGGTAGTGGGCAGACAGGATTTCAGATGTGATAGAACCAGTCTTTCAAAGCACTTTGCAATGATGGGGCTGAGTGCAACTGGACGGAAGTCATCCGGGCCCGTGGCAGTGGAATGCTTCGGCACTGGCACGATAGTGGCAATCTTGAAGCTTGTGGGGACAACTGCCTGGGCCAGAGACAGATTAAAAATGTCTGGAAAGACCCCAGCCAACTGCCCTGCACAGACTCTGAGCACATGGCCAGGTATTCCATCCGGACCAGCTGCCTTCTGTACATTCACCCTGCTCAGGGTGACGCAAACATCGGAGGTGGAAAGTGAGAGGCGGTTCACCAGGTGGGAGATCCGCTTTGAGGGTGACCTCCTTGTTCTCTCGGTCAAAGTGAACGTAGAAGTAATTGAGCTCATCAGGGAGGGAAGCAGAGCTGGAAGGGGGCACAGTACTAGGTGGATTGAAGTCTGTAATGACCTGTATGCCATGTCACATGTGCCAGAGGTCCGAGGAGTTGAAATGCTCCTCAATTCTCTGTTTGTATATGTGTTTAGCCTGAGAGATTCCCCTCCTCAGGTTGGTCCTGGCTGAGTTGTAAGCCTCCCGGTCTCCAGAACTGAAAGCTGAATCTCTGGCTTTGAGCAGGAGGCAAACCTCTCTGTTCATCCATGGTTTCTGTTACTACAGAGACCCCTCAGTTTGTGACTTCCTGATCCTTTCCCATCCCTTGCAACTATACGAAGGATAGTAGCTATCCTACACTTCCTCTCTCACCACCATCCAGGGACCTAAACAGGTCTTCCAGGTGAGGCAGATATTCACCTGCGCGTGATGTGGCCCTCTCTACAATGATACCAAGCATAGATTAGGCAATCATTTTGCAGATCACTTACACTTCATCAGTAACTGCCATTAATCAATTCCACTGTATATCATTTTAACACTCCTTTCTGCTCCGACTCAAATTCTCAAGATTCTTCATTGCTAGAGACCAAGTGCAAATGAGAAGAACAACATCTTGTATTCTTAGATAACTGGTATGACAGTGAATCTTCCAATTTCCTCCCATGCAGCCTCACTTTTCCACCTAGTTTCTTTTTACCTTGTTCACCTCAGAATCAGATTTGTTATCACTGGCATGTGTCGTGAAATTTGTTAACTTAGCAGCAGCAGTTCAATGCAAAAGATAATATAGAAGAAAAAATAAATAAGTAAATCAATTACAGTATCTGTATATTGAATAGATTAAAATATCATGCAAAAACAGAAATAATATGTATTTTTAAAAAGTGAGGTAGCGTCCAAGGGTTCAATGTTAATTTAGGAATTGGATGGCAGAGGGGAAGAAGCTGTTCCTGAATTGCTGAGTGTGTGCCTTCAGGCTTCTGTACCTCCCTACCTGATGGTAACAGTGAGAAAAGGGCTTGCCCTGGTTACTGGGGATCCTTAATAATGGACGCTGCCTTTCTGAGACACTACTCCTTGAAAATGTCCTGGGTACTTTGTAGGCTAGTACCCAAGATGGAGCTGAATAAATTTACAACCCTCTGCAGTTTCTTTCGGTCCTGTGCAGTAGCGCCCCCATACCAGACAGTGATGCAGCCTATCAGAATGCTCTCCACAGTACAGCTATACAAGTTTTCGAGTGTATTTGTTGACATACCAAATCCCTCCAAACTCCTAATGAAGTAGAGCTACTGTCTTGCCTTCTTTATAACTACATCGATATGATGGGACCACGTTCGGTCTTCAGAGATCTTAACACCCAGGAACTTGAAACTGCTCACTCTTTCCACTTCTGATCCCTCTGAGGATGGGTATGTGTTCCTTCATCTTACCTTTCCTGAAGTCCACAATCAGTCCTTTCATCTTACTGACACTGAGTGCCAGGTTGTTTCTGCGGCACCACTCCACTAGCTGGTATATCTCGCTCCTGTAAGCCCTCTCATCTCCATCTGAGATTCTACCAACAATGGTTGTATTGTTAGCAAAGTTACAGATGGTATTTAAGCCACACCTAGGCACAAAGTCATGGGTATAGAGAGAGTAGAGCAGAGGGCTAAGCACAAACCCCACCCCCGAGGGGCACTACTGTTGATCGTCAGCGAGGAGATATTATCACCAATCCGCACAGATTGTGGTCTTCCAGTTAGGAAGTTGAGGATCCAATTGCAGGGGGAGGTACAGAGGTCCAGGTTCTGCAACTTCTCAATCAGGACAGTGGGAAAGATGGTGTTAAATGCTGAGCTATAGTTGATGACATAGGTTTTTCGTATTGTCCAGGAGGTCTAAGGCAGCGTGAAGAGCCATTGAGATCTGCCTATGTGTGTGGTGGCAATAGGTAAATTGCAATGGGTCCAGGTCCTTGCTGAGGCAGGAGTTCAGTCTAGTCATGAGCAACCTATCAAAAGTATTACATCACTGTAGATGTGAGTGCTACTGGGCAATAGTCAATAAGGCAGCTCACTTTATTCTTCTTAAGCACTGGTCCAACTGTTGCCTTTTTGAAACAAGTGGGAACTTCCGCCTGCAGCAGTGAGAGGTTGAAAATGTCCTTGAATACTCCTGCTAGTTGGTTGAAAAATTTTTAGAGCCTTACCAGGTACTCAGTCAGGGCTTTCCACCTTGCGAGTATTCACCCTCTTTAGAGAGCCTAACATTTGCCTCTGAGACAGAGATCACAGGGTCACCGGGTGCAGCAGGGATCTTCACGGCTGCAGTTATATTCTCCCTTTCAAAGCAGGCAGAGGAGGCATTGAGTTCATCTGGTAGTAAAGCATCACTGCCATTCATGCTATTGGGTTTCATTTTGTAGGAACTAATGTCTTTCAAACCCTGCCAGAGTTGTCGTACATCTGATGTCACCTCCAACCTCATTCGAAATTGTCTCTTCACCCTTGAAATAGTCCTCCGCAAGTCATACCTGGTTTTCTGGTATAGACCTGGGTTGCCAGACTTGAATGCTACAGATCTGGCCTTCAGCAGACGACGTACCTCCTGGTTCATCCATAGCTTTTGGTTTGGAAATGTACAGCAAGTCTTTGTAACTACACACTCATCCACACAGGTTTTAATGAAGTCAGTAACAAATGCAGCATACTCATCCAGATTCGAAGATGAATCCCTGAATACAGTCCACACCACCGATTCAAAGCAGTCCTGTGCTTCCCTTGTCCAAACCTTCTTGGTCCTCACTACTGGTGCTGCAGTCTTCAGTCTCTGCCTATACTCAGTGAGTAGAAGCACAGCCAGATGATCAGACTTCCCGGAGTGAGGGTGTGGAATAACACACAAATCCTCCTGGTTCCATTTTGCCCATCATCCCATACCCATTGGTTCCACCCATGACCATTCTCTTTTCCAACCCTCTAATCCTTCAAATCTTTCCTCTATCCTCCATTCTGATGCAGGACCTCAACCCAAAACATAAATACACACCTTTTGTCTCTACAGATGCAGCTTGACCCACTGAGTTCTTCCAACATTCTGTTATTACTCCAGATTCCAACATTCACATACTCTTTGTTTTCAAGGTTCACGAGCATGCTAGGCTCTAATGTTAATAAAATATAAATGACCTGAAATGCTAGCTTTCTTTTTCTGGTTGTCAGAAATAAGGTCAGCACCAAACAATTCCACAAGAAATTCAGGGACATTTTTGCTCACTCAAAAATATTGGCAAGAATATCAAAGTTGCTTTTGCAAAAATTAGGTAAAATGAAAAACAAATACATTGAAGAAACAGCAAGACAAGCCTGCAGGGGGAAGGAAGAAGAACATTTTTCTTACATTTGGACAAGATACCAGTTGCTCTGCATCAAGTATCTGATAAGACTAGCTGCACTTAGAGTCCCCTGGAACTTGAACTAGGATGCACAAGTTCTGAAGTAGCCAACACGCAAAGGGGAAAGCGTGATGAAAAGGTCAAAAGTGCAAAAGATCACTTCAAAAAGTAATTCCTAAGACTGTCAAATGGCATCGCATCAGTTTTAATGGGTTGTAAGCTCAATAAATAAGTGATTCTTCAGAATATACATGGTATTTAGCAATCATCTGTTGATATGGCAGGTAGTTTGGTCTCAGTATTATAGGTTTATTGATTGCAATAATACAACTTAAAAATCAGACTCTCTCAAGTAATTGGAGCAAATATAACCAATGCAGTTTGAGGAAACATAAACCAGTATCTTTCCTGCAAGCCCATTCCTATCTGTTGTTCTTTGAAACCATATGAGCTTCAACTTCAAAAACTGGGCTGCCAGCACATTATTAAAACAAGAGGGTTCATATGGAAATACTCAACACTACAGTCAATTCCCTGAGGGAAGGTAAAGCCATGCTACACCATACTTGAAACCATAATAAAACTTGCTATTTTCTTTGTTACGTCGAATCCTGCAGCTTCAAGCCTTCTCCCTACAGTAGCTGTCTTTCACAACAGAGCCAGGTTTCCAACTCTGAAAATTTAACAACATTGGTAAATTTCTAAAGTATGGATCTGCCTTGAAACTCTTTAATCAGGCTTTTGAGAGGCAAAAGTGAATTGATTCATTTGCTGCTTTGCTCCAATTTCAGTCTCACGATCAGCCTGCCATATGATATGTATAAGGTTTAGGAGTCTCATCAACAGTATAGGCAAATATATCCCCAGTCAAAGTTTGATGACAGCTGGCCATCATTTTACTGAGAACCCTCTTCTGATTATAAGTGCTCCATTATCTTACATTACCATGAGTTATAACCCTCTCTTTTGGATGAACCAAGCAGGAGGAAATCCAGGGGAACAGGAAGTTTACCTAGAAAAAGTACTTTGTTGCTTATACTTCAACTTGAGCCAGAAACAAAAAGCACATCTTTTAAGATGTAGCACGAGCCCTTTACTACATTGGTCCCCAACCTCCGGATCTGATCAGGGACGACATGTACGTGCCGGGCGGCACCCAATTAATTAGCTTGCTTATTTCGGCTTTTTTCTTAAAGATGTGCTGAGTACGTTCTGGCTACCGCTGCATCCTTTGTGGCAAAGTATCAGTTCGTGGCCTGGAGGTTGAGGACCACTGCTTTACTACTACCAGGCCAATGCTTTAGAACTACTTAACTTCCACTCAGAGAGCCTATAACCAAATCTGTAGGCTATTTAATACAATGCTATCCTAACTCCAAACACCATAAGCAGCACCAATGAATTTCTAGATATTAATATTAGGGCAACTAATAACATTAGCATTTTAGAAACTAAATTTGAAAGTAAAGGTATCCAAATTTAACAAAACTATCTTAAAAGATCAAAAATATTGTTACATTCAGTGTATCAGTGTTTTGGTAACTGGCTACCTAAACACATCACTTTGCAAATTAAAAACACAAGATGCTAATCAACGATTGCCGATGCAATAAATCTTAAAAATCCTAAAATAATGTCAGTAACTCTACTTTCTTAAAGTGTAAGGAGATTCGGCAAGTCAAACACTAACAAACTTCGACAGACATACAGCAGAAAGCATCGACTGGTTATATTGTGGCCTGACATCCAAACCCCAATGCGCAGGGAAACAAGCTATGGAGGGTGGCGGACTCAGTTCGTTCAGCCACAGATATAGCTCTTTCCACCAGAGGACAACTAAAAGAACTGATGTCTCACTAAGGTGGTATCCATCATCCATGATTCAGTCCATATCTTGTTCTCATTTCCACAATCAGTCAGGAGGTACAGTAGTCTGACGCTCCACACTTCAAAGTTCAATAACATTATAACCATATGACAATTACAGAACGGAAACAAGCCATCTCAGCCCTTCTAGTCCATGCCGAACGCTTACTCTCACCTAGTCCCACCTACCTGCACTCAGCCCATAACCCTATCCAATTTTTTTTTAAATGACAAAATCAAACCTGCCTCTACCACTTCTGCTGGAAGCTCATTGCACACAGCTACCACTCTGAGTAAAGAAGTTCTCCCTCATGCTACCTCTAAACTTTTGCCCCTTAGCTCACAAATACAAATAAAAGAACTTTTAGAAAAGTTCACAAATATATGAAAAATAATGAGATGGGCTTTATGGGAGTGAAAGGATAGTTTAATCATGGAGTACTGTACATTTACTTTGGTCAGCAAAACATTGTGGGGAGAAAGACCCTGACTTACTGTGCTGTACTCAGAAATTCTATGTTTTATATCATAAATTCACTTTAATCCATTCTCTAATTATTAGTTTACTTTCCTACATCCCACCCGCAAGTTCCCCATTAACCATCTTCATCTCTTCCCCCCTCCAGTTCTATTCACACACTACACACATACAGTGGTGCCATCTGGTTCTTAAACTGACCTGAAAAGCCCAAACATTACCTCAGACTGTACTTCAAAGTGTAGGTAATAAAGCTAAAGATTAGCTTTATTTGTCACAAGTACATTGAAACATACAGTTAAATTCATCCTTTGTATCAAATCAAATCACCGAGAATCGTGCTGGGCAGCCTGCAATTGTCATTGTGCTTCCAGCACCAAAATAGCATGCTGACAACTCACTAGCCCAAGCTATGCATCTTTGGAATGTGGGAGGAAACCAGAGCACCTGGAGGAAACCCACTCAGCCACAGAACATACAAACTCTTTACAGACAGAGGCTGGAATCGAACCCCTGTCGTACAGCTGGAGCTGTGATAGTGCTGGATTACATTAATGCTCTTCGATCTAAAATGCTAATGCAATTTCTTTTCATAGACAGGGTGCAGCTTGACGAGTGCTTGCAATATTTTATTTCACATACCTGCCATTTGTTAATTTATCTTACATTGGGAGAATCGGAGTCAAAGTCTGCAGCCAGAAACATGGCGTAAGTAACGATGTGCTCCAGGAGGTAGGCAGCCAAGCAAAATTACTTTCTTCAACAGCAAAATCAAATTTGCACATAGACCTGGCTTTAAACACAACTGAAAATCGTTGTCTACTATGATATTTTTAGTCTAGATATGCATCTTTTTATTACCACTGTGGTTGTTCATGAGAGCTTGCGCATCAAGCCATTGCATTTTGACATGCGTGTGTGCAAATGCATAAACAGACTGAATAAAATCCAAGATTCACATTCATTGCAGGGGAGATTTATAGTGAATAAATGTATAAATAGGCTTACAGTGAATAAATTTTCTTGATCATTGGTTTGATTACTTATTCAAACAATTTTGAATTATGACACTTCAATATTTTGAACCAAATAAATTGGAAATGATATAAACACTATTTGAACATTCTTTGGGGGTATTCATTGTTGATCACAAACTTTGTTTATTGCAAATTACATCAATTATAAAGGTCATGCTTTGAAAAGTAGCAATTGCTGACCATTTAATGTAAACATTAAAGCAAGAATCCAAAGCTTGGAGCCAGTCATTGATGGCAATCTAGTGATGAGACTACACTTCACGCAAGGGTTTGGGGTTGGAAGTTCAGCATGGACCAACACATGCATCTTTTTAAAATAAAACTTCAGAACCCTTCAAAAGATAATCCAATCCTTGAATCAGACCCACAATAATTAAATGCATACAGCAATTTTTCATCTTCTGGGTTCAATAAATTAACTGATGCAAATGCAGATATATTTTTTTCTGCAAACTTGTTAATCAGGCAAATGCATAATATTTGAAAAAAAATCATCACAATAATTCCTCAAAGCTTGCAACAAAAATTGGATACAGTGACCCAGATACCAGGCTGAAGAGCAAATATTGTGCCAGTCATTCTGCTAATCTTGAATGGTGCAGAGCCCTGGCTGAATTACTGAATTAACAATCAAAACCACTACTGCCATGCAAGATCATTGGTCAACAGCAGGTCTTTATATCCTAGTTTAATCAGAGCACCAGCTGAGACTTCACAAGGACATGAATAGAAAACAGAACATAGAAACCTACAGCACAATACAGGCCCTTCAGCCCACAATGCTGTGCCGAACATGTACTTGCTTGAGAAATTACCTAGGGTTACCCATAGCCCTCTATTTTTCTAGGCTCCATGTACCTATCCAGGAATCTCTGAAAAGCCCCTATCGTATCCACCTCTACCACCGCCACTGGTAGCCTATTCCACGCACTCACCACTCTCTGCGTAAAAAATACTTACTCCTGACATCTCCTCTGTACCTACTTCCAAGCACCTTAAAACTGTGCCCTCTCAAGTTAGCCATTTCAACCCTGGGAAAAAGCCTCTGACTATCCATACGATCAATGCCCCTCACCACCTTATACACCTCTATCAGGTCACCTCTCATCCTCCGTCGCTCCAAGGAGAAAAGACCAAGCTCACTCAACCTATCCTCAAAAGGCATGCTCCCCAATCCAGGCAACATCCTTGTAAATCTCCTCTGCACCCTTTCCATAGTTTCCACATCGTTCCTGTAGTGAGGTGACCAGGACTGTGCACAGTACTCCAAGTGGGGTCTGACCAGAGTCCTATATAGCTGTAACATTACAGCACTGATGGAGAATGGACATGAAAGCACAGAGGAACATCTGGAGAAATTTCTGAAATGCCCATTCGCTGCTGTCGTTACTGTGTGGTCGTGAATCTTTCAGAGGGTAGGCCTCAAAATCCCCGGCCTTGCCTGCTTTTGGCCACCGAGAGGGAGGTCGAATCATTCGGACAGAGATGGCGCTCAGTACTCGGTGTCAGAGAGCTGATCAGAGCTCAAAGATTTCGGATGACCAAGAATTGGATTGTGGTCGCCACGGCAGGGAGAGTTTTTCTTCCTTCTCCCGTCTGCGTGAGATGTGGGACATTTGAGAAACTTTGAACTTTACTGTGCTCATGGACTTCTTCATCAAGCTATGGTATTGTTACACTGTTTGTAACTATATGTTATAATTATGTAGTTCTGTCAGTTTTTTCAGTCTTGGTTTGTCCTGTGTTTTGTGATATCACACCGGAGGAAATAATGTATCATTTCTTAATGCATGCATTACTAAATGACAATAAAAGAGGACTACGTGCCTTCATAATCATATCATTACCTCTCGGCTCCTAAGCTCAATCCCACAGTTGATGACAGCCAATGCACTGTATGCCTTCTTAACCACAGAGTTAACCTGCGCAACAGCTTTGCATGTCCTATGGACTCGGACCCCAAGATCCTTCTGATCCTCCACACTGCCAAGAGTCTTACCATTAATACTATATTCTGCCATCATATTTGACCTCCCAAAATGAACCACTCCCACTTATCTGGGTTAACTGCATCTGCCACTTCTCAGCCCAGTTTTGCATCCTGTCGATGTCCCACTGAACCCTCTGACAGCCCTCCACACTATCCACAACACCCCAACCTTTGTGTCATCAGAAAACTTACTAAGCCATACCTCCACTTCCTCATCCATGTCATTTATAAAAATCACAAAGAGTAGGGGTTCCAGAACAGATCCCTGAGGCACACCACTGGTCACCGACCTCCATGCAGAATATGACCCATCTACAATCACTCTTTGCCGTCTGTGGGCAAGCCAGTTCTGGATCCTCAAAGCAAAATCCCCTTGAATCCCATGCCTGCTTACTTTCTCAATAAAGTCTTGCATGGGGTACCTTATCAAATGCCTTGCTGAATCCATATACATTGCTTCTACTGCTCTACCTTCATCAGTCTGTTTAGTCACATCCTCAAAAAATTCAATCAGGCTCGTAAGACACAACCTGCCTTTGAAAAAGCCATGCTGACTATTCCTAATCATATTATGCCTCTCCAAATGTTCATATATCCAGCCTCTCAAGATATTTTCCATCAATTTACCAACCATTGAAGCAAGACTCACAGGTCTATAATCTCCTGGGCTATGTCTACTCCCTTTCTTGAATAAGGGAAAAACATCTACAACCCTCCAATCCTCTGGAACCTCTTCCAACTCCTTTGATGATGCAAAGATCATTGCCAGAAGCTCAGCAATCTCCTCCCTCGCCTCCCACAGTAGCCTGGGGTACATCCCGTCCGGTCCCAGTGACTTATCCAACTTGATGCTTTCCAAGAACTCCAGCACATCCTCTTTCTTAATGCCTATATGCTCAAACTTTCCAATCCATTGTAAGTCACCCCTACAATTGCCAAGATCCTTTTCCATAGTACAGCCTCCCCTCTTGTAGGCTTATCTACATGTTGTGTCAGGAAGCCTTGCTGAACACACCTAACAAACTCCACCCCATCTAAACCCCCTGCCCTAGGAAGATGCCAATCAATTTTTGGGAAATTAAAATCTCCCACTATGACAACCCTGTTAGTATTACACCTTCCCAGAATCTGTCTTCCTATCTGCTCCTCGATGTCTCTGTTAGTATTGGGTGGTCTATAAAAAACACGCAGTAGAGTTATTGACTTCTTCTTGTTTCTAACTTCCACCCACAGAGACTCAGTAGACAATCCCTCCATTACTTCCTCCTGTTCTGCAGCCATTTCATGAATAGGCTAGGTGTTCTTTACTCCCCAGTGAGTTGAGTCCCTGGTTGGAATGGACACAATCTGCATGCTGGTCAATCTGTGTATGTTTCTCTGAGTAGATTGTACAACTGAGCAGAAAAGCTTGGCAAGGTGGTTAACTTTGAGTTATAATGCCAGAGCCTGATGGGTTTTTTTTAAAAACACTGGAGATTTATGGTTCATTATCTTCTTCAATGAACCCTCTCCCCTCAAATGAAAATAATTCTTTAAATACAATGAATTTTACTTCAGATTCCGCAGGACTTCATGCAAATTTTAAAATAAACACCAATACATCGACCTTCCTATCACAAACTAGCTCTTTGTGCATTTTCCAATTTCAGTATCACATTCACTACCCCAAAAATATACATGTTCCATGTTGCTTTCTTCGCCAAAATATTCTTCTAACCCTTAGACTTTTGCTATGGCACACTGATCAGTAGGGGAAGGTTACCCAAATCCCCAAGACATATTGTGAATTTAACAGAATGCCAGTTCTCACCCCCCTTCCACATCTCCCAATTTTTCATCCATTAGGATTAATCACTTTGATTGCAGCTAATGCTAACCTGTTTATGTCTACACAAAACTATAAACAAAAGATTGAAAAACAAACAATAGACAGTGAATTCCCACCAGCGCTAGTCACAAACAGATTAAAATTACTCAAAAAAGCCAAGGACAAATAAACACATGTAGTGTCGAGAACCACACTTACATTGCTACTGGTCCCAAGAGGGAAAAAAAAATCCAATTTGGTGCTGAAAGTCCTTGAGGGAGACACAGACACACACACACACACACAGACACACACACACACACACACACACACAGTGTTATCGTCCTTCTCTTCCTCTGGGCAGCTTGACCACTTCATGATCAATAAATCAGATCTGCCACATCTGTTTTTATAAGCTTTATTTTGTAAAAAGAACAAAAGGATTTACAATTCCTTGGACATAAGCAGCTGCTACAACGCAAATGAGGCACATCATCTCTCACCAGCTTCCTGCAGCAATGCTTCACAGTGGGCTATTTCAAGCAATCAAAGCAATTTCAAAAATCTCAAATAGGGCAATGCTGGTTGCCATTATCCCCCCCCCCCCCCCAATGGTCCAACCTCTGCCATTTCTGTTAAGTCATTTACTGCATGTTAAACAGTCACCTTTCTGATCTCTAATACCTAATTCTTCCAGGAGATGTAGGTTTGCATCTGGCTCTTCAAAGGAGCCCTAAAGGCAAAGGCCATTGAAGAACAATGGATTGCATTTAAGAGACTTGATATTGATGTTGTGTGAAGTGAAAACAGGAAGTGTTTTGATCATACAATGTCTTTCTAACCAATCATTTTTGCCAGACATCAGAAGCTGTACAATAATCCATGGTGCCCCCTCGCATTTTACCAGCATAGGTTTAAAAGCAGCAGCCGTCATCCTCAAATCCTCCAGGTACTTGCAAAAAAAAATTTAAAGTCAGATGTTGTTGAACTAGAACGCTAACCACATCCACATGTTCCCACTTGAACGCTAAAGCGATTTTCCATTCAAAATTCATTATTTCTGATGCAAAATGTGTAAAGTATTGGTCGCAACTCGATTTAAACCCTTCAGCCCAACACCATCAACAACTGAGAAATATGGTGCACTCAGGGTCCTCGTAGAGCTAGAGTTTAATGTGCGACCAAGACCCTAATTTTAAACGCCTGGTTTAAAAAGATCATCCCAAATTCTTTTCACAGGACATTTCGTGACTCTTGAACTGGAAATGGATTTAGTGGTGATAGCCCTTTCCATCATTCCACAGACATGCCACTGTGAAACTGTTACTTTGTGATGACTATATTCAATTTCTGCCAGTGCTTACTGACAGTTTATGACTCAAGAATTGAGCAAGTCACAGTGTTAGCTGAGATGTAATTCCTTATCCTTGCCTTAGGTTTAATGAAAGACTAGCTGCATGCCAATTATACAGCCAAAAAGTGAAAAGATAATTTGGAAAACTATTTTTGTTAAATGGTCATTATAAAAGATCAGATTTCATAAAATCAAGCATTTTGAAAAACTCAAAATAGTCTATTATGCATTAAAAGATTAGCTTAAATAACTCATAGCCAGTTGCCTGCATTTTATATTTTATTAAAATTTGCAGATAAGCACCATGTGAGCAGTATTGTGGACTCGTATAGATATTTGGAAGAGCAATGTCCGACAGAAGGAATCACAATTACCAGTACACGAGATTCCAAGTAATTAGCTTGGGTTTAGATATGCATTTCAAAACAAACTCTGATTTCCAGCATCATTTCATTCTGCTAATTGATATATTGGAATGCAAATGTTTCCACACCCCTTGCGTTCCAAATAAATAGCAATCCTTTAAAGTCACACACTATAAAGTCTTAACTTCATGTTGGGGGAGATGCACAAGAAAGCAGATCTAGAACAACACACAAAATGAAAGCCCAGATGAAGGTTCTCAACCTGAAATATTGGCTGTCCATTTCACTCCAAGGATGATACTTGACATGCTGAGTTCCTTCGGCATCTAGTGTTGCTTAATTTCAAATTAAATTAATTTAGTTACTCAGTTTGAGGCTCTGTTGCGTATATCCTGTGATTTAAATATTATTTGACTGTAAAAATATTGCTTGAATTTTCACAATGAAACACTTATCTGGAAACTTGGCATATCATTTCACCTGGCATCCAAGGCAGTCTGCTGGCTAGAACTGTAATGGATACACCAAATCAAGGAACAGAAAAGTCAGTTATAGTGAGAACCACTTAACATCCGTAACTCAACTCAAGCCCAATATATTTTATGCCACCTGCAACTTGGAGGGAATATTTATTTCTTGAATATCATTTACTTAACTTTTCTGAGTGACTGCATCTCCCTCTCACTTTCTCTTGAGATATCAAACTTATCCTTCCAGGGAAGTCCAAATTTTCTATTATAGATAGCACTGTCCTCGAGTCACCTTCCCAATAAATCCAGTGAAGATATTTCTGAAGAACAGTCTTGAAACTTTTTATTTCAGTTCTGCTCTGGAACCACAATCCTGATCAGACTTCATAAAATTAATTACTACCTCTTCAATGCCCAGACATCAACACAAGGTTTTGTCCATTCAACATTTATCCTTAGCTACTAAATATTGAAGAGTTTCACCCACTTCTAATGCCTCTGTGACAGGCCATGTAACAGTTAGATGGGGAATTCATTCATATTAAAATCCATAATTCTTCAATAGATTCTCTCACTTCAAATCACAAAAACCAATGACAAGTTTTTTTTTACACACTTTTCTCCAACATAATTCTTTCCTTCATTTAGAGGAAGAACAGCAAAATGCTCATCTGCCTAAACAACTCTTTATTCCATCAGATTAGCATTTTCTAATAGGTGCAAATTGCTCAGGGCAACTGCACACAGCTCTGCTGATCATACAATATGAAAAATCTGATTGGCAGAATTAGAAATTACAACCTGGGAGTACAAGCAAAAGTGAAGCCAATCTTTATAATTCCTGTGTTTAGGTTCAGTGACATGCCGGTGCCTGTTCTGGTGGGAACCCTTTCATAAACTGTGTCATTAAACCTGATTGCATTGAGAGTGAAAGGGCAGCTGTTTATAACAGCACGTGTTCAGCATTGGAAAATGTCGCTAGAGAGCAGGTTATACTTTTAACTTTTTGACTCTGGAATTAAACAAATATAATCTAAGGGATTGAGGAGAAAAAGGAAAATGTGCAGTTTCAAATTTAGCACAATATTATTTCCAACTTCCTAATCAAATTTTAGGATAGAACAGGATCTGGTGTATATGATGAGTAAGTTCTTCTTCAGCTTCCAGCCAGGTACAGGTATCAATTTTAACTCATGTTTCAATGACAATCTCTGCCATCTTCATGATGAAAGTGGTACAATTTGTCATCCAAACGTCAATTAAAATTCATACCTGTACTGGGCTGGAAGCCTAAGAAAACTGTTTATTCGTCAAATATTAGGATATTTCGTTATACAAAATTCATCTATCGCTTTGCTTATCACAAGTAGGCTTGAAAGGGC
This sequence comes from Mobula hypostoma, assembly GCF_963921235.1. NCBI lineage: Eukaryota > Metazoa > Chordata > Chondrichthyes > Myliobatiformes > Myliobatidae > Mobula > Mobula hypostoma. The sequence continues at coordinate 35,913,219 of NC_086113.1, forward strand.
AATTCATAAAAGGCATTAGCTCAAACAATATCTATGACTTTCAAATGAGAACTTAACCTCTTCAATCACTATCATTTATTTTGTTAAAAAGACCTGAAGCAGTTAACCATCCCCAAAACAATCTATCCATATTGTACATCATGATTTGGCAGCTCTATGCACTGATGCCTGTTAGGTGTCACCTTTAATTTGTCCAAAAGGAACTGGAGTTATTAGTTACCTGGTCCCAAACTCCACACCCCAGTCAGTTGCAGTTTCTCACTACTCAAGGTTCCTTGCATTGCAAAGTTGAATGCATATATTATAAATGGAAAAGTAATAAAAAAATAATCAGGGAATTGAAGCTCAAAAACCTGGACAGATGTTAATCAAGCTCACTGATGCAAAATTCTGTTCCATCAGCAAGTCTGAAAAAGAAAGTATTATTTATAACTTTGCAATTCAAATTAGCCTGCAGTTCAGCCAATTGTTAAAACATTTTTAAGCCAAAACAGGGACCTTGAACAAAAATTTATAGGTATAACTCCTCTGAAATTTTCCCACATGATAATGAGGTGCATCAGGAGGTTTCCCTTTGGCAAGGCACAAAATAGAGAAATTCCCAATGAGTACATGAAATTCAAACAAAATTTCTGCTCTACAGAATGAGGCACCTTTCCCTCAAAGGCACAGTCTTTCAAGTTCATGTCTGCAAATTCCCAAAATGTACATTATGTAAATTACACCTGTGTTTTAAAAATAGTCTCAATGCATTAATAAGCCACAAAGCTTTGCAGGTTTACGCACTCAAGTAAATACCAAGCTGGTGCTGTGCAAATATGCACTGGGAATTATATCTCAAAAAGTCAAACTGCTAAAACGTTTAACTTGAAAAAATTAAAATTTCTAGGCAATGTAGAGAGAAAATAGTAAAATGAAATCATCAAGTCACGTAACTGCAATATAAAAATGAAAACTCAGAAATAGCCTGGGGCAATGGGTAGCTGGTTATCTTCATTGAAGCAAAAAATAACCTAGGCTCAAGGCTAAGCAGCAAGGCCAATTACTCCCTTGTAGAGTGAGCAACAAATACAAGCTGTGGGGATAGTAAATGAACATTTCATACTCTCACAATTGCTATAATAGTCCTATAAAATGTATTAACTATGCTACATCTTGAAGTTTTCTTTCCTTCCAGACCACTTACAATTTTTCCCCATTCCAAGACAAGCTGACAAAGTTACACTTTCCAGCATCAAATACAAATATCATCCACTTACTATAAGAAACAACACCCCTCCCTGAAACTGGTCAGTCATCCAACACTTAATCTTTCATGAAACTACAGTAGAAATCACTTTTAATTGAACTAGCACCAACCCTTACTCTGAATTTGATCCAAAGTTTGTTTCTACAGATCGTACAGCATGTCAAATTTACCTAAATTTTATCGTATATTTCCACATATACATCAAGGAGGTTCTCATTCAATCTTCTTCTGGAGAGATTATGGTTTTACAATCTCTTCTCACTTAGCGTTTCCTTTAATATTATTTTTCTATCCATTAGTTACATCTGATATCAAAACTAATATTAAAGATACCTGCTCCCAAGTCGAGAAAGTAGAGCAGAACTGCAGCTGCATTAACATATTCCCATTTACACTATTTCACGCAAACATTTCAAAACAAAACTCTTGAAGTCTATGGTACATCAAAAACATTGCCAAAAGACCTACAGTTGGTTCTACATGACTGGTGGAGCAGTCAAATGCAATGAACAGAGAAAGTGACCAACCTGAAAACAGAAGGGTGCAGTGATGAGATGGACAGTAGTGATAATGGCATTTTAATGTGTCACCAGACCAAGGCATATTATTGCATTTGCTCAATGCCCTCAGCACTAATAACAGACTAGTCTTGGCAATATTGCTTATTCTCAGTGTTGTAGATCAGAAGACTTTGTGCCATGCCAGGCAAGCATTCAGTTAATGACAAGTAGAAAATTTACCCCAAAATAGTTATTCATGCACTGTGTTTGTCCTTTGACTAGAACATCAACACAAATAATGCAATTCCTCTTAAATACACAGTGAGAATGATGGCTATACATACCAGTAAATCTTCACCAGTATTAGACCAAAATCAACTCCACTTGATGCATTCCACTGACCACGGAATGGAAACTGACTGAAGTGATAACATTCTCGACAGAAATCCACTCACATTACCAAAAAAAAAAGAGACTGACTTACCAATACAGGCATGGACTCTAACTGAGAGCTGTGTGCGCAGGATCATGCTGTGTTTCTTTCCCCTCCTGCAAATAAAAAATAATTAGGATGAAAATAGCTGGAAAAGTAAACTACTACTGTACATTGAAACACAGAAAACACAGTTGTGCCAAACATGTCCCTACCTTAGAAATTACTAGGCTTACCTACAGCCCTCTATTTTACTAAGCTCCATGAACCTATCTAAAAGTCTCTTAAAAGACCCTATCATATCCGTCTCCACCACCGTTGCCGGCAGCCCATTCCACGCACTCACCACTCTCTGAGTAAAAAACTTACCCCCGACATCTCCTCTGTACCTACTCCCCAGCACCTTAAACCTGTGTCCTCTTGTGGCCACCATTTCAGTCCTGGGAAAAAGCCTCTGCCTATCCACACAATCAATGCCTGTCATCATCTTATACACCTCTATCAGGTCACCTCTCATCCTCCGTTGCTCCAAGGAGAAAAGGCAGAGTTCATTCAACCTATTCTCATAAGGCATGCTCCCCAATCCAGGTAACATCCTTGTAAATCACCTCTGCACGCTTTCTATGGTTTCCACATCCTTCCTGTAGTGAGGCGACCAGAACCGAGCACAGTCCTCCAAGTGGGGTCTGACCAGGGTCCCATATTACAGGCAATGGTAAAAGTATAATCATAAATAACCTGCTATTTAGGCCCAGAACAAACAAAACAACAGTGTGATGATAACAGTAAAAACTGCAGAGGAGTGTAGACTTCGCTAGCTCCATCAAAGACACTAGCCTCCACACCAGAGGCCTTCTTTAAAAGGTGGCAGCTATCACCAAGGATCTGCACCATCATTTAGGACTCTGTCCATCCAGGGCATACCCTCTTCTCACTATTACCACCAAGGAGGAGCCTGAAGACACATACTTCATGTTTTAGGAACAGTTTCTTCCCCTTTGCCATCAGATTTCTGAATGGTCCATGAACCCTGACTCACTGTTTTTGGAAGGGACAAAGAGACAGAGACGGGAGGGTGGAGGGTGAAGAGCGACAGACAGACAGACGGGCAGAGAGATGGAGAGGGTGAGGAGGGGGACAGAGAGACAGAGAGAAAGACAGATAGGGGCAAGCACACACGCATAGAGGCAGACACGTGTCCCTGAATAATAATTTGCTCAACTGTGCACGACAATTCAAGGATGGAATTAAGTCCATTTACCTGTTAGAGTGCAAACACATTAAACACAGTGTCTTGAATGTTCGTATCTTAAAACAGCAGTCATAATGACAGATGAGTTGACTCCATGTCCTGATTCACTGAATTGGCTGAGTGGCCCACCTGACCATCTTCCGATTTGTAGAGAAATAGTTACACCTGCTCTACTATTGGCAAAAGGAATCTTCCAAGCCTTCAAAAGATCCAAGTCAGCCAAGATTTTGGCACAACTGTTTGAGCCGGGAGAAACTCTTACTTCTCTCCGGTTGAGACTAGTGAGCTGAGGGTTATGGTAGGTGAAATTACTTAACATTGTTCATGTAATTGTTTGCCTGAAGTAACAGTACCTTCTTGGCTGATGTTTTGAGCATACAAATGAAAGGTGAAATAGTCCAGAAGATATATTAAATTTCTTAATTAAAATTATTCACACTCCTTCCTCAAACATGATTAAAATGGAGAACAAGGTGATGCCTCGCAGCTCTTTTTTGGGACATGGTTAAAAGGTCAACCCCCCCCCCCCTCCAATCCAAGAAATTGCACAAGTGAGAAATGCTACCCATGGTTTCCATGTCAAATCACCTTTGAAATAAATTGCTGTCATCGGTGCATGCAAGCACAGAGTCAGTTATACAAACACCTACTCACATCTGATCAACACCAACTGGGCCTTGGGGTCAGTCCTGCAAAATTTAACAGGCTGGAGGGCCATGGAGTGGTACATAATGCAGCTGCAAATAACTGGCTAGCGGTGATTGGATCAGGTGCGGAGCCTAAAGATCGATGGGTGTAATCCGATCTCAAGAGTTCAGAGATAAATTGGTTCCACTCCAGTAGTTTATCTCAAAACCTCTCAATCACGTCTCTGGTCTACAATCACTTCCAGCTATCTATACTTCTCAATTTCACCTGTGAAGGAACAATGTGCTTCTGTTTTTATACTACCAAGCTTATAATTACACTAAGATCCCAGATTTGCAAGTATTCCTTGTACACTGGGCAGTATTACATATCATCCATCATTGCAAAAGGGAGCTAAGAATGTTTACACAACTTTGCCATTAACTAAAGCTTTTGCTATGGCAACACGTTTACACAAAAATGTAAAAGGAACATGCCATCTAAGTGCAACTTTTACATGGATGGCTTCAAGGAACAAAGGAGTTGAGAAAGGATAGAGTACAAGCACAAAGGTGTCAAATATGTACTTTAATAAAACTACTTGTCATGTTTAGATTTGCACTCAAGCATATCCTTCTCTCCACATCTTCAAGAGATAGCACCTAGGGCGACACTGGAAATCGTGGAATTAAACTACATTTATACCCAATCCCTCAACTTAAAAGACATGGCATTACCTTTTTCTTGTATCCATGTACCACGGACACATTTATCCTAAAATCCACTTCTTGGAGGGCTACACAAATTAGTTTCTGTACTATTCTTCCCAATTCCACACCATAGGTCCATCACTCTTCAGGACATTTTAATCACGCCCCCCCCCCCCTTCTCAGCTGGTATGCTTTACCCATTAGTTCTGCTCTATGATCTCAAGTACAGCTTAGTCACCTGAAGCATGTAGATTAACTACTAACATCTCTGCAGTTGCACAACCTCAGGCCAAGGTTTTGTTATTCCTTGCCAATATCCCTCTTGCACATGAGACAGAGGGATGGCAGACAGTAAGGAAATGACTTACTAGCACCAGTCCTCGAATGGCAACATGGCCTAGCCATGCAAATCTGTTTTAAAACCTGTATATTGTTCACTGGTTATTTGCATCCTACCACAGATTAAGCCTTGTGGAAATTGATGAACAAGGGAAAGAATGCCCACTTATTCTCTGTTCTTATTATTGGCATATTGGGCACTAGCTTACGCAAAACATTTACGTTAAAAGGGTTCACAGTGTAAAAAATTATTTTAAAACTGGAAGCCCATCTCCTCCAGGCAGGCTATGATGCTCACTTAACTGTCATCCCATTTGCTTACATCTGGCCTGCACTTTTCCACTCTTTTCCTAGCCATCTACTTGTCCTAATATCCTTTAAACAATATAATCTCCACACCCGTGACTGTGTGGCTAAGTACAGCTCAAATACCACCTATAAATTTGCTGATGGCACAACTACTGTTGGCAGAGTTTCAGTCGGTAACGAGAAGGTGTACAGGACGTGAGATATATCAGCTGGTTGAGTGGTGTCGCAGCAACAGCCTTGCACTGAACGTCAGTAAGACCAAAGAATTGATTGTGGACTTCAGAGAGGGCAAGATAAGGGAACACACACCAGTCCTCATCGAGGCATCAGAAGTGTAAAAGGTGAGCAATTTCAAGTTCTTAGGTGTCAACATCTCTGAGGATCAATCCTGGGCCCAACACATTGATGCAGTGACAAGGAAGGCACAGTAGAGGTTATATTTCATGAGGAGTTCTTTATATCAAAGATATTCGCAACTTTCTGCAGATGTACCATGGAGAGCATTCTAATTGGCTGCATCACCGTCTGGTACGGGGGAGGGGCGGAGGGAAAACACTGCACAGGATGAAAATAAGCTGCAGAAATTTGTGAACTCAGGTCAGCTCCATCATGGGCACTAGCCTTCCCAGCATCCAGTCCAGGGTATCTTCAGAAAGCAATGTCTCAAAAAGACATATCCATCATCAAGGACCCCGTCACCGAGGACATGACCTCTTCTAACAGGGAGGTGATACAGGAGCCTACAGACAGACAGACAGACAAACAGACACACACACACACACACAAAATTTAGGAATAGCTCCTTCCCTCTGACATCAGATTTCTGAATGAACGTTGAACCCATGAACACTAACTCACTACTTTCCCCCTTTTTTTGCAGTACTAATTTAACTTTCTAAATATACAAATGTATATATAGCTCATACTGTAATTTACAGCTTTTATTATGTACTACTGCTGCATACCAACAAATTTCACGACATATGCCAGTGATATTAAATCTGATTCTGATTCTAATTGTGTCTGCCTCCATCAGTTCTTCTGGCACCAGCCTCTATGTGGAAAAACAATCTACAAATATCTCCTCTCCTATTTTAAATCTGTTCCTTCTAGTTCTGGACTACCCTGCTCTAGGTGAAACCATATCCCTCAATGTTATAAACTTTGATAAATTAACCCCCCCCCCCAAGCCTCCTGCATTTTATCAAGAATAAATCCACCATATCCAATCTCCTTACAGCTATATCCCTTCATTCTAGCTAACAGCCTGTTAAATCTCTGCATTCTCTCAATTGTTACCACATCCTTTTACAGTTATAAATTGGACCACAAATACAGGCACAGACATTTGCCTGTGGAGGGCCAGCAGGAAGTTAGTTTTTAAAATACTGACAAGTACATAGGCTAATTAGAATTAAAGATTATTTCTTGTGGCACAGCACTGACTGCACTTCTATAACACAAGGAATGCTTTGGATTCTAGCAATCCAGCAAGATAGTCAAGAACACGATTCACTACAACTAACCCAAACCAGAGAGATGAAAACAATACTTTCTACGGCTAAAGAAAAGGTTGGTGGTGTTGTAGATAGTGTAGAGGATTGTCAAAGATTGCAGAGAGAAATTGATAGGATGCAGAAGTGGGCTGAGAAGTGGCAGATAGAGTTCAACCCGGAGAAGTGTGAGGTGGTACACTTTGGAAGGACAAACTCCAATGCAGAGTACTTGGTAGTGTGGAGGAGCAGAGGGATCTCAGGGTACATGTCCACAGATCCCTGAAAGTTGCCTCACAGGTGGATAGGGTAGTTAAGAAAGCTTATGGGGTGTTAACTCTCATAAGTCGAGGGATAGAGTTTAAGAGTCGCGATGTAATGATGCAGCTCTATAAAACTCTGGTTAGGCCACACTTGGAGTACTGTGTCCAGTTCTGGTCGCCTCACTATAGAAAGGATGTGGAAGCATTGGGAAGGGTACAGAAGAGATTTACCAGGATGCTACCTGGTTTAGAAAGTATGCATTATGATCAGAGATTAAGGGAGCTAGGGCATTACTCTTTGGAGAGAAGAAGGATGAGAGGAGACATGATAGAGGTGTACAAGATAATAAGAGGAATAGATAGAGCGTTAGCCAGCGCCTCTTCCCCAGGGCACCACTGCTCAATACAAGAGGAAATGGCTTTAAGGTAAGTGGTGGGAAGTTCAAGAGGGATATTAGAGGAAGGTTTTTCACTCAGAGAGTGGCTGGTGCGTGGAATGCACTGCCCGAGTCAGTGGTGGAGGCAGATACACTAGTGAAGTTTAAGAGACTACTAGACAGGTATATGGAGGAATCTAAGGTGGGGGCTTATATGGGAGGCAGGGTTTGAGGGTCGGCACAACACTGTGGGCCGAAGGGCCTGTACTGTGCTGTACTATTCTATGTAAATATAATAGCAGGATATATTAACACAAAGTAGCAGTCTTTGTATAAATTGGTTTCCCATCAATGCTCAACACAAAATGAAATCAAAGTTGCTGTCTGAACTTCACAGTATATTGGAACCCTTTAGATCTGATAAGTTCCTCTATTTGAACTTGTTTCTCTTGTTCTTGATCTTCAATTAATCAAACATTGTTTATCTTAATCCCATCTCTGCAATTTTACCTGTTTTATTCAATTATCACATTATCACCTATGTTTCAACTGGGGCTCTTTTCACTTCTTCCTATTTATATTCATGTACAAGTCATTGCCTTAATATCCTTCTTACAACATTATGTCCAAAAGCTGCAAAGTGCACAGATTTGGGTCTGAACAAGCATTTGCTTCAATATATTCTTTCCATATCGCATTTGCTTTCTCAAACGTTCATCTAAACACCCCGATTCGCTGTGGTTCCACGTTATTTCCACAATAACAAAATAAAAATCAACATTTCATGGAAATGTTCCTTGGCAGTTTGACAGTCCTGAAGGAGGTCTGAAATGTTGACTGTTTATTCACTTCCATGGATGCTGCCTGACCTTGAGTTCCCCTAACATTCTGTGTATGTTGCTTTGGATTTCCAGGATCGGAATACTTTCTCATGTTTATTATTTTTTTGGAAATAATGCATCGCCACATTTCACTGACACAAAAGTACCCAACTTCCTGGGGTTCTGCCCAGCTTCATCAATATATCTTTGCAGCTTTCTCTGACAGAATTATATATTAATTCTCCAAGAGTGGAATTATTTATACACTACTCCTTTAGATTTAGACCCAGATCATCGGTACATTCAGAATGGATTCCTGTGACATAATGCCAAGGAACAAAAGAAAGTACTATTAAAAATCCTTCCTTGAATAGATGTTTTATTAAAATTTACTCCAGTCTTCCACTTCCCCTCAATTCCACTTCTAGATTGTTCTGTGATTCTGGCATGGATGCTTCATATTTTCTTTAAATTTTCTCTGTATCCAATCTTTTGCAATATTAGTATATACTAGTCAGATTACGATATAGGTAAGTAGTATATACCTTATGATAGAAAGATAAACTGCAAATGCTGAGAATCTGCTGTGCTCGGTGCCCAACTAACATGATGGACTGATACAAAGGCTTTAGGCCTAGCCCAGGCTGCACCAGGGTTTGTATCAAGAACTCATTTTGGTTAGGAATGTTGTTGCTTGCTTCTAATGTTTGCATGGTTTTTTAAAAATTTTTCCCCCATTCTCTGCACATCAGATGTTAGTCTTTATGTTTTTAAAATTGTGTTATTTTGGGTTTCTTGCTTTGTGGCTGACCGTAAGCAAACAAATCTTAAGGTTGTATAATTTATACATTCCTTGATAATAAATGTACTTCGAAATCCTTTAACATGTAGCTTGAATCTGAAATAAATAACTAGGCAATGCTGGAAATGTTCAGAACAGGCAGCATCTATCTAAAGAGAGAGTCATGCTTAAGGATTGTGGACATGAAACTTCAACTATTTCTCTTAAAAAAAAGTGCTGCCCGACATACTGAGTCTGTTAGTAGTTTATCCAGATATTTGTAAAAGAGTTAAAACTAGAATATGATCTCAAAAGATAGATTTTTCTTTGTTTCTATTTCAAGTAGCAACCACAGGCTGAGAAACAGACCACAGCACTTCTTAAGGACCCCATGAAAAGCCTGGAGGATAAAAAACGTTCCTGATTACAACAGATGAAGATTTTCAAATGGACTCAAACAATATCCTTGTAATTATCAAATCAACGCCACTGTTAAATAAACTATTGGGATCATTCAGGAACCAATACATTTTAACCTTTGCTGAAGTCAGTTGTCAGTTAATGAAGCAGTGTTGGTAATATATATGAAGTCAGGTGTTAAATGGCTTCCAGCATTGATGTATAACCTTTAACAGGAAAGGATTTTTCTACACTCAGTACTGTTTGAGTAATTCTGTAACACCTTCAGTCTACCCCAATAGAAATCTGATCTTAGATTGCTAAATGACACCAGTTCTGTTATTGCCTCAGAGGGAGCGTTGATGTGGAGATGCTGATACCTGGCAAAAGAGCCATGAGATGTTCATTTCCCAGTGGTTTATACAGCAGATTCAGCAAAATTATTTTGTGTGTGAGCCACAAGGATTGCAGTATTATGGTAAATTCAACAAACTCTAGTCATGCAGAACAGAGGGAATCTTCCTTAATACATTTGCAGGTAATGGAAAAACTGCAGAAAATTCGTCAATTTGCAGGTCACCTCATCCTTCAATTACAAAGTCTACAGTCCACCAAGTCATTCTATCCTCATCTCACAAATCAAATAGGTAAAAACTGTACCACAAAGCACAGTATTCATGAGGAAATCCTTGATTAATGGAACACCCGGCATGCTTTGATTTGAAATTTTACAAGGAAATGGTTAAAAAAATGGATTTTAAAGATAATTATGTTCCAACTTTGGTACAGAGACCAACAATACAGTCCAAGTCCAGGTCTAACAATTGCAGTGAGACTCCATTATTCTACACAGTCCCCAAAAGACGGCTAGAGTACAAAGGGCCAGCATTCTCCGACTTCCCATCAGTGAATAAAGATCTGGCATTTTATCCATTTACACCTCCAAATCTCTCTGTACTTACAGCCACTAGCACGCCAGAAAAAAAGTTTAATTCTCCCATTTTGCTGCTCTTCCCAAAGTTAATAAATCACAGGCATTGTAATCCATTGTGGAATAAATTATGCTTTCATTTCATAAGTGCCCAGTAGCACCACAAGATTAGGATGTTGCATAGGGTTAAAAAGCAAACAAGGAACACAGGCATTACTGGCGGTCTTCACCATGGCAATGACCCTTGCCCTCCCTCTCCAACAACGCAGGGATGAATTCCAGTGCAGCCAATGTATGTATCCTACACGTTAATAGGAGATTACTGAAAATGCTTAACTAATCAGCTCTTAGAGGCACTGACAGACAGCAGCTTATGTCTGGCATGAAAACAAAAATAAACTTGAGTATTCATACCCTCTAACACCAATTCCAGAGAGCAAAAGAAAAAGCAACCCAACCAGTCCTTAAGAAAATAGATCCTATTTCTCATGAACTAGAAAGGAACTCATCTTCCAAATGAAATGCGAACCACAGAATAACAGAACCAAATGCTTATTAGGGACCTGGATATATGAATTGAAGATCCTATTCCAGCTTTGGCAAAAATTGGATATGCAACTGGCCAGGAGGCATTTTAACTGTGGGTGTTCATCCACCCTTTGTCTGCACAGTCAATGGATTGTCTTCCCTTTCAAATGATTGGACATCTTGAACCAGCGATGTTACATAGTTCTTAGATCTCATGTTCTCTACCACTGTCCCCTTTTCTCTATGCTTCGTTGCCTCCAGACCAACATTTTCAAGCTCTTGCCATAAGAAAATAAAGTCAATGCACATCTGGATGTTCTAAATGACCAAGAGCTTTAAAATATTACTTAACAAATCATTTAAAGATCACCAGTAACACACATAAAAGTTGCTGGTGAACACAGCAGGCCAGACAACATCTATTGGAAGAGGTACAGTTGACGTTTCGGGCCGAGACCCTTTGTCAGGATGAACTGAAAGAAGAGCTAGTAAGAGATTTGAAAGTGGGAGGGGGAGGGGGAGATCCAAAATGATAGGAGAAGACGGGAGGGGGAGGGATGGAGCCAAGAGCTGGACAGTTGATTGGCAAAAGGGATATGAGAGGATCATGGGACAGGAGGCCAAGGGAGAAAGGGGGGGAGGGAGCCCAGAGGATGGGCAAGGGGTATAGTGAGAGGGACAGAGGGAGAAAAAGGAGAGAGAGAAAAAGAATGTGTGTATATAAATAAATAAATAACGGATGGGGTACCGGGGGGGGGGTGGCATTAGTGGAGCTAGAGAAGTCAATGTTCACGCCATCAGGTTGGAGGCTACCCAGACGGAATATAAGGTGTTGTTCCTCTAACCTGAGTGTGGCTTCATCTTTACAGTAGAGGAGGCCGTGGATAGATATATCAGAATGGGGATGGGACGTGGAATTAAAATGTGTGGCCACTGGGAGATGGTCCCATTCCCATTCTGACATGTCTATCCACGGCCTCCTCTACTGTAAAGGTGAAGCCACACTCAGGTTGGAGGAACAACACCTTATATTCCGTCTGGGTAGCCTCCAACTTGATGGCATGAACATTGACTTCTCTAACTTCTGCTAATGCCCCACATCCCCCTCGTACCCCATCCAATATTTATTTATATACACACACACACATTCTTTTTCTCTCTCTCTCTCCTTTTTCTCCCTCTGTCCCTCTCACTATACCCCTTACCCATCCTCTGGGCTCCCCCCCACCTTTTCTTTCTCCCTAGGCCTCCTGTCCCATGATCCTCTTATATCCCTTTTGCCAATCAACTGTCCAGCTCTTGGCTCCATCCTTCCCCCTCCTGTCTTCTCCTATCATTTCGGATCTCCCCCTCCCCCTCCCACTTTCAAATCTCTTACTAGCTCTTCTTTCAGTTAGTCCTGACCAAGGGTCTCGGCCCAAAACGTCGACTGTACCACTTCCAATAAGTGCTGCCTGGCCTGCTGTGTTCACCAGCAACTTTTATGTGTTGCTTGAAATTCCAGCATCTGGAGATTTCCTCATGTTTGCGTTTTTAAAGATCACCAGTGCTACTTTTGAACCTTGAAGCTGACACTGTCTCTTCCTGCCACATGTAACAGAACTAACACGATGGATGGGAGATAATAATTTACAATGGATAGTGAACTATCATAGTTAATATGTACAGTTTCAAGCGTCTGGTTCTGACATAAACATTGAATAAAAGAAATTGTCATGAATACTCTTAAATAATTACCAGATAGCTCTCTGCTAGTTTGTCCTATTTGACCAATTTTCACTTAATTTGCAAAAAATCACTTTAAAATACCCGAATACTCAAAATCAGGAGATTTAATCAGATGGCTGGCAGCAAGATACAATCAATATGCAAATTGCATATGCAAAATCAACAATTTCCTAACACCTCCCTGTTACCTATCACTTCCAATCCACATTCCACACTAGGATAAGCAGTGGAATGGTACCACACACAAATGATCGTGAAGGCTAGAGAGCTGTGGGTCAGGAATGAAGCTAAAACCTACTCCGGAGGAATCCAGGACAGCAGCTCAGTAAAATAAAGGTCTTAAAAATTTCAGAAGGAACACATGTAAAACACTGGAGGAACACTGTAGGTCAGACAGCATCTATGGAATGAATAAAGAGTTAACATTTCGAGCCAAGATCCTTCATCAGGACTTCAAAGGAAGGGGAAAGATGCCAGAATAAAAAGGTGCTGGAGGGGAAGGAGGACGAGCTAGAAGGTGATAGGTGAAGACAGGTAGGTGGGGATGAAGTAATAAACTGGAAGGTGATAGGTGGAAAACAAATAGCTGGAGAATAAGTAATCTGATAGGAGAAGAGAATGGACCATAGGAGAAAGGGAGGAAGGAGGGGCTCTGGGGAGGTGATAGGCATGTGAGGAGAAGAGGTAAAAGGCCAGAATGGGGAATAGAGGAAAATGGAAGGGGGAGGGAAAAAACTTACAGGAAGCAGAAATCGATGTTCCTGCCATCGAGTTGGAGGCTATCTAGATGGAATACGAGGTGTTGTTCCTCCAAGCTGAGAGTAGCCTCATTGTGGCAGAAGAGGCGGCCATGGACTGACATGTCGTAATGGGAAAAGGAAGTGGAATTAAAATGTTGGCCTCTAGGAAATTATGATTTTTGCAAATGGAGAGGAGATGATCGACAAAATAGTCCAGCAATTTACGCCAGGTCTCACCAACACAGAGCAGACTGCATCAGAAACACCAGATGCAGTAGATAACCTCAACAGATTCATTTGTGAAGTTTTGCTTCTGCTGTTAGGACTGTTTAAGGCCCTTAACAGAGGTGGATGGTCAGGTATAGTATATCTGCCTCTTGCAGAATTGCATGCCAGAAGGGAGACTAGTAAAGACAGATGAACAGACAAGGAGATCACTGAGAGTTATCCCTGTGGAAAGCAGAATGTGTCTCTCTGTGGGATTCTGTTGAAGATGGCAGAGATTGCAGAAAAAGCCGTTGGATGTGGAGGCTTAAGGGGTGGTGGGCGAGGGGTGCATGAAGCAGCACCAATGCAAACATCAATGTAGCGCAGAAAGAGTTGGTGAGTCTGCATGAGTACATTACAGACTCCAATACATTTAAAACATACAGCTTCCTAAAGTGAAGTACGCATAACCAATTGATGCACTTGCTTGAAATGTGCATTTTGTAGAGTTTAAAAGTATTTTGAAATCCTGGCAGATGGCTGTAAAGAAGACAGAAGGGCAACCACATTTCCACTGTGTCGCTCAGTGTCAAGAATGCATGTGTTGGTCTATCGATCAGAAGTGACCGGACAGTGTAGGTTAACAAATGGGAATTACCCCGCTTCAGTTACTCTCTTTTTCATTTTTGTCCCTACTGCTGTTATGAGTTTCAGTGTACCCAAAATTGGAGGATAAACACCCACGTCTCAAAGTTGAAAATGAATTTATTATCAATATATGTATATGTCACTTTACTCTGCTACCCTGAGATTCATTTTCTTCGGGGCATTCAGCTTAGTACACAAATAAAATAGAATCAATGGAAAAAAAACTACACACAAAGACTGACCAACAACCAATGTGTGAAAGACAACGAAAACAAATAATAATAACACATGAATACTGAGAACAGGAGTTGTGGAGTCCTTGATAGTGAGTCCAGGGCTTGTGGAATCAATTCAGTAGAGAACTGAGTGAAATTATTCACTCTGGTTCAGGAGCCTGATGGTTGAAGGGTAATAATTTCCTGAACCTGGTGGTGTGGGACCCAAAGCTCCTGTCCCTCCTTCCCAATGGCAGCAATGAGACGAGAGAATGGCCTCGATAGTGGGGGTCCTTGATGATGGATGCTGCTTTCTTGTGGTAGCTGGTGTAGATGTGCTCAACGGTGGGGCAGGCTCGGCCTGCGATGGATTGTGCTGTTTCCACACCAGGCCTTAATGCAACCAGTCTCAGGATATTCTCCACTGAGCATCTCTAGAAGTATGTCAAAGTTTTAAATGACATGCTGAATCCGCGAAAATTTTAAGTAGAGGTTCTGCCATGCCTTCTTTAATGGTAGTTACCGGCTGGTCCCAGGACAGGCCCTCTGAAATAATAGCACCAAGCAATTTACATCTATTGACCCTCTCCTCCTCCAATCCCCTGATGAGGACTGACTCACAGACCTCCATTTTTTCTTCCTCCTGCGGTTAATGATTAGCTCTTCTGTTTCGCTGACATCGAGAAAGAGGTTGTGGTGGCACCGTTCAACCAGATTTTCATCCCCATCCTACATACCGAATCATCACCACCTTTGATCCTGCCAACAAACAGTGGTGTCGTCAGCAAACTGGAATATAGCATTGGAGCTGTACTTAGCCTCAGTCATAAGTATAAAGTGAGTAGAGGGCTAAGCACACAGCTTTGTGGTGCAGCTGTGCTGATAGTGATTGTGCAGGTGTTGTCTCAAGATACAAGTGGAGAGAAATTTCAGGGATAGCTTCAAGAATAGCTTTATTCCATGACAGAAGTCAGAGTTACAATATCAGCACCACCAGTAATACTACTACTGGTCTCATCAACAACAATAAAGTGTTAATTAAAAATAAAGCAATCTAGGGATGTATTTCGCAGTGCTCCACATATGTTATGATTCCTGAAGAGATCAAGACCCAGAGAATCTACTCCCACTCTTTACATTTTTCTACTCACCTCTGCCCAAATAAAGCCTGTCAAATACCTGCTCCCACCTTAATGGCTTCAAAGCACAAGAGTGCTAGCTCGAAGCAATCATTTAAGATCTGATCTTTACCACAGCTAACTATCCATCAGCAATCAAACATCTACAGCAGAATATCAACATAAATGATTTCACGTCAAAAAGAAAGTGTTACTCATCCCCAGTACTCACATTGTACGGATTTCAGCGAATTTTTTCATCAGTTAGCTCAGACAATTAATCAGTCACCTTAACTTTCTCTCCTATCACATTAGGCGAACATTCACAGCTCTAAAGTATGTTTATTTTAGTATTTTCTCTGCATGGGAGAGACTACAATTGGAGTTTTTCTGGGCTAGATATAAAAGGGGCACACAAGTAATCCTACACAGTCTCACTTTCCTACTCTTCTACTTTAGCAATGGGTTTTCAGACAAATGCTGTGTTTCGCCTTTGTTTAATAGAGTCTATGTATCAGTGAAAGAGGTCTGGCAGACAGCTGGGGTTGAGACAATCATTTACAGGATGAACATTTCCATGTGAATAATTTGGTAAAGGAAGAGTTGACTTTTAATTGTCTGCTTAAATATTAGTCAGTTTTCCCCCTGCTCCCACTGCTCTCAAAGATATTCAAATGGCATGAAGAGAATGGATAGAATTCCCATCTGAATATGCTCTATGTCACCCGAAGCCCTTACGTCAGACTGGAGATCAGTCTGGGCAGATGTGACTAGAATACTACTTTTCTAGTCGACACGAGGACCAACTGGTCCGGACTCTTCTCCACAAGGTGGAGGTGGAGATTAGGGTTAATGGCACCTAACAGCAACTCCTTTACTTGCATCTTTGTAAACAGCTCTATTTCCATCTTTAATATCTCTATTTTTCCCTTTCAGGGTTCTTTTGAAGATCCTGACCTGGAGTTACACGCTGACTACAGTTCTTTGCGGGAATGGGACCCGTTCTTGGGTTTCACAACTGGCCGTTGTTCAACACGCCAAGGGCTTGGCCTAAGACCCAAAATCTTTAGGCACGGAAAAGGCGACGCAACGGAATTTTAACCAGCGAGTTGCTTGTTATGTATCCACCCTCACTGTTGAACAGAGGCAACTCTTTCTCCTTTATTAGGGAGAGAGAGAGAGAGCCTGTGGTACGTCAAATGCCGGGTGAACAATGTAGTCTTTGGAGTACTGCAAGTCTGTGTCTTTGCTGTTGCCTTGCTCACACTTGAGTGCTCGGTGGTGGGTGCCAATGCTTTTATTTTGCCGGTGGGTGGGGGGAATTGTTGTTTGCTGCCACTTAACGTGCAGAAAGGGGACTTTGGGGTTCTAACTTAACTGCCCTTCATTCCTAAGTGCACTCCTCTATTTTTGTGGATGGTCGCGAAGAAAAAGCATTTCAGGATGTATATTGTACACATTTTTCTGACATTAAATGTACCTTTGACACAAAGACCTCTCTCATTAATAGGTGTTTTCATCCACAAGACTGCTGCTCGCTGCTTTTCTGCACCATTCTCTAAACTATAGAGACTCTTGCGCATGAAAATCCCAAGAGATCAAGCAGTTTTGCTGAGGTACTCAAACCAATTGCACCAATTATCCTTCCACAGTCAAAGTCATTTAGAAACATTTCTTCTCCATTCTGATGTTTGGCCTGAACAACTGAATCTCTTAACCATGATCTGATGTTTTATATGCATTGAGTTGGTGCAACATGATTGGCTGGTTAGACATTTGCATCAGCAAGGTGTACAGGTGGCCACTGAATGTGTTTAGTGATGATGGATATGTACAAAAAATGCACTTGAACAGAGGGCAAAGATCTTACATGGTAACTGTCCACATAATCAACAGGACTTTATCTCGGCTATGATCTTTAAATCTCAATCCATCCTTCCAGTAAAAAGTCATCTCCTCCAATATCCCTCAATTGGAAGGGAACAGAAATTAATTGTGTAGTCAGTTGTTAATTACCGCTTTTGACACTATTTATAGATTGACAGCCATTTGGATACTCTCCTCATTATCTCAACAACTATTCCAGGTCAAATTTATAAGCAAAAACAAAAGCAGAAAGCTGACTTTTTTTAAATAAATTTAAATTGAATTAATCTGAAATGCAACAGATGTTTAAAGCACACACACACAAAGATCAGATGTGTGGAACACAAATAATGAAAGAATTAAAACCTTGCGATGATGTTGCATTTTCAAAACTTTTCATAGGTTGGCACTGCAGATGCAAGGTACTGTTACAATTATCTAATCTGAAGTGTATTCCACATCATATTTACATATTCAGCAGTTAGTGCCTTCACAAAACAAACTGAAAGCCAGAACCCACAGAGCACTGCGTGTCCAACCTCTTCAACAAAATTGTCCAAACTGTCAAAGTGCAATATTTGAACACTACTTCAAATACATTTTTAAAATTTAAATAGGTCAATTAATTATAGTTAAAGGTTTGGAGGTTCAACTCTGGAACATACTCAAGGCACACATCCTGGTAAACAGCAAGGGCTTTTCAGACCATCAGGCCTATGCCAGTGGCTAAAAGAGCCACATAGCTTACTTCTATTCCTAGATGTTGTAGGCAAATTTCTCCTGCGAATTATATACAAATGGATGAAATGTGGTCATTGGAAAGGGTTCGGTCCCAAAGCAGTTCCATTCTTAGACAATTATTAACTAGACTTGGCAGAGAGCAAGCTTCAGCCCATAAAGCTGGATCACCAATAGGACTGTAACTAATCCACTTCCCAGATTCCCAAAACACAGATGCAAGTACCTTGCCTTCTTGTTAACTCAGTCTTTGTAGTGTACCCTGTACAAAGGTAATACGGAATAGAGGTAGAGGAGTTATTAAAAATAAAAGGTATATGGGTCAAAGCAATAGTTTTCATTAAAAGCGTGAAAGCTGAGATTTCTGTAATTTGCAATGTCACTGGGCTCCCTCATCAACTATAAAATATTACAACAAGGAAGTCGGTACAAACTCACACCTGAATTACAACTTCCTAGATTTTTTTTTAAACATTTGATTGAAAAAGCATTTAACCACCAATTTCAAAGTTACATGTTTCCATTTTACATATTCCCACAGGAGGTGGTGCAGGCAGTGGGCATACTGCCAACAGGCTTCTGGAGTAACACAACACCCAGTTACTTCATGCCTAGTGCCCTTAAATAATCTACACCAAATTTTACTGTATACCATGGATCTCTTGCTCTCATGGTCTTAAAAAGTTAATTGGAAAAAGATTCACTGCCTCAAATTTGGGAACCTTATAAATTCAATACCTGCAGCTAATTTTAGACTCCATCCCATTCCTGTGGATCCAGATGGCAGACCATCTTTAAAACATTAGGAGACTGGAACAAAAGAGGGTAATCCAACATTCTTGAGAAAAAAAAATCAATAGTCATTTGTAACTACCTCGAATCCTCATGGCCAATTTCACCATTCTCTCAGGAGGAGCTAACACCACTAAGCTAAATTTGTCTCTGCACCAAATCGTATGTGGTATGGTGAATAGATACAAATGATAAATTAATCTCAATGCCCAGTGACCTTGACAGGAAGTATCGTGAATGGAGGACTCAATGGGCTTTATTGCAAATCGCACCCCCCCCCCCCCCCCCGGTCACTTAACCTGGCAAAGCTCCTGGCACAGCTTCAAGCATAAAGTGTGGGGGGAAAAAAACTGAGCAGAATAACAGATGGCAAGTGGAACTCAGGAAGCCCTTGGAGAAGTCAATAATTTTAGGGCATAAAATTACTGTACATAATCATGCCCAAGATATTTTTTTCTTAGGTTGTTAGGTTGAGCCCATAAAACATATGACTCAAAGAGGTAGCTACAATTATTTTCTGCACAATTCCCCTGATCTCTTTTTAGGCTTTTCCCACTTATTGCAGTCTTCCCTAGCCAGAGGGGTGCAAAATTGGCTTATTCCATGAAAGTTAACAATTCCAAAGCATTTGCAGCACTGATCACTTCTGGCTCGCCTTCTGAGAGAGAATTTTTCATCCTATCGCTAGGGCTAAGTGTGGCAATTACCAGCATTGTGAAGTCAATAGAGTCAAAAAGATTACAGCAAGCTGCTGATGCCAAGTCCTTCTCCATTATTTATTTAGGAAATAACTAGGCATAAGATGACTACTTCCTAGTGGAATCCTGTTAACTAAGGTTACACCTTGTGAGAAAGTGAAAATCCACAATTAAAGTCAGCCTGACAGGAACACTCTCGTGTGGTAGCAATGATGGAAAAACATTTAAGATGTTTATCAAGCCACAACCATGCATCTGCCACCTGGGCACCTCTGAGTAGAGAAACAATAGAGCTTGATTTAAATTTATTCTGGTCCTACCTCTAATAATTTGAGCTATTCCCCAAAGATCCCAGTGTTAAGCAAAACTGGGAAAGCTACTGACTCATACAACCTTTCTTGACAGAGACACATGATAGGCTGAATGGATTTAATTGCATCGCAAGTTTTCTATCATTCAATCATTAGCAGGTTTAAGACATACACATCTTACAGTGGAAACATTAACGTGAGAGGTTTCCACACACATTCTGCAGTACTGTACTTATATCAAATCGTATTCATTTCTGGGCTGAAAAGATTGAATGAAGGCAATAAATTATATTTCAGACACGCAAGAGTTTATTCACATATTTTGACTTGGCATGATGTAGTGACAAATATAATTTTATATTCAAGTTTTTTTAACCATCAACATGAATAGCAATAAAAAATAGATTTTCAACAGATGCCAAAAAGGGGAGACACCCAGGTACACTTGGTAAACATGAAGCAGATCAATTGCTTTCATAAACTAAAAACACATGCTTATGCTGAAGTGGAAGCAATACTCAGTTAAGACAGGATGGCAAAAAAAAGAGTAGGAGAGCAAGGACAGAAAGAACAGAACAATTTTGAGCAGATTAGATACTTGGGCAAGGCATACATCTATTAGAAGAAGGTGAGATACTGGAAGCTTTTTTTTTAAATTAGGCTACATTTGGAAGCATTTAGATGATGGGATCTACATTATGGTCAAGCATCAAACTGTCAATTTTTGGAAACTGTTCATGTACGAACATTTATTCAAGCAGCTAAGCACAAACAATAGAGTATGCCACCATTACACTGAAACACCCTAAAAAAAATTACCCTTGTATAAAAGGCAGCCTCGCTCTTACAAGAAACAAAGTGCTTATGCGATCAAGCTAAAAACAACTGCACGCCAAGTTCACACAAAGGAAAACACACACAAAAGAAAAATCTTGGTAGAACTCAAATGAAATTAATTAAGAACAGAGCAGCGTGCAATCATGAATAATTTGTGTACTTAGAAAACCCCACATATTTTGACTGCAGAAATTCACTGGATACATCTCTATGTCATCTTTATTGTTACTATTTTTGACAAGTAGGCCCAAATTCTTTTAGTTTTAAAAAAAAGCTTACTGGCGGTTAAATTTCCATCTTTAAATTAGCCTTCTCACTGTGTTCAAGATCACTACATAAATAGGTAAGTGAAGTGTTAATGGAGTACGTCACATTGCATTCAAGTTACTAAGTCTCATTAAAACTCACTGCATCGTTCAAATGATCTTATTACTGGACAAAAGGAAAATCTGTTTTCTTACCCAGAATCCTCCAGGAATCCTTCCAATTCATCTTTCTGTTCAGCCAAGTTAGACTCCAGATCCAGGTAGGTACCATTGTGAGATAACTGCAGAGCACAGTCATCAAGCTGCAATAAATTTTTTAAAAAGTTGATTTATCAATTATTAGAACAGTGTGTGGAAATTAGCCCAAACATCCTCCCTGCAACTTGAAAAGGGACTTGCCAATATCCACTCTACACTCAGTGACCAGTTTATCAGGTAGCTGTATACTTGCTTGTTAGTGCAAATATCTAATCAGTCAATCATTCAGCAACCAGTCAATGCATAAAAGCATGCAGACATTGTCAAGGTTCATTTGCTCAGACTGGAGAAGAAATATGATCTAAGTGACTGACTGTGAAATGATTGTTGGTGCCAGACAGGGTGGTTTGATTATCTCAGAAACTGCTGATCTCCTGGGATTTTCACTCAGAGCAGTTTCTAGAGTTTACACAGAATGGTTCTTAAAAAAAATCATTAAGTTTTAGTTCTGTGGGCAAAAGAGCCTTTCTAATAAGAGAGGTCAGAGGAGAATGGCCAGACTGGTTCAAGCTGACAGGAAAGCAACAGTGTAGGGTCATGTAATTGGAGAAACACGCATAATTCACAACCACCAACATTGAGTTGCAGTTTTGCTTCAACAGGCTGCTCTGATGTGATGACATTGTTACGTAAACACTTTTACCGCTCGTTTTTATTTAGGTTTTGGAGTTCAATAAAATCTGTTACGGGTTTCATTAAACATAAAATGTCTCACTTTGCTTTATTTGTGAAAAACTACATTTTACATTTCACTCTGTTTTAATGTTTCAATGTACATATGATAAACAAAAAGGCAATCTTCAGCTTGACAGAACTTTACTTAATCCCGTATTTATTTTCTAATCTAATAGTAATTCTCTGTACACAACTAATTTATTTGCTCATACATTTTTTTTGGTAAAAACTAATGTTAACCTTTAAGCAAAGTGCAGTCGTCTTGGAGGATTTAGAGTATAATTTGGGGAGAAGGAATAAAGAAGAGGTTCTGTAACTATTTCTGATCAATTTTTTTCAAATAAGAAAGACAACTAAGTAGTCTAAAATCAAGAATTCACTTAATTGCATTAGAATTATGTCATCTTTTCACATTGATTACATAGAACAGTAAACATTACATCACATTCTCTTGAACGCAGTCAAGAATGAAAGAAAATTGACCGAACAATATTACTAAAGGATAAATTCCATCAGATGTTGGTCAAACTGCAACAGTGAAACAAAATCCATGGTTAAATTAAGCAACTGTGATACTATAATAACAGGAGAAAGGAAGCTTAGTTTTAGCCTGGAGCACCAAAGCTCGATACCACAAAGCATAGTCGTGTCTGTGTTTACAATGGAATACTAAATTAAGAAATTTGAAGTTCAAGAGGGCAGGAGGTGAACTTGGATATGCAAGTCAGATACTCAAAGTTTCTACAAAATGCTCACAAAACAGTCCATATACGGTATCTCACTATTAAGGATTTTGAGACAATGGCTGAATTAAGGGACAACAAGGAGTGAAGAAAAATGTAACGGTAGTTGAATAAGAAATAAATCAAGATTAAAAAGTCAACGGTGGCAGTTACAAATGCAATAGCACCTTGTACTGTGGTTTCAGTAAAATTTCATTTCAGGTCACTTTGGGCATATCCTGGTGCATGTAAAACTATGGAAGCCTCAATAGTCCAGAGATGTGAGCAGAGCAGCATGCAAATGTGCTCTGGACACGCCTTCTGTAGAGGACACAGGACAATTGCAAGAAGTGGGAAAGCAATGCTGTTTATGTTGTGGAGATTGAAGGACAGAGTCCTTTGGGATAAGTGTTTGAATAGAAATAAGCAATGTGAAGAAAAAATAATAAACACTGTACAATGTCCACAAAAAGGTTCCTGCTGAGCTCTTAAAACTATTTCTGTAAATAACAGGGTTTATGGACTGTGGCCACATGGGTCCTGTCACTAACTCCAGAGGTTTGGAACGCTCTCCTAACATGGAAAGCAAAAATGAGAGGAAGGTGCAACAAGCCACAATTTATCACAAGATACTCAACGCATCTATACGAGGCGGGTAGCAAGAGAAAGCAAGTCTCAAGGTGGGACCAAGGAGGATCCCCTAGACCTACGGAATCTGTCTGTGGGTATATGTCTAGTAATGCGGAATAGAGCAGCTTTGACATGGATCATGC
Organism: Mobula hypostoma; assembly: GCF_963921235.1. Taxonomy (NCBI): domain Eukaryota; kingdom Metazoa; phylum Chordata; class Chondrichthyes; order Myliobatiformes; family Myliobatidae; genus Mobula; species Mobula hypostoma. The sequence goes on from NC_086113.1 coordinate 35,936,823, forward strand.
AGAGTCCAAACAACATTTCCAAGCAGAAATGCTAAAGTCTATATTCTAGATGAAGATGCATCTTTTACGGGATTTTCCTGCAAAACCAAAAAAAAATACATACGCTTACTTTACAGTGTGAGGGGATCCAGGAGTGCCCCTATTAACTGTTTGGAGAGAGACAGTTATCATTGATGGTTTGTTTGGAAAGGAGAGAGAGACAGAGTTACTTACCACCGATGTGTTGCTTTTGAAAAGAGAGAAAGAGAGAGAGAGAGAGAGACAAAGATTGACAGTTGGATTGTCACTTTAAGGCATTGGAAGTAACTTTGGATTTTTACTGAGTTTGGAGTTGGAGACAGCACCGAACAGCTCGAAGGTTGCTATGGTGACCAAAGGCAGATTGTTGATGTTACTTTCAAGGACTTGTTGCCTGCTTGTACTCCTTTACAGACAAAGGAAGGAGGGGCTCTTTGAATGATAGGTGACGCTCAGCCTGGTGAAATAAATGAGGACACATGATCTGGACACTGAATGAGCATTGTTGTGCCCGCAGAAAAAGTGGGTTTTTGGAGGATCGATCAGGCGGATCGATCCAAATTGCTATTCCATTGGTGAAGAAGGGGTTGACTGGTGGGGAGTTGTCTATGTGTCCACCCTCGCCTGGGTGATAGCTCCACCACAGAAGACCGGTCCCCCTGGTTAAAGTCACAGTCGGTGACTTGTAAAGGATTTCGGAGGACGACGAGAAGATCGACGGCATCAGCTCACCTGAGGACTCGACTCGACTCATATCTCTCTCTCTCTCTCTCTCCCCCCCCATCACTACTCAACTAAATACCACGAACTGAACTGAACTTTACTCAACATCGTAAGACTGTATCTTTTTACCCCTAGACTTAAAGAAGCTTGGTTTTTCCATACATATATATTCCACACTTACTTTTATATATAATCATTGCTAACCTGTTTGATTTATCTACATTTATATTACTGTATTGCGTAGTTACTAATAAATATTATTAGTTGTTAGTAATACGAGACTCCAAAGTGGTTTCTAATCCTGCTGGTTTCTTAACCCCTGTCACGGGGTATAGGACAACAGTCAAATGTCAGCTACCTGTATAAACACCTAAAATATCAAATCCAACATTGTTAAATTACTTTTTCAATTATGTATTCAAATAAAGACAATTTCTTGCAAGCTGCTGACATAGTATCTTCTGTGCCTCATTTTATGATCAAACAATTTATCTCTTCAGAAACAAGTGTTACTTAATTTGTAATATATCCAATAATGTTAATAACTAAACGAAGTGTCACTCATTTAAAGCAGACAAAAATATGCAAAGCCCTGTGATAAAATGCCTATATCCATATTCAGGTTACTTTCACCTAACTTTACACTGTTATAATGTCTGCAATTTCATTTGAACAAGAACAAATGACTTCAAAATTACTTTCAGGTTATTAAAAACAGGATGGTAACAGTAACAAGATGCTGGAAGAACTCAGCAAGTCAGGCAGCATCTGTGAAAGGGAATGAAGGGTTGGTGTTTCACGCCAGATGGCAACATTCATCTTTTAGGGTCATCTGTATTGTGCGGCAGCCACACACGAAGCCTGGGGCACAAAAATCTGCATATTTTGTTAGATTTCCAACCTTACAGTACCCGTTGAAGAACATGAAAATTTCCCAACAGTTTCAATCTTCATTAAATAGTGGAAATAATGAAAACAAAACCTCTCCTTTTAGCCAGTTTTATGAAACGTCATATTTTGTAGTTTTCTTTCTCCTATCTACCTTATCGGCCCAAGGAGAGCATACAAAATATTATGAAGAGAAATCACTCACACACTTAGTCAAGATTTATGCATAAATTATTGACTTTATAAAGATGTCACACAAGCAATGCTTGAACTCTAGAACTTGCATCAATCACATTCAGAGTTCAAATAGAAGGTTGCAGTCCTATCAAAACAAAAAGGCCATTTTTAAAAAAATATAAGAATGCTTCCCAAACTTGATGTTATATTTTGGATTGAATAATCTTGCAAATAATTTCAAATGGCCAAAACTGGTAGTGATTAATTTAATTAGTTGATTTTGCAAAGTTATTTTTCTGATAGCTACATTTAGAAAGCACAAATCAACTCCAGACCAATCTCTGACATTCCCAAGGAGTTTTTTTTTTAGTTTATAATATGATTGATACACTTGGGTAGCTTGAAAACTTCAGTGGCTTCAAGAGTTGGAATCAAACGTTGAAATTGCCCATCTGAAACTAAATGCCACTTGAAGGTAAAGATTCTCACTGAAATTTGCACCATCTGTTCCTGCTCCCAGTTGCTTTACACCACGCAGCATTTCCAGCCAAAACAATGACAGAAATCCTACTCCAATGCATCTCCTGATATTGTTCAGAACCTCCTATTGGAAAGAGGTTGGTGTCCAATTGCATGCTTCCCCACCTTACCCAATTATTGTTCTCATATTAGGTTGGTATGAAAAATTCAGCACTCCCATCCTCCTTTAGGAGAGTCAAACTTCAGTTAGCATTTCCTCCGCATCACTACTATATGAGACTTATTTGGATGCTGTGTCTGGAGATTGGAAGCACTCAAGAGTCGCAAACCTAGGTCACAATAATTTGAAAAGTTAATCTCATTTCTCTCATCTGGAGGTTAATTCATTTTGATATTGTGACTAGTTAGCAAACAGAGATGAATCCACCCAAGGTTACAAAAGATTAGGCAAGAGCTTAAATGCCTTAACATTTGTTTACTGGATATTGCTTGGGCTTCCATAATTATAAGGATGAAGTTTCTCTGGTACACCCAACTCAGATGTAGACACGTCTGAATTTTTTGCTTAGCGAACTACCTTTCCCAACACCAGCATCCAAACTTTGTTTAAACCATATCCAAATACTTCAAATTCCCAAAACCCTTGCCAACATTGGTTACAAAATATAGGCCATTTGACCCATTAAGACTGCTCTGTCAATTTTTCATGGCTGATCCTATTTTGCTCTCACCCCTAATCTCCAGCCTTCCACCACCCCATATCCCTTCATGCCGTGACCAATAAAGAATCTATCAACCTCTGCCTTAAATATACTTAAAGACTGGGCCTCCACAGCTACCTAGGGCGAAGAATTCCAGATTCACCACACTCTAGCTAAAAAAATTTCTCCTCATCTCCATTCTAAAAGGACACCCCTCTAGTCTTAGACTCTCATACCATAGGAAACATCCTAGCCACATCAAGGCCTTTCACCATTTAAAAGGTTTCAATGAGGTCACCCCTCATTCTTCTGCATTCTAGTGAATACAGGCCCAGAGCTCATCATATGTCATCATATGACATTCCTGGGATCATTTTTGTGAAACTCCTTTGAATCCTCTGCAGTTTCAGCACATTCTTTTTAAGGGGTCCAAACTGTTATCAATACCCCAAGCGAGGCATCACCAGAGCTTCATAAAGTCTCAACGTTACATCCTTGCGTTTATATTCTAGTCCTCTTGAAATTAATGCTAACATCACATTTTCCTTCCTCACAACAGACTCAACCTGTAAGTTTTAGGGAATCCTTTACAAGGATTTACCCTCTGTGCCTCAGTTTTTTGTATTTTCTCTCCATTTAGAAAATAGTCAACCCTTCAATTTCTTCTACCTAACTGCATGACTATACATTTCCCAACACCGTATTCCGTCTCCCATTTCTTTGCCCATTCTCCAAATCTGTTCAAGTCCTTCTGTAGCCTCCCTACTTCCTCAAAAATACATGCACCTCCAACCTCCTTATCATCTGCAAACTTGGCCAAAGAGCCATCAATTCCAACATCCAAATTATTGACATACAACATAAAAAGAACCGGTCCCAACCAAGACCCCTGTGGAACACCACTAGTCACTGGCTGCCAAGCAGAAAAAGCACTCTTTATTCCCTCTTTTTGCCATCTGCCAATCAGCCACTGCTTTATCCATGCTAGATTCTTTTCTGTTATACCATGCATTCATAGCTTTTTAAGCAGTCTCATGTGTGGCGCCTTATCAAACGCCTTTTGAAAATCCAAGTACACATCAACTGATTCTCCTTTGTCTATCCTGCTTGTTATTTCTTCAAAGAATTCCAACAGATTTATCAGGCAAGATTTTCCCTTGAGGAAACCATACTGACTATGGCCTATTTTATCCTGTGTCTCCAAGTACCCTGAGACCTCATCCTTAATGATCAACTCCAACAGCTTCCCAATTACTGAGGTCAGACTAACTGGCCTATAATTTCCTTTCTTCTGCCCCTCTCCCTTCTTGGAGTGACATTTGCGATTTTCCAGCCTTCCGGAGCCATTTCAGAATCTAGTGATTCTTGAAAGATCGTTACTAATGGCTCCACGATCCCTTCAGCCTTCTCTTTCAGAACTCTGGTGCATACACCATCTGGCCCAGGTAACCTATCTACCTTCAGACCTTTCAGTTTCCCCAAGAACTTTCTAGTTATGGTAACTTCACACACTCTGTGATCCCTTGATACATGGTACTTCCACCATACTGCTAGTGATGCAAAATACTTATTCAGTTTACTTGCCATTACTACCTCTCCACAATAGCTTTCCAGTGATCTGATATCCACTCTCACCTTGTATGTGAAGAAACTTTTGGTATCCTCTTTAACATTACTGGTTTGTTTACTTTCATATTTTATCTTTACTTTCTTAATGACTTTGTCTTAGTTGCCACTAGATAAATGCAAGACTAAATAAATAGATAGCAGGTACACTAGATAAATATATAGGTGCATATTGGTGCAATTTAACAATGGACTTCAGCCACCAATGAGACCAACATAAAAAGGCTTAAAGAAAATAACCTCATACATTGGAGTTTAGAGGCAGGAGATGGAGGGGGGAGGGGCGCACTGGTAATAAATAAATAATTTATTATTTATATTACCAATTCCGTCTTAGTGGACAGCGAAATATTGAAGCCTATTGAAAACACAAGTTGTGTGATTGAGGAAATAGATGAGAGCCATGAGGCATTGACAAATTGGATGGTGAGAAATGGTGGCAGAGATCAAAGGTGGAGGAAATGCAAAGACTTCCACTGCAGATCAAATAAACAGGTGTTTTTTTTAAAATGATAGGAGGTCAGCAAATGCAGAGGGTAGAGAATTCGAGTGGGATCTCAAAGGCCAATTATAAATTATTTTGTACAAATGCTTTTGAAGTCATAGTGGAATATGACTCCCTTCTCAGGAATCAGAATCAAAATTATCACCACTGGCATGAGATGTGAAATTTGTTAACTTAGCAGCAGCAGCAGTACAATGCAATATATAATATAGGAAAAAACACAACATAAAATAAAAATAATAAAAACTAATCAGTTACAGTATACATATATTGAATAGATTAAAAATTGTGCAAAAAACAGAAGTACTATATATTAAAAAAGTGAGGTAGTGTTTAAGGGTTCACTGTCCATTTAGGAATCGGATGACAGAGGGGAAGAAGCTGTTCCTGAATCGCTGAGTGTGTGCCTTCAGGCTTCTGTACCTCCTACCTGATGGCAACAGTGAGAAAGGGGCATGCCCTGGATTCTGGAGGTCCTCAATAATGGACGTTGCCTTTCTGAAATACCACTCCTTGAAGATGTCCTGGGTACTTTGAAGGCTAGTACCCAAGATGTAGCTGACTAAATTTACAACCCTCTGCAGTTTCTTTCGGTCCTGTGCAGTAGCGCCTCCATACCAGACAGTGATGCGGCCTATCAGAATGCTCTCCACAGTACAGCTATAGAAGTTTTTGAGTGTATTTGTTGACATGCCAAATCTCTTCAAACTCCTAATGAAGTATAGCTGCCGTATTGCCTTCTTTTTAACTGCATTGATATGTTGGGACCAGGTTAAATCCTCAGAGATCTTGACACCCAGGAACTTGAAACTACTCACTCTCTCCACTTCTGATCCGTCCATGAGGATTGATATGTGTTCCTTCATCTTGCCCTTCCAGAAGTCCACAATCAGCTCTTTCATCTTACTGACGTTGAGTGCCAGGTTGTTGCTGCGGCACCATTCCACTAGTTGGCATACCTCACTCCTGTACACCCTCTTGTCACCACCTGAGATTCTACCAACAATGGTTATATCGTCAGCAAATTTATAGATGGTATTTGAGCAATGATGAGCCTCACAATGACTGGTCATTGGTAAATAGAGAGCAGTGTAGTAGACTAAGCACACATCCCTGAGGTGCACCAGTGTTGATCATCAGCGAGGAGGAGATGTTATCACCAATCCACACAGATTGTAGTCTTCTGGTTAGGAAGTTGAGGATCCAATTGCAGAGGGAGGTACAAAGGCCCAGGTTCTGCAACTTCTCAAATCAGGATTGTGAGAATGATGGTATTAAATGCTAAGCTATAGTCGATGAACACCATCCTAACATAGGTGCTTGTGTTGTCCAGGTGGTCTAAGGGCGCGTGAAGAGCCACTGAGATTGCATCTGCCATTGACCTATTGTGGCAATAGGCAAATTGCAATAGGTCCAGGTTCTTGCTGAGGTAGGAGTTCATTCCAGTCATGTCCAACCTCTCAAAGCATTTCATCACTGTCGATGAGAGTGCTACCTGGTGACAGTCATTAAGGCAGCTCACGTTATTCTTCTTTGGCACTGGTATAATTGTTACCTTTTTGAAGCAAGTGGGAACTTCTGCCCGTAACAGTGAGAGGTTGAGAATATCCTTGGATACTCCCACCAGTTGGTTGGCACAGGTTTTCAGAGCCTTACCGGGTACTCCATCAGGACCTTCTGCCTTGCGAGGTTCACTCTCTTTAAAGACAGCCTAATATTGGTCTCTGAGACAAAAGTCACAGGGTCATCAGGTGAAGCAGAGATCTTCAAGCTGTAGTTCTACTCTCCCTTTCAAAGTGGGCATAGAAAATGTTGAGTGTATCTGGTAGTACAGTATCGCGGCTGTTCATGCTATTGGGTCTCGCTTTGTAGGAAGTAATGTCTTGCAAACCCTGCCAGAGTTGTCGTGCATCTGATGTCACCTCCAACCTCTTTCGAAACTGTTTCTTCATCCTCGAAATAGCCCTCCACAAATCATAACTGGTTTTCTGATACAGGCCTGGATTGCCAGACTTGAATGCCACAGATCTAGCCTTCAGCAGATGACGTACCTCCTGGTTCATCCACAACTTTTGGTTTGGGAATGTTCAGTAAGCCTTTGTAGGCACACACAAATCCACACAAGTTTTAATGAGGTCGCTAACAACTGCAGCACACTCATCCAGGTTCGAAGATGAATCCCTAAATACAGTCCAGTCCACCGATTCAAAGCAGTCCTGTAGGCACTCTCACTACTGGTGCTGCAGTCTTCAGTCTCTGCCTATACTCAGGGAGTAGAAGTACAGCCAGGTGATCAGACTTCCTGAAGTGAGGGCGTGGAATAGCACAGTAGGCATTCTTGATGGCGGTGAAGCAATGGTCCAGTGTGTTGTTACCTCTGATCTGTTGATGGTAATTGCTTACTGATTTTTTTTTTCCAGACTGGACTGATTAAAGTCTCCCAGAATGATGGTGAAGGCATTAGATAGATTACAAAGGAATGCCAGTTCTATTATGGTGCTCCAGAGCCCCAGTTTTAATTGTAACACCTCCAGAAAGATAACTATCCTGAAAAACATACAGCATTAATTCACCGGGAATGATGCCAGTGCTAAAATGCTAGAAGAGTCGCTGAGACCAGATATCACGTGAGTAGGGGAGATCAAGAACCAATTTAACTGCAGCATCTTAAGCCAAATGAGAAATAGAAACTAACTCTCGATTCAAGGTCGAGAAGGGGCAGCATAACCTCAAAAGTAGAGCTGTACCATTTCAGGGAGCAGCTTAGAGTAGGAGTTCCCAACTTTTATGCCATGCACCAAAAGCATTAAACAAGGGGTCCGTGGAGCTCGTATTGGGAACCCCTGGCTTTGAGTAATGGGGTAATGGGGAGGGTGTACACAAGAAACAAAAAACTGCTGATGCTTGTAATCTAATTGAGTTCAAATTCCATTTATATGTTATGTTAAGCAAAAACCAAGACAAAGAAGGACCAAGTATCATCGTCAATAGATAAAGAGACCAGACATAAGCGACTGAATGGAATTCTCCTATCCCCAGTAATTACCTTGCGTGTGAATTTACTTACCTTGAATTCTTCCTGGTCTACAGACACAAGAACTGAAATCAACTAATCAGTGATGCCTATGGCACAAAAACTGGGTAGCACCATCCAGCACAGCCCTTTGGGGTTGGGTCAATTTTTTTGGGCACTTTCTCTCACAAATAAACTATGATGCATTTTGATGGCAGATACAGTTAAGTAGTAAAATGCTTAAATAAATGTTTCATAGAGTTCACTTGGTGCCACATGATACTGGATTTGAATTACAAGATAATCTCAATTCATTTCCAGCTATTAAGATTTAAAGACCAGGCTTAGAAAAGTGATGCTGTACAATTGCTGCTTGCTGCCCCAAGGAATCAAGCAACAGCTTACATAGGAAAGTTTGCTCTTCAGGACAGAATCCCCTCAAAGTTCAAAGTAAGTTTATTATCAAAGTACATTTCTGTCACCAGATACAAACCTGAAATTCATTTGTCTTGCATGCATAGTCAATAAATCCAATAACCATAATATAATCAAAAAAATTGACTCAAATTGCAACTATATCCCATTACACTGAATTTCACCTTAACCCATGATCTATACAGCAATTTCAAAGTTATACTTAGAATTGTAATTTCTGCTTTATATAGGGTACCTAATACAGCTCCAAAACTCCTTGTGCATACACTGATACAGAGACTGCTGCAAAGTACCATGTTTCCCTTCCACCATCATTGCTGCAGTCCGTACCTGCATCTCCTCCATTCTCCATACATCTGCTCTCAGCCCGTCCTCCCGCAAGGGTTCCCCTCGCCCTTACCTACCACCCTACGAGCTTCCACATCCAACACATCATTCTGAATAATTTCTGTCACCTACAACAGGATCCTGCCACTTTACCAGCAAATCTGACAGGGCCATCTACTGTATCTGGCGTGGCCTCCCGTACAGCAGTGAGAAACATAGATCGGGGTACCATTTTTTCAAACATGGTTGTTCCATCCACCACCAAAGTCAAGATTTCTTGGTACCCACCCATTTCATTTCAACTTCCCATTTTGACTATTCGATCCTTTGCTTCCTCTGTCACAATGAAGCCCCTCGCTGGTTAGCAGAACCTCATCCTGTCTTGGTAGCCCTCAGTCCGATAGCATGAACACCAATTTCTTTAAATTCCAGTAATTTCTTTCCCCGTCCTTCTCTCTTTCCCCTCCCCATCATTCTCTTCTCCTGGTGCACCTCCTGCTTCCCTGGTTCATTGCACTCTCACATCAGATTCCTTTGTCTTCAGCCTGTTAACCTCTTCCACCCATCATCTGCCAGCTTCTTATTTCATTCCCCCTCTTTCACTCACCTTCCCCCTCATCCGAGTTCACCTATCATCTGCCAATTTATACTCCTTCCCCTCCCCCTTTTATTCTGGCTTCTTCCCCCTTCCTTTCCAGTTGTGATTTAGAGCTACAGCACGGTAATAGACCCTTCCAAACTAAAGAATCCGTGCCACCCAATTACAACCACATGATGAATTAACCCACTAACCAGTAGATGTTCGGAATGCAAGAGGAAATCGGGAGTACCTGGAGAAAACCCACCTGGTGAGAGTGAGCAGCTTCAAGTTCCTGGATGTCAAGATCTCTGAGGATCTAACCTGGTCCCAACATATTGATGTAGTTATAAACAAGGCAAGACAGCGGCTATACTTTACTGGGAGTTTGAAGAGATTTGGCATGTCAACAAATACACTCAAAAACTTCTATAGTTGTACCATGGAGAGCATTTTGACAGGCTGCATCACTGTCTGGTATGGGGGGGGGGCTACTGCACAGGACCGAAAGAAGCTGCAGAAGGTTGTAAATCTAGTCAGCTCCATCTTGGGCACTAGCCTACAAAGTACCCAGGACATCTTTAGGGAGCGATGTCTCAGAAAGGCAGCGTCCATTATTGAGGACCTCCAGCACCCAGGGCATGCACTTTTCTCACTGTTACCATCAGGTAGGAGATACAGAAGCCTGAAGGCACACACTCAGCGATTCAGAAACAGCTCATTCCCCTCTGCCATCTGATTCCTAAATGGATATTGAACCCTTGTACACTACCTCACTTTTTAAAAAATATACAGTATTTCTGTTTTTGCATGTTTTTTTTTAATCTATTCAATATATGTAATTGATTTACTTTTCATTTATTATGTTTTATTTTATTTATTATTATATTTTCCTCTCTCTGCTAGGTTATGTATTGCATCAAACTGCTAAGTTAACAAATTTCACGTCACATGGCCGGTGACAGTAAACCCGATTCTGATTATGGAGAGAATGTACAAACTCCTTACAGACAACAGCGGAACTGAACTGTGTTGCTGGTCCTATAACAGCCTTACACCAACTACTACATATGACACTGTGCTGCCATGTTGAAAAATCTCAGCACAAAACATCAACTGTTTACTCCCCTCCATTGATATTGCCTGACTTGCTGAATTCCTCCTGCAATTGCGTCTGTTGCTGAAGAATTCCAGCATCTGCAGAATCTTTTGCGTCTGTGATGTTATAAGGTTGCAGTACCCATTTCATATGTTGAAGCCTACAACTACAAAGCAAAGATAAAAACAAAAGAAAAAAAATTGCTGATCCTGAAAATCCAAAGTGAAGACAGAAGACGGCAATACTCAAATCAGACAGCACCTGCAAGTAAACATTTAGCATTTCAGGTCAATGAGTGCATCAGCACTCAAATGGCCTTCGCGCCATGAGGCGAATGCTGAGCAGGATTATGAGATTAGCTGCAAAAGAGGGAAGTACTACTTAACCTCAGCTATTCCCCCCTCAGGCCACATAGTCCGACAACGCATGGTTTAAATACAGACAGACCAAGAGTAATTTCTTAGGATATTTATTGTGAACATTCTGATGCTCACCTGTAGCAGATCCCTGGTTTCTCTTCTATGATTTGCCCAGATATCAGAGGTAACACAGAAATAACTTATACAGTACACTTCAATCTTTCCATAGTACTGATATATCATAACCTTTACTTTGAATAGTTAAACAAATTCTAGAAGCCTTTTTCCATGCCTTCAACTAGAGGTTTTTGGAAGTTTATGTTGCAAAACCAAAGACCCAAACAAATGAGCGGACAAAATTTCTGCTCCCTTGGTTTGGACGCATATGCTTCAGTTTATTTTTGATACAAAATGTTTAAATGGATGTCAATCCCAGTAGTCCTTAAAATTTTCAGAGGAATTAAAAAATCCACACAGATTGCACTGAAAGCAGATAAGATTTACCTGCTCTCAAAAATGGCTGCCATGACCAGCATTGGTTAATTTTTTTTAGTAAGTACAGCATAATGAATTACTTCCCACAAACTGCAACAAGGGCATCATGCACATGCACAAACCCTAATCCTATATAATTTTCAATCTGCTCCTCCCCAGTTCTTGCTACAGCAATGATATACTCACAAACAGCTGTTCACCTGCAAGGACTGAATGGTATGTCAATAGCCTTGTCTCATGTACAAGGATTTGCCATGTATTTTTGGATGAAAGCTGGAATGGTAAACGCAACATCATTGTCCAGCACACCGCCATGTGGGGTACACCTGTTCAAGAATCCAGTCCTCATCTGCAACAGGTCATAAATGTCAGACAACACCCCTAAGATTTTATAACTCACAACGTAAAATATCTCCCCATTTGAAATAAGATTTAAGCAGAAAGCCTTTTTTTCCTGCCCAATAAAAGGAAATATTTAACCCAAGAGCCAGCTGTTGCTACAAGTCAAATTCTTACTTCTGCAACATCTTTTAGAGTTTCAAGAAAACCTAAAGCACACTCCTGTAAGCCACTAAAGGACTTCTGAGCATTAGTCATTGTTGCACTGTATCAAAGGCAACAGTCAATCTGTACACAAGCTCCCGTCAGTAATACCCAACTTTGATTAGTAACACTGATCAACAGATTGACATTGTCTAAAACAGATTGCTTCAGTGTGGAATCCTCTCAATGAATTTCAAGTTCTTGCAGTTGTCAGCGTTTACGCTCTTACAGTTTCTGCGGACTCCTCTCAAAAGGTTGTGCGATAACATAAGCAACACATTAACAGCTACTGAGTTCTGTGGTTAAAGAATGAAATGGAAGCCCCAGGGATGCAGGGATAGAATGGGGATTGAGTCGGGAGTCAGTGTGTGTACTGTCCGGTTGGTGGGGGAAGAGGGGAGATGGTGGGCAAAGTGTGTCGAGTCCCTGCAAAAGGCAAATTTTATACAAATGGGCTAAGAGACATTCAATGGCTACATCCAGGTTGCCAGGAATACCTCTCCAAGTTCACTTGTGGACCTTCTTCTGTCCACAAATCTTCTGTCCTGGGCCAGTCTTTCCAGGTGTCCCTAGGTGTAGCCCATTTTCTAACATCCTTCCTCTCCCAGGCACAAGGTCTTTGGAGCTTCCGTAGCTCTGTTTATTTATTTACTTTAAAGGATAGGGATATCAACCCCATGCCCACCATCCCCTTTTTTTTCCAAAGCCAGGCTTAGTCCATGGTGGAGGTCATATACCTGCAATTCAAACAAATCCTCGTGGCCACTCTGTTTAGTTTGGGGGGGGAGGGAGTTTAAAAAGGAAATTTCTTTCCTAGTTCAACTGCTTCCCCAGTGCAGCAGTGCGCAACCTCAAACAATCAGAGACTATGAAGCACAAAGCAATGATCAAGGGGACAGAAGTGGACAAAAATGAGGGGATGCATCAGGAGGCTGCAGGAGGAGGAAACCAATTTCAACAAAGAATGTAGCTTGAGAGTTGGCCCATTCACATAACAGCCCTGAAATTATGTTAACAGTTTTACTCTCAAGGAAGAACACAGCATTTTCAGGTCAGCAAGATTTACAATCCTATTATTTGCAAATATTGTATGATATGTTATCATTGTTGGGAATGTGAGTGGAAGATTGTTGGGAGTACGTATGCTATTATAAATCAGAAGCTAAAATACAAGGGTGGGTGGGGGGAGGGAAGAAATGAAAATTAAAAATCAAAGTTCCAACTGTGCACAACTCCTGTTCAAACTATCGACTGTATAATAACATTTACGATTATGAAGAAATATTTCGGCTGTCAAAGTGCATAGGTGTTGTGCATATTTACTGAACAATGACGGATACATGACTTGCCTTAATAGGTGCCATGTCAATTGTTTAAGTGAATAATGGGAAAGCTTATGGCAACAAGTCCTGATCAAATGGCCTTTTGCAGTGGTTATTTCCATTTTTAATATTTTATAGTCACTGTGCTGCAGTGAGAAAAGTATAACATACAAACATGACAATAATTTAACAAGCTTAATTCCATCTCTAGGCTGGTAGAAGAGTTTAAAATGGAAAAATCATGCATGATACTGTATCCTGAACATGGTTTATTCTAATTTTAAAAGTGTACAGAATTAAATTAGGTGATCCCACAGCAATACAAAATAACTGTATCTGCACATTGTTACTCACTGAACGTCCAGTTTTTAAAAACTTCAGCTGGCTCAGCCAGTGATAATTTCTATTCCAATTGGGGTAAAGATTAAAACAAGACCAGTTCCCACTTGGCGAGGACGCCTAACGTTAAAAATCAAGGAAATTAGAACTGGGTGATCTAGCAGACAATAACTCTAGCTGGTTTCTTGTTTTTAGTTCATAAGAGTGCATGTCCGTCTGCCTTGAACACACCAAATCTGATCCCACAGTTCTCAGTTTACATTGTGACTCACCATTTTTTTGGCTCTAATCTGGTTTTGGCTTGAAAACTAAAGATCCCTGGCTCCACTTAGACTTGACCGTCTAAAACTATGGCCTGGCCAATAGTAAGCACAACCCAATCAGAAGAGAGAAGTCAATCTTCTAGAGAGTTTAGGTCAGCATATGTATGTGAAACCTACCCAAATTAAATTCCTGCCACCTCCACATTTCTCTTACACATTGAAATAGTAATTCTGTCGAGCCCCTCAAGATGAAACACTAAGAATTTGTTTTTCACAACTAAACTCTCATATTGGACTTGCAATTCAAAACAGAAAAGCATGGGTGGGGGGGGGGGGTGTTGAACTGCTGGTGTTGATTTGAGTCTTGCTTTCCCAGTGAGAGCAAGAATTTAACTTTCTTCATTCAAGCCACAATGCTGCACTGAATGATTGTTGCAGGGTGTACTTTTAGTTAAGACACAATTACCAATTGTTCACATGAGACAACAATTCTTCAAGGCCAACCTTTATCAACTATAATCATAACCAAGTACAATCCAACAAATAAGAATATATATTATTTTCAAATGGCTATGAGGCTAGGTCAGTGACAAGCACGAGGAACCATAAAGCTGTTAGCAACAACCCGAGAATAATGTCCAGGCAGCTGGAGAAAAATAAGTTGGAGAAAGTGCAGTGGGAATATCCAAAAAGGACGCAAGTAGGATACTGCACTGTGCATCAAAGGCTAGTAACTTGTTGAACAATTTACAATTTTTGGATTAGGAGAAAGAAGACGGAGTGCAAAGTGCTAATAATATCAAAAGACCATAGACCCATTCTGAGATATGTGCAGTAGATAACTGATCAAGTACAATGCAAGATGAAGACAGTCAAAAGACAACCTGCTGGGTGCAGTCAACCAGAGATCCCAGAGTGAGGAAAGAGGGGACTTAAAACAGTTTAACATTAAGACATCCTGCAAGCTCAAGACTCTAAAAGGGAGAGGAGATATGTGAGATTCTTGCAGTAGATTAGAGCAAGTGACATTCACCCATACCAGGTTACTCGGTGCGACATTAGTCTATATTACAGGAAACATTAAGTGAGAAATTGCTGATGTACAGAATTTTGACAGTTACTTAGTGCTTCCACTTTTAAAAAATGATCACAACAGCAATCGTCACAAAACAAAAAAAGACACTTTTCTCCTCTATTCCATCACTACCTCTGCCACCAAGAATTAAATAATCTAGAGGAGTTTAGCACCATTTAAAACTAATTCTAGAAAGATGACATAGAGTAATAAGAAGTGGTATTCCCAGACATTTATCTGTTGATATTACACTTAAAAAGGAACTAAGTGAAGATGCTACATATCATAATAAATTATTCTTGGATCAGTTAGGAAATGCAATATTGGAAGTTCCCTTCATTTGGAAACATGCAATTTTTATTTTGAAAAACTATCTTCATTCCTGGTACCTTTACAAAGCACCCATGTTTTTAAAAATATCACATGCACACATCAGGTGCAAGGGAATTGTCAAAACCTTGGTTGAAATATGGCATATTCTGATCCAGTTGATCAAACACACACAAATAAGTTTTAAAATTCTGATTTGCACATCACCAGGGACAGTACTGAGAACGTCCAACAGAAACTTTACAAGTTGCAGAAACACGTAACAAGACTGTCAACATTCTAACTCTCTGAGACTTCGTAATATAAAAAAAAACTGTGTACCGGATCTAACAGTGTCTCGGCCGTGTACTGTACTCCTTTCCACAGATGCTGCCTGGCCTGCTGAGTGTCTCCAGCATTTTGTGTCTGTTACAAGGACATCAACTTTCTTTAGTTTGTGAACAGATTCCTCATGATATATGACACCATACAGTAGGTTGAAGTGGTAAACATGTGGACATCTATTGCGTGAATTGCAAGAAAAAGTTTTAGGAGATTGCATAAATTCCTATCATTCAATTCAGTTTTCCCTCATATAGTGCAACTCCAGAAATTAACCTTCCAACAAACAGCGAACAGGCCTTTCTGACCAACCAGCTTACAGTCCCCTGTTCCATTAATTTTAACATGTTTCAATTTTGTGTGGCTGTCAAACTTCTCCATGTCATTCGTCCCAGATATTTTTACGATTTTGCCATATATACCCTATTCTAGCAGAGCACCATTGTGCATCCTGAACTGCTGTAACAATGCCTGGTATGGGGATTTCAAGGCAACTGACAAGACCCTGCAATGAATTGAGAGAACTGCTGAGAGTCATCAGGGTCTTCCTCCCCACCTTCCCCCTACCCCCAGATCTGAACATATACATTTGAAGATTCCTCAGCAGTGTCACGGACCCCCTTATCCATCCCATAATCTCTTTGACCTTCCAGTCAGGCAGAAGGCACTGCAGTACAGCACAAGGAGTGTTGGGCTGGCTAACAGCTTCCTCTCCCAGAGACTTCTGAACACCATGCTACCACCCAGTACACGTTATTTACGATGGAGCCAGCAGCTGTACACTGTTCTATATTTAACTATGTCATATATATGTCATTGTCAACTTGCACATTTACAGAATATTTTTATCTATTAATATTATGGCATTAACATTTTATGCGCAGTACGTGATGTACACGTACACACAAACACAATGTTCTCCACCCTTGGCCGCAGAGGAATGTTGCTTCGCCTAGCTGTATGGTTGAATGACGATAAAACTTGAACTTGACGTTTGTGAGACACTTAAACAAACCAGTTAACTTTCTGCCTTGCATTTCTGGTCAGCAGTTTTGGATTCTCCCACCAGTGGGAACTTTCACATCACATTTAGCCTGTAATGACTTCTATCAAATCTCAAATTTATCCTCTTAAAAGTCTAATCTTTACCAAGCAGCTGTCACTCTCAGTTCTAATATTCTCCTGGAGAGTATGTTTGTACAGTATCAAAGCCAGCGCTGTGTCCAATATTCCCAAGTGCATTATAGTGGCATACAGCACACAAACAGGTCCTTTAGTTCACATCAACCACAAAACCCGCATTTATACCAATTCCAATTTATCGTCTCCCACATTCTCAACTCCTATTAGATCCTACCACTCATGTACAGCAAGTAGCAATTCACTGTGACCAATTAACCTACTGCCCCACATGTTGCTGGGGTGATACGGGAAACCAGGGCACCAAGAAGAAACCCATACATTAAGAGGAAGAATATTCATACTACATACAAACAACAAAAGGTCAGGGATGAACACAGGTCAACTGAGCTGGCGGGGGAGGGAGGGGAAAACAATTCTACTCACTGCAGCTGTGTGCTCCTAGCTTAGGCCAGCCATGTCCAACTTAAGAAATATTGCAGTTATGGAATGTAATACCCTTGGAAACCAAAAGTCCTTCATTTGCATTCACAGCTTCCTTTGCAACACTTTGCTTTCTTCAGTTGCTTTCATATTTAATTCTAGGAGACACATTCCTACTTTTCAGACTCATTAACATCCACACTTTTCTTAAAACTGGAATAATGTAAGACTGGGCTCGTACAGATATTAGGAATCCTCAACACTTGCATGTTTCTTTTTCCATTACTTAATCTTAGTCAAGACTGACTAGTTATTAAGCTGGAAGGTCTCATCTGAGGATTTATTACTTGTGAACTGGAGATCTTAATGACTCGAGGCAGTGCTAAATGGTAGCTGACAAACAAAAATGCCAGTATCCTACAGGAATAGATTTTTAAGAGGGCTGGCAACTAAGCATAAGCAAAGATATGCAAAGAGTTTGACTGTATTTAACATGCAACACCTCATTCTTCCCTCATTTTGGTCACTGACTCCACATTACCACACTAGATTCAGAATGCGCAAGATATAAACAGATACATGAAGTGTGTGGCAAAAACTACCATTAGGGGCCTCCAGTTTTTAACAAAATGATACTGATATGTACCAGTAGAATACATACTCCACTGTGCAACTAGATGTGCTAAATATAGAAAAATGCTAAAATCTTGCATTAAAAAATGTTGAAACTACAAAACTTAATCTGGGAGAGGTCATTTGTGGGCCGGATCTTGTACTTACTTGTACATTTATCTGCAGTCAGAAAAATGCAGATAAATTTAGTTTTCTGTCTCCACTAGACCACTTCCCAAATTTTCTGCTTTTATTTCAAGTTTCCAGTATCTGCCATATTTCATTTCTGTTCTGAAGAGGATTTCAATGTCTGCTACTGGTTCTCTAGATACCCAACATCTCTCAGCTCAAGCCGCCGCACTGTTGACCCAATGTCTTGGCTGAGGCTCAATTTGGATTGGGGGGGGGGGTTGGAAATCAAATAACGGCAGGAAACATTGTTTAACGATTCACACTGGGAGCAAATTCCACAGTTTAGAATCCAAGACTTCTTTTGATCACAACTCCAAATCCAAGTATTTCATATAAAATCCAGGGCTGCTAGAGTCAATTCCTAACCACCATTATTAGAAACATCCTGCTACTGTTATCACATTTCACAATTTAAAAATATTTGAATTCTCTTACCCAGATGTGTTGAAATAAAGGGCAAGCCTTAGCAGAGTAAATTCAAACATTACAAATGCATTTCACGTTGCTTGAATTCATACTTCCAAACTAGAATGCTGGTTTTTTTGTTAACCATGCACACATCTCTTGTGTGAATCCAAGAGGGCACACAACTAGGATTTTTTTGATAGACAGGCATATTCAGTACAGAGCTATCAGGTTCTATAACTTGCTGCATGAATCCACCACTAAATCTCCAATCATTACCAGCTCTTTCATCTTCATTAAACCTCGATTCACCACACACAGAGACTAATTCCATTTTGTATGATGTGTACCGTATATGGCCCTTGGATTTTGTGCCGATACATAAACAGAGCAGATTAGGGCTAAAACTACAATCACAAATTAGTTCACTGGAACAGGGTTTTTCATCTTTTCCTTCCCCTCTGAGTTTTTTTTTCCCCCCAGAGTCACAATTTAATGCAGGAAGTACAGGAGCCTTGGGTCCCACACCACCAGGAGCAGTAACAGTAACAGTCACAGTCATTATCCTACAACCACCAGGCTCTTGGTCCAGCCTGGATAACTCCACTCACGTCAACACTGACCTGACTCCAAAACCTACAGATTCACTTTTAAGGACTATAACTCATGTTCTCAGTATTATTTATTTACATTTTTATTATTTGCACGGTATCAGTTTTTGCACATTAGTTGCTTGTCAGTCACTATGCATAGCTTTTCATAAATTCTTTTTTTTCCTGCAAATGCCTGCAAAAAATTAATCTCAAGGTAGTATATGGTGAGTGGGCACGTGGCCAAGTGGTTAAGGCATTGGACTAGTGACCTGAAGGTCGTGAGTTCGAGCCCCAGCCAAGGCAACATGTTGTGTCCTTGAGCAAGGCACTTAATCACACATTGCTCTGCGATGACACTGGTGCCAAGCTGTATGGGTCCTAATGCCCTTGGACAACATTGGTGGCGTGGAGAGGGGAGACTTGCAGCATGGGAAACTGCTGGTCTTCCATACAACCTTGCCCAGGCCTGCGCCCTGGAGAGTGAAGACTTTCCAGGCACCGATCCATGGTCTCGCAGGACTAACGGATGCCTTATTATTATATATGGTGACATCTGTACTTTGATAATAAATTTAATTTGACTCCGAATTGTTTTGCTTTTCCATTCCCCTGCATCTCTAATTGCCATTCAGGCAGGTTGGGCTCGTCAGCCTTGGAGAAGGAAAAGTGATTTTAAACCTCTGCGGCCTTGCGGCCATACCCATCCAAAGAAAAGGCTTTGGGAGTAAGGCCAGAGGAAGAAATCCGGAGCTAGAGTCCCTAAGGCAGTTTGATGTTGTTTATAACTTCACTCTGGCAACCTCTGCAACGACACTGGTGCCAAGCTGTATTGGCGCTTGCCGTTCCCTTGGACGACATCACTGACGTGGAGAACGGGAACCTGCTACATAGGCAACAGCCTGTTCTTCAAATCTTCCCGCTCAGGCTTGAGCCCTGGAGAAGACACAGTCCACCTGAAGAGCAAACCCATGGACCCCTCAATCGACGGCTGCCTGCATTTGCCATCCGAATGCATTAAAATTACAAACCATTTGCAAAGGATTCCAGTTAATTGACCCACCAGTTAATCAAGACAGTCATTTATTTGGGACAACTCTTAAAGATCAAAAACTAAGTCAAGAAAATAATTGATTCTCTTTGCTTATTTGGGACAATCTGCCACTTAATAGGGACAGGAGACTGCTGCCCAACAGCTTCGAACTAGCGGCAGTCACATACACCTGTGTGGCTATTAGACACTACGCCGTGCTTAGAGCAATCAGTTTTTAAACTAGCGTCAGTCACATGTGCTCGAGTTCAAAAAGCAGTGATTTTCGTCACTGATAGTTGGCGAGAAATAAGCAGACAGTTCAGAACAGTTTTGCTCGCTACTGTTTGAAGCATTCAGGCTTGGAGATGCCAGAAATGGCAGGGAGAGGAAATGACAAATTTCACGACACAAACCTGATTCTGAAACAATTTCACTACATTAGGAACCATGAAGAATCTGAAGATATCAACAATCATCTTGAATGTTACAAATAAAATGAAGATTTGGAGGACGCAATCATTTATTTGCGCTAAGTGTCTGAGCTGATTTTGTTCACTTAGTCTATCAAAAGAGCAGAGCAGAGGAATAGGAACTCATACATAGTTGGTTATGTATTGCTAGTGTTCTAATTTGTTCTGAGTTTTATTTAAATACATAAACTGTAACTCTATTGTTAAAGGGTAGTTTGTCTTTTTTCTTTAAAAAAATACCTTTTAAATAGTTCCATGAAAGTTCAGCTAATTGAGACAACCGCATAATTGGGACAAAATATACTGGTCCCAATTAACCATAATCCACTGTAATTATATAAGAAAAAGTACACCAAACTTTATAAAAGGAAAGCAGACAGCTGAATGACTAGAACAAAGTGTAATGGAAAAAGAGCAATTGGCCAGTAAAGATACAGGGCTTAGATACACAGTTTTGGAACACAAATAATTTTGAAAGGAAAAGAGTCATATACTTGGGGTGCAATGACCAAAATTTGAGCCACAGCTCATATTAGCAATAACAGCAATATTCTCAGATTATCTGATTCTAAAAATTCCTGAAGCTATAAAAAGGGTGTGGAACAAATGGGGAAAAAAAGTGACAAGATCCAAGATTTAAAAAGCAACTTCATTAATCCACTGGGATCAAACTTGTCAAAAAAGTGTAGTAAGTGCAAATAGTAGTTTCACTGAGAGATACATTGGATCATGTACTGCTTACATACTAAATGATGCACAAGAACCTACTGGAATAAACCAGCTATTTTCCCAAGTTACTTGCCTTCCCACACATTATTCCATGAGCATACATTTAATGTGCTGATGACAAGAATGGAATGAAAAAGTGATGCTGCCAAAAGACATTTGAATGATCAGATACTGCCAATGGCACAGGAAACTGCACAATTAGACACTTCCACTTGACATAAAAAAATCTTAATCAAGTACAGAAGAGCAGTCAATGCTGACCATCAAATACGAGGCATATAATTATTAAAAGTTGGGACAGAATTTCTAACAAAAACCAGTTATGTCAGAAACTTTGTTAGTTATGATAAAACTTCAAAAGGAAACATATTCAATACAAAGCTATGAGAGCATATTGCAATTATGCTAATTAGGCAGAATTTCAACAGTACATAATACACATAATTAGATGCATTGATGCAGGGTCTTCAAAGAATGTAGAAATCAAATTCAAAACAGGGAACTTTAAAAAAAAAAGTCAGTCTGAACCACTGGTGATTATGTAGTTCCATTGACAAAACCTAACCCAAGAGTAATTTTAAAACTTTCCTTAAGAGTTGCAGGATGTTGGTGTGGATATTTGTGGGGTTTAAACAGATCGGTAAATTCCAACCAAATTTTGACCAGAATGTAAAAAGTCACCTAAAAGGGGTGTATGGACAAACAGCAGTAACAGATCTGGAGTTCTGATACCAAGCCCACATTATTCCAGCAAGTTCAACACTAAAAAAGTGCCAGAAAACGCTGCCTGCTTGCTGATATTTTGGGGATCAGAATCCATTTCAACTCCTGAAAGTGCCTCTTGCCGCAGTGTTTTAGATTACATGATGGAATAAAAATCAATTATGCCAGTTCTCCCGGCAAAGGCAACACCAATCAGGAGTGAAATCCGAAGGTAACTGGTAGAAACATACATAATTCGCAACCACCAACATTGAGTTTGGGTTCACTTAAAGAGGATGGTTTGATGGGATGACTTATTACATGAAGTTGTTACCGCATTTTTTGTGTTTAGTTTAATTGGCGGTTTATTTGTGAAAACCTATGAAATCATGTACATAAAGACACATTGGTCAAGTGATTAAGGCATTGGACTAGTGACCTGAAGGTCGTGAGTTCGAGCCCCAGCCAAGGCACTGTGTTGTATCCTTGAGCAAGGCACTTAATCACACATTGCTCTTACACGACACTGGTGCCAAGCTGTATCGGTCCTAATGCCCTTCCCTTGGACAACATTGGTGTCGTGGAGAGGGGAGATTTACAGCACGGGCAACTGCTGGTCTTCCATACAACCTTGTCCAGGCCTGGGCCCTGGAGAGTGAAGACTTTCCAGGCGCAGATCCATGGTCTTGCAAGACTAACGGATGTCTTTATTTTAAAGGCACATTGACTAGATTCAAAAATCTCACAGATTTAAGATGTCATTTCTCATGATGAACAAAAGACATGCTGTTAACTATCACAGCCAATAAAATATGGCCAATTTGATTAAAATGTTCCTTAAATATTAAAGTGAATTGTAAGAATGTACTTATTGAATTGAATTTATTACTTACATATTTCACATACATGAGTAAAAATCTTTACGTTACATATCTGCCCAAAGTGTTTAATTTATAGCCATTTGTAATAAACAGTATGTACAACAGGACAGTCAATATAACACAGAAATGCAATTGTACAAGTGTGAATTAAGCAGTCTGATGGCCTGGTGGAAGAAGCTGTTCTGGAACCTGTTGGTCCTGGCTTTTATGCTGTGGTTCCATTTGCCGGGTGGTAGCAGCTGGAACCGCTTGCAGTTGGGGTGACTTGGGTCCCCAATGATCCTTCAGGTTCTTTTTACACAGCTGTCTTTGTAAGTGTCTTGAATAGTGGGAAGTTCACACCTACAGATGCTCTGGGCTGTCCGTACCACTCTCTGCAGAGTTCTGCAATTGAGAGAAGTACAGTTCCCATACCAGGCAGTGATTCAGCCAGTCAGGATGCTCTCAATTGTGCCCCTGTAGAAAATCCTTAGGATTTGGGGGCCCATACCAAACTTCTTCAACCGTCTGAGGTGAAGGAGGTGCTGTTGTGCCTTTTTCAGCCAGAATGTTCAGATCATGTGAGATCCTTGGTGATGTTTATGCTGAGGAATTTAAAACTGTTCACCCTTTCATCCCCAGATTGATTGATGTCAATAGGGGTTAGCCGGTCTCCATTCCTCCTGTAGTCCACAACCAGCTCCTTTGTTTTTGTGACATTGAGTGAGAGGTTGTTTTCTTGACACCACTGACAGGTTGACGACTTCTCTGTAGGCTGCCTCGTTATTATTTGAGACTAGACCAATAAATGTAGTATCGTCAGCAAATTTAACTAGCAGACTGGAGCTGTGAGTCGCAACACAGTCATGGGTATACAGAGAGTAAAGGAGGGGGCTTAGGACACAGCCCTGAGGAGCATCTGTGTTGAGGGTCAGAGGGGTAGAGGTGAGGGAGCTCACTCTTACCACCTGCCGGCAATCTGACAGGAAGTCCAGGATCCAGCCACACAAGCCAGAGTAAAGGCTGAGGTCTCTGAGCTTCTTGTCAAGTCTGGAGGGAATTATGGTGTTGAATGCTGAACTGTAGTCCAAGAACAGCATTCTCAGGTAAGCAACCTTCTTCTCCGAATGTGCAAGGATGGTGTGTAGAGCTGTGGCTATTGCGTTATCTTTTGATCGGTTATGCCGGTAGGCGAATTGTAGGGGGTCCAGATTGGGTGGTAGCATGCTGCAGATGTAGTCCTCCACCAGCCTCTCAAAGCACTTGCTTAGTATTGAAGTGAGTGCAACAGGACGCCAGTCGTTCAGACAAGTTACCTTAGTTTTTTTAGGTACAGGGACAATGGTGGACATTTTGAAACAGGAGGGCACTCTACACTGGGAGAGGGAGAGATTAAAAATGTCTGTAAATACACCTGCTAGTTGCACACATCCTGACTACCCACCCTGGGATGCTGCCCGGTCCTGCAACCTTGCGACTGTCCATTCATTGGAAACACCTGTGTACTTCAACCTCAGAGATGACCAAGGTGCAGGTCACTTTGGTGGCTCTCTTCGGGGACTCAGTGTTGGCGATATCGAACCAAGCGTAAAAATGATCTGGGAGAGAGGCAGCGACATTGGTAGCACTGCTGCTCTTTGCTTTGAAGTCTGCGATGGTGTGTAGGCCTCGACATAAGCTGCATGTGTTACTGGTGGAGAGTTGCGGCTGGATCTTGTCCCTGTATTGTCGTTTCACTGCCTTGATGACTTTGCGCAGATGGTAGCTGCATTTACTGTGCAACTAATGTGAATATTTCTGAATTCTGTCTTGACACATCCATATTTCAGTAAAAAATGTTCAAATAATTAAAAGCCCACCTAAGCTTTAAGCTAGACCTCAAACTAGTTTACTGCAAGCCTAAACTGGTACTATATACCGATGACTCAGAAGGAGTCGAGCTAAAATCTCAGAGTCAAAAATAAAGTGATTAAGCCTCTAATACAAAAGGCCCAAAAGCAGAGAAACTTGTTACTCTATGCAGGAACCAAAAGAAGCAAGGTTCCAATAGCGAACAAAGCCCAACGCCCTCATTAAAAGGTTTTGCACCCTGAAAAAGAAGTAGCCTATGACATTACCAAATTTGGATAGAGTCCCATGTAAAACAGACCTATTTAAAGGTCAACAATTTTTAGCAATTATGCAGACTAAGCTACTTGCAGTGCCAGAACTTTACTCAAGAAGTAGTTAATTTAAGTTAGAGGATGGAGACAAAGTAATCTACCACTTGAGAAGGATAAATCTATTGACAAGGCTAGAAATCCCACGAATGCCACAGAACTGTTGTTCAATCTTTTACTACGTTTCTACCAGACTTCACCATGCTGCAACAACTTCTGAACGAGACTGGTATGGCAGCAGGGAGAAGAGCAGAATATCTGCAGGGCAAGTGACAATGACACTGAAGCACGTCAACAAGGATTTCAGTTATGGATCTGAGCTACGCCGAGCCAAATGTTGAGCAGTCCTCAAGGAAGGAAGCAGACTGAACCAGAAGTGCTTCTATGGACAAAGTGCAGACACAAGACAGAAAAAACAAAACGAGGAGAAAATAGAGAAAAATAGTGTCAGAAAAATCACAGGGTATATGCAAGGCCGGAGAGACCGGAAAAATAAAAAGGACTGCACAAAGACATTCAAAAACACTATTACAAGAATCGACAGAAGTCCCATTATTGGTGCAAGTTATTGCAAGGAATCAGTCACAATCTAATTATCCACAGGCTCCATGAGACCCTCACTGGTAAATGTCCCTTCTTTAAAAGTCTCCAGAAATCATCCCTTTAGTGACATCTTATTAAAATGGGTGCAAGACTGTCACAGACTTAAAATAAAATACAGACATCCCACCCTGCAAAAACTCATTTCAGGGAGGTAGCACCATCAATTTGTGGGAGACTCCAGGAACTTCCGGGAGAGGTGGGATGTCTGCAATAGAGCAGCTCCTTAGCAGCTAGTCAGCTAACTTAAATAACATTAGCTATGCTAATGAATGAATGACACCTGTTAAACTCACCTCAACATGTCTTTTACAGTCTTAACCCGCCATGGGCAATAGAAAAGTCACTGTTGCAAACAGTGCAGCCAGCAACACTGTCATTATTTTTGACCCCTATTAGGCAGGGGTACACTTTAAGGTAGTCTGGGGTGATGTACCTTTTATATTTTTTTGGAACACTCTGCCATGGCGCGCTCTCGCTCCCTCTCGCTCACGCTCTCTCTCTCGTTCTCAAAAAAATTGATTTCCGTAATATTGTATATAATTTGAGGGTATCAGGGAACCACTATTAATATGCAGGAGACTCCTGGAACTTCCGGGAGAGGTGGGATGTCTGAAAATATATCCTGTTACCGCAGCCCCTAAATTAAACTGCTACCACTCAACATTGCTGCTCTTGGTAAGATAGGCTACATAAGCTTCAGTGGAGGAAGGACATAAATGAAGACAAGTGGGGCAGGGTCATTCTAAAAGGAAAGCCCATTAAAAATGCAATCAAAGTCAATCACAGCAGGTATTGCATTCCAGTTCTTGACTTATCAATCAATTGCAGTTGTGCTATTGAAAGCATGTTCTGCAGTGCAAGGACAGAATATAAAGTGCAATGCTTTAATTACCAACAAATTATAAAAATGCAATAAAATATGGTCAAGTATACAAAAACATTTACCATTAATCTCGCAAGTCATTCTCTCAGATCTTTTTTAACCAAACAACTGTCTTTCTGCTCCCTTTTCAAGCAGGTTCTTTGATTCAAGTATCTTAAGCTGCTTCACAGAACAAAGGAAAAGTTTGAAAAGAACCTCCTTCTTACTACAGAAAGAATCCTATTGCAGTGAGTTCATTTACAAGATTCCACCACCTTTCCCCAAACCCAATTCCTTCCATAATGCAAGGTGGCTTTCCTCCTCTAGAACTGCTGTGTTTCATAGTTTTTGTAAATGCCTTTAAAGGAGGGCCTGTTGCCAAGTGTACTTCATACAATTGCATCATCACAACTGACGTCAAATACTTCAAAATTCGTTTGTTGCTCCCTATAGATTTCAGCTAAAGCTAAAAAAACTGCTTCCTACTTTTCATCCGGCATCCATTATCCTCATCCATGTTCAACCACCAATACAATGCTCATCTCCAACCCATCAGTAAGAGACAACATAGGTAGTTTCCACATACTGCTTGGACAAATGATGGTGTTAAGTTCAAAATGTTTGTACTAACTACATTTGTCCCAACATATTAACTCCCATTAATGAAAGGAGAGATGATGAAAATCATGTGACCCAAACAGTAACAAAGTCAAAAATGAGGAGTCAAAAATGGAAATGCAAGTTTTTTTTTTGAAGAGCCTGATTACAATGACTGAAACACCTACAACGTAGTATTTTGACACAGAAATCAGAGTCAAACTAGACAGATAGAGATCTGGATGAAGTTATTTTTGAGTAATACGTCATTAAATGAATAGCTCTTAAAGCCCACAAATATGTCATACACCAAACAACACAGCATTGAATTGAAAACCAGATTCTTAACAGATGCCCATATCAATACACAGGAGGCACTATATCAATGCACTGTCAACAGTCAAAGTAGCAGATTTTGAATATGATGCAAAACTCAAAATCTATCATGCCCTTGCTCATTACCCACATTTCTCAATTTCCCCATGTCTCAAATTTAAAATTCACATCTACTTTAAAACAATGTCCTCATTTAGATCCTCAAGATCAGGGGTCCCCAACCTTTTTCGCACTGTGGACCAGTTTCATATTGACAATATTCTTGCGGACCGGCTGACGGGGGGGGGGGGCGGGGTAGGGTTGCCAACAGACAACAGTAGCAGTCAAATACGTTGGGTTTACCCCAAGAAAGACTACAATGACCATGAAGCCTTGCGCGGGCACCAGTGCGCATGCATGACTTTATGTGCCGATTTTTTTCCCCTACAAATCGTTTTTTGGGGATTCTGTTCCGGGGGGGGCGGTGTTAATCATGACCGGAATATAGGTGATGTGGCTAATATACTCAATTTCGTTTCTAAACGGGTTTATCTAACGAATTTAATATTAAACACACAGCGCATATTTTCCTCGCATAAATATAGTGATAAGTCAATTATCAGGGGAGCTTGAAGTAAGTGTTGAACGAACTTCCAGTAGAAGTGGTTGAGGCAGGTTCGATATTATCATTTAAAGAAAAATTGGATAGGTATATGGACAGGAAAGGAATGGAGGGTTATGGGCTGAGTGCAGGTCGGTGGGACTAGGTGAGAGTAGCATTGGGCACAGACTAGAAGGGCAGAGATCGCCTATTTCCGTGCTGTAATTGTTATATGGTTATGTAAGTCAATAGCATCATAACATTTTAAGTAACGTTTGGATATTAAACATGCAGCACATATTTTCCCCGTATGAACATATAAAATCATTGCAACACACCAATATCGCTGAATCAGTGGGAGCCCTGGGCTTGTTTCCCTGCAACAAGACGGCCCTATCGAGGGGTGATGGGAGACAGCGATCCTCGAAGGGGGTTCCTTATGTCCAGTCTATTCTGCAGTTTAGTTTTTGTTGCATTCATTGCAGAGAAATGTCGGAAATGGAAGCAACGTCTTCAGTGCTTTCGTGGCTATCTCAGGATATTTAGCCTTGACTTTGGTCCAGAATGCCGGCAGAGATGTTATGTCAAACATACTTTTCAGCCCGCAGTCATTTGCAAGCTCGATCTCCTTCTCGCGCTGACATGGATGACACGCGGGTAATGACCTCGCATGCGTAATGGCTCAACAGTGGGCATGACAGGGAATGAGGAAAGGTGCAGCTGACCCATATCGCTAAATTATATCATTTCCTCGCGGCCCCGTAGTGTATGCTTTGCGGCCCGATACCAGTCCGCGGCCCGGTGATTGGGGACCGCTGCTCAAGATAAAGACAGCACCAATTTTCCTCAACTCTCCTTCATTCCACCAAAGCATCCCAGATTTCAGAAATCTAGGCATACAGTCAATCTGCCTCTCAATCTTCATGACTTTTTCTTCTTCAGCTTTCTGAAGTTTTAGTCACCAAAATAACTAATTTGCCAAGTCTTCTTTTCTTCCCCATTCCCGTAACCCTCTTCAACCAGATACATTTTTGCCTTTGACTAATAAAGAATCTACAGTTATCAATTATCTCACTTGGACCAGATATTTAAGCATTGCTAGCCAGACTGATAAACTGAAGGTTAGTTAACAGAGAGCCTTTACTATTGAAAGCTTTTCAGTGAGAGTGAACTCAGCCTACAGGTAGAGCAGGATAAATGTTGGGTCATCATGTTCTGTCACTTGCCAAAAAAATCACAGTTTCTAGTTAGTCAGTCACGAGAGAATCACATTAACAATGCCATAGCCTAAAATTCAAACTATTCCACCAATTCTCTATTATTGAATATAATCATGGGCCACAAGATTGCCAACTTTTTTCCCCCACTATTTCACAATTACATCTGGCTCTATTGCATCTATAAACCAAATACAAAAGTCAGCAATGACACTGAAAGCAATTCAAATAAGAACAGAGCTCACAGTGATTCAAATGCTTAAGAGAAGAAGAAAAACACCTCAGATTTGCACACGAGCACAGTGTACACATTATGCTACATTTCTGGAGCATTTATTGTTTTTTTTGGGCGGGGAGGGAGTGAAGGGAGTTGGTTACTAATTTCCTTAGAACAGAGTCAGGATACTAGGAGGTGGCAGGTGGAACTTCTTTAATAAATTTGTTATCCAATGACTCCTGTTGTAGGAAAAAATAAGATATGGGCTGCCTATTTTCTTTGCTTTTGTTCACTAGGGTTAGGACCATAAAGGAATAGGCACTTTGGGCTGGATATTCTCGGCAGATTACAGATTCAGGAAATCAGAAGTCTGTAAACCTTCAGAAAAAGATATCAAGTCTTTCATTTTAAGGATTTTTGGCAAATCTGTTTGGGATAGTCCTACCTCCACAGAAGTGTGAACCTGCTTATTTATGCAAAACAACATATTGACCAGCTCGGGCCAGGCCAGCTCCCAGTAGTTCAATCTTAGATCTCCTCTCCTCATTTTCCTGTACCCCTTCAATTTGCTGCCATTCACATGTCCTTTTGATGCTTCAGGAACTTAACTACACCAAGGGCTAATTTACAGTGGCCAATTAATCTACAAACACATCTTTCAGATGTGGAAGGAAATCAGACCACCTAAGGGAAACCCACACTGTCACAGGGAGAACATTCAAACTGCAGACCGTCATCAAAAATCAAACTTATCCTTTGGACCCAAGGTATTAGCATCAAATGCTTTGCTACAATACACTTCTCTCACTTTATAACAAACTGACAATTATTTGAGCTGACTGAAATAAAAATATACAAGTATAACTACTTAAAAAAACTACAGCCAAAAAGGTGAAGGCAAGTGCATTGCAACATTAATGTCAGTTTTATATTGCAATAGTAAGGAATATTAGCAACAATGGTAGGAGCTATTGAGACTGGGAATGGGAGTGGGTGTGCTAGCAGGAGAGAGAAAAGGAAAAGGTGCAGGATTCATGTAACTATCATATAAATATTTCAAAGCAGACATTAAAGACTTTAAAGTTTTCAGTTGTGGTCATTCAGAAATTGCTGGGAGGAAGGTTAAAATATTAATGTTGACATAGGTCAATATTTGCTTTAACTAAAAGGAAACAGCCGAAAATACTTTAATTTTGCTGCCAAAACGGCATTTATTGTCTGACCCTGGTGGTACAGACAGTCGCCAATTGTGATGTCTAGCACTAAGCAGTCATGATGCTCCCAAGGTGGTGTTGGACAGCAAGATCAAGGATCTTGGCCCCACCCTTAAATGTCCCAACACTCATTCTTTCCAAAGCCAAGCAACAATGATGTCACAAAACTTCAATGCACATTGTGTAATACCTTTCATATGGTTAGGAACTTGTAATTAGATATCTTATGTCTGTTAATTACATTTAAATATTATTTAAAAATGCTCTAAGATTCTTCAAGGTAGTGGAAAAGTAGTGTGGGTCAAAACAATGGAGATACAAGGAGGAATAACAACATTTCTGATGATAGGCTATTGACCCAAAATATTAACTGCTTCTCACCACAGATCAAAGTAAGTTCAAAATAAATTTATCAAAGTACGTACATGTCACTATATACAACCCTGAGATTCATTTTCCTGCAGACATAGTCAATAAATCTACAGAATAATAACTAATAAAAGAATAAATGAAAGTCTGCCCCAGTTGGTTGTTCAGAGTGCAGAAGACAACAAACGGTACAAATATGAAAAGAAAGAAATCATAACAAGTAAAGCAACAAATAGAGAACATGAGATGAAGAGTGTTTGAAAAGTGAGTCTATTGGTTGTGAGAACATTTCAGTGATGGGCCAAGTGAATCCTCTTTTGATCAAGAGCCTGATGGTTGAAGGGTAGCAACTGCTCCTGAACCTGATGGTGTGAGTTCTGAGGCTCCTGTACCTTCTCCCTGATGGCAGGAGCAAGAAGAATGCATGGCCTGGATGGTGGGGGTCTCTGATAATGGATCTTGCTTTTATGTGACAGCATTGCATGTAGATGTGCTCAGTAGTGGAGAGGGTTTTATCCACTGTTTTTTGTAGGATTTTCTGTTCAAGGCATTGATGTTTCCATACCAGTCTGTGATGCAGCCAGTCAAGATAGCCTCCACTACACATCTATAGAAGTTGGTCACAGTTTTAGATATCATGCCGAATCTTCACAAACTCCTAAGAGAGGCGCTACTTTCTTCATAATTGTCCTTGCGTGTTGGGCCCAGAATAGGTCATCCGAAATAATACCAAGGTATTTAATGCTGCTGACCGTCTCCATCTCTGATCCTCCAGTGAGGACTGGCTCATGAACCTCTGGTATCCTCATCCAGAAGTCAATAATCGGCTCCTTAGTCTTGCTGACAATGAGTAAGATGTTATGTCACCACTGTCAGATTTTCAATTTCCTTCTTACATACTGTTTCATCTGTCTTAATTGCAAATTATTTCCAACATCCTCTGCTGTTATTTCAGCCTGGTCAAGGTTTGTTTTGTGGTGGATCAATGAACAACAGGAACAAAGGAAGGGAGTAGAACATCATTACAATAATTTAACGATACTTACTGTTACACATTGCTGTTAACCTAAGGTTGAACCTTCATAATCTGAAGCTCAGGATGACGTACAAGGATAAAGATAGCTCTTCATACAAGTGAACAGATTGGACTGCATCCAATGTTAAAAGGGCACCAGTCTAGCCCTGTACAACAAGACTAACAAAAAATGCTTAATACCATGGTAAAATATATATAATCTATTTCCATCTTGAATCTGGAAAACAGTTTGCTATAAAAGTTCATCAATATCAGGTGAAAAGAGTTTAAATGCAAGACTGCCATCAGCATACACCAAAGTGGGAAAACCTGAACTTCACAATTCATTCAGCATGACAAAAAGCAAAAGCCTTTTAAAAATATTTATTCCACTTGCTTTAGCTGTGAATCAGCACTGACAGCAGGCATTATTTTCTTCATTTGGAGCATGCAGCACCTGGTGGAAACTCAAGTGCCTGTTTTAACACACTATTCCTAACACACGCTAATTGTGCGCACAACTCAAAACCGTTCTGTCACCCAAATCCCACCAAAGGCTGGACACTCTGAAAAGTAATCCCACTACGAACCAGTAATTGGCTAAACTGCAAGCATTTAAGTGAACATCAGCTGACCTTCCCACTTTTAATAAAGTTCTCGTCCAACTTCCTAATATTTGAATATTTCAATATTCAAAAAATATTGGTTTCACAGGCTAGTAAGACAAAGCTGATTGATTCCCACTTTATCATTGAGACACATTTGCATGGAGCGATGTCACAGAAAAAGCAGCATCCATCATCAAGGACTCCCACCATCCAGACCATGCTCTCTTCTCACTTTGCCATCAGGAAGAAGATACAGTACAGGAGCCTCAGGGCCCACACTATCAGGTTCAGGAATGGTTATTACCCCACAACCTTCAGGCTCTTGAACCAGAGGGGACAACTTCAGTCACCACAACACAGAACTGCTCCCACAACTTGTGGGCTCATTTTCAAGGACTCTTCATCATATATTCTTGATATTTATTGCTTTTATCCCTTTCTCTTTTTTTTTGCTTTTGCATTTGCTCATTGGTTGGTTGTCCATCCTGCTGGCTGCAGAATTTCATTGATTATGTTGCGTTTCTTGTATTTACTGTGAATGGCCGCAAGAAAATGGACCTCAGACATACGGTGATACATGTACTTTGCTAATAAATTCACTTTGAAATGTCTCTCCGGCCTGAGAAGCTTGCTGAAGAGCCCTGTATCTGAAAATCTGCCAACTCACACCAAGAATCCTAAGTTTTCTTGACCAGGGCGAGTGACTGTTCTACCTGGCGACATATCACTGCCAAATATGATTATGCATCAGCCGATCCAAAAGGCAACTACAAATGTGTTTCTTTCAGTTTGCGCTCACACAAATGACAGCGCGAGCGTAACTAGCAGTTTTTGGCTGGTCTGCAAAATAAATGCCGGGTGCAATTTAATAAATCCAGTCCTCTTTCGTGTTTCCGACAGAAGATAAGCTTGGTCGTATCAAAGAAGCTTTCAGTTCTGGATTGAATGCGAGGCTCCAGTCTGAGGGACAGGTGCCGACACGAGAGACTGGAGATATACAGGTGGTGCTTGGGGCAGAACGAGATGGCTGCTGAGCCAGTTACTCAAGTACTTTATAGTGCATGCACGTCCTTCTGATAAAACATCAGGCAGAGTGAAAAGTACTGGCAAAGTGCTTAATTGCAAAGAGAAACTGAACACTTCCCTGTCTCAAGGGTCCAGGAATCGGGGAAGGGGCAGCCTTCCAAACTCGTTACAACACGCCCCCCCCAACCCCCCG
The DNA here is from genome assembly GCF_963921235.1 of Mobula hypostoma. Lineage (NCBI taxonomy): Eukaryota > Metazoa > Chordata > Chondrichthyes > Myliobatiformes > Myliobatidae > Mobula > Mobula hypostoma. The sequence continues at coordinate 35,970,591 of NC_086113.1, forward strand.
CCGTCTTTGCAAGTGAAAGATCAGGAGCGGCATTCACCCAGAATAGGTGCAGGTTTTATTAGCCTAACGTTACAAGAGGTGATCCGGATGCGGCGGGTGTAAAGCAAGGGTCAGAGGAGGAGGGAGATGAAGTACTCAGGAATACAGAAGGCATTTGGAACCTGTCACTGGATTGCCAAAGAACTGGAGAGCTTGATAGGAAAATTGATGGGAAGGGAACGAGTCCTTCTGATGGGATCTGTAACGGCTTGCTCAGAGGAGCCCCGCTCGGGCAGCAGGCACCTTGGTGCCCATTGCCGCCAACCAGCTCCGAGGAGCTCAGTGTCGCTTTGAGTCGGCGGACCAGTCTAGCTCAGCACCGCAGACCCAATCCGCACTGCGGTGGTCCCCACTCGGAGCTCTGCATCAACCCCGCAGTCTAAAACCATATCCCCGGACTTCAGCGGGGAGCCATCAGCACTACCGGCCGCTGACTGACCGTTCATTGAAGGTCTCACATCAGCTCCGCTGCCATGGACAACCTCCCAACAATAGATTAGTTTATTATGTACAAGAGAATGCAATTAAATTGCTCGCGTGAAGCTCAGAAGAGTAAACGGTATACAGTGCATTCGTAAATACAAAACACAATGCACATTCCGGTAAAGTCCCCGCATTAGTTTTCCCAGTGCTGGGTAGTGGATCAGCCCACCAAGTTATCAGCCACACTGCTAATCGATACCACATTCCACCAGCGCAGCCGAGTCACCCCCGACCACCAGACAAGGGCCGCCGCCGCCGCCAGCTTTCCCCCCACCGGGAGCCTGCCTCCTCCGATGTCTCACCTTGTGCGGAGCCTGCAACAGTCGGTGCACTCCCGCGATCTGATTGATAAGAGAGATGTCCTGCCGGAAAGTGTAGAGCGGGGGGCGGGTGGGCTCTGGAAAGTTGGTGCTGTTGAACGGATCGGTGTCATCGAGGAACTGGACTCTGCACACCAAGGTGGCCATGGCCTGTCCATAAACAGAGAGAGAGAGAAAGAGGGGTAGAGAAATGAATCTGTTTCCGAGCCAGCCAGCTAGCCCAGCAAGGGCTTTTTGCAGTACGGGCACCGGCTCCTGCCTCAGCCGCTCGTAACTCAGCTAATCCAAAGTCTGGAGAGAGAAGGGTGAAGAGCTCCCCCTCCTTCCTTCCATCAATCCATCCATCAGCCCTTCTCCGCAGGAGCAGACAGCGAGCGGCTTCCGCACCTCCAGACCGAGCAATAAGCGCCGGTCACTCAGCGCCCCCCAGCTGTTAAACTCGGCGAGCTCAGGCGGCTGCAGCCGAGAGGTCACCAACCATGCTCGGACCGATGCACGGGGCTTTTGCGATAAACAAGCATGTGTCTCCATCCCCCATTTACTGTTACTACGTTTTTCGACGCTGCTGCTTCGCCAATCGGATTTTTAAAAATAATTATTCAATTCTGCCAAAAAAAACCTCATTCAAGGTTTTCGATTCAGCACCATATATTTCGTTGTAAGGGTTGGTTTCTGCACATCAACAGGTGCAATTGGACTAATAAATTAGTTCCAATGTAATTGCTATTCAAGTTAAATTTTGAAAGTTTCATATGCGTTTTGAATTTATTAGTTTCCACTACGTTCCGAGCACTAGGAAATCAGATTTTTAAAGCTGCAAATACATTATTTTAATAAGCACACTTCGAGTAAGTGTGGGCGACAGTTAACAATGGCGTGCCAATAGATCCCAGTATAGGAAACTGTTGAGGTTGGACGAAAGGAGCAGGACTGCTCTTGCATTCTTCAAACTATTGCAGCCCAATAACCGAGCAGAAATGCAAGGCAAAGGAAAGCGACCAGCGATTATATCGCTTGCACCACCTAGTGGTAGTAGAATTTCTTTCGTTTAATCTTTCCCTCTCCCCTTGAATACTGCTCCCCTTCTTTGCTTTGATCAACTCAATTTTGAACCCAGAATTTCAGCACATATAGGAGCCAATTGCTCCTTTCATCTGACCGTTGCCTGTCAGAAAAGCAGATTTATCCCATTAATACACAAACAAGTCCATCACAACTTCACATCTATTTGAAGCTCAGCCCTGTTTTTGTTAACATAGCCAGCTACTTTCCCCAAAGGGGATTAGCTAGTTTTTTTATTTATTGCATCCACATCATTTCACAATGACAGCTTTATATATTCTGCTATAAATTTCCCAGAGATCTACATGGCTCTACTCAGATACACCATCCTGGAAAACCTTCGAAAACTGGCCATTTCAGGGTCAACACTTGGGTTCCAGAGGTTCACATTACTCCCCTTAGGTCCGAGGAAGGTGTGGTGTACAGCTGCTATGAAAGAGTGGAATCAGGCAGAAAGTAGCATGTCTAATCACATGATCAAGGTGAAACTTTCTCCCAGGAGAAAGTTGATCCTGCTAACCTGTTATTAAACCCCAAGGTGATAAATAGTACCAACAGATACACACATTTCATCTGTCCCATTGCCTTACTGAGCAGTACAGAAGGCAGGTGTGTGAAATGTGCTACTGTTTTGCAGATGATATTACTAATAGTTGCAGAGCAGGAAATAAGGTACAAAGGGAATATATCTTATGGGACACAAGAGATTCTGCAGATGCTGAAAATCCAGAGTAACACATACAAAATGCTGGAGGAACTCAGCAGGTCAATACCTTAACTGCTGTGTCTCTTGTGGAGCAAGTTTTGGTCAATACCTTATAGAAGAAATCAGTCCTTTGTTCAGTCCATCCTCCCCTAACCACTCTGCAACTTAAAACCTTCCCCTGATCCCCATATTTCCCAGTTCTGACCATTTAACCATTACTCTTTCTACAGATATTATCAGCACGTCTTATTTCAAACAACATTACTGCCTGGAAAAGAGCACATTTTTAAAATTTGCCCCACAGCTGCAGTAGGATAAGTGTCAAAACCACTGTAACCAAACTTAAATCTCCTTCAAATTACCACTTATGAATTACTTCTCCTGCCATATACTGAACTTCTTGATCAGACTGCAACTTGATTTAATGCTTCCTCTGGTATTAGCGCCAGGAGCTACTCACTTTTCCAATCTATGGAAGTTTCTTCCCTTTCACATTCTGTGAAAGTGTCCCATGGAAGGGTCTTCCATTAAAATAAGATAGCTAGTGATATACACGATAAATTTATTGTCCCCTCTTTCAGAAATTTTACCTTTTTTCCTTTCACTTAGTGCTCTGCCTCAGAGTTTGGGAAAATAAATGATTCTTGAGAGAATGATCAAATATGTGTGGTATAAAGCTGTCCAAGTACAAGACTGATGAATTATAAACAAAATATTATAGGGTGGAACACCTCAATTTGGAAATTTCTACATTTATCTGACCCTTGTAGACTCCAGTTCTAACTCACTCGCTTGCTTTAGCTGTGCATGTATCAATTTAGCTATGCTAAAACAATTCTGTCTCCTTTACCAGTGATCACAATTCTATCTCCTTTACCATAGCATTGGAGAGGGTTAGGAACAGACAAGTTAGGAGAGCAACACACTTAAAAGTTGCTGGTGAACGCAGCAGGCCAGGCAGCATCTATAGGAAGAGGTACAGTCGACGTTTCCGGCCGAGACCCTTCGTCAGGACTAACTGAAAGCAGAGCTCGTAAGAGATTTGAAAGTGGGAGGGGGAGGGGAAGATCCAAAATGATAGGAGAAGATAGGAGGGGGAGGGATGGAGCCAAGAGCTGGACAGTAGATTGGCAAAGGGGATATGAGAGGATCATGGGACAGGAGGCCTAGGGAGAAAGAAAAGGGGGAGGGGGAACCAGAGGAGGGGCAAGGGGTATAGTGAGAGAGACAGTGGGAGAAAAAGGAGAGAGAGAGAAAAAGAATGTGTATATAAATAAATAACGGATGGGGTACGAGGGGGAGGTGGGGCATTAGCGCAAGTTTGAGAAGTCAATGTTCATGCCATCAGGTTGGAGCTACCCAGACAGAATATAAGGTGTTGTTCCTCCAACCTGAGTGTGGCTTCATCTTTACAGTAGAGGAGGCCATGGATAGACATATCAGAATGGGACTAGGACGTGGAATTAAAATGTGTGGCCACTGGGAGATCCTGCCTTCTCTGGCGAACAGAGCGTAGGTGTTCAGAGAAATAGTCTCCCAGTCTGCGTTGGGTCTCGCCAATATATAGAAGGCCACATCAGGAGCACCAGACTCAGTATATCACCCCAGCCGACTCACAGGTGAAGTGTCGCCTCACCTGGAAGGACTGTCTGGGGCTCTGAACGGTAGTGAGGGAGGAAGTGTAAGGGTACGTGTAGCACTTGTTCTGCTTACAAGGATAAGCACCAGGAGGGAGATCGGTGGGGAGGCATGGGAGGTGGGGGAACGAATGGACAAGGGAGTTGCGTAGGGAGTGATCCCTGTGGAAAGCAGAGAGTGGGGGAGGGAAAGATGTGCTTAGTGGTGGGATCCCGTTGGAGGTGGCAGAAATTACGGAGAATTATATGTTGGACCCGGAGGCTGGTGGGGTGGTAGGTGAGGACCAGGGGAACCCTATTCCTAGTGGGGTGGCAGGAGGATGGAGTGAGAGCAGATGTGCGTGAAATGGGGGAGATGCGTTTGAGAGCAGAGTTGATGGTGGAGGAGGGGAAGCCCCTTTCTTTAAAAAAGGAGGACATCTCCCTCGTCCTAGAATGAAAAGCCTCATCCTGAGAGCAGATGCGGCGGAGACGGAGGAATTGCGAGAAGGGGATGGCGTTTTTGCGAGAGATAGGGTGAGAAGAGGAATAGTCCAGATAGTTGCGAGAGTCAGTAGGCTTATAGTAGACATCAGTAGATAAGCTGTCTCCAGAGACAGAGATGGAAAGATCAAGAAAGGGGAGGTAGGTGTCAGAAATGGACCAGGTAAACTTGAGGGCAGGGTGAAAGTTGGAGGCAAAATTAATGAAGTCAATGAGCTCAGCATGTGTGCAGGAAGCAGCGCCAATGCAGTCGTCAATGTAGCAAAGGAAAAGTGGGGGACAGATACCAGAATAGGTTTGGAACATAGATTGCTTCCTCTGTTCTTCAATTTACACACACACTTTTATTGATTTTTTAAATTTGCTGTTACCACACCAAATTGCCAATTTTTGGTTGATTGCTGGGAATGATAGACACCCAAGTGGAATGGATCATTGAAGGCACAGGGACCAGAACACCTCGTGCAACAAGATGGTGTACAGAAGCAAGGATGTTGGCTGGTTGATTGGTGTTGCAACAGGTTCTCACTCGATGTCACCAAGACCAAGGAATGGATTGTAGACCAGGAAGGAGAAGTGGGGAAAACAGACACTGGTCCTCATTGAGGGTCAGTGGTAGAAAAAGCTGCTCATCCCAAGTTTATTTATTGTTTATTTATTGAGATACAGTGAAAATTAGGCCCTTCCAGCCCTTCCACATTGCCCAGCAATCCCTGTTTAATCCTAGCCCAGTCATGGGACAATCTACAATGACCAACTACACTGTGGGAGAAAACCGGAGCATCCGGAGGAAACAAATGCGGTCATGGAGAGAACATACAAACTCCTTACAGGCAGTGGCAGAATTGAACCTGGGTCACCTGGACTGTAAAGCGTTGTGCTAACCGCAATGTCACTGTGCTGCCCAATTTCTATGCATCAACGTTCAGGAGGATCTATCCTGGGCCAACAATCACAAAGGCGGCATGCTAGCGGCCATCTTTCATAGAGAGCTTGAGGACATCTCGTACGTCACCAAAGACTCGAGAACATTTCTGCAGATAGACTGTGGAGAACATTCTGCCTGGTTGCATCGCCATCTGGTATGGAAGCTCCAGTGCACAAGCTGGAAAGAGGCTTCAGAGGATTGTAGACTGAGCCAGATTCATCAAGGGCACAGGGCTCCCTTACTGTCAAGTTCACCTTCAAAAGACCATGCCTGAAGAAGTGACATCCTTAAGGACACTCAACATTTAATTAATTTGAAAACAGGAATTCTGCAGATGCTGGAAATTCAAGCAACACACGTCAAAGTTGCTGGTGAACACAGCAGGCCAGGCAGCATCTCTAGGAAGAGGTACAGTCGACGTTACAGGCCGAGACCCTTCGTCAGAAGTTCTGACGAAGGGTCTCGGCCTGTAACGTCGACTGTACCTCTTCCTAGAGATGCTGCCTGGCCTGCTGCGTTCACCAGTAACTTTGATGTGTGTTGATTTAATTAATTAATTTAGTTTATTTGGAGAGATCCCTCCAGCCGTGCCACCCAGCAACCCACCTTTTTAACCCTACCTAGTCACAGGTCAATAAACAATTAACTGGACTGTGGGAGGAATCCGGAGGAAACCTACACACACACACAGGAAGAACATACAAACTAACTTACAGAGGACGCTGGAACTGAACTCTAAACTCCGACACACTGAGCTGTAAGCGTGTCACACTAACCGCTTTGCTTCTGTGGCGCCCCATCCTGGAAATGTCTTCTTTTCATTACTACCATCAAAAAGGCGGTACATGAGCCGGATGACACACACTTAACATTTTAGGAATAACTACTTCCCCTCTGCCATCAGATTTCTGAATAGCCCAAGAACACGACTTCACTATTCCTCTTTTGCGCTATTTATTTATTCTATTTTTAATGTAGCTTCAAAATTTTTTTTGTGACTTGCTCAGTACCACTGTCACAAAGTAACAAATTTCAGGACATACGAGTGATAATAAAGCTGATTCTGGATACCTAGCCACACCCCTCAGCCCAAAGTGAACATGGGGTGAAGCAGCACATCCACTGTGGATACTCAATAGACAATAGGTGCAGGAGTAGGCCATTCAGCCCTTCGATCCAGCACCACCATTCACTGTGATCATGGCTGATCATCCACAATCAGTATTCCTTTCCTGCCTTCTCCCCATATCCCTTGACTCCGCTATCTTTAAGAGCTCTATCTAACTCTGCACATTCTTTTAAGTCTAAAGTTTTGTATAGACCCCACTGCAAGAGTAGGCTTAGAGGCAATATTGTTGGCATGCTTTAAGAGATAGTATGCTAGATACATTTCTGGGTTCCAACTCAATTTGGTTTTCAATTTGCCCTCAAATTTTTACAATAGTCTTGTTCATTTCTTTCCATGGCTGGAGCCCGTCCCATTTATTTCCACCAGCTATGTTTTACTTAGAGCTTCCCTCGGATTTTGTCTCTTGTCCTATTTTTTGACATAACTATTGCCAGCCATCCAGATATGAAGCTCTGGGGAATGAATTCAAAATCTCTTGATTATATATATATTTTTTAAAATAGCATACTATCACTTACATGTGCTAGGACACACACTCACTCACTCTTTACCAACTTAAGTTCTGAGAGCCCTTTTCACTACTCTAGGATCCAAGAGCTCCATAACCAACAATTACTGTCAATTAACTTTAACACAGATTGTAACAGTTTAGAAGTGACTGCTCATCATCTCCACTCTACACTCCTCCCTGCCATTTTGAGAGCAATCAGGGTAGACAGTTAGCTTTGCCAATACTCTTCTACGCTACAATTGAATTGGGGGCAGGAGTGTGGCACCTCAATCTTAAGAAACATTTTATTCTCAGTCTTAACTGCATTTGGTGAAACAAAGCATCAATTAGTAAATGACATGAGCCTGGTAAATTGTTCTCCATTGGGTCTCAGTAAAAAATATACCATTAGATCAAAATTGCTGGAAGGATAAGTAACTGCTCAAAATGTTACACTGGATTGTATTAGATGGTCAAAAAAATTGAAGAATTGGAATTGGTGACCACATTGTCTAATCTGAAGGTGATGCTGAACTCTTACTGAAGCATATTCTTCCAGCTTGATTAGTTGGGCTGCTTGCCTTTGTCCACATAGACCTGAGTTCAGCTGTTATCAGCACTGCACTCAGTTAACCAAGACCACACTCGGATCAAAGGCGCTGGTTACTTCAAGTCAGCTGCACTGCTCACAGGCTATTTTGTCAGCATATCTGACACTAGACTCTCAGAATAGTGGCTCTACTCCAAGAGAAACATCATCAGGCAGATAGAGGAAAGGATTTCAAGATAGGCTCAAAGCCCCATGAAGAAATACAACATGTCCACTGACTCCTGGGAATATTTAGTCTGTGATCTCAGAGTGGAGAAGGAGAATTTAAAAATGGTATTGGAGAACGGAAGTATTATATTGGGTTATGGTGGCCACAAGAAAAACAGCAGACCATCTCAAACTACCTACCTGACTGTCCGTGGTCCCCCCAGTCGCCAATGAACTCTCAAAGCCAGAGTGAAAACAATTCTGGCAGATTACCCAGAAATTGAGTTAACTATACTCCTGATCTGATCCTCCAGGGAAAAGTTTTGGAAAGACTTATGAAATATTGTTTGATGTCAAAACCCATAGTACAATATCAAATTACAATTTTGGTAAATAGTGGCTAGGAAATGTTGATATTTGGGGAGGATATCAATAGCGATACCTCTGAAGCAAGTTTTAATATTTTCTTTCTTCAGGCATAAATCATGCAAGTTGCTGAAACACAAAATCTAAAAGGTGGAAGAACACAGTGGGTCAAGCAGCATCTGTGGTGATAAGAATTGTAAAATGCTGCACTTTGTGCCTGGTTGTGAGATTAACCACACACACTGCTCATTTCCGACATATTTGCAACTGAAGTGCTCAATTTTTTAAAATCTACTTTGTTCTTCAATGTACACACACACACTTTTACTGAATTTTTAATTTGCTGTTAACACACCAAATTGCCAATTTTTGGTTAATTGCTGGGAATGATAGACGCCCAAGTGGACTGGATCATTGAAGGCACAGGGACCAGAACACCTAGTTTATATAAAAGGAATACACCAATGTGAAGACAAGATTGAAAGCAAAGGTGGGTTTCCCAGTAGAACATCTCGATAACGATGCGCAAAATGAAGAAACAGGATGAATAGAAATGAACAATTTAGTGATCCTAACATCTAAAACAATGAAACATGTTAAATGATGAGGCTGAGGAAAAAGCAGAAAATACATGGCCAGCTTGCTACGGCCTGGTATGCATAGACATCGCAACTTCAGTCAATGTACAAGTGGTAGCTGATTGAAAGAAGTATTATTATCTTGGCTACATGGATGATAAATTCCTCAATAGGATGTGACTAGATACTGCATAATGGAAGAGCTTTTGCAAAAATTATCATTTTTAGTACTGCAGTTCTCCTAACTAAATTGCTTCAATAGACTAGCTTCAAAATAAAAGCTCAAATCTGGATTTGCTTGGGGGTGGGGGGGGGGGTTCACTGCATTTTTTATATAAACCAACAAAAATAAAAATGAACTATTGAGTTATGGCTAAATGGAGCAGAAAAAAATAGTGTAGACATCTTTGGCCTCATTTAGTTAAAACATACATTTAAAGTTGAGTTGGGTCACACTAGCAGGCTTTTTCATTGAGTACTATCAGCTATTTACCTTCTGATTCTGCCCTCTGAAACAGTAGTGCATCTGTTTTCTGACTTGTTGCTGGACTCACCACCAAATGCAGAATCAGAACATCGATCTTCTGATCAGAGAGTCCAACATTAGAACAATCTCACTCATTTGAATTCTGGTGACTACCCCGTTAATATAGAAAGACTGACATATTATAATAGCATTAATTTCTACTATGTTTAAGATTTCAATGGTCAAATTAATTCTACAGGGACAGTTCAAATGTTTTTAAGAGGCAGTACATCAAGATACTTAAAGACTCTTCAACATAGCATCACTGTGAGAAAACTCAAACAGGGTATCTGCCCCTCTGTACTTAACAGGTGGAAATAATTGGGGGCAAAATTGACAGCAGATGGATCTGAAGTGATCTTGCCCAGGACATAAAGTCCTAAAAGCGCGGTGGTTAGCCAAAAATAGACACTAGTTCATAAAAAATCACAATTAGTAATCCATATCCCATCTGCAACTCAGGTGTCTTCCTTGAAGACAGTGTCCAAAACTGTTCACATCAAAGCATGTAACTTTTAAAATATTGTGAATACTGGGGGCAGAATTGGCAAAGATATGCAATCATTTTGGTATCAAGTTTACAACCATTTCAAGTGAGTTACCTTCGAAATCAGAAATTTGCGGTTCAGAAGCAATTCAGCCCTTCATGCTCAAGATCTGTAGTTTACTCAATCTTTCACATCTGATTTGTCAATAACCTCGCAAATTCTCCAAATGCAAGTCTAAATCCACTTAAAGAAAATCTTTATGTATCAACTATTATCTTCAGATAGTGTGCTCTAGGTCTTAGTATGAAATATATTTTTCTTGCCATTACTGTTGGATTTCTGTCTATAGCCTGGATTTTCCTGAGGAAAAAAGAGGAGAGTTCAGATTGGATTTATTGCTGCTTCTGCACAAAAATTGCTAAGATGCTGCTAGTAATACATGTGCTCGACCCAAGTCATTTCAATTGTCCTTTAGCGTTCTGCGGGGTCACTGCACTTCATCAAACCTCAAACTCTGATATATGTCTATGTAGTCTCAGTTTAGTAGATAGCTGGAGCCAGTATGAATATATCATGTCTTATGCATCATCAGGTTACGTTGATACCAACCAGCAGGTAATTTGGACACTACAAGACTCATTCCTTAAGGTTCTTCATGGCTTTTCACTTAGCAAGCTAACTTAACATCAACTAGCAATATCTATTAAAAATATACATTTTGATCAGCAGATGTAATTAGATTATTTGAGCCAGGCATGTTCATATCAAAGCCCAAGTTTCTATATCTTGGGAAAAAATTAGCAGCTTGAGAGAGGCAGTCAAAAATTATCAACTGCCTTGATGATAGGTTCTACAAATGCATCTTACTATATGTCAGATACCCCAAAATGACACCTACACTCTGTCCGCCAGAGAAAGCAGGATCTCCCAGTGGCCACACATTTTAATTCCACGTCCCATTCCCATTCTGAATGTCTATCCACGGCCTCCTCTACTGTAAAGATGAAGCCACACTCAGATTGGAGGAACAACACCTTATATTCCGTTTGGGTAGCCTCCAAGCTGATGGAATGAATATTGACTTCTCTAACTTCCGTTAATGCCCCACCTCCCCCTCGTACCCCATCCGTTATTGCCCATCCTCTGGGCTTCCTCCCCTCCCCCTTTCTTTCTCCCTAGACCTCCCATCCCATGAACCTTTCATATTCCTTTTGCCAATCAACTGTCCAGCTCTTGGCTCCATCTCTCCCCTTCCTGTCTTCTCCTATCATTTTGGATCTCCCCCTCCCCCTCTCAAATCTCTTACTAGCTCATCTTTCAGTTAGTCCTGATGAAGGGTCACAGCTGAAATTTCGACTGTACCTATTCCTAGAGATGCTGCCTGGCCTGCTGCATTCACCAGCAACTTTTATGTGTGTTGCTTAAAATTCCAGCATCTGCAGATTTCCTCCTGTTTGGTTTAAATTTTTTTGGTTTGCTAGTGTAAAAGTTGTTCAGTTTGTCGATGCTATAGAACCTGTGGATCTCTTTTCCAAGGCCTAGATTTTTACCACAGGTGTCCCCCACTTTTCGAACGTTCGCTTTACAAAACCTCACTGTTATGAAAGACCTACATTAGTACCCTGTTTTCGCTACAGAAGGTGTTTTCACTGTTACGAAAAAAGCAGCGCGTGAAAAAAATCAGTGCGCGATTAAAAAAAATCAGCGTGCGCCCCGAGCAGCCGCTCTCCCTCGGATTGGGAACTGCATTCTCGCCGGCATTGCTTAATCACGTGCCTGTGAGCAGCCATTTGCAAGATGAGTTCTGTGGTATCAGAAAAGCCTGAAAGAGCTCGTAAGGGTGTTACACTTAGCGTAAAACTGGATATAATTAAACGTTTTAATCATGGTGAACGAAGTAAGCACTACGTGAGTTTGGCTTGTGGAAGCTGACGAAGATGATGTTGAAGAGGTTTTGGCAACCCATGACCAAGAACTGATAGATGAAGAGCTGATGCAATTGGAAGAGGAAAGGATAACAATTGAAACCGAATGAGTAATGATAAAGTACGAATTTAATTTTGAAAGGGTACGTCGGTTTAGGGGATATTTGCAGGATGGTTTGAGTGCTTACAAAGAACTGTATGATAGAAAAATGCGCGAGGCTAAGCAGTCAAGCAAGCCTTCCACATCAGCCACAGCAGGTGATGAACCTCGACATCTAGGCGGGCAGTCATAGGAGAAGATGAGCTGCCTGCTCTAATGGAAACAGACGACGACGAGATGACACCCCAGTGTCCCACCACCCCAACAACCAGGCTGCGGACAGATACTGATTCGCAGAGAATGCAGCAGTAGCCGGGAGACACACAGCACATCTTTAAGAAAAAAACCAAAATAAACATGCTAATTAATTAGGGCCGCCCGGCACGTAATTGTCGGCCCAGATCAGTGCCAATTGCATCGGCTCTGATCTGGGCCGACAATTATGTGTCAGGCGGCACCGAATTAATTAGCATGTTTATTTCGGCTTTTTTCTTAAAGATGTGCTGTGTGCCTCCCGGCTACCGCTGTACCCCTGCATGCTTCGCAGATCAGTATTGGTCGCTGCCCGGAGGGTGGGGGCCACTGCACCACCCCAACTCCGACGACTCAGTCTAACACACCACCATCAGTGTGCTCCGCGCTTTCCCAATCCCGGTAAGTGATACTACACTGTACATACATTATTTCTACTTTATATTGGCTGTGTATTTTTATGTGTTATTTGGTATGATTTGGCAGCTTCATAGCTTAAAGGTTACTGGAGAGCGCTTGCGCCGTGTTTTTGCCGACGGCACTTGCGTGAGATTTTCACTACGGAGAACAGTTCAGGCAATGATTGTGGAAAAGTATTTCTACTTTATATAAGCTGTGTATTTGTCATATAATTCCTGCTTTTACTATATGTTACTGTTATTTTAGGTTTTATGTGTTATTTGGCATGATTTGGTAGGTTATTTTTGGGTCTGTGAATGCTCACAAATTTTTCCCATATAAATAAATGGTAATTGCTTCTTTGCTTTACGACATTCCGGCTTACGAACCGTTTCATAGGAACGCTCTACCTTCGGATGGCGGGGGAAACCTGTATACTCGTTGTCTGCAAAAACTTCCAACATTGCATGCATCTGCAGGCCACAGTATGTTACGTACCCCGTAACTGGGTTGCCAAACCAGCAGAAATGGATCACTCAGTTGGAGTCTGGAGTACTAGAACTAAGAAAGTTTTATTAAAGGAACAAGCAACACAGTAATCGAAAGGATAATAAATGCAACAGTTCAGCGATGCTAAACACACATGTGCACAGAATTAAGATAACAGCATCAATCAAGCTCTATCGTGTTCTAGGGGTAAATGACCAAATTTCAAAGTGACTCAAAGTTCAGTCCAGTTTAGTAGTTCAGTTCGCAGTAATCGTTGCCATGGCGATGGACAACGTGGGGGAAGAGAGAGAGAGAGAAAACAGGAACAACTGATCATTCAGACACTGCTTCACTCACAGACCGGCGAGATGGCTCACAAGCAGCTTTTGGGCGGGTCCTTGGTGATGTCACCTGAGGTCACCGACTGTGACCCCTCCTCCAGATGCAGTCGATCCTCTGCAGTGAACCCGGCACCCAGGCAAGGGCGGACACACACCGGGTTCCCGCTGATCGTACCTTTCCACCCTGTGCGTTGTCCGATACTTCTCACCAACTCGTGAGAGGCGTACCGCTTCCAGGGTCTCGTTACCTCGGGTGGCGTGTGTGTTGCCTTAGCGAACCTGTCCCTTTTTATCCCCCTGCTGGGGTATCGCCTGTCCATCACTTCAAACAGTTCAAGGTTCAAAGGGGGGAGCCGCTCCAGACAGCTCTCTCTCCCCCGTCCCTTCATTACACATCTCCAGACGCTGCTCCATTGTTCCTTATCTCTCCTTCCCCTGAGGACAGGTGGCAGACCACTTGCTGATGTCACTGATGCTAACCCAGGCCAGCAAACATCTTAATTTTATGTGTATTCTAGTCACAAGTACTACAGATAGCTGTTTAATGATCAACTAGAGAAAGAGGTTTTAATGGTTTGAATACAAAAGTATCTTGGCTACTCTGTAGCCAACTACAACTTAAAGATGATTTTTTTCCCCCTTCTTCTGCCATCATTATTTAGAAGTTCACCAACTAATTTCAAGCTACAGAACAACGAATTGCTACTTGCACACTAATTGATTGGAAATGCACTGTAAACATTTGGAATAGAACACTAAGATACTCAGTGAGAAGCCTACTCCACAAATGTGACATAATGCTTGTTTCTCCATATTTGAATAAGAACATAGTAGCAGTTTCCATTGGCTGAATGTATCCACCTGCGTAACAACATACATTTTCACTTCCTTGTTGCCAGTCAAATAAAACTCTGAAGTGTGCTTTTGGTAAGATCAGTATTTATTGTTTGCTTACCTTGGAAAAGAGTTCAACTCTTCACAAGCTGCTACAGTCAGGTTTGATTCAATAATCTATAGACCACGCCACTTCAGAGAGCTGGGCAAGACTCAGTCATGGTATGGGACAGGAGTTATTGGACAGGTGTGCAAAGAGGACATTGTGGAATCAGATGGTGTTAGTTGTTTTCCCCTTATTACTAGAGAGAGCTCCATTGTCTAGATTTAACTTGAAGATTAGGATTCAAATTTAGATTAATGGAACAACGCTACAATACTGTGCCATAAGTGGTAATGCAACTTCAGAATTTTTTTTAATATTAATTGTACCATTTCAACAATTTGTTATTATTGCATTCAGTTTAGATAATGAAACTGCCAGAAAGCCAATTATGAAGTGTGAGACTTTCATTTTAAGTTCAACCCCAGACAGTCTGTTTCAGTAGTAATACTAGTCCAGGAAACCTTTAAATAGTAAACATTAGATCAAGTTGCCAAATCTCAAAGGAGGTCACTGGAGGGTGAGTCCTCTCAAACACAAGGGTTTGGAATGTTGAGGATCGACTTGCAGTCAAGAATAATGTCAGTAGAGGTCACTATCTCCCACTATGCAAAAATCTAGTTATTCAATAGAGGAACAAAGATCATCATGCTTTTCTTGCTAAATGAATGGTCATGCTGAAGAACCAAGTATACTGGCAATCTCTGGCAGGACTCTTGGTTGATCTGTCCCCAATCAGAAATGCCAGTTTTATTTATCCCTCTGTAATCTTTACCGCTTTAGGTAGAATTGCCAATTTCGTTAAAAAATCGATTGTTTATAAATGTAATTAGATTTACAATGAACTCAAGTTTATGTTGACTTTTGTAATAAACCATTTTGCTTTTGAAAGAAAGCTTTTTTTTTGTGTTATTTATACCTATAACAATAAACAAACTATACCTCAGAAAAAGACATTTTAGTAGCAAATGGTTAAAGTCATTGTAACATCAAGAAGACCTTTCCAATAAAACATAAGCAGGTTTATTGCATTCACTAATACATGGTATCAACTTAATCCATCACAATCATTTCACATAATATCCACTGAGCCTTTGCTGAAACAGCACAGAATCAATCTGACTCCTCATCTTAGAGGATAAGACATGGAGCGGAATTAAGCCATTCAGCCCATCGAGTCAGCTCCACCATTCTTTCGTGGCTGATCCCAGATCCCACTCAACCCCATACACCTGCCTTCTCACTGTATCCTTTGATGCCGTGACCGATCAGGAAATGATCAACTTCCACCTTAAATATACCCATGGACTGGGCCTCCACCACAGTCTGCGGCAGAGCATCACAGATTCACTACTCTCTGGCTAAACAAAAGTTCATCCTTACCTCTGTTTAAAAGGGTCGCTCCTCAATTTTGAGGCTGTGCCCCCTAGTTCTGGATACCCCCACGATAGGAAACATCCTCTCCACATCCACCCTATCTAGTCCTTTCAACATTTGGTAGATTTCAATGAGATCCCTCCACGTTCTTCTAAATTCTAGTGAGTACAGGCCCAAAGCTGCCAAATGTTCCTCACATGTTAACCCCTTCATTCCCAGAATCATCCCCGTGAACCTCCTCTGGACTCTCTCCAATGGCCACACATTCTTTCTGAGATAAGGAACCCAAAACTGTTGTCAATACTCCAAGTGCAGCCCGACTAGAGTCTTATACAGCCTCAGCATTATCTCCTTCCTTTCATATTCAATTCCCCTTGAAATAAATGCCAACACTGCATTTACCTTCTTTACCTCAGAGTCAACCTGTAAGTTAATCTTCTGGGCGTCTTGCACAAGGACTCCCAAGTCCCTCTGCATCTCTGATGATTGAACATTCTCCCTTTTTAGATAATAGTCTGCACTATTGTTCCTTTTACCAAAATGCATCATCATACATTTCCCAACACCGCCACTTTTTTACCCATTCTTCCAAGTTGTCCAAGTCCTGCTGCAATTACATTGCTTCCTCAGCACTACCTACACCTCCTCCTATCTTCATATCATCCGCAAACTTCGCCACAAAGCCATCAATTCCATTATCTAAATCATTGACAAACAATGTGAAAAGCAGCCGCCCCAATACTGACCCCCGAGGAACACCACTAGTCACTGGCAGCCAACCACTTTTTATTCATTCACTCCCTCCTGCCTGTCAGCCATTCCACTATCCATCTTCCCTGTAGTACCATGGGATTTTATCTTGTTAAGCAGCCTCATGTGTGGCGCCTTATCAAATGCCTTCTGAAAATCCAAGTAAATGATATCCACCTCCTCTCCTTTGTCCACCCTGCTTGTTACTTCCTTGAAGAACTCCAAAAGATTTGTCAGGCAAGATTGCCCTTTACAGAAACCATGCTGACTTCCGCCAATAATTGCTACATCAGGACAAAATGGTGGAGCAGCTTGTCAGTGTTGCTGTCTCAGTTTCAGGTTTCATCCTGATTTTGGGAACTCTGCAAAGATCACTGGGTCCTCTCTCTGATCCAGTGGGTTCTCCCCAACAGGTGACAGTATCTCCGGAAAGGTCACATTGAACATTTAAATACAGGAACAGGCCCTTCAACCTATAATGTTGTGTCAATTAAAGCTAGTAATTAAATGTTTAATTCATTAATTCCTTCTGGATAAATAATGCCAATATCCTTTCATTTTCTACGTATGCGATTATTGAAAATCCCTGAAACACATCCAATGCATTTGCCTCCACTACTTTGCAGAGCACTCCAGTCACCCACCATTATGTAAAAATACTTGGCCCACACATCATCTTTGAGCTGCCAGCCTCTCATCTTAAGTGCACGCCCTTTGGAATTAGAGATTTCAACCCTGTAAAAAGCTGTTGGATGTTTACTGTATCTATGCTGCTCACAGTTTTATAAATCTTTATTGGTCGCTTCTCAGCCTTCAGTGCTCCAGAGCAAACAACCCAAGGTTACCCAGCTTCTCCTAATAGCACATGCCCTGTAATTCAGGCAGCATCCTGGTAAACCTCTTGTGTATGCTGTCCAAACCCTGCACACCCTTCCTGTAATGGGGCAACCAGAATTGAGCACAATACTCCAGAAGCAGACCAACTAGAGTTTCATAAACCTGTAACATAAACTCCTGAATCTTGAACTTCATACCTCAGCCAATAACCTGTATGCTTTTACCACTATCAACTTGTGTAGCCACTTTCAACTATGGACTTGGACCCCAAGTTCCCTCTGCATAACACTGCTATTAAAAGCCCTGCCATTAATGTTGTATTGTCCGTTTACATTTGAGCTCCCAAGTGCTACACCTCCGTCTTGTGTGAAGTAAATTCCCTCTGCCATTTCTACACCCACATCTGCCACTGAATGACATCAACAATCGTCCACACTATCCACAATGCCATAAGTCTTTGTGTTGTCTGTGAACTTACTAACCCAGTCATCCATCTTTCACCCAAGTTACTTGTATACATCACAAACACCGGAGGTCCGAGTATAGATTCCTGCTGAATGCAAACCAGAATAAGGCCCATAGATCATGACCCTGTCTTCTGTAGGCATGCCAGTTCCAAAAGCAAATCACAAAGCCACCATGGATCCCATGCATTTCAATCTCCTGGATGACCAACTATGAAGGCCCTTGTGAAACATCTAACCAAAATTCAACATAGGCAACATTCTCGCATTTATTAGCTAATCAGTCACTTTTGCGACCTCCATGTGGTTTGTCCAAGGAATTTCCTCTTGCTGGGAATATACAATATAATTTGATGACATCATTTTGGTCAAAACTTAAAATTCCTAGTAACTAAAACCACTGTCAAACTTTAAGCACTTTTTATGGTGTTAACATTGCTGACCAATAATGCTCAAGTGACAGTGGGCAAGTTACCGTAGTCAGTGTGGTGAAGGTAGGAAGTCTCAAGATTTTGTCTCAATCATCCTGGAGGGACCACAACTTTCTAAATTAGGAATACAGGAGATATAGAAGGGGATTAGGTGGTAAAACCAAGTCCAATCTCAGTATCATAGCAGCCATAACATAACATTTTGAATAACGTTTAGAAACAAGGTTCACAGGTGAACACCCCCATCCAAGTCTATGAGACTAAATTACTTTGCCCCACTAAGGACAGAGCTGAAGTTTACTCAAATGTAATTTCCCCCGGAGTGCTCTGTCAACTGGAGGATAATATCTACCTCCCTCACCCATTCCTCATCCAAATTCTAGGTACAGTATTGTAAGCCAGTTACAGAAATTAGTTGTATTAGAGATTGCACCAACTTAATAAGAATGGGAAAAAACACTTTCTAATACACAATTCTCTCCCGTTTAATAGATTTTGTCCAACCGGTTAGGATTCACACACTATTCAAGTTATTAAATTTTTAGCCTTTCTAATTGGCACAGTATCCAAATAAATTCAGCACCATCCAGAATTACCTTAGCCTCTTGGAACATATATTACTGATGGAAACAAACAGGAAGCCAAACAATAATAGAAAAATTCAATCATGTGAGCTTTGAATTAAGAGTTAATTATTACCAACCATTTAGTTAAAAAATTCAAATGATTCAATATCACTCAACTTACCATCACATACATCAAATCTTGCAGAATATGCCTTGCACCTAATCCTGTGCAGCTATACTTGAATTAAGCAGCTAATAATAATTGTCTAGGATAATTACCTCATATAGATTTTATAAATGTTCCCTGCTGCTCATCATGAAACCTTAATTGCACACTTATTAAATCAGATAACCCTTTAAAAAGCCATGAGGTGGCTACCCAGTTATTCATGTTGTACATGTATATAAAAAATGGCCTGGCTTGTATTTTTATTGTTATGGTAGTTCCATAAGAGTAGTCTGTTCTGTTTTCATGGTTGTTTGTGTTATTTGGATTATTGTTGAAAATAAGAGCTAAGGACCAATTAGGATGGTCAGATTAAGGGGAGATATCTCTGGTGAGGGGCACTAAGGTTGGATTTGGGGCTTTTGTTCAAGAGGAGATCCTGGGGAGAACCAATCATAGCATACTGATCCGATGGGAGATCTGTTGTTCGATATGGATTGTGAGTGATGTTTGGAAAGTGGTGTGTGCTTTCATGTTGACTGAGGGTCCAGTGTGTAAGTGACAGAGAAGTGTAAGATAAGCTCTAACTTGTGCATACTTGACTGTTTTTGTTATTCTTTACTAACCCTTTAGTTAAGATTCATAAATATAATTCCTTGATTGTATGCAGTGTACTGTCTGTTTTTTTGTGGCATTAATTTGTAACAGGGTAGCAAATGACACAGCATCCACACAAACCAGGGTCTGGGGTGGGATCAAACATGCCTCAGTCTCACGAGTTTGGTGTGGCCAGAAGTTGTCCTCCCTAGACTTACGTAGCCAAAGAAACCAGGGTGTTTCATTGTGGAGGTATCGTCTGGGATCAATTTTGTTCGATGCTGTGTGATTACCCTGAGCACTGATCCAGTGGGTTGTGTGTTTAAGTCTGTGCTAAACTATTGTCCGTTAAAGTGATCATGATATGTGGTTATGGATGTTGCAGGGGTTGAATAGCTTTGTGAATCCATGGGGTTACTAATAACGAATGCATGTGGATTAAGTGGAGTAGACATTTGTATTCCTGAAGAATTGTTAGTTCAGACTTTAAGTACTATTAAAGCTGTAGGGGCAGTTACGATTGTGGAGCGGAAGTTTAATAAAATGGCTGGCAAAGACTTTGTTCTAGTTCAGACTACGCTGACATAACAGCAGTGGAACTGCCTGGTACTAGGGCCCTGGGAGAGGGGGCGTGGGCTGTATGTACTTTCTGGAATTGGAAGCAGAGTTTCCCATAGCTGGGGGTGGAGACTTTAAAGATAAGTTGTTCTTGTTTTTGCAGAGTGAGGGAAAGGAGTGGTCTGATGTAGAAGGTCTAATGAGTCCTTCAGCAAGGGGTGAGCATTCTGAGTTGGTAGCGGTCCTTACCTCCCTGGTGAATACATGGCAAAATGCTCAGGTCCAAAGTCCCAGCTAGTGTAGGCCCAGCCTGTTCTCAGGAATGAAGCCCACCCCAAAAGGGGAAGAGGAGTGTGAGACTTGGGCAGAGCAGACCTCTTAGTTGCTAGATTTGTGACAGTGATCTGATGATGAAAGAACGGCAACAATTGGTTGAAAGTTTCAAGGGGCCGGCTGCTGATTTAGTGAGATCCGTAAACACACAGAATCCCTTTGCTACCTCTGCGGGCTACGTGCAAACGCTAGAAAATTTGTTTGGCGTGATGGGAAGCCCAATGGAGCTTATGATGGCGTTTCAGGAGAAGTGGGGGAGAGACTTTCCACCCACATTTTCCAGCTAGAGAGCCAGTTGAGTTGCTTGCGGCATAGGGAGGCCATTCAAACAGCTGAGGTGAATCAGTTAAAAATGGACCAAGTGGGAAAAGGTGCCCAGGCACCGGACCTGATCGCTTGGGGTCTTCGATTGTTTCATAAGACGAGCCACCCTCCCTCGTTTATCGAGTTGATCAGAAAAGTAAGAGAGGAGGAGAATGCAATGGAGGCACGGGAGGCGACTTGTCAGCAGGGCACAGTCCTTGACAGTGGTCCACTTGGTTGAGGTAATTACTGAAAACCCACCCCAGAGAGTGGTAAAGGAGCTTGGGGCACAGTTTGGGTTGGTATTGGCAGGTGTCGCACCGCCCAAAGCCGACAGGG